>NC_134403.1:86219461-86848033 GCF_038048845.1 Mixophyes fleayi
GCTGAATTAGTTTTTTTTAAACAGATTGTATTTGGTGGTAAATGTAGCACATCTAGCTTAGTTTACCCATATTTTGGATCATTTGGTAGGAGCCCGTCAAGTGTCTATTTACGCGGGTATTCCAATTAATTGAGATATCAGGCCGATTCTTTAAAAAATGCAAAACAAACGTACATCGGCATACATTCTGCATTCAACAAGGAGCGGATGTAAATCTACAACTGTTGATGAATACCAGTCTAGGTTCCCTCTGCTCTAACAGACAATACAGTGCAGGATACATCCAATACATATGTTGAATATAAAGTCAGAAAACTGCGCACAGAAAAAAAAAAAAACAGTGATTGTCACCTGTTGAATACGTGCATAAGCCACTTTCCTTTCCTGTTCCACCCTTGAAAACGTAGGCTATAGTAAGGGTCCTTTGCACTTAAAGATGAATTGGACGTTGCTGCGTTCTCTGGCGTATGGTCGGTTCTGGACATGCGCAGTGCAATTTTACACAAAATACGGCATGCATCAGCATTTATGTTCATTATTGAATCAGACTCATAGAGGATAATGTTAAAATTAATGTGTTTATTTTGTTTTTTCATGCGTCTTGTGTCTGTCTTCTCACGCTTATCCCCATAAAATTCTTCTGATTATATATATGCTATTTATATAAGACAAAGTGTGCCATTATCTAGAGAGAAATAGCAGGTGTAGGTGGCACCTACTTCTAATGCCGAAATATTAGTGCTATGGTGCTAAAGGGTGCTTCATGTTCAATCTACACACAAGACTTTGGTGGAGTAGGTAGAAATTGTTCCTTATTAAGGAACTAGCTAAATTTCTGGTGGTACAGATGTTTTAAAACTACTTCATAAATAAACATACAAGGCTTGTAAGATAAAAATTATATTCAGAAGATAATTTCCTAAAAGCAAGCTAAATTGTTTTGGATGTATGTAGTAATTTTGCTATAATAATAGTAAGCAAGAGGATTTTTTACTCACCGTAAAAGCAATTTCTTTTAGTATACTGGGGGACATAGGGGTATAGTAGATGAAATTGGAGCAAGGGCACTTTAAAACTTTAAACTGAAGGACAGCTTCTCCCCTACTATATCCCTCCCATTGAGACAACAGACTTGTCCCGATGGCCATAAGTCTAGTGAAGACCCATCCGATATGGGAACATGGAGGAAGGCAGCAAACCTGTCTAGGGAGGCAAAGAACCCCCCTGCTCGCCAGGCTTGGGGACACTGACTTTAACAAACTCAGCCAATCGAAGCTGCACTCATCCTCCCGAAGGAATGGAAGGACCAAAAATCCCTGGATGTCTTGGAGTAGTATCGCTACCAGGGACAAAAGAGCTGATGGTCCCTGTAGGTCCAGTAAGAACTCCATAGTTCCTAGGAAACTGTATAACCCGGGAGTTTGTGTATAGCCAACATCCTCTGCCCAAGAACATAACTACAAGGAATGCCTGTCCGCCATAAAGAGTGCAGAAAACCTGGGGGGACAGAGAGAGCAATCAAAGACGTCTGAGCGTCTGGACATAGATGCAGAGAGCCCAGACCTAATCCAGAGACTCCATGGGGTTAGGGTCCGTAGATGTAGCCACCTCCCTGAACACCAGAACCACGATCTCTTACCGTATCATCGTGGAATTTGAGATATGCTTCCTGGCAGGAAAGGGCCCCAAGCTCCGACACCCTACGAACCGATGCTATGGTCAACAAGAACGCAACCTTCCACATCAAGAACTTAAAGTTAGCCGACAGTAAGGGTTTAAAGGGGGGATTTTGAAGCAATAGAGAACCCAAGTTCAGTTCAGATCCCAAGGGGCTGTGGGCGGAACATAGCGGGGCTGAATATGCAAAACTCCCTCCAAAAAAGTCGGTATGTTCAGCATGTCCACCAGGCAAAGTTGAAAGAAAATGGAGAGAGACCTGAACCTTCAGAGAGCTTAGGTAGAGAGCCGCATCCAGGCCATCCTGGAGGAAGGTGAGAAATTAGGGAATGTCCTGCCTTGCCTGTTGACATATGCCACGGCCCCTGAAGGAGAGTCTGGGCTTTGTGTAGAGCCATCAACATGGACTTCAACTCCAAAATGTTGATTGGAAGTGAGGACCAGAGGCCTTGAAGGCGGAGATGAAGTACCACTGTACCCCAACCTTGAAGGCTGGCTTCCGTGGTGAGCCATGGGGTAAAGGTCCTGCTGACTCCCAGGTGGTCGTGGACCATCCGCCACTGAAGGGAGACCTATGCCTCGGGTGATAGCCGGATTGGTTGGGAGTCCAATCGCAGGGAAGAGCCTGACCACTTTATCTCTAGAGATCTCACTGGCAGCAACGGGGGTGGAACCTTCCGTAAGCGAGTGTCTCGAATGTTGACACCATTTTCCCCAGGAGCCACAGGCAAAGGAGCACATAAATGACTGGCCATTAATACCATGATTTTTGTAAACACAAGTGGCGCAGTGGATAGGCCAAAGGGAAGTGCCTGGAATTTATAGTGCGATGCTCCCACTGTGAAGTGGAGCAGAGGCTGATGCCCCTAGCCATATGAATATGTACAGGTAGACTTCTTGAATATCTATAAACGCCAGGAATTCCCCTTCCTCCAACCCATTGATAACTGATCTGGGAAACTGCATGCGAAACCTGTCCACTCACAGGTGCAGATTTAGTGTCTTTAGATTTAGTATGGGTCGGAGTGAGCTGTTCAATTTTGGAACAAGGAAGAGGTCTGAGTAAAACACCTGGCCTCTCTGACCCACTGGGACCTGGCAGATGACCCCTGCAAAACGAATAGAAGCGACACAGTGGAGCTTGTCTTCTTGCAGGGTCATGGGGCAGGGAGGTTGCAAAGAACCGATCAGGGGCCCGATCGGAGAGACGGATCATGTAGCCCCTCGGCATGATCCCCCGAATCCAGCGATTCTGGGAGGATGCTGTCCAATGATCCTTGAACAGCCGCAAGCATCTGCCCACTCCTGCAGCTGCGAGTAGTGGGTGAACATCATGCTGGTTTTTTTCACAACTTTGTGCGCAGGACACAGCATGGAATAGAAGGCCCTGCCCCTGTGAGAGTGGCCTCTGGTCACAGAGGGTCTGCCTCTGGTCGGCTGACCTCTGGAAGAGCCCCTGTCAAGGTTGGCTTACAGGAAATTGATCCCTAGGCTCTGCTGAACATGGCTAAGCCCACACATGGGCGCGGAGTCTAACAGACAGGTGGTTTTCACCAGGAACCCCCGCAAGGAGGTATGGTCTTAGCTGCACCAAGTCTGCAGGTCGCAGTCCCGTGAGTGAGTGAGTGTACAGCAGAACGATGTGGGGGAGCCAGGTGAAGTGGATGGAGACAATGGAGTCCACAGACGAGTAGTATAAATACAGGCACAACAATAATATAGGCTGATGGTCAGCAGCCAATGAGTCACTAGGAGAATAGGTGCTCTGTGGTATACAACGAGAGGACAGAGGCTGTCACTATGAAGTACTCTGGAGATGGTAATGGAATTACTGGAGCAGCAATAGTTTAACACAGCCAGAGGCTGAAGGCTGACTGGAGTTGTGGAGGTAACTCGTAGTAACAGCTGATGAGTCACAGATGTAGTAGCGGCTCTGAGTGGTAGTGATGAGAGAACTGAAGCTGTCACGATGAAGTACACTGGAGATGGTAATAGAGGTACTGGAGCAGCGAAAGTTCAACATGGCCAGAGACTGAGAGCAGGCTGGAGTAGCGTAGGTAACTCGTGATAGCAGCTGAGGAGTCACAGGTGTAATAGCGGCTCTGAGTGGTAGCGATGAGAGAACCGGAGCTGTAACGATGAAGTACACTGGAGATGGTAAGAGAGGTACTGGAACAGCGATGGTTCAGCACAGACCACGAACTGAAAGCAGACTGGAACACAGGCAAACCACAAGGAGAACAGGAACCAAAACCACAGGCTGCAGGAAGTGAGCTTGAAGAACAGGCATCAGACAGGTGAATCCAGGAGGTTTAAATAGTGCTCCAGAAGTGCTTAGCCAATGAAAAAGAGGGAGGAGGTCCTTAAGTGCAATAGGCTTGCAGCTGCACAGATCTGAATATAGCTGAATGAATGAATAGGAGAATGTCTGATGCTGGGACATGGCAGTTTCCAGATGAATGGACTGCAGGTAACGAGACAGGTACTATCTGTGGGACCGGAGCATTACAGCCCCCCCCCTTCCCCTCCAAAGGGCTGGCAAAAGGATCCAAACCTCGGCGCCTGAGCCAAAGAGCACTGAGCCCGACTATGGAAGGGCATCTAAGGGTATCCACACAAAGCGCATCCGGGTCCTGTTGTCCACTGGATAGTTTAATTTTACATTTGGAGCAAGTGAAGTATTTTGCTCTGGATGCCTTCCCTTATCAGACATCATCTGAGCAGGAAACATCAAGCAGTAACAGTATAATACAGACACAGAATGATTTACTGAAAATACTAACTGATCTCTGACTGTAGTTAAAAGTAGTATCTCAGAAAAACTGTTATATACTTTTGTCAAGCAGTATACAAGCAATGAAGTATAGATTAATTAGGTACTTAGCCTCCTGAAGACTACTACAGGCATGCAGGAGAGGGGTCCGCCAGCAGTAGGCTCTGTGTAGGGAGTGTCATCTATTCCTTCCCGGGATAAACCATTTTTCTCTCTCAGATGGCGGAGCTGTCTTTCGTCCATCTCTGCCTCCAGATGTCCTCTTCTCCTGACCGGATAATGCTGTGCCTGGCCTATCCGTTGCACATTGTTGCGACCGCCATTGCACTGAATTTCTGCGCTCCCTGCCTAATGGCAGCGTCGGTCATCAGGGACCACAAAGTGTGACAGCGGCTTATGAAGTCACTTGCCCACACAGACAAAACAATCGCTATCAGCTTTTGTACAGTGTATCTGACAGAGAGTGTGCTGTGAGACAGCACACTTACTAATCCTATATAAAAAAATAAAATACAAGAAGTAAGCCCAACTCTTTGGGCAATTAAACTACACTTAGAAGCTACAGGGGGTTGCAGAGGGGAGGGTCTGTCAGAAAGTTATATTTGACAATTAACTACTTAAGTGCCAACTCCACGCTCCTCTCATACAACCCATGGTAGCAGTCTCCATCCAATTGGATGAAAGAGAAACAGCGAAACGCACAAAAAAATCCTATACAAGAAAATACTGTTATCAACAGGAGAGGCACAGCAGGGAAGACGACAGGCAGGAGAAAATGGCGCCTCTGCTGAGAAAGCATGCCAAGGGCAAGGAGGAGTGAGACCCCTCCTCCCTACTCACTCACTAACTACGAGAAACAGGAAGTTCCTTCTTGAAAATGGCACCAGCGCTACCTGTAGGAGCGCAGCCACAACTGTACTCTCCAATTCAACTGAGATCTACTGTGTCTGCCTGTCTCCAAGCCGAGTGTACTCTGCTTTATTAGCAGAGCTGCTCGTTGCATAAGGGTGCCATGCTGCGGTCGCGGCTGTCAGCCTTAGGCGCTTGCACAGTGTCTGTGAAGCCACTGACAGTCGCCGCCAAGTTCTGCAGCGTGTTGGGGATGAGGGAAGCCTGCTACTCACCCCAGCTCAAGGACCCAGAGTGGAGGAAGGCTGCAGGCTAGCCACTCCTGGGGAGGCCTCCTTCCGCCCAGGACTGGTGAAAAAAGTAAAAGCTAATAAATAAATAAAATAATTTAAGGGCATGAGTGCCAAAAAGCATGCCCGACTAAAAAGGGCATGTAAAATAACCTGAAGATGGCTCCCATTGGAGGGGCATAGTAGGGGTGGAGCAGTCCCTCAGTTTAAAGATTTAAAGTGCCCTTGCTCCAATTCCACCAACTAAACCCCAATGTTTTGCAGTGTCTCCCAATGGCATAACAGAGAAAGTATCATTTCTTCCATTCAAAAACATACTAAATTTTTATGAACTGCAAAATATGCGGGCATACAGAGCATTACATTTTGTGAAAATAAGCCTAATTACAAGCAGCATGCACACATTCCGGTTTTGGAACTTAAACTGTAAAAATGTCACTAATCCAGTCAACTGCCACTTTAGGACCGTCCATTTTATCCAAACTTTTACAATTTTGGTGCAGGAAAAAGTCTATGCAGCCACCACAAACCAGATAATGCCCAAATACACCCTCTACAGTGTTTGAAACTAATTTAAATATGTATGTATGTGGGAACAGTTGTGAGGTTAGTTACAGTGCCCACAAATCCACCCACTTCTTCCCATAAAATCATACATTGCAACTACAGACACCATCTTGGCCCACATTCATCATCATCATCATCATTTATGTATTTATAGAGCGCACTTCCCTGTATAAACGACTGCACTTGCGCAAAACTAGGTGCATTTCATCACAAAACAGCACTTGCACTGCCGGTATGCAGTTTTGCACTTTCACAAATGACCTTTTATTTGTTCAAAAGGTGTATGAGAGATTGGCAGTAGTCTAGTGTGCCAAACATAGGCTATTAAGCACATAAGGATTTTATAAGAACTTGATAAAAATAAATCATATTATACAATCAAATTGTGTCCTGTGTGTGAAAAGCTTTAGCCAATGTGGCTCTACACTAAACTCTGTTACATTTCAGTCATGAAAAAGGGTATGTATGTGTTAGATGGATAGGAGTAAATTAAGAAATAAACATTTTTCTGTACATCTATGTTAGGATTTTCTCATTGGTTTGAACTTTTCTTCAGATTTATAAACCAAGCTTTTATCTAACTAAACAATATAAAGGCACATAAGGGGCTTTCTTAATTTTTTATGATATTTGTGTTTTCCTTATTTTCAAATAATTGTTTTAGAATTTCCTAATTACTTTATTTTCAGTTGAGCAAATAATTTAAATACTATAAAACTTCACCTGCAATGAGTTGCTAAAATGAAAGATTGCATGGTAAAAAAAATATCTGCCCTGTGGAATCATTTAGTGTTTTCAAGCCTGTACCTCTTTTACTAAGAAATAATCAATTTTTTTTGCAGTTTCTTGCTTAATAACCTAGTCCTCACTCTTCAGCAAGCACACCCAGGGGTAAATGTATGAAAGTCCGATTTCTGCAAGTTGCCGGTAATCGGCGACATTGCAGTGAAAATTTAAAGGGGCGATGGCTTGTAAAGGCAAGTTTGCCTTTACAAGCCATCGCCGCTTTAAATTTTAGCTGCAAAGTCACCGATTTCCGGCAACTTGCAGAAATCTGACTTTCATACATTTATCCCCCGATCTGCCTATTATTCAGAATAAAAATATACTCTTTCATAACAAACACCATGTTGCTGCGCAAACAATGAATTTTAAATAAAGGAATTTATTTTATATTGGACGTATTACACTAGATGGTTTTTCTTTATATTATTTGGTCTGTTGCCAATTTACGAGGAAATTCGTTTTCATGACATCATTTCAATGAAAATCATAAAGAACCTTTTTATGTGCAGAATTCAAGACTTCACAGAGTAAGCATAGTACCTAAAGGGGAAACACTGTGCTGGAAGGTGTAGCATTGGTCTGATTTATATGAGGGCACATTCACAAGCTGGTGTACTGTAAGTTTTCCTACAAAAGGGCATCTAAACTGTAAACATTGAATTGGATTACTTTTCCTGTGTTATATAGGATTGTATACATAATTACATTCTCTATAGAGTATTACACTATTATTTGTGCATTTTTTTATAATTTTTACATGTTACAGACCCCTCTGGTGGAACTTGGAATCAGCGTACTATGCACTTCTACAATATAAGTATTATCACACTGTATATTTTTATAACTTTATGTGAAAAGGGTAGCGCCTGAATATTTTTTGTTATCCACTTTTTGATCTTATTTTATTGACCTATTTGTGTGAGGTTATATCAAGAATAATTCTAGCAGCAACCTCAGTGGATCGCTCTAAAGATTTCATATTTTGCTTTTTGGTCGACAGCAACATAAAAGCCATCACATCAAAGCTGTCAAATCTCACGACAGAGGAAATAAAGAGCTTTAGCACTTGTTAACATTGTGTTGTCTTTTTTGGAAATTATCCTCAGTTTCTTACACAATTCTTTCCGTAGAAGGCAACTTTTTATGATGAAAAAATGCCATGTATTTGGATCCTGTTTCTTTTGCTATGGCTGAATTAAAAATCTTCATTATGTTCTTGAGCCCCATCTAGTGGCAATTGTTGTTTCTAATAGTAAATGGTGAACAGAATTATTTTTATTGTAAATTGTTTTTACAAAGAGGCCTTATGATACATATCTTTATATACATGGAGATACCTACATATATATATTGCTATTTATGTTTTGGATCTGGGAAATGCTGACAGCGCAGTACACAGAAAGGGATCTGAGCTGAATGAAACCTCACACACAGCAAGTGTCTTTGTTCCAGAGGATGCTCGCACAGCGCTTTACAAACAATCCCAATTGCACATGGGATAATCCCATAGGGGAGCTGTGGATTTAGGATGCCTCCCCCAGACTGACAGGAGCCAGAGAATTGTACACAGCGGCAAAACCCTGCTGAGATGCAAACTGCCGGTGCAACAAAATCAGCTGCAGAGGGTACCAGAAGGGAAGGTGGGGGCTGCCCCAAAATAAAATACATATCATTACTACAAATACAATTTTATTCAAGTCCCTGTAAAACTTTAGGGATCACAGTGGTTGACTGCATTCAATTATACAACCTCTCTATATTCAGATTACATAACTACTATGTCTGTGGATTTATTATTCAAATATGATTGACACAATTACTTAGGCTGATGGAAGAGACATACTTGTCCTCGTAAATGTGTTAAATTGATAAGTATTGTCTCATGATAGCACACCAGCAGCACCAGTTTCTGGTGTTATACAGGCTATAAACCTCTTCCAGCATAATATATATATATATATATATATATATATATATATATATATATATCTATCATATCATAGGTATAAGACTATGCTATGTATATATATATATATATATATATATATATATATATATATATATATATATACACACATACATATATAGCATAATCTTATACCATTGACAATGGGGAGTGTTTAATGACCACATTTCTGCACTAATACAAATGGTAGTCTTATAATGAAAGCAATGACAGTGTCATCATAGTCACAAAGCTAAAGACTAAGCCAACATCTATAATGTTATCAGTAACTGTGATAACTTTTAAACTATTCATTGTATCAATAAGAATATTCAATTCTGTACTCTTTACAACACTTCTTCAGAAGAGTTAACGTTTCCATTAATCATTTACCTAGAAGTGTGGCAATTACTATATTCTATAGGATATTTTCCTGCCCCTACTAGACATTACTGTGAGCAAATATATCTGTACGAGATTTGTGTTTGGACTGACATAGCTGTGCCTCTATTGTACACTACTGAAGAGCTGCAAGTTTAAACTAACATCTGAGCAATACACTGTAGTGTGGCCTTATATCATGTGCTGCCCTGAGGGAGGAGACAGCACACAGGGAAGAGTTAAACACCAGCTCTTTGACACTACCCCTCCTGTTAGGGGGTGGTGTATATCTGTATAGGGGGATTAAACATGTCACAGCCTCTGCCCCTTATAAATCCCCCCGCCACTCTATAAACAGGTTGGGGGGGAAGTATCCACAGCAGTTGGGAGTTTGGAGCAGTTACTCTGTCCGTGGCTTTTTGGGTTGTTTTTTTAACGTTTCGTTTTTCTTCGTAAGTTTACATTTTTTGTTAACCTTTTTGTTTTGTTCTAAATCCTGAAGTAACACTTTAACATACAATTGTCTTCAGTTTTGGGGAGTCTTCCACCAAAATTTTGGGGCCTCTCCCACCCACTGTGAAACTTTTCACCTTCCCCCCGTTCTCTCTCCCTGTCGCCCCACACAGCCCGCAATCATGTGGGAATTCCGATCTTTCTCCTTTTGGAGAGCAGTTTTTGCAGAGTTCTTTGCTACCATGTTCTACGTTTTCTTTGGCTTGGGTGCATCTCTGAAGTGGGCAGCTGGTCCAGCTAATGTATTGCACATTGCATTAGCATTTGGTCTTGCCCTGGCCACTATGGTCCAATCTGTTGGCCATGTGAGCGGTGCTCATATTAACCCAGCTGTCACTTTTGCCTTCCTCATTGGCTCACAGATGTCCCTTTTCCGTGCCATTTTTTACATTGCAGCACAACTGCTGGGAGCGGTGGCTGGAGCAGCCGTTCTGTATGGCGTTACTCCTGCAGCAATCCGTGGCAACTTGGCTCTTAACACGGTAAATATTTAGCATGGGTAGAAATGTTATCAGAAAGGGTGCTATATTTTTGCATTGTGTTACTTTTTCATACTTTAACATAATCTGTGCCTTTCTTTTTGCATATTTAAGAGTTAACAAGAGAGCATATAGTGTGTGAAAGCAGACATTTCCATTTTTGTGATCAATTTATACAAAAAAATGCTAGACCAATGATAAAAGACAGTTTATAGATTTCTTTTCCTAACTACAGATAAGCACTGTCACTAAATAAAAATGACTATCAGTATTTGCAGTATTCCACCTGTGGTGGATATGAAGCAGTTTTATTCTTGACTGCATCCAAAATCTTCACAAAAGAATCAACCTATTATTTTATCTATTGTCACTTTCTATTGGGGTTGACATTAACATAGGTATCACAAATTAAAATAACCTGGCTTTGTTCTTCAAGTAAATTGTCTTTCAAAAAAGATGCTACTAATAACATTTACAAATATATATGTAAGTGTTTCCATACCTTGATTGAACTTGGGATGTTTGAGATCGTGCTTACATCATCAGTGCAGTTGAATGTAAGATTTGATTCTCTGTTATTAGATATTGTCTGTAAAACAGACTGCAGTTTCCTTCAATAGTTCTGATATAGGTATAGGAAAATAATATTCTTCCATTATCCTCAACTTTATCTCAAGTATGTTACTGAAAACTCCATCCAGGGATGTTCACATAAACCATATATTTGTGAATGTTACAAGTTTATAAGTAACTATATATATATATATATATATATATATATATATATATATATATACACACACAAACATATATATATTAACTTGCATTAAGGCTTAGTTTAAACCTTAATTATATATTCTGTATGGACATAATATTAATTTTTGACTGAACAGCTCACTGGGCATCTCCTCTATACAAAAGGCTGAACTTATGCTCTTACAATTCGAGGTTCACCAGATTATTATCTAGACAAGTTACAAATGCTGTGCAGTGATAGATGTTACTAATTCAACACAGGAAACAAACAGAAAAAAGCTTATAGGCAGGCAGGTCAGCAGCAAATTCTGGATGTCTAGTGCAGTTGGTGAAAAAAATATTTGGTTAACAACAAACTAATTTGACCCTTACTAGGAGCAGGGTTTAGAAAGCTTTCCCAATAGACCTTTAATTCCAGTCTACTTTAAAATTTTCAAGATCTCCTCAGATATCTGTAGTTGTGTAGTCTTTAATTTAACTGGATGTTTTATTGTAATAGTTTAGATATGTGAAACAGTGCTTTTTATATTTAAAGGGGAAATATACAACACACAAAATGTAGGTTACTTACATTTCACTAATAGTTTGTCTTGGAAGTTTTCTTTAATTGAACTAACATTTACTGGCACAGTCAAAAGGACAGAAACTAAATTATATATAATTTATATGAAAACATACATTTAAGGAGGACCTGGTTGTTACCTATTTTGCATGGATAATGTTTTGTGCCAAAGTCCACATAGCATTTGTTGGACAAAACTACAATTGCATGTATGTCAGAGCTACAATTATGTAACTATGTAGCTGTTTTTCCTCAGCTTCCATGTCTTGTCACTTTTCACTAACCTTCAAAATCATTGATAGCTTTATTATCACTAATTAGCTGATAATGGTGTATTACACTCATGTACAGAGTCTATAGCAAACTCGTTGGGGGGAATCCAATTCGACGCAAGGTGCCAATATGTGTATCCAGAACACGAGACACATCATGGTGAAAATTTTAGTGAAATCTTCCCTCACTTTCCTTCACGTTCCATAGGGATGCGTGGAGACAATGAGCAGAGATTCTGTACTTATTAGTCGGCAATGTGCGAATCCAGACATCGCAGTGATGTCCAGTGGCACATTGTGGCTAATTGACCCCCCCCCCGTCCCCCCTTGTGTGAGTATAGAAAATAAATTGCCATGTGAGATTTGACTACTGCACAAGGCTCATGTAGACACAGTGGAGGTGTGCACAAAGCAATTCTAATCAATATAATCAATCATTAATCCTGATTTGTGCTTTTCATTTTTGCAAATTTGTATAAAATACATTGTCCTATACTTAAAAGCAGGGACCATTTTCATGCGGGAGTCTTTTAAGGGTTTAGTTGGCAGCCATTTAATTTGTCCTATGACACTGGACTATGCAACTTATTACTTGTTTAAATAGAGAAGTAATTTATGCACATTGCATCCCTGCAAGCTATGTTGTTATACAATAAAAAGCTGCCCTATATATCTGTTGCTATAACATTCATTCATTAATTAGTGACTTCCCCCAGCACCTATCCAGGGTTTTGTGTATTGACCATTCCATTAATTTTGGGCCTGCACTCCAGAAATATAGATAATAGAGTAAAATCACCATACATTATCCAGCAGCCTGTGTACTCGACTGCGTGACCCATTTAACATATGTGTACCGTCTTCTTATTGCCCTCTTAATAGCTTCATCCAGGTGTGAGCCTTGGCCAGGCAACAACTGTAGAGATTTTCCTCACCCTGCAGTTTGTGCTTTGTATCTTTGCCACCTATGATGAGAGAAGGAATGGACGTCTGGGCTCTGTGTCTTTGGCTATAGGATTCTCCCTCACCTTGGGACACCTCTTTGGGGTAAGTGGTTGCATGCAACACTACTTTTACTACTTTTTCAGTGATTCACTGAATTACTGGAAAATATTCAATTAATCTGAGGGAAGATATACACTACAAGAAATAGTTATCTTCTTTTTACTTTTAATGTTCAGTAAAGAACAAGTTTTTCTCTGCATATCTATTAATACTCTCATCCTCCATGTGTGTCCAAGGCAAATTAACATTTCCCTACAATCTACCTGGATATCTATCTATCTATCGAGAGAGAGAGAAAGAGAGAGAGAGAGCGAGAGCAAGGGGTGAACAGACAAAGAAGTAAACCAATGAAACCAAACATCTTTTGTCATTTTTCTAGCATAGCTCAGAAAGAAATGTCAGATTAGAGTCTGATATACTCACAGGTACTCAGATGCTCCCCATCACTTCATTTCAGGGTAGTAGGGACTTATCTGAGTGCCAGCTAGCAGAGGGGTATGGAGACTTACAATACACAAATGGACTGTGGAAGTGATGGAACAGAACAAACTGATGACTACATGAGAGAACAACCAGGGAGGCCAAAAGTCAGGGCAGAAAGTGAAGAAGGAGATCCAAAAAGATAAGCCAAAAGGTCCAGGCAGGCAGCGAGTAAAGAGATCCAATAATGTAGCCAAGGGTCAAGACAGGCAGCAGAGAGAAAATTCCAGAGACAGGCAAAAGGTCAAGCAACAGGAGTGCAAAGAAAACTGAAGTCAGAGACAGCAGGCAACGCAATAACCGGCAGGGAGGTTGTGCACTCCCTGCCATTTAAACTACTGCAGGCCAATCAGAATGCTCCATTAGGAGCAAGCTCCCCTGCAGTAATAACGGCTATTGCGGTGACCACCGACAAGATGGAAGGAGTATCCCGGCTGCCAAGCATCCAGCTCTAGCCGGGATGCGGAAGTGTGAACCATCGAGAATAACAGCTCTCTTCATTCTTGTGCTGGAGCTGCCAAGATAATTTTAATTTTACCACTGCTGACATCTCTTGTGTTGCACTTATTGCTTAGATTCCTCAGTTACAAATATATCTTTTATACAGGTGGACATCTCCCTTACAGAGGAAACCAGTATTACCCTTTCCCAGACAGAGGCCTTCACCATGCTTATTTGCAATGCATTGATTATGCTGAAAATATTGTATTTGTATATAAAACATTAATTGACAAAAAGTATCTGTGCACATGAAACATGAAATGGCAGGTACAAAAATGTAAATATACAAAAACATGTTAGATTCATGAGACAGAAACACATACAATATGTTTGAATAAAAGATGCTTTGCTCATAATGAGCTTACCCCTAAGTCAGATCAGCAACAAGAAAACAAAATTACCATGAGAGAGGAGAACTTTGGCAGGTTGAAGAAAGCCCAGTCCCAACATGTGTTTTACATTCATTATATTGCAATTAAAAAGTTCTTCAATCAGACAATAGCCCTTACAAATTATGATGGGTGACACAATAGAAGTCATCACCAGAGTTTCTCTGTTGAAGGGACAAACATCTGGAAGTTATTAATTAGTGCCAAAAGCTAATTTTCTCTAAAACCCTAAAACAAGACAGAAACTGAAAGCACGTTTGATTGTAAGCTGTGATTTTAGTGCACATTTGCACATCTAGGCATAGTTAGTAACTGACTCACTGGGGGGTATATTTACTAAACTGCGGGTTTGAAAAAGTGGAGATGTTGCCTACAGCAACCAATCAGATTCTAGCTTTATTTAGTGCATTTATACAAAATGGAAGCTATAATCTGATTGGTTGCTATAGGCAACATCTCCAGCTATTCAAACCTGCAGTTTAGTAAATATACTGAGTTCTAACGTGGGCATGATCAAAGATAGGCTTTGTATGTCGACACCCAAGCCTCTGTTTAAGAATTTCATCACGATATTGTAGCAACAGTAAAAATAAAAAAGATGTAGTTACCCTATAGGATATAAAAATACAGTTAGAAGTAGGCAGGTCAATTGCGTGAAAGCAGCTAAGCAAAAAGAATTGTGGAAAAAGTGTATTTTTTACCCGTGTCTCCTTATAATGTACATAAATGAAAAATATATTACTATTATAATAACAACAAAATTAGAAACACACATAAAATTTGCTTATGTAGAGTAAAAAAAACAAAAAAGTTATTTACAGAAAAACGGATGTAGCACAAAAAATAATGTGACTCCCTGAGGTGCAAAAAATTGCAAACACCTCTGGCACTGAATGGGTTAATAAACATTAAGTAATAGTTTAATTATAAAATATCATATACACTTTAATATAAAATAGTAAACTTGTGTGATAATAATATAGAATTATACAGTGCTCCATTGCTACTATATATTGGCATGTGCTGCTACTTTTCCCAATGAGAAATCACCCATGTATAGCTACTTAGGGTCTCATTACTAATTGTGGTCTGTAACAAGCATAAGGAATTTGTTGTGTTTACATCTGAAGTCTTCTTGTGTCTCTCTAGATGTATTATACTGGAGCCAGTATGAATCCTGCAAGATCATTTGCCCCAGCAGTACTTACCAGAAACTTCACCAACCACTGGGTAAGAAAATGAATTTCTTTCTGTAATAATAAAAAATCATCACACCCACAAAAGAATTAAGCTCACTCTTGATCACAGTTAATTCCTCAGTAAAACTCTCTGCATTGAAGAGGTGAGAGGAATGCTGCAATTACTAACAGAATTAATGTGAGCTACAGTCAGGGCCTGATTAAGGGTTCTGGCCGCCCTAGGCTAATACGGCCGCAGCGCCCCCCCCCCCCTCCTCCGAATATATAGGTGTATAGGAACACTCCTGAATATGAATGTTCAGGTGTATTCTCCAGCATTCAAATTTAGACAGATTGTGCCATTGTCTCTTACCTGTTCTTGCTCTTCTCTCTTGCAACTTTGTTATCCTCTCGCTGGCTTCTGGAAAGTTGGCATCCTGTTTTGAAAATGCAAAAATGTATTATAATGCAAACCCTGAATGATTAGGCCCTTTAGTTAAAACAAAACACTCCATTATGGCCAGCTAAAAGTACCCCATTGGACAGGCATATATAAGCAATATCTGAATATTTGTTGTCAATCAAATACAAACCTCTACCAACCCCATCTCACTAATATTTAGTATTCTAGTGATTGCTGAGACCACCCATGTGACCACCACACAATCATGAGATTCTGCACCCCAAAGCTGCTATATTTTTTAAATACCCCCTGCAGCCATTTTCCTTAACCACAACCCCCCCCCCACAGCCATTTTCCTTAACCCCTGCTGCAGCCATTTTCTTTACCTCCCATCCTGCATCCATCCCCCTTGCAGCTATTTTCCTTACCTCCACTCTGCTAGCTAGCTATCCCCCCCCCGTCACAACAAAACTCCCCCAGTCACATATATCAGCCCCCCTTCATACATATCAACCTCTCTCCCTCCCTATAGATTTTCATGGAGCCCCCCCTCCCCCCCTATAGATTTGTATGACAGTCCCCCTCTCCCTCCCTATACATATGCATGACAGTCCCCCCTCTCCCTCCCTATAGATATGCAGGGTAGTCCCCCCCTCCCTATAGATATGCAGGGTAGTTCCCCCCCCCCTCTCTATAGATATGCAGGGCAGTTCCCCCCCTCCCTATAGATATGCAGGGCAGTTCCCCCCCCCTCCCTATAGATATGCAGGGCAGTTCCCCCCCCCCTCCCTATAGATATGCAGGGCAGTCCCCCCCCCTCCCTATAGATATGCAGGGCAGTTCCCCCCCCCTCCCTATAGATATGCAGGGCAGTTCCCCCCCCCTCCCTATTGATATGCAGGGCAGTTCCCTCCCCCTCCCTATAGATATGCAGGGCAGTTCCCCCCCCCCCTCCCTATAGATATGCAGGGCAGTTCCCCCCCCCCTCCCTATAGATATGCAGGGCAGTTCCCCCCCCCCCTCCCTATAGATATGCAGGGCAGATCCCCTCTTCAATTACCTGTAGTTGTGCCAGCGTCGCTCCTCTCCTCAGATCAGCAGATAGGAAGTGAAGACGTCCTGCTTCCTGTCTGCTGCACAGCAACAGGCAGCCTGGCGATTGGCTGTGTGTTGCTAACCACTGGCCACCATTGCTTTTGATTGTCGAGCCCTCCACCCCCCCCCGCGGCGACCCCCCCCCCCCCGAAAAAAAAAAATGAATGAAGAAAAAAAAATAAAAAAAAATTAAAAAATACCCACAGGGCAGCGCCCTCCGGGACCCAGCGCCCCAAGCTGCAGCCTGGTCAGCCTAGTGGTTGATCAGGCCCTGGCTACAGTTACACTTTTAAAACTACATTGTCATCAGTTTGATTGGCTAAAATCTAGATAAATTTACAACACAAACCATTACAGCCCATGTTTTGTGATCAGATTGTGGTACACAATTTGTGGCTCTCTAACTGCTGTGGAACTAGAAGTTCCAGCATGTTCTGCCATCTGGGAGCAGGTTCTGGAGAGCCATAGGTTGCCTACCTCTGCTATAGACTATAATCACTGAAGATAGAAAAATATTTTAGTAAGATAAGGTGACAACTTTAAGTCATGTATGGGAGGTGAACATTTGTGAAAATTAGATGAAATATATCGTGCAGTATTGCAGAGAAAACTATTTCAGTGCTGGAAGAATCACTTGAGGGAAAGTCAAATCGAATAGTAAGAATTAGAGTGAGTAGAAGTGGGGAGCTCAGAAAATAAGAGATTTGAATATGACCCCTTGTCAAAAACTATGGGTTGCTGAAATGATAGTAGGACAAGAGAATATTTACGGGATCTGTTACAGAAATGGGACAGGTCAAACCATATAGATATAGAAATTGGACAGGTGGATCAAAGATAATTTACAAATGCAGTAAACTTGTAGGACTGCAACATTTTGCTAATACAGTAGCATATATATTAATAATAATATTGAGATTTAAGACATCTAACATAATAAAAATGAATATTAACAAGTGTCATTCCATCAAGTGGAATATCATCATCATCATTTATTTATATAGTGCCGGCAAATTCTGTAGTGCTTTACAACTGAGGACAAACAAAGTAATAAATAAACTGGGTAAAACAGACAAAGAGGTGAGATGGCCCTGTTCGTAAGCTTACAATCTATGGGACAATGGGAGTTGATACATGAGGTGAAGTCTACATATTGCATATTGGTCCAGCCAGATCGCAAAAGTAAAAAAAAAATCAAAAAACATAAGGGATTAGTATGCTATATGATTCAGTCGCACAGCAATGTTTGTCAGAGGGCTGTTGTCTTTGTGCGAATTGTGTAACGGGTGATAATAGGGTAATCTAGTGAGGTTAATAAGGTGGTTGAGGAATATTATAAACTTACCTGAGTTTTCAGAGAACGCTTGAAGGTTTGTAGACCAGAAAAAAGTCTTCTTGTGCAAGGGAGAGAATTCCATAGAGTGTGTGCAGCTCGAAAGAAGGCCTGCAAACGGGAATGAGGAAGGAAGTGAAAGTGGAAAATAAACGCAGATCTTGTGCAGAACAGAGTCGTCGTGTTGGGAGATATTTTGAGACAAGTGAGATGTATGTTGGTGCAGCTTTGTTGATGGCCTTGTAGGTTAGTAAAAATATTTTATATTGGATTCGGTAAAAATTAGACAAAAAGTGTAGAGACAGAGTGATTCAGTAGAGGAATAACAATTTGCAAGGAAAATCAATCTGGCGGCTGCGTGCAAAATAGATCGTAGGGGTCTGAGTCTGTTTAGGGGAAGATCAGTAAGGAGGGAATTGCAATAGTCAATGCAGGAGATGATGAGTGCATGAATTAAGGTTTTTGCAGTGATAGATTATAAAAAAGAACATAGCAGTGTTAGGCACAGCCTTGTAGACATTTGGAGAACGTTTGTTACTCGTTAATAAGCTTGAAATATTAAACAATACTAAACAACAACAGAATGTTGAAATACAGGGGACATTGTGCTGGACAAAAAAGTGTATTTCTGTATATGACAGAATTGTTTTTACCTTGTTCAAATAACTCCTTATTGCCTCTTACCTGCAGGTATACTGGGTTGGTCCCATCATCGGTGGAGCGCTTGGAGGTCTGGTGTATGACTTCATCCTCTTTCCAAGGATGAGGGGGCTGTCCGAGAGACTTTCAATTCTTAAAGGCGCTCGGCCTGCAGAGCCTGAAGGCCAACAAGAAGCAACGGGCGAGCCTATAGAGTTGAAAACACAATCCCTATAAATATAACCTCTGCACAATCACATAGCAACACAGAAGCACTCACACACGCACACAATTTGGGCCTAGTTAGCGTAATATCCGTCATGGGAAGTGTGTTGGGGGTCGGGTTATACTTTGAAAGATGTTTCTTTTCTTACCAGGCTGTAGGTATTGTGTTGAAGTAGAGTAAAAGGAACAGTTAATGTGCTTGACTTTCTCATCGAAGTGGAGGTGGAGGCAAAAGGAAGTGGGATCGTTTGAAGGGGCCATATAACTCAGGGGCAAAAACATACAGCACATATATTCCACAGAAGGATCTTTGCTGCTCAAACCAAAGGGATTAATCCTCCCTGCCAGAGAAATTTAGCACTTAGGTGGACACCAAATGATAACGTAGCTCCTAAGTGACTTGTTAATTTGCCAACTATGGGTATCTAATTAGCAGAACAGAAGGTCCCCATCAAACTTCCCAGCCACCCTCCTAACTTCGCCTCTGATGCTGCTGTACATCTCAGACACATTATTTTCTTTATACTGCGTTTTACTTTTTGCTGATTTAAGGAACTGTTTTCTTTTTGTGTTTTTTTTAAGAGGGTGGAGGAAAATTATGGGCCAAAAACCCTTTTATTTTACAATGAGCTCCTTTAAAATATTCTGTAGACATCTTGTAACAGTGAAGGTGTTCCCCATTAACTAACGCCTATTATATCCCTCTGTGTGGAATTCTTTGCCCTGTAATCTGAGAACCCTAGTAATTTCCATATTTAACACTGCTCATGGCTTACCATCCTGTTTTTACCCTCTTCCCAGGGGCAAATCAGGTTAAAAACTAAGCATTTGGCAAAAAGGCAGTTGTAAGGCCGGTAAGGGCCATTCACGTGGCAAAAGAAGTCATCATTGCTAGCAGCAATCTTCATTTTTATCAAATTTCACAATGCAAATAATATAATGGGAAATGTTTTGTTGATTGTCCCAGTTTGCACATAGCCCTCAGACCTCTGTTTATCAGATAGAGTCTGTTCTAAAGCGTCTTCCCTATGCTGGCAACTAATTCAACCTGACTTATTTTTCAGCATAGAGAAATTAGCTTTACAGGAACCTTTGAGATTTAATGAACTGTTTAACTACACTTGATTAATATGCTTAATATTTGGTTTGATTATAAACACAATTAAATCTTTGGGTAAGTAAGTGTGTCTTTTAAAACTGAATTTCGAGTTAGGTATATATTTATTATTAAGATAGATTATGTTTAGGTCTGATCACATGACTAAATGACCTTTTCTAGCCCAGAATTCTATTTTGTGTTACATACTTCTTCAGATTAAGCACCCAGGTCATGTGCCTACATCTATGTAAGTGACCTTTGTTTAGTGCGTGTAAAATAACAAATGGTACTTCTGTTTTAAAGGTATATTCAAGGGTGTCCATGTAAGTGAATCTTGCAGATATATTGTCACTCACTGGATTTGGCATAGTACAAAAGGTGTTTAATTACATGTTAATGTTTCAGTCCCAACATGGCTCTGATAATAATAGCAATAAAAACAATTATAATGGGCAATTTTGGGTCAGAATCATTGAAACTTTGTGATCACTGACATATGAAACTTGTTACACTGCATCAAGATTATTAAACACTTTATTTTTTCAGATACCTACATTATATATTGATAAATACAATATACATGTGGAGCCTGTTTCATGCTTGACAATCTGCAACTATATATTATGAGCCCTTGATTTATGCAGTAAAAATATAAAGTCTTTGGTTATTCATTTATGAAGTAAGTAGAGTACTTTAATGTAGGAAGAGCTTGCAGTAAGTTGCAGGATCGACTAGCATTAAATAGGTTTAAATTGATGTGCCACTACTGAAAGAGAAACCCCAAACAATGCAAAATAATGTCAAAATGTAGACATTTCTCGAGATTGAAGCAAGAAATAGGTGAACAAATCTGACAGTATTATTGTAGTACAGATCCTGAATAAAGCAGAACATAGTTTTAAACAAGAAAATACATTAAATTAAGCATTGGGCAGAAATGATGGTATGTAATGTTCATCTTAGACTTACCAAACAATATAATTTGTTTTTCATCTGAAAATGTATCACTGAGTGCTATTCTGTTCAGTTGGCACATAAACATTAACCTGTTTACGCTCAACTCAGTCCACAAAACAGCACATCATGTTAGATGATGGCATCTATGAAATAGAATTATTTGTATTGTTGTTTTCTGTACAAAATAATGTTTAGTTAGTCTGAGATTATTGGATGCAGGTCTATTAAATTGAATTAAATAATAATTTTAACATTAAAACAACATGCCCAAAATTACAATGATGGGGGAAATTAGTCTTCTGCAATTCAATTTCAACGACATTGATCCTATTTTTAAATATGCGACCATAGTGGTAGTCTTTGAGGTAACTAAGATATTAAACTGGGATAGCATATAAAATCCCCTGCAATGCGAGGAACATGGACATCTGACCTATAAGGTGCTTCTGGAGTGCATGGGTGAAAGTACAAATATTACCAGATAATGATTTCATCAAGAAGGGATTGATTATTTAGAGACTGCAAACTTTGATCAATATATGGCTACTGTGGACAAAGAAGTCTTCACTAAATGCACAGTATGTTTGTGTGGCACTGGGACTGATTGCAATCACAAAGGGAGCAGATCTTCAAACTCTGCACATTCTGAAAAGATTTGCAAAGCATGCCGTGCATTCTGAATCACAATACCCTAGTATTTTTCACTGCTTTGCTGTGGAATAACTAAGTACAATGAATCTTAATTTGTTCTTGTTAGTTTGCACAATATTTATTTCAGATTTTGTCTGGTCGCTGCTTTTAGGGGATTTCCATATTTCAGGGGCAAAGGGATTAAAATAGGAAAACATAACAAAAACATATACATGTGTATTTATAATGAAATATTGATACGTTCAACACAGAGAAACATGCATACAGTTACACTACCATAATTATCTACATATCTAAATAATTCACCTATATAGATATGATTTAACTTCAAGATAAAATGCGATGTTTACAAATTTAAATATGTATATAAGTATAGTTAATTTATGCAATATTTCACTGTCAGTAGTGTGGTCATTTGTTCCAAAGATATGTATTTTCAATAACCTGTGGGATCTCATTAGAATTAATTTTGACTGCCTTAATTAAAGTTATTAAGAAAATAAATTCCTTATTTAGTGAAGATGAAAGGAATTAATACTGCAAAATGGTCTCTATTGACCTCGACAGACATTTGCATGTTATTTAAAGCACAATTTGGAAACAACATTAAGTATTTAATGTATCAGAATAGATCATATAAATATAAGTATCCTTTGTTCCCTGTGAATACATTATATAAATATGTAAATATAAATACATATGTATATATGAGTGTGTATAACAATATATACATGCACATATATATGCATACATATAGACATATATGTATATTTTATCTGCAAGTATGGTAATTAGCTGAACACAGGACAGAGGGATTTGTCATTGTTCACCTAAATGAACTGATAATTTCTTTGGAACCTCCATCAATAAACGTTTGAATAAATAAAACATGTTTTTTTGTTTTATTTGTAACTAGATACAGGCTTGATAAGTAGCCTTTGTGCATTTAATGGCGAAACACAGACACAGAAAATAGTTATTGTAGAACAATGATAAAGGCATATATTCTAAATTAATAATACAATATCAGTGTTTGCTGACTGGAATCTGCCATAATGATCTCTGTGAAAGTGGTCTATAATATGTATATAGATGCACTTTTTTTTTACTCATTTTCCCATTTCTCATGCACTATGTTTTTATCAATACATGAGAAATAGATCCTGCTGTATTTTAATATGTTATTAACATTTTGGAACACAATGCCTATAAGAAACAATGCAAAATCTATTTGTTTTTTCCAAAACAGAGATATTTTATAGCTTTGAAGAGGACATTCACTATACAGCTGATAGTGTACTTGATTGACATAAATGGAGGGTGACCTGCAAGAGAAAATGTTAAGTTGGCATTATTGCTTTGTAAAGCAATATAAAGAATTGTAGTGGTCGCTGCCAGACACTAAGGGCATTATGTATCTAGCAAAGGCAAATCATATATCCCAGAACAAACTGCTTGAAAAATTGCATCAGCAAATGTCACTCTAAGGGGCATATTCAATTGTCGTGGGTTTCCGCGGCGTTAAAACTACTAGTAGTTAGCTGGATTTCAGTTCGCGGCTCAGGGAGCTGCGAGCTGAAATCCAGCGAGAAAACTACCGTAATAACGTTTTTTCCGCGCAACGATAATAGTGTGCGGAGCGCAAGATTTTCGCCGATTCCGCCGACAATTGAATATGCCCTTAAGGGAAGATCCAATTAGCCGCGAGCTGCACATTTTCACAGTTTATACGGTAAAAAGTAACACTCACTTTTGCTCGCACCTCTATGGGGCGCGAGCAAAAGTGAGTGATACTTTCACACAAAATAAAATTGCTGCGTACTAGCTGTTTTCGGACAATATGCAGCAATTTTTTTTAGAATTGAATCTAGCCCATAGATGCCAAAATGCCATAAAATTAATTACAACCACTAACCATAAGTGAGACATTTGGTTTATTGATGCCCTGCCCTTACAACACTCAAGGCAGGCCCAGAAAAGAACCTCTGACATACCGATTATTCCCAGTTTTTTTGCTGTGTGTGGACTATCCTTGTAGCCACTCCTTTGCATATAAACTGCAATGCCTTTATGTATGTGATTTATTGCCATGGAAATGCATTTACAAATGCGTTCAATCTGCATTTTAAAAAAATGAATATGTGACCAAAAAGAAACATGTTATCTTCAAGCAGGTGGAATCACTTCTTAACTGGAGCAATTACATTTACAATCATGGAGATTCCTGCAGTTCTCGTTACTGGTAGGACAAAAATAATCAAAATGAACATATTTATGATGATCCTGTACTTGTTACAAACACTCCCAATCCCTGTGCCACCAAACTTCTTTGGTCATTTTCAAAAAATGATCCAGGATTTTGTTTGGGGGAAGGAAACACCTGTGATTCAAACATGGATTCCTTTACCTTCATAAAAGCGAAGCAGGCCTACAGCTTCCATCCATCACAATTACAAATCTGTGCTACTCAACAGGGTACTAGAATGGACTTGATCCACAGGCAGGAAGCTCTGGATAAGCGTTGAGAAACACTATCTAGACCTTCCAATAGAAGTAGCTTCCTGGGTCCACAACCTTCGATGGGTGTATAATCCAGAGATTTCACCTACATTATAAAGCTGGAAGTAATTTGACGCATAACCACATAAATATTTCCCTTTCAAACCTATACAATTGAATCCAAACACATACACAGTTTAGAGTTCTCCTAAAAGGGACACATGTAATTGGACCACTGATGCTTGTCAATTAGGCACGAGCGGTCATCAGGACTTTTTGCCTGTGCATATAAACTAGTACTTTAGTGATTTAATTATTCCTTATACTTCACTATTGCACACCTATGTTGTTCGTTATTTACATACAGAATAAGACCCTGAAAGCAACCGGAATACTAAAGCCACTGCCCTCTATTATATAAAGGAGTGCTTGCAGGACCAACTAATTCAATGATGGGCAACCTGATACACTTCAAGGGCTGCATGTGTGGCCCTCTAACCATCAAAAGAGCTGCACATTACCCTTAATCTCAGCAAAAGTTAAAGCAATCCTTAATCAAACCTCACTCAATCCAAAGCATCCCCTAACACTCCTCACTATGCTCACTCACCCAAAACACTTCCACATGCCCTTTAGAACCCTGTTTACCCTAAAACACCTCTCATCCCTCCCACTTGCTCCAAAACAAGTTCATTTTATGTATGCGCAGAACAGGTTCAAATAAAAGGCTTACTACAGCCTGCGATTTAGGGGAGTGAAGGGGTGGATTATATACAGTAAGGGTGTTCCCGTGCAGGGAACGGCCAAGTCAGCTTCCTAGTTTCAGCCTTAACTCCTGCACCTGTCAGCAGGGCCGGATTAACCCGAGGTCTAACTGGGCTATAGCCCAGGGGCCTCGGGCATCCAGGGGGCCCTTCAAACTCCTCAGCAGCATTATTGATCGGTCGGGGGCGGAGGCGCCCCCGGCCCGATCGATGCTGCTGAGTACTGTCAGTGCAGTCCTCCGTCCCGGCGCGCTGTAGTCTGCTTATTGAGGATATCTCGCGAGAGTTCATGAACTCTCGCGAGATATCCTCAGTAAGGAGCTTACAGCGCGCCGGGACGGAGGACTTCACTGACAGGTAAGTGCTTGGGGGGGGTCCTCGCGGGGGGTGGGGGGCGGCGGACGGCTCACATTGGGGGCCTCGCGGGGAATGGAGGGCCCCTTAGCCCAGGGGCCTCCATTCCCTTAATCCGGCCCTGCCTGTCAGAGGTCTAGTTTAAATCCTATGCCTGGTCTGGCAGCATTGCATTATACAGTGTAAAAAATGTTTTATTTATTTTTTAAAAAAACACTGTGCCAGGTCCCCCCTCCTAATATTAACCCTTGTGATGCCAGCCTAGTGCTGGTAATTGAAAAATCAGGATGGGAAAAAAGCATGGGGTGCCACCTATTTCACGAAAAACAGCATTAAGCAAGACAGCTGGGGCTGGTGGTACTATAGCAGGGGAACTCACCATAATGACACTCAGCCCTATGTGGTTTAAACAATAGGGGTGATTTATTTACACTTTAGGTTTTATTTTAATTTTAGTAAACTAATATGGTTTAAAGGAGGGGTGTGTTTTATTTACATTTTACTTTGTGAGACTATATGGGCCAGCGGGCCTTGGGTGTTAGGGCATGCTGGCACTTGTGGTTCTCCAAGTGCCAGCATGCCCTGGCTGCCATATGCCCAGACTGTTAATGCCAACCCAGGTTGGCTGGAACTTCGAGTTCCACAGAGTAAAATAGTGTTTTACAATTGAATCTACCTCAATGTGTTATCACCGCCACACCACAAGTGTCTGTCACTACCTCCGAGCTCTGGTGTTACACTAAAAGCGAAGCAACATTTAGTCAGGTACAATGTGGTATATGACATGTACATAGAGTATTATGATTACATTATATGGAGGACACATTCCCCGCCACAGCAGGAGAACTCCCAGCAGCAGCCGCTGTATTACACCACTCAGGAGGCGCCGAATATAAGTTCGCTCACAGCTATGTACACAAAGGAGCACATTACGGTGACCACTTTCATGGCTACGGGTTTTAAGACATAAGTTATAATATTGTACCATGATAACTGTCGAGCAATAAGAAGACAGACAGTGTTCTGTACACAGTGTTAGTCCCCCCTCTCTTCCGGGGTAAGTTGGTACAACCCGGTGCAGGACTGACACACGGGAAGCCCAGTGGAGATTCCCGCGCTGTACGGAGCCTGGGGACTGGGGGAGGCTCCAGACATTGTGGAGGTGATCAGACTCTTGGCCAGGGGTAGACACAGTGCAGGTACGTGATTGTAAGTACAGTACGAGTACTTCTACCCGTAGCTGAGGCATGACCGGGGACCTACGGCTCTCTAGCAGTCGGCTGGCAGGGCATTCTGGTACCTGTAGTCCACTGGTTGCTTTTCATCGCAAGCGATGCTGCCGGCCGTGCAGATTGCGCGGAGTGTCTGGGAAATATAAGAAACGTTTATGGGAAAAAATAACTAGAATAATTGTATGACTTACCTGATCCTGTCACTCAGAAGCAGTGGTAGTTCTAGTAACTCATTCTGGGAAACTACTGTAATTAAGACAGGTACCACAGTACAAAACTGACAAGTTAGGTGTTTTAGTATGTCTTATTCACCATAAGTTTAGTGATCTGGGAATTTAAGAGTTAAAGACGTTTAATATATTTATTGACAATCAACAGTTTATTGCTGCCCTTTATGATAACATTTCCTACCCATATTTGTAACTCTTCCAGACTGCTTAATAATTTTAAAAAAATAATAAAAAAATGAATGTCCCTTATACCCCATTCATACTACACCAAAAACCCGGGTTTTTGCAGAGGCACGCTGAAAATCCCGGGTCTTGGTGCAGTATGAATGAATAGTCCAATCACAAAATCCCGGGACTTAGACCCGGGATTTTGCGAGGGGTAATTCCCGTGTTGGACCCCGCTAGCCTGCAGTATGAATGGTGCAACCCGTGTAATTCCCGGGTCTCACCATTCATACTGTAAAAAAAAATACATAAGAAATGTTTACTTAACTTATTTTCAGCCAGTGGTGTCTCTGGTGCGTTGCCGGCTGTCAGGGGGACCTCTGGGTACTAAAATGACGTCATTTCTAGTCCATTAGAAATGACGTCATTTTCGTACAGAGAGGTCCCCCTGACAGCCGGCAACGCACCGGAGACACCGCTGGCTGTAAATAAGTTAAGTAAACATTTCTTATGTATTTTTTTTTAATTAAAATCTTTTTTAACACTTTTTTTTTTTCTAAAACCCGGGTCGGGCAGGTGCAGTATGAACCCGCCCAACCCGGGAATCTTGTTATCTATACTGCCCTGTGCCCCGGCAATATCCCGGGCCGGGGCGGCAGTATGAAAGTGTACCTAACCTACTATGTAAAAATAAAAAGTGTTTTTTGCTAGTATTTCCATTGCCTACCCTATTGCGTTTTTCATGCCGCGTTACTGGTGTTTCTCCTTCATCCGGTCTGGGGGACACTGCTTACCATGGGTTGTGGAGGGGAGCTTGGGAGTTGGCACCTAACTAGTTAATTTAGTACTGCTGGCCCCTCCCCTCTACAAACCCCCTGCCTCTTCCTGTCCAGTTTTTTTAGGTGCCCTGGAGTTGGGCAGCCTTATTTTTACTGCTTAGTTTAATGTTTAAAAATTTATTTTTTTCCTTTACTTTTTTACTTTTTTAGGTGGCAGCGCTGGAGTGTGTTCTAATATAGAGAACACACTCACAGCTTGGCAGCGCAGGCATTCCCCTGTCAGCTGAGAGCCAGCGGTTCTCACTGACAGGGGCTGAAGACAAGGTTCCTGATTGAAGGGAGTGACAAGCGGTCTCATGGACCGCTGCACTCCCATAGCCTCCCCGATAACCGGCGCTGCCATTGCAGGCATAGAGCGCTGGTTATCGGGTAATGAAGATGGCGGCGGCCATCTTGGATTTCGGCAGAAGCGCCGGGGAGAAGGGGCTAAACCAAGATTCCCCCCTCAGTCATAGGAGGGGGGCGTCGGATACCTTCCGCTGCGGAGACCTCTGTCCTAGAGGTCTCCACCACTCTGCCACTATTATGATAGTTCTTTTGAAGGAGAAGACATGGGAAAAAGAACTACAGGAAGGGGGAGCTAATACATAGAGTTCCCCCCTTCTTTCAGAGAGAGAGAGATGGTCCTTCCCAGGTCTTTTGGCGCCAGCACAAGCCCGGGAAAAGGAACAGAGCTGAGGAGAAAGCACAGACTGCTGTCAGATCTGCTCCCCAGGGTGGCCTTTGGCTAAGTATCACCTTTATTTACACACATATCTGATGTGGTTATACTGGGCTAGCAGGTTTACTATTATAGCCTCCTACTAGCCATTGATATTTATGGTGTTTACTATTTCAAGTACAACTTTTAGAATATATCAGTTGTTTACTTGGTATTGCTGTGTTTTTCATTGCTTATTTACTCTCTCTCTATATTAACTATCTGTATATTCAGCTAGATTTTTTATTACTCTGTGTGCTTGGTGTGCCTTCCTTTATAAATATGACAGATAAGGGAAAGGGCCCTATGCCAAAATATTTCACATGTTCAAAATGTAATGTTAAATTACCTAGTGCTCAGAGGGACCCGTTGGCGCTCTGCACGACATGCGAAGCAGAGGCTTCCACTGCACAGATACCGCAGGTTTCAGTCCCACCGTCGGTGGAACCGGCCTGGGTTACCTCCCTTACGCAGTCGGTTAGCTCTTTAGCTCAAATGGTCCTTCAGTCTAACCAGTTGCTGACTACTGTGGCAACTTCTGTGGCTAGTAATGCAAGTTTACAGTCAGACCCCCCGGCTTCCTAAGGTTCTAGTGCTTTGAGTTTGCCGGGACCATCCTCATTACAGACTGACCCAGCCCTGGTTGCTACAGAACCGGCATGGTCTACAGCTTTTATCAGAGGGCTGAATAAGCTTAACCAGCTACTTGACCCCTCTAGTACCCCGCCTGCTAAAAGAAAGAGGCCTAGATATGTTAATCCCCTATTGACCCTCTCAGATTCTGAGGAGGAGTCTGAAGAAGAAGGGGAAATTTATTCGGACACTGACCAGGGTCATTCCTCTGAGCAGGGAGAAGTGTCTAAGGGCCAATTTGTAAACGATTTGGTTTTAGCGGTAAGACAGGCGTTGGATCTCCCGGAACCGGAAGATGTAACCTCCAGAGACAGAAGTCTCTTTAAAAAGGCCAAGAGGAAGGCCAGCCGTTTTCCTCCCTCCGCGGAACTTAGAGATATCGCTGAAGGGGCATGGAAACATCCCGATAAAAGATTTTCTATCCCCAAGAGGTTCTCTTCCCTGTATCCCTTACAGGAAGAAGAAGTGGCTCGCTGGGAAAGTATTCCCAAGGTGGACATTCCCATTGCTCGCTTAGCAAAACATACTTTACTCCCAGCCCCGGGTTCAGCGTCCCTGCCGGACGCCAATGACCGCAAGGTTGAATCACAGCTCAAATCCATATTTGCGGCTGCGGGTTCTGCCTTTAGACCCACATTTGCCTCGGCCTGGGTGGCTAGAGCCATGGAGGCATGGGCAGACCAGCTAGCTGAGGCCTTACAGGACTCCGAATTTCTTCCCCTAGCCTTACACCTAAAGGAGGCTTCGGGGTATATTTATGAAGCAGCCCAGAACTCAGCGGCAGTCTCCTCTTCCATTCAGACGGCCTCCATTTCAGCCAGAAGGACGCTTTGGTTGAAATCCTGGGAAGGTGAATCGGAATCGAAAAGGTCCGTTGAAATTATCCCCTTCTCGGCTGCAGGTTTGTTCGGCCCGGAATTAGATACCCTTATTTCCCAGGCCACGGGGGGCAAGAGCACGTCCTTGCCAGTCTATGCTAGCAGGAGCCGCGCCCCGAGGGGTAGCTCCTTTCGTGGGGCCTCTCCCCATAGGGGACAGCCCTTTAGAGGCAGGCAATCCAATTCCAGAGGCTCCTACCAGAGGGAGGTCCTCGTTTGCATCCAAACGCCAGGCCCCTAAATCTCAGGAGAAGCCTGCGTCCTGACGACCACCCTGTATTGCAGGGGGTGCCTGTGGGGGGACGTCTGTCTCTGTTTTACGAACAGTGGGCAGCGTCTTCCCAAGATCCTTGGATTCGGGGAATTATTTCAGAGGGGTACAAAATAGACCTTTCAGGCCCGGCTCCACGCCGTTACTTCCAGGCCCCTTTTTCCCGAAATCCAGTAAAAAGACAGGCTATACAGGATTGTGTAGCTTCTCTTCTAGCTCAGAGGGTCATCGCCAAGGTTCCAGATTGCCAGATAGGAACAGGGTTTTATTCCAACTTATTCCTAGTCCCGAAGCCGGACGGCTCCTTTCGCCCTATCTTAAATCTAAAGGGCCTCAATGTTCACTTAAGGGTGGACAAGTTTCGGATGGACTCTCTAAGGTCAGTGATAAACGGCCTAGAGAAAGATCAGTTCATAGCGTCCATAGATATAAAGGACGCGTATCTCCATATTCCCATTTGGATCCACCATCAGTCCCTTCTCAGATTTTCGGTGGGATCAGTTCACTATCGGTTTCGGGCCCCCCCCTTTGGCCTATGAACAGCGCCAAGGGTCTTCACAAAGATTATGTCAGTGATGGCAGCATGTCTTCACCTGCAGGGTGTTCAGGTCGTTCCTTATTTGGACGACCTGCTAATCAAGGCTTCCTCAGAGAGTTGCCTAAGCTATCACCTATCCCTCACCCAAGCGGTTCTCGAGGGCCACGGATGGCTGATAAATTTAAGGAAATCCCAGTTGGTTCCGTGTCAGCGCATGGTGTTCCTGGGACTCATCATGGACACCAGCAAACAAAGGATATTTCTCCCAGTAGAGAAGATCACCTCTATTCAGAAGGTAACCTCCCAGGTTCTGTTTTCTCCCAGACCCTCAATGCTCTTGTGCATGAGGCTACTGGGAAAGATGGTGGCCTCCTTCGAGACCATTCCCTTCGGTCGAGCTCATTCTCGATGTTTCCAGTGGGACCTATTGTCGAAGTGGTCAGGTTCACACCTACGCCTAGATCTTCAAAAGATTTCTCTATCCAAGAGGGCGAGAACATCTCTTCAGTGGTGGATGTGCCAGGATCACTTGAATGTGGGCAGATCCTTCGCACCTTGGTCGTGGATCATAGCCACGACGGACGCCAGCCTCAAAAGTTGGGGGGCAGTGGTCCTGCACCTCCGGCTCCAGGGATGTTGGTCGGTTCAGGAGTCGGCTCTCCCAATAAATGTATTGGAATTGAAGGCCATTCTTCTAGCCCTTCTGGGAGCACAATCCCTTCTTCGGGGCCACCCAGTCCGTATCCAGTCCGACAATGCCACGGCCGTGGCATATGTCAACAGACAAGGAGGAACCAGGAGCGCAGCAGCGATGGATATCGCAGCCCAAATATTGGTTTGGGCAGAGCTATATGTTCCGGCAATATCAGCAGTTTTCATTCCAGGAATAGAAAACTGGGAGGCGGACTATCTAAGTCGAAACCAGATGATGCCGGGGGAGTGGTCCTTTCACCCGGAAGTCTTCCAATCTCTGGTTCACAGGTGGGGTCTTCCAGACATAGACCTCATAGCTTCCAGACACAGCAAAAAGGTCCACAGGTTCTGCGCAAGGGTAAGAGATCCCCTAGCGGCGGCAGTGGACGTCCTGACGATGTCATGGGAATTCAGGATGGGATATCTGTTTCCTCCAATCCCCATGCTTCCTCGCGTCCTCAGACGAGTTCGACAGGGTTCCCTACCAGTAATTCTGGTAGCCCCCTTCTGGCCACGGCGTGTGTGGTTCGCAGAAATAATATCTATGGCGGAAGGTCCGGGATTCCACCTTCCGTATCGTCACGACCTTCTTCTTCAAGGTCCATTCCATCACCAGAATTTACATCAGCTCAATTTAACGGCATGGCTGTTGAAGCCAGCCTTTGGAGGGCTAGAGGGTTTTCTTCCAGTGTAATTCAAACGTTGATGCGAGCTAGGAAACCAGTGTCATCTCGCATCTATCACCGGATTTGGAAGGCATATATTAGATGGTGTGAAAGTAGGACATACCACTCGTCCTCCTTTCGCCTCCCTTGCTTGTTAGCTTTCCTTCAGCATGGCTTAGAAGCAGGCCTTAGATTAGGCTCCTTAAAGGTTCAGGTTTCAGCCCTTTCGATATTTTTCCATACGAAGTTGGCTGACTTACCAGACATTAGGACTTTTTTCCAAGGAGTTCTCCATATACAGCCTCCTTATGTCCCTCCTACAGCTCCATGGGATCTCAATCTGGTTCTGGACATGCTCAAGGGACCCCCCTTCGAGCCTTTGAACAAGGCGGATTTGAAGTGTTTGACCTGGAAGGTCCTTTTTCTTCTGGCTATTGCCTCTGCTTGCAGAGTTTCTGAATTAGGAGCCCTGTCCTGTCGGGAACCTTATTTGGTGTTCCACAAGGACAGAGCGGTGTTAAGAACCCTTCCTTCCTTTGTGCCAAAGGTAGTTTCGGCTTTTCATCTAAACCAGGAAATAATTGTTCCGGTTTTCTCATCCACTTCTCATACGGATCAGCAATCAATGAAAAAGTTGGATGTGGTTAGAGCTCTCCGCATTTATGTTAAAAGAACTTCCCCGATTAGGCGGACTGACTCACTGTTTGTTCTTTATGACGCTAATAAGAGAGGCTGGCCAGCCTCAAAACAATCCATCGCCAGATGGATTACGTCTACCATCAGGCAAGCTTATATTAATGCTAGCCGTGCTGTGCCGGAGAGACTTACGGCCCATTCCACCAGATCGGTGGGGGCCTCGTGGGCAGCAAGGAATGGAGCTTCTGCAGACCAGCTTTGCAGGGCAGCCACCTGGTCCTCTGTCCACACCTTTACCAAATTTTACCAGTTTAATATATTTGCCTCTGCGGATGCAAATTTTGCTCGTAGTGCTTTACGAGCAGGGCTTTCAGAGTAGTCCCACCCTTAGGGGGCTGCTTTAGAACGTCCCCATGGTAAGCAGTGTCCCCCAGACCGGATGAAGGAGAAAAGAGGATTTATGTACTTACGTTAAATCCGTTTCTCTGATTCCGTCTGGGGGACACTGCGATCCCTCCCTTCTGTTTTTCTTCTGTGTGTTCTTGTGTGACTGACCTTTTTTTTATCTTGGGCTTGTTAAAACTAACTGGACAGGAAGAGGCAGGGGGTTTGTAGAGGGGAGGGGTTTGCCAGCAGTACTAAATTAACTAGTTAGGTGCCAACTCCCAAGCTCCCCTCCACAACCCATGGTAAGCAGTGTCCCCCAGACGGAATCAGAGAAACGGATTTAACGTAAGTACATAAATCTTCTTTTTCATAATGCTGGATGGTATCCAGCCTTACACTTTTCTTGTGATATTGAGGATATTCTGACCCCTATTCATTAATGACTGCATTTTTACATGATCCCTTTCAATCCTTATCACATAAGGTTTGAAAGATTGTGGGGCCTATTTATTAAAGGTTTTCCCCCTGTAAAATCTTGTTTTCAGGGATTAAACACTAAATTGGTATTTATGATAGTAGCATCGCAGCAGATATCATAGATATCTGCTGCTTTGCATCTCCTATCGTTTTACTGAGCACTCCCCATAACAGTGTATGGGGAGTGGTCAGTAACGCTAATTAATAATAAATGTAATGGACTTTTCAAACATGATAATGTACGTCAGCTGAAGCTGGCGTACATTATCATTAATGAAAAGTTTCAGTGCTGTCAGCTCTGCTCCGAAGAGCAGAGCTGAACAGCGCATGTGTGGAGGGATCACATGATCCCTCCCTGTCATTCACTTTCTCTCTCTCTCTCTGCCTCTCTGCAAACTATAATTGCCGATAGAGAGCAGAGATGTCTGTGCGCATGCCCGAGGGCTTCACTCGGCGCATGCGCACTAGAGTAAGAACAGGACCCCCGTTGACCACATACTGCTTCGGGAACGAAGCAGCTGTGGTAAGTATGATTTCTACTTCACAGGAACAGCAGTTTTTCGGAACTGCTGTTCCTGTGTTGCTTTTTTAATAAATATGAGAAATAGTTCAATCCTTATCAATGCGATAAGGATTGAAAACTATTTTTCATATTTTGCGAGTGATGATAAATGTGCCCCTGTGTGTGTTTATGAAAAAACTTCAACAGGAACAGCAGTCGTGAAAGACTTGTTCCAGCAAAGACCCCTCTCCTATCTTTCCTATGGTCACTTTCGCATAGTGACTAGAGGAGAGCAGTAAGATGCGGTGAGGGATCTGAAGATCCTTCTACTGCAATGCTCTCCCCATAGAGTTGACCTGAAAAATTGCACATGGTAATGTACATTACTGTAATTTTAAATGCCTTTTCATCACTTTGATAAATTGCAGAGTAGAGCAGTCCCCATAGACATGTATGGGGACTGCTCTGTATTTCAGGGGGGAAAAAAAAATCAGATTTATTGCCCAACAGCAGTAAATAATTGTCTTTCCTATTATAACACACTATATGGGGCATATTCAATTGTCTGCGGAAACGCTGAAAATCTCGCTATTACGGTAATAGTGTGCATAAAAACCGTTATTACGGTAGTTTTCTAGCTGGATTTCAGCTCGCAGCTCCCTGAGCCGCGAGCTGAAATCCAGCTTACTATTATCGTAATAACGGTAATAGTTTTAACGCGACGGGATATTCAAATAATTGAATATGCTCCTATGTGGAGAAATTAAATTCCCTCCAGAGTAATGCCGCGCTAAACCTATTACTGCTAATGTGGTAATTTTAACGCTGCTTTCTGCTCGCGGGTCAGGGAGCCGTGAGCAGATTTTTCTAAGGAGAACACTGTAGATTGTGTACTTAAAAGTCATAAAAGATTCAAAAGTAAGGTAAAAGTTATTGTGAAAAACTTGTAAACGCTTAGAATGCCGTAAAACAAATTGAAATCAACTTTCAACTAGTACTGCTTGGACTGGAAACAGACACAAGGGGCATTATTTATCAAGGTTCAGTTTTGTAAAATCAGCAATGATTTTTCTTTTTGTTTTGTTTTTCTGGTGAGATTTAAAAAAATAAGTTTATTAAAGGTAATCTCTGGCGGGGTTTAATAAAAAGATAAATTAGAAATCGTCTTTTTTTACAAAACCGATCTTTATAAATAGTGTCCAAGATGTCACAGGGTTAAAATATTATGTCCTTGGTTGTAACATTCACTTCTGGGTTCTAAACTGCTTCTGGCAGCAACATCAGCAAAAGAACTCTGAGAGCCAGACCTTCGCCCAACATCCGTGTCCTACCTCACTAATGCTCTTATGGCTGAATGGATGCAAATCTCCACAGCCATGTTCCATCATCTAGTGGAATGTCTTCGCAGAAGATTGTGGGATATTATAGCAACAACAAGGGGAACCAACTCCATATTGATGTCTATGGTTTTGGAATGAGATGTCCATCAAGCACATATGGTGTACACATACTTTTAGCCTTGTGCATATGCTTTCCTACACTGTATTGTGACTAGTTAAGTATAGTCATTTTAGATTGTAATGTCCCATTCAGTGCTTTATAAGAAAGCTAAGAATAAGTCAGAATGGCTAGTGTGTTCGCACAGCTCATCCAGTTGAATCTACCTTAATGTGTCTTTCCTCTGTGGCCTCCAAACTAAAGGTAAATATTTTTACTTAAGGTCACTAGGTTAGGTAGTGAGTGAGGAAGGTCTGGGTTATGTGGGGAAGTTTTCGAATACATGTGGGATTTGTTAAGAAGTGTGAGGCATTTTATAGAAAGTGGGTGTTTGCTTGTGGAGCCATTTTGTGGCATGTGGTGTAGTTTTGGGGCAACAAAATATTGTAAGCTTGTGAGCAGGGCCCTCTTACCTCTGTCTGTATGTATTACCCAGTATTGTCTTATAAATGTTTGTTCCCAATTGTAAAGTGCTATGAAATTTGCTGGTGCTATATAAATAAATGATGATGAAGTAAAGAGCGTTTTGGAGTGAGTGATGGATGTATGACATGTTTATCATACTTTTCCTGTAATAAATCATTGTAGTCTTTGCTCTCTATGGAGCTATTTCAATTCTAAGCGGTGTGCCACCTGCCACCGTTATGTCCGGCTGTGCACATTTCCGGGTACTATGGTATGCCAACATCACAGATTGTGTGCAGGATAAAGTCTGAAATGTTGCATCTGACCTTTCCGAAGGCACTCTTAAATCTGCCCCTTTGACAACTTGTGGGCTGAATACAGGATTGCAAAGCTGTAAAATGCCCCAGCCTTTCTCAAATCTTATTTAGCAAGATTCCTAACATGGTACTGGAGTAATATTTAATATAAATAGAGCTGTATATGTTTGGCGTAATTCTTTTAATTCTGATCAATATTGCACACGCATAACTCATGATTTGTATTTATTTAAAGGAGTTAACTGTTTATGTAAGATAAATTAGTGTCCCTATGGTGCATATTTTATATATTGTTTATACATAAACTATAATAATAAACCTACATGGCAAGTAAGTACATTCATGGCCAAAAGTTTTGAGAATGACACAAGTATTGGTTTTCACAGTTTGCTGCTTCAGTGTTTTTAGACCTTGATTGTTGCTTTACAGCAGCCATTTCTTGGAATTGCTTAGAATGTTCTTTGGTCTACACTGAAGAAGCTCTTTTGGGAAATGCACTAACCAACTGTTGGACCTCCTGCAGACAGGAGTATTTATTAGACTCTAATCAAATCACTATGTGACCTCTGAGGACAACTGATTGCACCAGTGTTGACCCTTCTTTTTGAAGACCTCTGCAATTCGCCCTGGCATGCTGTCAATCAACTTCTGGGCCACATGCTGACTGATGGCCGCCCATTCTTACCAAATCAATGCTTGGAGTTTGTCAGAATTTGTGGGTTTTTTGTTTGTCCACCCGCCTCTTGAGCATTGACCACATGTTCTCAATGGAATTAAGGTCTGGGGAGTTTCCTGGCCATGGACCCAAAATTTTGATGTTTTGATCCCCGAGCCACTTAGTTATCACTTTTGCCTTATGGCAAGGTGCTCCATGATGCTGGAAAAGGCATTGTTCATCACCAAACTGTTCTTGGATGGTTGGGAGAAGTTGCTTTTGGAGGATGTTGTGGTACCATTTTTTATTCATGGCTGTGTTCTTAGGCAAAATTGTGAGTTACTGAGAGCAACCCCACACATAAATGGTCTCAGGATGCTTTACTGTTGGCATGACATAGGACTGATGGTAGCGCTCACTTTTCCTTCTCCGGACAAGTGTTTTCCCAGATGCCCATAACAATTTGAAAGGGGATTCGTCAGAGAAAATGACTTTACCCTAGTCCTCAGCAGACCAATCCCTGTACCTTTTGCAGAATATCAGTCTGTCCCTGATGTTTTTCCTTGAAAGAAGTGGCTTCTTTGCTGGCCTTCTTGACACCAGGCCTTTTGTCCAAAAGTCTTCGCCTCACTGTGCGTGCAGATGCACTCACACCTGCCTGCTGACATTCCTGAGCAAGCTATGCACTGGTGGTGCCCCAATCCCGCAGCTGAATCAACTTTAGGAGATGTTGTGGCACTTCCTTGGGCGCACTGAAGCCTACTTCACAACTATTGAACCTCTCTCCTTCAAGTTCTTGATGATTCGATAAATGGTTGATTTAGGTGCAATCTTACTAGCAGCAATATCCTTGTCTGTGAAGCCCTTTTTTTGTGCAAAGCAATGATGACTGCACATGTTTGCTTGCAGATAACCATGGTTAACAGGAAGAACAATGATTTCAAGCACCACCCTCCTTTTAAAGCTTTCAGTCTGTTATTCTAACTGAATCAGCATGACAGAGTGATCTCCAGCCTTATCCTCATCAACAATCTCACTTGTGTTAACGAGAGAATCACTAATCTGATGTCAGCTGGTCCTTTTGTGGCATGGCTGAAATGCAGTGGAAATTTTGTTTTTGGGATAAAGTTCATTGTCCTGGCAAAGAGGGACTTTGAAATTAATTGCAATTCATCTGATCACTCCATGACATCCTGGAATATATGCAAAATTGCCATCATAAAAATTGAGGCAGCAGACTTTGTGAAAAATAATATTTGTGTCATTCTCAAAATTTTTGTCCATGACTGTACATAATCATGCAGAAAGTATCCAGATTTTCAATTCTGTGCTAGAAGTGTGGGGACACCTTCAATTATAAGTTGTACTAGGCATTGACTGGATCATTTTAGATTTAGTAATGATTTAGTAAATAATGTTAGTTCAGCACATTCTTCGCTCTGCATAGATGATTTAGAGAACTTGACATTTTTCAGACAATGATTGTTTTAGAATATCGCCATGTGCATTATGCATTCCTATATAGATCAAAGATGCTTTGCAAATAAACTTGATCTCAGAAATACGTTCTTTCAGCACCCTTTCTAATGAATATAATATATGATGAATGTATATATATATATATATATATAGATAGATAGATAGATATATGTTTTATGGAATTCATTACAGCACATTTGTTACATGTCAGGACGACTAATTAAGTGCATGAGTAACACATGCTCTATTGACAATAGGTAAAAATATTACGTGGGGTTTCATAAGGAATTCTTGAAGTTTAATGCACGCTGAATTTTGGCAACATTTTGTATCCTTCGATGTATATTTAAAATGCCATATAATTTGTAGATCTGTTTATGAAGCAACACCCAATACTAAGAAGCACTTGTTAGTAAGTTATTGCTCTCTTAAATAATAAATTTCACTTTATCATGTTGAATTGCAGTGTACGTTGGCATCCGAGGATATTTCATATTAACCCGGAACAGTATTACATCAGGTAAGGTCGAGTTCTGCCATGTTAGATTTTACACCTTCTCTTGGAACTCTAAACTGCAATAGCACATTTACTTATCAGTAATGGAGATATTAAAACTTCTGTCCTGTTTTGTCTCCAGTCCATGATGAATTGTGAGTTATTAGCAACCTGCAGTGCCTTGGGGTGCCTAGAGGGGGATACGTACCACAAAGAACCTGATTGCCTTGGTAAGTGTTACCTTGCTAACTTCACCTTGAAATGATGATTGTAAAGTAGAAGTAGATGTTGTGACTCTGCTACTAATAATATGGGAAATAAATATTATTCCATATTAATGTCTACCTGCTATGCTGTTTTGAAAACTCTTAACATTAGCAGGCTGAGTGATGTAACATTGTTGATAAACATACCATTACTTACAAAAGTAGAAATAACATACTTTATTAAAAGGTTCCAGTAACACAGATGGAAATACGTGTGGGGGGGGAATCCACTAACATAAAATGTATAAATAAAACAATGTCAAATATAGCAGAATGTTAAAGTTGGAGGATATATAAACTAAATCTTCTTGATTTGGAGAGGGTGTACACACTGTAAAAAAGGTGATGAAGATGTAGAGTAAGAGCACAGTTGACTAATCTACCATAGTTTTCAAACCAGTGTATTTATGTCAGTAGGTGATGAGATAGATCAATAATTATATAGATAGCCACCTGCAGATTAGTACATGATGCTGTAGTATGCAAAACTGCATACTACAGTGTTTATGTATATGTGTAAGCAGACTGTTTCGCTGTGAAGCAAAACAGGTAGGTGTTTTCAGCAGGTTGCTTGGATCACGCTGATGACCGCAGAAGATAGGGGAGACAAATGCAATGAGACACAAGCTCATCAGTTTATTGACAGACTGGGAACATTGTGCACGATTAGGGAAGCAGCTTTGTTATTCTCAATTGTAAGTTGACATTTTGTGTTGTTTTTTGTATTCAAAAGAAATATACCATATTGCTTTTATATGTGCTATATTGTATTTTCCCCATTTTGTTTACACTGGGGTCATTAGTCCATTTTTTTTAATAGAATATGTATATTTTTATCTATCTTTTTGTTTTAGGGTTACGCATTTTAGGGTGCCTTAGTTTATTCTATTTGTTGATCCTGTTGATCTTCTATTTCAGTTATACTCTGTTTTGTTGATTGGAGAGATCTCTGTCTATATCTTGCCCTCTTTATACTTTTTCTAATAGCTGTTGATATGGGCAGATCATGTGATAGAGATTACATGTGATCATTCAGAGACACTATACTGAAAGCTGACATCTTGATGAGGTCACAGGATGTTTCTTGGGGGTACAATAGCATGCTCTTGCCAGTAGATGGGATGTTTACACTCTCTTTAATACCCATGAATACTCATAGCTGTCCAGAAAATGGCTAACTTCATGCACAAATGAGAAAAAAACCCTGAATATAGGGTATTTGATCAAACTGTAAGAAATTGTAACGAACACGTTTAGTTATGTATTGTCTGTTCAGATATGGTTAAAGTGCAGTTGTATAGTTGGCAGGTCTGCTAGTATAGAAATGTATGAAGTGTGTCTCACAACAGGTATTTGAACCCAATCGGTGTGTTGTGGTGCAGTTGTTAACATATACTATCCCTTTGTTTACCATGCACTTCCCACATGGTGTTCAATAGTGACTATATGCTATTCATATCTGAAGCCACCCGCACACCAATACTCAGCATCTTCTGACATGATTTGTAAGATGCCTGATAACAATACTATACATTTTTTATGTAATTGTGGAGCCACACATGCTGCCATATTATGCCAATTGCCCATAGTGTGTGACTAGAATGACCTATACAATACATGTAATTTACTATAAACAAAATTAATATTTATTTGGTTATAAAACGATCTTTTTGCTATAGTTACTTAACCAACGATTCCAATGAGGAGCCAGCAAGCTGTGTATAAGGCTCAGCTCCTGGCAGCAGGCTTAGTTAGGCTGGAGCAACCCTTTAATGTTTCAACATTGTGTTATATGTGATAGCACTTCATAGATAGGATACGAAAAAGAACAGGGTACTTTTGCTAGTGAAAAAAATTAATTTCCCTTGCACAAACATTTTGGGACCATGGGGTATAGAAGGTGCTGTGTGGACTAAGGCACTAAAGACTTGTCTAGCCTGTTCCACTCCCCTCTATGTCCCTCCGAACAGAAGCCTCAGTTTTTTAATAGGTGCCAGCCGAGTATGGCATGTTTTAGTTTTGTCTTTTATTTTAAATTAGTTTTTTTTTCCCGGTCCTGTTGCATTCATTGCCGGCATTCACAATGAATGCCGCAGCTATCTGTCAGGTAGAGCGCCAATGTCGCTTTAGTCAGACACCGAAAAGGTTTTGTATTTATTACCCTTTTCTGGAAACAGAGGTTGCGTCATGGGAAACTAAACAGAGTGTGGATGCCCCCATTACGCATTTGACGAAGTCCACTATAATTCCCATTCTGCTAAATTAAAAGATGGCACAGACAGGAAATGTGAAGGAATTTTGAAATCTATTTAATTGGCTTCTGGCGTTTCCCTCCATCCTATAATGCAGGCAGCATGGGTGATCAACACCGTGGAAAAATGAGCCCTCGCTCCGAGTAACGGCATCCTATCAGGTGTGGCTAGATCAGAATTGTCTTCACTGGCAGATCTTTTTAAAGATGCTGCTGAATTCTTGGGGGATGCTGTCCTGAGCGCAGGTCAGGGATTGTCCCAGACTTCATTCTTAGCAGTGGCAGCTAGATGCAAGCTCTGGCTCAGACCCTGTGAGGCGGACATCGAATCCAAGAGAGCCCTGGAGGGCCCTGCCTTACGGTGGCTCAGTGTTGTTTGGTCCGGCCTTAGAAAAGTTAATATCTCGAGCCATTGGAGGGAAAAGTTAATTTCTTCCAGTTGCTTTTCCCAAGGCAAAGGGCAGAAGATTTTGCTCCTCCTTTTGCTTTTTTGTAAGGTTTTTCGGTGACTCCATGAGAGGTCAGTCCTCTCCCCCGTGGGGTGGTCAGAGGGGACGACGCCCTGAACCCAAGCTGAAGAACCTGCAGAACTCGCTCATTCCCCCACCTGGAGGATCAGTAGCGGGGGCTCGTCTACTTGTATTTCGGGACCAGTGGTTCAGTTCTACTACAGACGTCATTTGTTCCCTGTTGGCATTGGAAGTGATTGTCCTGGTTCCAAAGGAGCAATGTTATTACTCAAACCTCTTCCTCATGCAAAGACCAAATTTGTTATTCCATTTCATTCTTAACCTAAAATCCCTCAACACCCACTTGAGGATATCCAGCTTCCGTATGAAATCCATCCATTCTGTCATTAATTCCATTGAACAGAACAAGTTCCTGGCATCCTTTGATATCGAGAATGCTTATCTTCATATACCCGTACAAGTTAACCCGTGCATGATACTCATGCATTCTAGTCAAATCAAGCTACTTAAGGTGTTAAAAAGGTCAATTGGATGAGCCCTTTCTGAGAAAATAGTTTTGTTACACACACTAACACACGCCGCTAGGCTTTTATATATTAGATAATGCTAAGAATTTAGTAGGTCAGTGTAGTATATAACTCCGCCCAGCAGGCGGCGCTGCAGCTTGAGCACTCTGTCACCCGGTAGTTTTTTCCACACACACACACTAACACACGCCGCTAGGCTTTTATATATTAGATGGGCTGGCCACCACGACCTTCTGAGGTTTCCAGTGGACCAATACCACTTCAGAGTTCTACCCTTTGGTCTGTCCACAGCGCCATGGGTATTTACGAAGGTGGTGAGTCATGACAGGGTGTGACGGTTTTACCATACCTTGACAATCGCCTGATCAAAGCAGATTCGGTTCCTTGCATTCGTTCTCACCTGCACTTGACGGAGGAGACCCTGCAATATCACGGTGGGGTCATCAATTGCAAAATGTCCAGCCTTGTTCCTACCCAGCACATGGTTTTCCTAGGTCTCTTTTTCAACACCAGGTGCCAGAAGGTCCACTTGTCTATGGACAAAATTTGGAAAATTCAACACCATCTAGCAAGGGCTGGCAGCACCTGCAGCGTTTCAGTGCTGACAGACGGCTTAATGAAGCCGCTGTCACACTGACAACTTCCGACATTCCAGCGCTGCCTTGAGAGGCATAGAGTGCCGGTAATTGGAGTGATGGCGGCCGCCAACTTTGCTGGAGTATACCAAGTTCCTCCCTCAGAGATAGGACAGGGAAATCCTTGTTTATGCTGCACATATTCATTAGGACGAGCAGAGGATATATAAAGGTTTTGGACTGTTAAAATAGGAAGAAACAACCATCAATTCTACAAACATGCAGGAAAGCTTGAGGGGCGGAGCTAATGCATATAGAGCTCCCCCACCTCTGCTTCGGGTTTTGGGCTCTCCAAGAGATTGCCCGAGAAGACAGCAGACTCTTCTCAGCCTGATATCAGGGGACACTGCTGACTGACTCCTCTCCTGCATATCTGTCTTAGCTGGAAGGCTAAGTGCCAAACATTATTTACTTTTATACGTCGTATTGAAAATAGAGGTATATTAGTTAATGTGTTCCAAGTACACGAATATATTATTTCCTACTTACTCAACCTATCTCTTTTCACATATAGCTTGTTACGAGATACAACTTTTGACTGTCATAGATTAGTTAGTATACTTGTCATTATATCAAGCCTATATCTTGTGTGACTGAAATTCTATTGCTTTACTGTGTTTCCCATTAAAAATATGTCTGATAAGGGGAAAGCACTACGTGCAAAATATTTCACTTGTTCAAAGTGTAATGTTAAGTTGTCGATTGGACAAAAGGACCAGGGAGCGCTTTGTACAGACTGTGATGCGGGTGCGCACACTTCGCAGGCCCAGATTAATGTAATGCCACTACCAGAGGAACCAGCATGGGCATCTTCTCTGGCGCAGTCGGTTACTACACTGGTCCAACTGCTTACTAAGCTTACAGGATTAACAGCGGTTTCTGCAGTTCTCCCCGCTGCTTCAGTAGAAACTCGCCTCCCGGTGGCAGTAGGGATACTGGTGACCGCTGAGACATCTGATGTGGCTCTGGCGGGTCCATCATCCTCTCTCGCTAACCCAGCTCCTTCCTCTAGAGAACCGGCCTGGTCCTCATCCTTGGTCAGAGGCCTAGATAGATTAAACAGGTTTCTAGACTCACCAAGACCTATACTGTCTACAAAAAAGAGGCTGCGGTCTGTAAATCCTCTGCTATCCCTCTCTGATTCCGAGAGATCATCAGAAGAGGAGGGTGAACCTATTCTTAATTCCAATTCTACGCAGGTCACGAACCTGATAGAATCCGCTAGATATCAGGGCATTGACGATCTGGTTTTGGTAGTCAGACAAGCCCTGGACCTTACGGATTTGAATGAAACAAAATCTTCGGATCAAGGCCTTTTCAAAAAAATGAGAAGGCATGCTATGCGTTTTCCACCGTCGGTGGAGTTAACAGACATTGCAGAAGCAGCTGGACCGGAAGTTTTCAATTCCAAGGAGATTCCTTGCCCTGTACCCATTACAAAAAGAGGATCTGGCCCGCTGGGATCAGATCCCAAAGGTCGACACTCCGGTAGCTCGCTTAGCTCGTTACACTACACTTCCGGTGCCAGAAACAGCGGCCCTGCAGGATGCCACAGACCGCAACAAGGCCACATCAGCGAATCTGTTACAACAGCACCTGACTCTTACCATCAGGATACTGGAACACTATGGCTGGTTAATAAACCTGCACAAATCACAATTGATTCCCTGCCAGCGGATGACCTTTCTTGGGCTCATCATGGACACCAGAGAACAAAAAGTGTTTCTCCCAGAGGACAAGGCAAGCTCGTTACAGGAAGTAACTACACGAGTCCTGACCACTCCTAGGGAAGATGGTGTCGACCTTCAAGACAATTCCTTATGGTCGATTCCATTTCTGCTGCTTCCAGTTTGACCTCTTAACAAAGTGGTCAGGTTCCCATCTGCAGTTGGAACACCAGAGGATCTGCTTGTCTTCCAAAGAGAGGGTGTCTCTTCAGTGGTGGTTAATCCAGGATCACCTGGTGGTAGGCAGGTCCTTTGCCTCGTGGTCCTGGATCATAGTGACCACGAACGCCAGCTTGAAAGGGTGGCAAGGCCTTTGGTCGACTCAGGAGTCTTTCTTGTCCATCAACATTCTGGAGTTGAAGGCCGTGCTAATGGCTCTTCAGGGCACCCAGACCATGCTTCAGGCATTCCCGGTTAGGTTACAGTCCGACAATGCCACGGTAGTCTCTAATGTCCACACACACGGGGCGGGACCAGAATTGCTGGAGCAATGTCGGTGGCAGCACAGATCTTGTCCTGGGAGGAACAGAATTTTCGCTCAATCTCAGCAGTGTTCATCCCAGGCATCCAGAACTGGCAGGCAGATTATCTAAGACATCATGCGGTGATGCCGGGGGAGTGGTCCTGAGCAGTCCCTGGTCCTGAGATGGGCTCTCCCTGACCTGGTTCTCATGGCGTTGAGGCACAACAGGCAGGTCCCAAGATTCTGCGCAAAGGCAAGGGACCCCTGGTCGATAGCCGTCAACATCATGACAATGCCCTGAGACTTCCGGATATCCCCCAATCCCCATGATTCACTGCGTTCTCAGACGAGTAAGGCAAGTGGGACTCCCAGTGGTACTGGTGGCTCATGCTTGGCCGCGGCGTGTTTGGTATGCAGATATCTTGATGGCAGTAGGTCATGGGGTGCGACGACCTCCTTCTCAAAGTCCCATTCCGGCATTAGGACTTGCCTCGGCTGACTTTAACGGCATGGCTGTTGAAGCCAGCCTTTGGCGGTCTAGAGGATTCTCTCCCAGATTCGTGAACACGCTCTTGCGAGCTCGTAAGCCAGTTTCGGCTCGTATCTACCACCGCATCTGGCGCACTTACATGGTGTGAAAGTCGACTGCCATACATCGTCTTCGCGTCTACCTAGTTTCCTGGCATTCCTCCAGGATATACGAAAAAGGAAATAGGGAATAGTGGCACCAATTGTGAGGGAGTAGTTTTACCCTTTTGAATTAAATATCTGAATAATAATATATTTTCTCTATTTAAAGGGGTGCATCCAAACCTATAGATTAGTACATAGATAACTGAAGAAAAAGAGAAAGTTGGTTGCTGGGATGCACTCCACTTATTTACTAATGGTGGGGATAGATCTGTGGTCAAAGTAATAAAACTTAACTTTTATTATATATAATGTTAAAAATTTTGTTGAATAAAAACAGCGAAATATATAACAGAAATGAAAAATAGAATGTAGATAAAAACTGGTCACTTCTGAAAAAGTCTCAAAACCATTGATTATTGGGGAAAATAAATCAGTTTTGAAGTATAATCACTGTTAATATACCCTCAAATCAATGTATAGGCTGTCCTAACTTCAAACAAACTCCGTATAAAATGTATAATACTACACGGAGAGGAGGTTCTCACACAATGCTTCTGACAACTCTGCTATCAAGTGGTTGTATGTCAGTGAACATATTATGAAAGGTACTGGAGCTTGAATATTGCTGTGAGCACTGTTACTTAATATCAGATGTAGCAGATTGTGTCAGTGAGGGATTGTATAATAGCGGGGAAACATGGGTCTACGGCAACATGATAAATAATATGCCCTAAAGCTGGTAATAGCAATTCCAAGGTTCAAAATTTATTGTTATTTGGACTGATTCAAAACGGGTGCCACGGGAGGTATCACACCCGACATCCGTATGAAGCAATGTATGTTTCCCCTTACATAGGGAAATCACATTATGTTTGAGCCAAGCACTAATTAACACACACTAAATATTTCCTTATTATGTAGCCGAAAATATGTGTATAAACTGATCCTAGATCGAGTATTACGGGAATTGTTGAATCCGATTCCCGTGTAGAATAGTATCTAGGTCTGATACAAATGAAAGGATCATATTGTGTTAATACCGTTGTATAATAGCTAAATAACCAGCTAGGTGGTTCCTATGGAACTAACAGTTTTAACCATTCCCTAGGATAGGTTAGGATCATAAATCAGCGTGGTATTTATTCCTCCTGTAACGTCCCGCTAATGGGCCCCTGAGAGGTCACAGAAAGCCCCACGCTTGTGGATCTAAAGTGAGTTTGGCTAATCTTCCCTCTGTTTAAGATTATACCATTCAATTGATTAATAAAAGGACTGCCTAAATTGTAACGGACAAGGATTAAGTCAGAAGTGACCAGCGAAACACGCTCTTGCGAGCTCGTAAGCCAGTTTCGGCTTGTATCTACCACCGCATCTGGCACACTTACATGGTGTGAAAGTCGACCCTGCCATACATCGTCTTTTCGTCTACCTAGTTTCCTGGCATTCCTCCAGGATAGCCTGGTTGTAGGTCTCCGTCTGGGCTCTTTAAAAGTACAAATATCTGCCTTTTGGGTTTTCTTTCACCTTCGATTGCCGGATATTAGGAAGTTTCTGCATACAGTCTTGCATATCCAGCCTCATTATGTTCCACCTACGGCACCCTGGGATCTCAACCTCATAATTGATATGCTTAAGGGGGCTCCTTTTGAACCATTGCATTTGGCAGATTTAAAGTTCTTAACGTGGAAAGTAGCGTTCCTTCTTTCGATTGCATCGGCTCGCAGAATGTCAGTTAGGAGCCCATTCTTGTCGTGAACCATTTGGTTTTTCACGAGCACAGAGCAGTTTTGCAGACAATCCCTTCATTTGTACCAAAGGTGGTTTTGGCCTTGCACGTGAACCAAGAAACTGTGGTTCCAGTGTTGAAAGTGGGGGCATCGTTCTCTGGACAGAATTCAATGGATTGTTTGGATGTGGTTAAGGCTCTCCGGATTTATGTGAGGAGGACCTCGGCGCACAGATTCTTTATTTATCCTTTTCAATTCCCATAAATGAGGATAGCCAGCCTCAAAACAGTCCATTGCAAGATGGATTACTGCAACCATTAGGCAAACTTATGCAAGTGCTAACTGACCTGTGCCAGGTCGACTTACTGCCCATTCCACCCGTTCGGTGGGGGCGTCTTGGGCAGCGAAAAATGGGGCCTCAGCAAACCAGCTTTGCAGAGGAGCCACCTGGTCTTTGGTCCATACTTTCATGAAATTTTATAAATTCCATGTTTTTACGTCTATGGACGTCAATTTTGGCCGTAGTGCTCTACGTGCCAGGCTGTCAGAGTGGTCCCACCCTTAGGGGGGCTGCTTTAGAATATCCCAATGGTAGCAGTGTCTCCCAGATTGGATGAAAAAGAAAAGAGGATTTTTATACTTACGATAAATCCGTTTCTCTGATTCCATCTTGGTGACACTGCGTTCCCTCCCTTCTGCTCTTATGCTGTATTTTCTTTGGTTGTTTGGCCAATCTTCCTAGGAGCTTTATAATAAAACTGAGGAGCTACAGTGGGTTGCAGAGGGGAGGGATCTGTCAGCATTGGTACATTAAACTAGTTAACTAGTTGAGTGCCAACTCCACGATCCCCTCATACAACCCCATGGTAGCAGTGTACTCCAGATGGAATCAGAGAAACGGATTTATTGTAAGTATCTTTTTTTTTATCCTCATTTATTTACCTTTTTTTGGTCTGTCCTTCCTTTTCTTGCTATCAGTTTCTGCCTTAAAGCAAGTGGTGCTTATGTTCCATTATCTAATTTTAAGTATATGAGTTTTTTTGTCAAAAATTAACTTCTTTGATTTATTTGATTACATTAAGTTTTTTATGTGGTTTTGTCAAGGCATTTTGAATAGCATCTACTTTTAAATAGCTGGTTATACGTAATCTAACAGAACTTGCAAATTCAATTTTTTTTTTTTTTTTGTGCTACTGCCTCGATTTAAATACATAGCAATCCAAATTGGAATCTTATTTTATGAATCACAAGTATCTTGCTTGTTTTCTCTGTTATCTAGAGAGTGTGAAAGACTTGATCCGTTACCTGCGATATGAAGATGAAACCAGAGATATCCGGCAACAACTGGGAGCAGCCCAGATCCTACAGAATGATCTTATGCATTTAGTCATTCAGCATCACAGTGACATGCAACTCTTTGATGCCGTTATCAGGTAATCTGAACACATCATATAATTAATTGTTTACATTATGTAAATATGTAAACAGAATCAAACTTGAACAATGTAGAGATGTGCTGTCCTATACATATAAATGTGCGTAATATTTAGTTCACCACATGTTAACTACTTGTGAATTCGTGAATCATTTTGAATATGCTCAAAATTTTTACAGGTTGATGGTCAATTTAACCCAGCCAGCACTTCTGTGTTTTGGGAAAGTGCCACAAGACCCCACATTCCGCCACCATTTCTTGCAGGTTGTGTCCTACTTACAAGCTTATAAAGAGGTGAGCTCCTGTGATATACCTGTCTGCATATAGGAGCATTTCAAGCAATAAGTATGTTTGACATGTGTATTATGAAAGACACACACATCCCACTGTATTGCTGGACTCTTGCTTAACTAAGTACTATATAGCTTGTTTCTGATTAGTTGCCACCTTCTCTGTACATTGGTCATTTATTGATGTTTGTGATGATGGTTCATCAACTGCTAGCTTCCATATATTTGGTCCTAAAAAGACAGTTCACCATCAGTTTGGGTGTTGTCATTAACAAGAATCCCTTACATTATAATGTAAGATAATAAACAGCCCATGCAGCACATAACTTTTTTCAACAGAAAATGAAATGTAATACTCCTGAGGCTATTGTAGGTATTAGACCTATAGAGGAAGTAGGTCACTTTTAGGAAAATAAATGCTTATTTATCCATCCCTCATTAATTCCTGCTATCTAGAAATCATATATAATGTTTATACGTCCTTTCTAGAGGCTATGGCCCCAAAGTATATGTTAGATGTCCAAAAGACGATGTATTTGGGGTCTGGCATACAGTCTGATATTTTATATCTGGTCAGCAGGATGTCTGTTGCACTCTCCTTTATTTTGCTGACACTATTTTTTTTTTGGACATGTTGGGTACGCTACAATGCAACCCCTTTTGTCAATGAACACTTTTACTTTACGAATCTCATTTATGAAAAAAATCCTTTTTAAATAAATAAAACATGCCACCTCCTATAGTTTTATTTTTTGTTTTTTGATTGTTTTTAATCTGTTCTATAAAAATATGTCTGTGAACTAGTATTTTTATCTGAATTGACTATTGCAACAAAACATAATCAAATCTTATTCTTCTTACTAGGCATTTGCAAATGAGAGGCTGTTTGTAGTCTTCAGTGAAAAGCTGTATGAATTGCTGCAGATGGTAAGTGTTGCTGTTTACTATCAAGCATTTATGATTTTGCTTAGTTTGTTTATACAGTCCATGTTGGGACGATATAATAAGAGTTCTTTTCTATTTTAACAAATCGAGCATGTTGCTTAAGTCATTGGGGCTGGGGAAACCCACGCGCAACTTGCGGTTGTTGCCACTTTGGATATGCTCGCAGCTGCAGCTTTTTAGTGCATGTGTTTTATAGCTGTGATTCAGGCTGCATTCCATTAGCATCCAGCCCATTGTGTTCAGTAGGGATTGTTGCTACATCTTTACATGTTTTCATTTCTCTGATTTTATCACATAGGACTGGGAGCAACGCGAAGAGGAACATAACTTGTTAATTGAAAGGATTCTTCTTTTAGTACGCAATATCCTTCATGTACCTGCTGATCCAGATGAGGAGAAGGTATTTGAAGCATTCAGCTAGTGCTCTTATTTCTGCAATAAGAAGTAACTGCTTGTGACTGACTATGGTGTTCCAGTACAAAAAGTTTTTGCAAGCTGCAAAACTAAAATTGAACTAAATTATTTTACGAATGTGTGTGCTAATGTTCTATCGAATCACTACTGCCTGCCCCCCTCTCCCCACCCATCCATGTTGAAATACTGGATGTGGATTCTGGAATGTGATTAAGGGTGGTGTCTTGTACAAATATCACGTATTCCTCTACAGCATTTTATAAACCTTATTTCTTCTATACAGTGAGGTTGCCCAATTACCAGTAAGACTGATGACCTTTCCATGGGTCTGTAGACAGTAGGGTTGTGCTTGAGAAACTGTAAAATGTCTAAGTAGGAAATGTTTCCATATTGGGAAGTAATTATTGTCTTATGCCTTTTTCCTCTGTCAGAGTGTAGATGATGACGCTAGTACTCATGATAGAGTGCTGTGGGCAATCCATATGAGCGGAATGGATGACCTTGTCAAGTTCTTGGCCAGCTCTGAAACAGAGCAGCAGTGGAGCATGCATGTTCTGGAAACAGTGTCTCTCATGTTCCGTGATCAGGTAAGTCATTTGTATGATATCGTTGCTAAACTTTGAGTGAAAGACCCGGAGAACAAAGTTGCTTCCAGATCTTTATCTTCGACCCTGGTAGATGCTCCTTCACTCAGACTACCAATACCAGGATATTGGAGCCATTGTTGTCAGGTGTGATTTGTGCATAGTAGTCAGTGTGTATCAATTGTGTGATATTTGTGAGTATCTAAAGCAGTGATCCGCAACTTTGCTTACATTGAGGGACACGTGTCTCAAGCTTGCAAAGGGGCTGCGCAGAGCGAGGTATGAGAGCACACTGCACTCCTGCCTCCTTCTCTAGGTATGCTGCGTGATCTCCTGCTCTGTGCAAAGGAGGACACATGACCTGGAAGTCGTCTGCCCCCGTTCTACTTCATTCTGTGAGGGCATCAGGTGGCATCTGCTGGCGGGCCATCTGTTGCTCACCACTGGTCTAAAGTGTAGTATCATTAAAGGGATGGGCAATATGTTGTTGTTTTTGTGTGTTTTCTACTAATCTGATAATAATTGTGATATATTTATTGTGCTATATATCATTATCGAGATACATTTCTTAATACGGTTATCATGGTGAAGTTTTTGTGATCGCCATTGTGAGAGGATTAATGAGAGACTTTTGTGGCTTTTTAATAACATGATTGAAAGAGCTGCAACATGTTGACAAGATGTCTGCTTTATCATTTTATTATAGTCCGATTACATTAGAAGACTGACATCTGGTTACAATGGGTTACAGCATGTTTTTGCTATTTGCACTGTCTTATGTGTGTGTTGAGATTCACTGCACATATCATGAGATTGCAGGCACAGTGACAGTCGTATTGTTCTCTTGAACTGCATTGGTCCCTGGCATGGAAACCGTGCAGTTTGGTTTAAAGAGTTTATTGCGAAAAAATCTTGGAGTTCTTCTTTAAGTATATTCATCACATTACTATTATTTGACCTTATGAGTAGTAGAAAATTGAATAATTTTTCAGCGGTATAATTTGTTACTGTATTGGTGATATTTTTTCATAAAGCAATTATATAACACACTCCTCAGAATGCAGAGCATCTGGCAGCAACTGGAGCGGCTCGTTCCTCTACAGAAAGAGTGACAGACCTGAAAGATTTGGAGATCCTTCGGCAAAGAGAAATGGCAGAGAAAAAGAGCAGAGTGTTTCAGCGTGGTACTCGGTGAGTTGTGAAAGTAGAGAACAAACAGAAGCTCCAGGACACACCACAGGCTGCTTTTCATGTGCAGCATACTGCATACCATGTCCCTTTTGTCCCTCAATCCTGCAGGCTGGCTGTGTTTACAATGAAGTTTTCGATTTTTATTTTTATTTTGCTAATATTGAGTCAGTGTTTTTGAATTCAACTCTTCACATTGCTTAGTTACTACTGCAAGACTCATTGAGGGCCATTTAGATAATCTTGCCAAAAGGCACAATATTGCACAAAATTAATAACAACCAAATTGTTTAAATGATTATTGATGGTAAATAACAATCAATATTTACTTTGTCCTGACATAATAACATGTCAGGATAAATACTAATACAAGTTGAAGCTTCCTCATGTACACTGCAACACCAGGCCCTGTAACCGCTGTACGTCCTGCAGTAGTTCCATCAGTGCTTGGTGATCATCATCCAGTTGGAACATACTGCAAGCTGTGAGACCACCATGACCATCCTAGTCCCTTTCAACTTTCTCCTGCGTTCGCATTATTGAATAGCTTTTTTATCACATACATGTAAGTCCTGCAAGCCTAGCATGCGCTATCAGTAATACTTTATTTCTCCATCATTCACTCTGGGGGAAACTGCTACCATGGGGCTGTCTGAGGGTGCTTGGCGTTGGCACTTAAATAGTTAAGAACTAAACTTGCTGCTGACTCCTCCCCTCTGCAACCCCATAGACCTCAGTTATGTTTAAGTGCCCAAGGAGTTGGGCTGTGTTTAGTACTGCCTAGCAGTACTTGCTGTTTAGTTTAGATTTTATTATTTTTCTTTGTTGTGGGTGAGGATGAGTGTAAACATTTTTTTCCTCATAGGTCATCGATGGAACAATGTTCCGTTTTGCTTTAAAAAAAAAAAGAGAAAAGAATATAAACAAGGAGATTGCGGGCAGTGACAGCGCTAAGTGACTGTCACTGCACCGTCCTGATGGGTCCGGCGCTGTCGCAGGCAGAGAACGCCGCACTCCGTTTGAGGACCCGACATATATTAAGAGATACCAAGTCCCCCGCTAAGGCGGAGGGGGGGGCTTGGATCTCGCAGAGCCAGAGAAGAGGCGGTACGAGCGGGATATATATCCCGAGTGGGCAGTAACAAGAGTTAGTATATAGTGTGCTCACAGAGGCTTTCTGTGTATGTGGGAGCCATACGACAGCGGGGGGTGAATGTGAGACTACCGGCTGTCAGTGGTATACTCCGAGGCGGGAAATGTTTGTGCCTTTTCCTCTCATCGCAGACCAGTCTTCAGAGGCACATTACAGTGTTTTGCTGCTGCTGGCTTCTCCTCTCGGAATCTTCTCAGATTTCTCTCAAATAAGTCCTTCAACTGTCAGCTAAGTAACCCACAGGGGATATATATATATATATATTGGCTTTATTTTAATTTTCTCAAGAGCTTCTACTCTTTTAAGGTTATTTATACCAGTCTCTATAGTTAGGACTGGTATTCGTTTTATCCCCCCTTTTTCTGATGTTTTGGGGGTGGGTAACCTGGTCAAAACTTGTAATTGAGACTTTTTTTTCTGTGTGTGTCTCTAACAGAGTTTATTTCATTATACTGTATTTCTTTCTATTTAAAAATAGAAGAAAGAGTAAATAGGAGGTATTTAGAAAATTTTATTTGAGAAGATTATATTTACAATGTCTGATAAGGGGAAGAGTATACGTGTTAAGTTATATTCCTGCTCTAAATGTTCCACAAAGCTGGCGGTGAGACAGTTGGACTAGGCAGCTGTTCGTGCACAGTGTGAAGCGGGAGACCAGGGCGTGCAGACCCAGGGTGGTCCTTCCGCCGTGGTGCAGGAGCCGACGTGGGTTTCTTCGTTGGAGCAGTCTGTTTCTATGCTCACCCAGCTTATCAATAGACAGGCAGAAGCTAATTCCCTTCGATTAGTGTAAATACTGGTTCTGCTTCAGCTACTTCTGGGGAGGTGGTTAATCCAGGGACTTCTGGTGGTTCAGGGGGCGACTTATCTCAGGCACAGCCTTCTCCATCTCAAGTCTCCCAGCCTGAACCCGCGTGGTCATGCGCTTTGGGGAAACGTTGGGACCGTTTGAACAGTTTCTTGGACTCTTTGGCACGTTTGGCTCCTAGGGCCAAGTGTTCCCGCCTTTCTCATCCTTTGTTTCTTTCTGATTCTGAAGGTTCGTCTGGAGAGGAAGGTGAAGTAGGGGAAGATTCAGATTCTGTACATTTAGGTGACTGGGATGACAATTCCAGGAACCAGGGTTTTCAGGATTTGGTGTTAGCAGTGCGTCAAACTCTTGACCGGGTGGATGAAGAACAAGTCCTTTCTGTTCAGGGTTTATTTAAACGCAGTAGACCTAGGACTGTCTGTTTCCCAGCATCAGCGGAGCTTACAGAAATTGCCCAGTCTCCCTGGAAACAACCGGATAAGAAGTTTTCAGTCCCTCATAGGTATTCGATGCTCTATCCTCTGTAGGAACAGGATGTAGCTTGTTGGGAACAGTTACCCAGAGTGGATACTCCGGTGGCAAGGTTAGCCCGTCATACTACTCTGCAGGTTCCTGGCGCAGCGGTTCTTCAAGATCCTATGGATCGCAGGTTAGAAGGGTTCCTAAGGAATATTTTCCTTGCAGCTGGCACATCCTTTTAGACCCTTGTTTGCTTTAGCTTGGGTGGCAAGAGATATAGAGTCTTGGGCTGACCAATTAGCTACAGGGTTGCAGGAGTCGGAATTACTTCCCTGGGCTCTTCACTTAAAAGAGGCTTCTGGCTATCTCTATGAAGCAGCTGAAAATGCGGCTTCTGTTTCTTCTTCGGTGTCTGCTTCTGCAGTGGCAGCTAGAAGAATGCTTTGGCTTTGTTCATGGAATGCTGACTTGGAGTCTAAGAGGTCCTTAGAGGCTTTACCTTTTTTAGGGTCGGTTCTCTTTGGCTCTGAATTAGATAATATGATCAGTCAAACTGCCAGAAGTAGAGTTCTTCCGGTGAACTCTTCCAAACCCAGGATTCCTCTTATTGGTTCTTTTCGACAGTCCTTTCATGGTAACTCGGCCTCAAGGGGACAGTCTTCAGTTAGAGGTAAGCCACTCGCTTCCAGAGGACAATCTCAGAAAGGAAGAGGTTCCTATTCTAAGAGGCGTTCACCTTCCAAGATCCCAGACAAGGCTTCTGCATGAAGGGATTCCCCCTCTCCTCGTGGCTGCGAGGGTGTGGAGTCGCCTTAAGTTATTCAGGGATCAGTGGGCGCTTTCCACCAAGGATGTTTGGATCTTGTGAATAATATCCGGAGGTTATTTCATAGACATTATGGGTCCTATTCCTCAACGTTTCTTCCAAGCTTCGTTGCCTCGCGATTTAATCAAGAGAAGAGCGATGCTCAAGTTCTCTTCTCTCCGCCAGTGCCATTCGCAGAGTTACGGAAGATCAGAAGGGAATGGATTTTTACTCAAACCTGTTTTTGGTACCCAAGCAGGATGGTTCGTTTCAGCCGATACTGAACCTCAAGAGTCTCAGGGCTAGATTTACTAAGCTGCGGGTTTGAAAAAGTGGGGATGTTGCCTATGGCAACCAATCAGATTCTAGCTTTCATTTATTTAGTACCTTCTACAAAATGACAGCTAGAATCTGATTGGTTGCTATAGGCAACATCCCCACTTTTTCAAACCCGCAGCTTAGTAAATCTAGCCCTCAATCTTCACCTTCGGGTAACCACATTTCGTATGGAGTCTATTCGCTCTGTGATCAACAGGTTGGAACCCCTGGAATTGCTGGCGTCTATAGACATTCGGGACGTGTACCTGCATGTTCCTATTTGGGAAGGACATCAGTCTCTGCTTCATTTCACCGTAGGGAGTTCTCATTTTCAATTTTGGGCTCTTCCCTTTGGTCTTTCCACTGCTCCCATGGTATTTACAAAGATTATGGCCGTTATGGCGGCAGGTTTACGTGCCCAGGGAATAAATGTAGTTCCATACCTGGACGATTTGCTCATCAAAGCTTCCTTGAGTCTTCTCCTATCCCAACATTTTGCTCTCTCCCTGAGTTTTCTGGAACGGCACGGGTGGATAATTAAGTATCCAAAATCTCTTCTGGAACCCTGACAGAGGATGGTGTTCTTGGGACCTTTAATGGACGCGACCCTTCAGAGAGTCTTCCTTCCGGAGCAAAAAGTTTGCTCAATTCAGAACTCTGTTCAGCTGCTCCTGGATCATCCGCGTCTTTCGATGAAGTTAGGCTTTTAGATTCTGGGATTGATAGTGTCCTCATTAGAAACTCTCCCCTACGGTCGGTTCCACGCAAGTGCCTTCCAGTGGAATCTTTTGAGTTAATGGTCGGGATCACCTCTGCATCTGAAGTCTCAGGAAATTCCTCGCAATTCCCTGGGTTTGTGGCTCATTCGGGATCATCTAAAGGTAGGCAGGTCCTTTGCTCCGTTGGACTGGATCCTAGTGACTACGGATGCGAGGCTGGGGAGCAGTGGTTCTCCATCTCTGGCTGCAGGGACTCTGGTCTAGCAGGGAGGCTCTTCTGCCGATAAACATTCTGGAATTACGAGCCATGTTGTTAGGCCTTCAGGGAGCACAATCCTTCCTTCAAGGAAAGCCGGTTCGTCTGCAGTCAAACAACGCCACAGCGGTAGAGTATGTAAATCGTCTGGGAGGAACAAAAAGTGCAGGAGCGATTCAGGTGGCGGAACATATCCTGTTTTGAGCAGAGACCTGAGTCCCAGCGATATCTGAGCAGACATGCAATCCTCCCGGTAGAATGGTCTCTACACCCACAGGTTTTTCAGCAACTGGTTCAAAGATGGGGTCTTCCAGATGTGGATTTGATGGCATCCAGGTACAACCATCAGGTGCCGAGGTTTTGCGCAAGGACCAGAGATCCTCTGGCGGTGGATGTGATGTCAATGAAATGGGATTTCGGGCTAGGATATCTTTTTCCTCCAATCCCGATGATTCCTCTGGTACTAGGAAGAGTAAGGATGGGGTGTTGTCCAGTGATTCTAGTGGCACCAAATTGGCCAAGACATGTTTGGTTCTCAAACATCTTGCTTATGGCAGAAGGTCGAGGTTGGGCTCTTCCCCTCAGGCTCGATCTGCTCAATCGAGGACCTTATCATTAGCCGGACTTACCTCGGTTGGATTTAATGACGTGGCTGTTGAGGCCAACCTCTGGAGATCCAGAGGTTTCTCCTCTGGAGTAGTGGATACCCTGATGAGGGCTTGTAAACTGGTGTCAGGTGGTGTACTGATCCTGCATTTTTCAGCTTGGCTCGTTTTCTAGCTTTTCTCCAAGATGGGTTAGAGACGGGTCTTAGGTTAAATTCCCTGAAGGTTCAGGTCTCGGCGCTTTCTATTTTCTTCCAACGGCGTTTGGCTTCCCTACCTGATGTTCGTACTTTTCTTCAGGGAGTGCTGCATGTTCAGCCTCCCCATATTCCTTCGTTGGCTCCGTGGGATTTGAACCTGGTTCTTGATGTCCTTCAGCGGCCTCCATTCGAACCTCTAGAGTCGGCTGACCTCAGATTTGTTACGTGAAAGGTGATATTTCTCTTGGCCATTGCTTCGGCTAGAAGAGTATCCGAACTAGGGGCCTTGTCCTGTTCCTTACTAGTTTTTCATGAGGATAGAGTGGTCCTCAGAACCCTACCTTCTTTTTTGCCAAAGGTGGTTTCAGGTTTACATATAAACCAGGAGATATTGGTTCCGTCCTTTCGGGAAGAAGTGTCCTCTTCTGAACCTTCTTCTTTCTCTTCTTCGTCAATTGGTCTGGACATGGTCAGAGCTTTGAGAGTATATGTGGAAAGGACTTCTGCTTGTCGGAGAAATGATTCTCTGTTTGTGCTTTACGATTCCTCTAAGAGAGGATGGCCAGCCACCAAGCAAACTTTTGCTTGTTGGATTAGGTCTGTGATTAGGCATGCCTATATGAGTAACAATCGGCCTGTGCCTCGGGTTCTCACGGCGCACTCTACCCGTGCGGTGGGGGCGTCCTGGGCTGCTCGTCATGGGGCTTCTGCGGATCAGCTGCATAGAGCAGCTACCGTGTCCTCTGTCCATACTTTTACACGTTTTTACCAGTTCAACATTTATGCGTCTTCGGACGCCAATTTTGGCCGAAATGTTTTAAGGCCTGGTAGACCAGAACATCCCCATCCTTAGGGGGCTACTTTAGAAGGTCCCCATGGTAGCAGTGTCCCCCAGAGTAGATGATGGAGAAAAGAGGGTTTTTGTTCTTACATTAAATCCCTTTCTTTGAGTCCATCTGGGGCACACTGTGTTCCCTCTCTTTTGCTGCTATACTGTTTTGGTTAGATTTGTGCCCCTTTTTTCTTGGGACTTTAGTATTACTGAGGTCTATGGGGTTGCAGAGGGGAGGAGTCAGCAGCAAGTTTAGTTGTTAACTATTTAAGTGCCAACTCCAAGCGCCCTCAGACAACCCTATGGTAGCAGTGTCCCCCAGATGGACTCTGAGAAAGGGATTTAACGTAAGTACAAAAATCCTCTTTTACTTATACTAGTTACTAAATAAAAATATGGTTTCCACTTTTCTGGAAGTAATATATGTATTTTTTTCTTTGTTTTGATTTCGCCCTATAGAAAACAGTGGCACTAAGACACATTTCTAATGGGATGTTGAGTAAAGTGCTGACCAGGTGGAAACCCAAAGTACAGAATCATTTTAAGTGTCTGGCAAAATAGCTGCCATGTCTTGTTATGTCTTATCTGACCCATAGTTGATTTTATTTATGCTGAATTGTTACTGTTCCCACTGGATTACATTATCTGCAAACCTGAACACATTTTGCTTTTGTCCAGACAGATCTCTAAACAACTTCTAAAATTGAATGTGCATCAATTTATGGAGCTGTTACTTTCTCTACAGGCATTCCCGGTTTGGAGGCTCTTACGTCATTCAGGGTTTAAAGTCTATTGGAGATACAGATATTGTTTACCATAAGGGGCTTCATAATGTAAGTATTTTATAGTTGTTACTATTGGAGCTGTGTATTATATTCTACAAAATTATTTAAACTTGTGTGTTGTACTCCAATTATAAAAAGTATATGTTATATAACAGGAGGATACAGCTAGTGATGTCTGAGAGGGAAAAACATGTCGGGACTGTACACACAGTGCTTCTTTGCCACTAGTGCATCTTTCCAACCCTTATCTACATATGTTTTTATCATCGTAACCATTTTCTTTTAAAGACTTTATCCATCAAACCCTGCTAACTTCCTCATTGTAGAGTCCCAGGAAAGTTTGGAAGGGCAACTTCCAGTCAAATCCCACGCTTGCACATACCATTTCATATTTTATCTGGAACTACTTCTACAATTATTATGAGAGGTTTTTTTTTATGTTCAGTTTTTTATAATGTAAAATGATTTTTTATTGAGGGCCACTCATGTAACCTACAAAATGGCATCATAACAGTAAGTGGATTTCTTTTTCTTTCAAAAAGAAGTTACATTCAATAATAAAAAGTACATCATACTAATAAGTAAGCAATATAATTTAAATGTTACTTTGAAGTACACAATGATTAGCTCAACTTTGGTAAAAAAAAAACCTCATAACCTTGTAGAGTGAACCTGGTTAACTCCAGGTAATAAAAATAACTCGGGTCAGTTACACCCAGATATCTACGATATATCATGAGAGTTAAGTGCAAATTGGCACACAAAAGTGGGGGTAAGATCTATGGAAAGAGGGAGGAAGGGATGACTTTTTGGTACAGATAGTTCCAGATTGGAAGTTCACAACATCCTAATCTTAGGGTCCTATATAGTCAAACCTATACACAGTATCAAACCGTTTTAGATGAAGAGTCTTGGCGTTAAGTGAAATTATTTTAAGTTTAGTGGTCATGATGACTCTAATAAGCAAGGGCTGACTCAAGGCAACAAAAGCAAACCACCAACTGACTGGGATGGAACCTGGACCATTATGAGAGTTTTAATATATTCATTAATCAGTGGAGTACTTGGTGACTCTCCAAATCATCTCTCTGTTCCTCCTCTTATATATAACCAAATATAGCACTTAGCTACTTTAGAGGTGGTTGGTTTAGCAATAGTGGAGACCCAGGTTCACAGAGCAGCACCTTTTATAGAGCAGCATAATGTTTGATTTTTATGACTTGGTCTGTGATTATCAGTTTAAGAATTATACTCCTGATCTTGGAAAAGAAGTGAAAAGAGTCCCAAAAAAGAAGCAACAAGCCAAGGACACAGAGACCCGACGTCGATCTGCCCTCAATGTCCGCCTGTTCCTGAAGGAGTTTTGTATGGACTTCCTGGAGAACTGCTACAACCGGCTCATGTACATTGTAAAGGTGAGATTGTACCACTTTGACAAACAATAACAGTTTTTTTTCAGATAATTTGAAATGTATGATTACATTGGAACAAACTTTGGTGTTGTTTATTAAAATATTTATTTTACTTATTGAAGCCACCTGAGTGCTCCCACCCTATATATGGTCTCTCTCTAGTGTACTGAATTTCTTGCTTTTCTGTATCATTGGAAATTTTGAGAGTACAGCGTTGAATCGCTGTTTCGCCACTTTGTTGTAGGTCCCTGTTAGGGACTCTCGCCCTATGCTTCATTCATTTATTTATTTTTGTCTTTTTAGGAGTGTGGTAAAAAAAAAAGTACTATTAGTCAGATTTGTAAGTCATCTGAATGACCCTTTTCTTATGTGAAAACATAGTAAAAATATACTAAAATACATTGTAAGGCGCTGGAATATTAAGAGCAAGTCCATACATAAAGAGTGAGTAACGATGCAGTTACAGCCACAGGGGCTGTGATCCTAACATTTAGAATCACGAAATCGTGAGAAAATAAGCCCCGACAAACTGCCCACAAATTATCAAAATTGGGGAAGCCGCCATCCACTTTTTTGTTAAGGCCCCTTTTACAGCTTGCAAATTGAGATAGTCGGGAGGTATGGCCTAGTCAATACTTTCATTCAGCCAAATCTGTTATAAACACTCTGACAATATTATTGATTCTAGTTCCCCTTTTTTTTTTGTCTGGAAAACGGCTAGAATTTGTGACTACATTTTTTTTTATTATCTTTCTTTCTTTTTTTTTTTTTTCACTTTATGCATCCCCTTATCACTTTTTATAATCTCCTGCCCACAGTCCCTCTCCATTCCCTTGTCTAATACCTATTCCCTGTCTACACTATAATACACACTACTATAATTTCTCCCTCCGACCCCCAGTTCCTAGTCATACCACCTACCCCAGCACACCCTACACCATCTCTAGTCTGTAGTTGAGAGAAAAATAGTCTGTTATTTTTATACAGATTATTATTTTTTTTAATTTGCTGTTGTTTGTCGATACGGTTTACAACCTTATTTTGTGCCTTGAATATTGACAGTGTACCCGTCGCAGGGCACAAAAGTCTAACACAGTTTCAAGCTGTAACCTCATTTTAGTCTTTGATTCTTCGATGCATATGTGTTTATATGTGTTTATCAGAGCCATATTTTAAATCTCTTGCCCAGTTAGCATGAAAACAGCTTTGTTGCCATTTTTCTAGGACCATCTGATTCGTGAGAAGGCACAGCAGCATGATGAGACTTACTACCTGTGGTCTATGGCTTTCTTCATGGCTTTCAATCGTCTCTTTCGATTTCAACCAGAGCTGGTATCTGAAACAGTTAGCATAAGGACTTTCCACTTCATAGAGCAAAACCTCACCAACTACTATGAGATGATGTTCACAGACAAGAAAGAGGCATTTTCCTGGGCCCGTAGGTGAGGCTTCGATATAAAACTTGTATTTTATATTTTGTTTTTTAATAATTGCTAACAATGAAAACATTGATTCACAAATAGTTCTTTCAATTCCTAGAAATCGTTGAATAATTAAACTTCTGTATTTGTAGGATTGGTATATGTCTAGGATAAACATACATTATAGATTGTAAGCTTGCGAGCAGGGTTCTCTTACCTCTCTGTCTGTATGTTCTACCCAGTATTGTCTTATTAATGTTTGTTCCCAATTGTAAAGCGCTATGGAATTTGCTGGCACTATATAAATAAATGTTGATGATTATGTGTGTATATGAACATATAAGCTTCTTATGTATGCATGCATCATTGGTTATGTTTTTACATAAATCATATATACTATTTATGCAAAGATACTTTTGTTAATGCAGAATGCACCTTGCCCTAAAAGCTTATCAAGAGCTTCTCACTACTGTAAATGAAATGGATCACTCAAAAAACGAGTCTGTACGAGAAAGCAGCAAAGTCATTAAAAGTGAGTAGTATTGCTGTTACTCATTTCTTCTCTCAATCAGTGCTTTTATTCTGTAGCTGTATTTTAAACATACAAATGCTTGATCTTTATCTTCCTCGACATAAAAGTAAATATAATGTAATGGAGGTTTATCTTTATTTTTGTAGATAACATATTTTATTTGATGGAATATCGGGAGCTATTTCTGGCACTTTTTCGAAAGTTTGATGAGACAAAACAACCACGTTCATTCTTAAAAGATCTGGTGGAGACAGCCCATTTGTTCCTTAAAATGCTGGAAAAGTTTTGCAAAGGGAAGAGGACTGTTGTAGTTCAGGTAAGTTTTAATGTGGAGCAAGAAGCATACAAGACGGTACAGCTGCAGCTCATTGTACTCTGCAGTCCTGCATTCACCATTAAACATCCCTTGTTCAGCATATCCACAATGTTTTGTGGACATTTGTAGGTTTTATCGGTCTTTTAGTGTGGTTTATTTACAGTGAAATCTATTTTACCCTATTTAATTTTTGAATATATGAAATTGGTTAATTAAAATTATGATTATTAAATTAGGTTTTTCCTGTATGTGATTGGAATGCCAGTGTCCTACTTGGGTGCAGTGGGGACATTTTATGGAACTATTTCAGTTATATGTGGAATAGAAAGTACTAAGTGGATGCCATCTGTTACACTGTATTTTTAAAACCATTACTTATTGAACAAAACTGCGTGTTGTATAAATGTCTAATATACAGACTGGAAAACAAAGCTGCAGACCATAATATGCAGTCTTAAAAAGAGAAAAGCAGAGTTTTGGGGTCTGAAATTGTGCTGTAACTGATATGTATCTGAATGTTAAAAGTTGGTATTTGTATGCTAAAGGCTAAAGAACATATATACTATTTTCAGAATGTTATTAAATAAACCATTGCATATTCTTATATAGTGTTCTTTCATGACAAGAATCACAGGGTGAAAAGAAAGAAAAAGAAGAAACCCAGTCGACGTGAGACTAGGTCTAAAAGTTCTGAAGAGCTGGAAGAAATCTGGAAGACTATCTCTGAAAAGCTAAGGAGCTGTGCTACGGTAATGTCAGTTCATATTTCAGAACTGCTGCAGGGGTGGCTTTAGCTTTCTGTCCTGATTTTCTTGTCCAACTGTACCAGGGCTCAGAAAGTCTACCAGATGAAATTGTGCCTTTTGATGCTGCTTCTGAAATACCTGTTGAGGAACAAAGGACTGAAGCTTTAGGGAAAATACAGAATGGACTTTTAACTGGTCAGGCTGCAGAGTCACTTGTTCTACTTCGATCTGCCAGGTAAATTTTTCTTACATTGCATAATGTATCTAAGGCTCCAATTTTATCAGCAATTCTTATCAGCTGACACTCTCCTGCAGAGAAGTTTGGCCAGAGGGGGATGTGTTTGGATCTCCAGAGTTGGGACCCGATGACGAGGTTGAACTGCTCAAACAAATTCTGTTTGCTGATCTTCCTAGTAAGTACTTGACCAGAGCTCCCTAAATGTACTTCTACATGAGGCAGGCAAAGCAGGTGCATTAGTTATACTATGAAAACCTTTCCAGCTTTCCATTGATTCAGTCCAGCAGTGGACTAGAGACATTGTTTTGTTTTATATGGCACAAATAACTTAATACATCTCTCTCTGTATAATACTTATATAGATGAATGTGCACATTTTACTGATGGTTATATTTATGTCCTGCAGGATCTGCTCAGGTGGAAGAAGAGGATCTGGTGGAAGAAGAGGAGGTGGAGGAGGAAATGGAAGAAGAGGAGCTCACCTCAGTGCAAGTGTCTGAGAAAGAATTTAACTTCTTGGATTACATGAAGCGGTAAGTTGTGCTGACATTGAGTGATCCATACTTCACCAATTTCTGGGAAAACACACCATTACACATTATTTCAAATGTTAAAGAACAATGTGCAACATTTTATAGAAATGTGTTACTTCCTCTTCCTTTGTATTTGCTTCAGATTTGCCAGCTCCAATGTGGTGAAGACCTATGTACTGCTGCTGAAGAACTATCGGCAGAACAGTACTCACACTAACCACTGCGTGGTGAAAATGTTACACCGTATTGCTTATGATATGAAAATGGAGGCACTCCTCTTTCAGCTTTCCATTTTCTGCCTTTTTAATCATATACTCAGTGATCCTGCAGCTAGTGTCTACAAGGTAAGAAAGACATAACTGTTTTTCTGAATGCAACATCAGCTGGACACCAGACTACATATTGTCATGGCAGGATTTAAGTGGCTGAAAATAAAACTGTTCTCCACCATTTGACATATTCTAGTTTCAGTTCTATGCCCTAGTTTATATAATATTGCCCCATTACAACTTCAGCACTAAATGCTGGTTGACTTGTTTTTAGATTGTACAAGTTGGTTATATATTTTATGTATTAAAGCACCATGTACTATTGGCACAAGATATGGTTATGTAACTGAGCTATATTAGAAGTACTAATAATCACTATAGGTCAGTTGTTGACAGTGCAGCAGTAATATGTTAACTATTGATTTTTCAGGAGCTAGTATCTTTTTCAAAGTACATACTGAATAAGTTCTTTACACTCGCTTCTACAAACAACAAGGCCTATGTTGAGCTCCTTTTTTGGAAAAATACCAGCGTTATTAGAGAGATGACGGAGGGTTATCGAAAGCCTGGTGAAGAAGAAAGGTGAGACACTGGTTAATTAATTGGGGAAAGTACATGGGAACACATTGCAGTACAGTCCTGTTAATGGTGATCATTTCTTAATATAGTGATAATCGGAAGCGTATAAAATGGACTCCGCAGGAAGAAGAAGAGCTTCGAGGTCTATACTTGCAGTATAAAGAGATTGAAGGTGAATATTCCAGAGTATTTGTTTTATTTTCATTGAGTGTTTGTTATTTAATCACTGATGTTTGAGTTATTTGGTTAAAAATGAATGCTGTGTTATTAATGCCTCATACACAATTGTTGGTAATTAAAAACCTATTTTTTGTTTCATATGTTTTGTATTGTGGAACAGAGGAGTGGTGACTTAGTAGTCCTAGGCCACTCCTAGATAACAAATTTCAGCACTGCAATTGAATTTAATTTGAAATCTAAAAAAAAAAAAGTGTGACAATGCCTCCTGGGTTTCATTCAGTTTCCATATTTGGCTTTAATGCTGTCTGCTACTGATATAGTTCCAGCTTATGTGAACCAGCCTTGGAACAAGTGATAGGACTGTCCCTTTTCCAAGCAGGTTCACTCCCCATGTTTCTAGGTTACTTGACTGCCAAAGCACTCCTTACTCAGGGGTTAGTCTCTCTTGCTCCAAACCTGAAGGTGCGGTTGACTGATCTTACATCTGTTCCTTGGCTAGTGTTTCCAAGGGAAACTTCTCTTTGGGTTTGAGCTTGATCACTTTAGCAGCTAAACCATACAGGTAAAGAACACCCTTCCCCTGAATAAGCACAAAAGCTATTCAATAGCCAAGTGGGAAAATGGTGATGTCTTAGTGGCCTCTGGTCATAATGGCTTCTGGTCTGAATCATTCTTTCTCATGCATCCATTGGGGGACACCTTGTAAATTGGAGTATAGTGTAGGATCCAGGTGTGTAGGCACTTTAAGACTTCATTAACAGTTCACGGTAGCTTCTCCCCCTCTGCTGTAAATACCTCTGTTTAGTTTAAGTGCCTAGCAAGACACAACTTGTTTAACTGTGGTTGCCATTTTTATTATTTAGTTTATTTGCTCTGGAGCTGCATCGGCCTGCACGAATGACTGTGCGCTGCCAGGAGCGGGGGATCAACGATACCCTCTGTTAGTGGGGACAGCCACTAGGTTCCTTAGGGGCCTGGGTGAGGTGGGGGTTACAACACCAGTGTAAGCCCCTGCAAGGCACTGGTGTGGTGGAGGAGGCTGTCCTTTGGGCCATCTTTGAGCTCCAGCAATCCCCCTCTTTTTTTTTTTTTTTTTTTTTAAATGTTTTATTTTTGCAAGGTTAGGAGTAAAACATTTTTTTTTTTTTTACAGCTGACAATATGAGTTCACAATTTGAAATTAACAATATAAGCATATAAGTGAGAAGAGAGATTGACCAAGTGTTTTCCTTACAGAGGGCAGAGAAGAAGAAAAAAGGGAGAGAACAGAAAAGATATAGAGAGAGAAAGGGTAGGGGTAAAGAAAAGTGGCTATAGCCAAAATGAAGGGTGTACAGGGCTAGGGAGGGAAAAGAGATAGTAATACTTAGTTACGTGAAAGATGAGCGAGCCTGGGAAAAGAAAAGCCACGGGTCCCAAACTTTGGCGCAAGCTCTCGACGAGTTGCGGATGATGCCGGTCATATACTCCATTCGCTGTGTCTCCCAGACTCTATTAATTGTGGTCTGTAGAGAGGGGGAAGATTGCTGCCGCCAGTCCGCTGCTATCTGTCTGGTAGCTGCTGAGAGAATGTGTCTAATTCGTTTGTTCTGATGGTGGCTCCCACAGGAAGAAAAAAAAAATTGGGCTCTAGGGGAATATCCACCTGAATAATTAATTGAATCATGTGTTTGATCTCAGTCCAGAAACTTGTCAGTTTCAGGCACGTCCACCATCCCCGCCAGGACCGATCAAAAGAGTCAGGGAGGATTCTACGAAGTTGCGAAGGCACATAATACCATCGGTATAGTACCTTATAGATATTCTCCTTAATTCCAACACAAATAGAACTAGAAGCAGCATTCTAATGGATCTCAGACCATTCCTCATCTAATAACACCTCACCAAGGTCATGTTCCCAGGCTAGTTCATGAGGGTCCCGAAGGCCCAAAGTAGAGGGTACAAGCTCATAGTACAGTGTAGAGATGAGACCTTTTGTTGAAGATTGACTTTCCAAAGAGATTTAAAGGTAGTGAGAGGACAGGAGCAGAAGCGGCCTTTGACTAAATTATGGAAATGCCACAGTTGCAGGTATTGATAGAAGTGTTTTGAGGGGATGTGAAAGCGAGATTGGATATCAGATAATGGAGAAAAAAAGTGGAAGACGTTAGATGATTAAAAAATCTAACTCCCCGCGAGTGCCATGGCTGAAATGAGTTAGGGAAAAATCTGGGGAATTAAATAACTGTATAACGGGAAGATGAGGCGACAGTCGTACTTTTCAGAAGAGGAATCCCAAATAGATAGGGAGTGCGAGATGACTGGGTGGAGTAAAAAAATCATTTTGGACAACGGGCCCTCAAGAGAGTGAGAGCAGTCCCAGACCCTCATCCTCAAATTTAGACCACACTCTGATATCTGTCGAACCACACCATAGGACACATTGAGCGAGTTAGGCGGAAAGGTAGTATCAGCGGAAATCCGGAATCCCCGGTCCTCCTTCCTGCAGGGATCTCTGAAGGACTTTGAGCTGGATCTGGGGCCGTTTTCCCGACCAAATGAATTTAGTGACATGAAATTGGAGGAATTTAAACACAGGGTGGGATAGGAATGGGGAGGATCTGGGAATGATAAAACAATCTGGGTTGGATATTCATTTTAACGGCATTGTTGTAGCCAATCCAAGATATATAAAGGTGTGACCAGGCGGTGAGATCTAGCTTTATTTGGTCTCGAAGACGGGGAAAATTTGCTTGAAAAAAGTGCCGGTAATGTTTAGTAATAAAGACCCCCAGATACTTGATTTTTTGGAGGCGCAATTGAAATGGGACCCAACGCTCCAGGAGTATCTTGTCAGAGTTAGGAACGATAAAGTCCAGAATCTCAGTCTCGTCAGGGTTGATCTTGTAAACCGAAAAATGGCTATATAAGTTCAGTCCGGGTAAGAGGGGAGGTATAGAAGCGGTAGGATGGGTGATGGACTGTATAACGTCGTCTGCATTTTATGGGAAGAGAGGCCCACATGTATACCTACTATCTCCTGGTTGGTCTGGATCCAGACGGCCAAAGGCTCAATGATGAGAACGAATATAAGTGGGGAGAAGGGGAAGCCGTGACATTTGCCATTCAAAATAGGGAAGGGCGTTGAGGTCAGACCATTTGCAGAGACAGTAGCCGAGGAAGAGCGATAAAAGGCCAAGATGCCTTTCAAGAATCTGCCCGTGAATCCCATCGCTCCAAGTACCTCCTCCATGAACGACCAGGATATGCGGTCGAATGCCTTTTCAGCGTGGAGCGTCATGAGAAGGGAAGGGACTTATAGTTATAAATCGCATGTATCAAATCGATGACCCTTCTAGTACTATCTGGGGCTTGACGCCCTGGGACAAAACACACCTGGTCAGGATGGATGAGGGCAGGGAGGAGTGGATGTTACCTGGAGGCCAAAATCTTTGCATATATTTTCAGATCATTGTTGAGTAACGAAATAGGCCTATAATTGGCGCAAAGAGAGTGGTCTTTCCCCGGTCTCGGAATAACAATTGTGTTGGCTCTAGTGGTGGCGGAATCGAGCACTTCATTAAAGAATTTTGTTATGTGGGGACCGAGGACCCCAGCAAACGTTTTGTAATACTGAGGGGTAAGGCCATCAGGACCTAGAGTCGACGAGGACTTCAAGGATTTAATGGCAGTCAGGACCTCACGCAGGGTGATATCTGCGTTCAGTGAGGACTGCTGTGTTAAGGTAATTTTAGGAAGAGGAGTGGATGATGGGTAGTCAGTCAGGGTAGGAACCGAGAGGTCCCCACGAAGAGGGAGCGCAGGGAGATTGTAGAGAAGAATAGAACTCCCTAAATTCTCTATCGCTGATGGGTCATAAGTGATGTTGTCTGAAGGAGACTGTCAATTCTATCAGTATGATTTAGGACTAATTTTACTAGCCAGCACTGAGTCTGCTTTATCGTAATACCGTTGTTGGAGTTTCTGCATAGTGGTGGCCCCCCTACGAGAAAGGGGGGGTGTTTAGTTGGCCTTTCAGCAAGTGTATATGACGGAGCAGAGCCGGATCATGGTGGGTTTGGTGCTGGGTGAGAAGCTAGGCTAGTAGTCTGTGTTCCAGAGTGTACACCTCCACCGTTTGTTTCTTGGTAGCCGGCGCCTGGCTATTCAATTGACCTCAATTATAGTAGCTTTATGGGCCTCCCAGATAATTACCGGGGCTACGTCAGTGGTTGACTTATCCAGAAAGTAATTAGTAATGGAGGCTTTAATGTCAAGACTGGTAGATTGGTTGAGCAGGAGTGAGTCTTCTAAACACCATCTACTACGTTGTGGGAGCAGTTTAAGTAGATCTAGAAGGAGGAATACTCCTGAATGGTCAGTCCAGAGGGGGGTGATGCCTGCTTGTGTCACATGGTGAGTAAGTGAGTGTGAGACATATAGCATATCTATACGTGTGTATAGTTGATGGGGGACAGAGAAGTGGGTATAATCTCTGGTGTCGGAATTACAGAGCCTCCATGAGTCATATAGACGTGATGAGTAAGCAGCTTGGTCAAGGAGGTGGAATCAGGAGAGGAGGGAGAGCCCCACTGGGAGGAGACCTGTCCAGGAAGGGATTGAGAATTACGTTTAAATCACCGCACATGACAATGTGACCCTGCGCCCGACCGCTCAATACATTTGAAAATTTTGGTGAAGAAAGGCTTTTGTTTTTGGTTCGGGGCATAGACCGAAATCAGAGTGACAGGAGAAGGGCGAAGGGCGCCACTCACCAACAGAAAGTGGCCCCTCCGGGTTTTCATAAGGCTTGAAATGAAGAAAGGGACTTTACTATGAATCAGAACAGCAACAGTCTGAGAAAACTGCTTACACTGAAGCTGAGAGTGGTCTCCAGTGAGATGTGTTTCTTGTAGAAATACGATGTCGGCTCTCTCTCTCCTACAGACGCCCAAGAGGATTGTGCGCTTACATGGGGAGTTGAGACCATTCACGTTGATTCAATTTTTTTTCAAAACCATGGCATAGGTGAGGAATTGAATGTTAAGAGTAGAGCTAAGCACATTCAAGGAAAAAATAAACTATTGGTTGGTCCCTGAAATGGTGCAGGAATAGGTATAGAGATGGATTATAGCCACTAGAAATAGAGGGGGGAAAAGAAGAGAAGAAATAGTTCCGTTTGTCAGAAAGAGCCTGTATTTCTTAATAGAGTTGATATAAATATTCAAGCAGTGCAATCACAAGAACAGGTACTAGATGGCAATGGTGCTGTAGAATAAAAGTCCTTGCACTTTAAACATGAAACTGCAGGTGATATGGTGTGTAGCTGTGGGCGGCTGACATGCTATCAGTGTCAGGTAAATCACTTGCCCACTCTGGATTTAGATAGGGATAAGATGGATGTTTCTGGTGAAGCTGGCAGCAGGATTTCAGCAAGTGAGGCCCAGGCAGATGTTCAAGGTGCACAAGTATGCAGGGTAGCTGATACCAGATGCGGATGCTGGCACAGGCAAGGGGGGCAGTGTGAAAGATGCCTCTTCAATCAATCAATTTCCAGGGAGCCCCCTGAGCGTGACACACTTCATTGTAGTATTGGATAAGGTGGACCGCGCCAAAAATGCGAGAATGATGGCGCACTGCGGACTTCCAATTCGGCAGTTTTGGGGGAGCCGCAAAACAGAAGACCCGACCGGGTGGCTGGGGATGTGCAGTAGAGCCGGGGCAGTCCGGAAGCAGTTTGCGAGCCGGGAAAGTATTATTGGGAGCCACTGCAAACAAGGGGCCGTCTCGCACATCCGGCTGCACTCACTAGTTGCGGTTTGACTTGCCCGCTAGTTAGACGGTGAAGGGGGTGAGAGGCACTTTGTGTAGGCTCTGTGGGAGGTGGGTAGCTGGGGACACAGCAGATGTTAGAATTTTGAAGGGACCACGCCGGCTCACCTAATCCAAAGGCACGTATGCCTCCAGATCCTCCTTCAGCTAGGACCACCGCAGCTCTGGTGGTTTAAGGCTGTCCCAAAGCGAAATGGAGCTCATCAATATATAGGGAGGGGTACTCTGACAAAATCAGCACACATGAGCTGTTTGGTTGGCTAAAAGGCACCTATACAGGTTGTGGAGAGCTTGTAAAACCGCCGTCAGATTCTGAGTGTTCTACCCAGGCGGAGAGCAAATTGCTTGTTGGGTCGGATGTGGAGAACTCTGTTGGAGAGCAAGTCGCCTCTGACTGTTAGAGAATGGAGGAACTGATCTGGGCTGTGTTCTAGGTGTTAAATATCCAAAAGATTGCACTCTCTGAGACTGCAGAGCCTTTTCTGTTAAGGGGAGAGTGAAAATCAAAGTTGTTGTCCCCCCCACCCCCCCCTTTCCTCCAGTTGGCTGATTTGTTAGGGAAGGCTAGTAGGAACTAGCTGGATCGAAAGATCCAAGGATATTCGTAAATGGTAAACGCTGCCTCTAAGACAACTGAAATTCCTAATGTAGCCATGCTTAAGGATTGTGTGGACCATAAGGTCAAAGGCAACTTTAAGTCCATTTTTGAGGCAACGGGAGCATCATTAAGACACGCTTTGGCCTCTGCTTGGGTGAACAAGGCTGTGGAACCATGGTCCATGCAGCTTTCAGAGGGGTTCTTAGAAGTTAAGCCAGGATTTGAATTGCCTCCTTTGGTGGATCAAATTCAGAGAGCTACGGAATATTTGGTAGATTTGGCCCTGGGCACAAGACTGATTGGGGCATGAATATTTTTGGTCTCGGCTCATCTGATCCTTTGGCTTAAGTCCTAGTAGACCCTCATGTGTGTTCGAAGAAGACTCTTAAGTCGATTCATTTTTCTAGGGGTGTCCTATCTGGGCCAGGGCTTGACAAATTATTAGTCAGTAAAAAGGAGGAAGCAGTGCATTCTTTCCTGTTAATATTCCAAAATACAATGTGTCCAGATGTCGCTCCTTTTCCATTAGGTCAAGGAGTCAGCAATCCAGAGAGCAGTCATCCACCCCCAGGAGTGGTTTGCTGCATGAATGGCAAGCCTGTTCTGCTAGTGATCCAGCAGCTGTCTGCCAACAAGTATTTGGCATGACAAGCATTCTGCCCACCCTTGATCAGCTGCGATGGGAGCCAGTCTACTCCTCTTCCGGGATCAGTGGTTTCATTCCACCACAGATGCCTGATTGAGGAGAATTGTGAGTCGAGAATACATGATAGTTCTTCTCATGTATCTCTTATCAAAGAGTTTCAGCTGGGATGCCTCTGGACATGGATCAGGTCTCATTTGTGTCTTTCCAGTCAGGTGATTTGTCTTTCCAGTCAGGTGATTCATCTTTCCCCAAAGGGCTCCTCTGATAGCTGCAGAAATAAAATATCTGCAAAGGTTGCCCATTCTCAATCTGGGATTTGACCTTTGTGATGACGGATGCCAGCCTTTGGAGTTCGGAAGCTATATGACTTTGCATGCTTTCAGGCTCTTTGGACGTTTTGATGAATCCAACCGTCTACTCAATATGTTGGAGCTACGAGATATGTTCCCCACTGACCAGAGCGGGGAACGTTTGCTGCAGGCAGCGCAATGAAGATGCAGTCAGACAATGCTAAGGCGATGGCATACATCAATCACAAGGGCGGCACCAGGAGTCCTCTAGCCATGCTAGAGACACACAGGATCTTTCAGTGGGCCGAAAAATGAGCTTGGGCCATCGTGGCGCTCTTCATTCCAGGGGTGGAAAATTAGGACACTGACTTTCTGAGCAGGCAGATCCGGTGAATGGTCTCTTCATCCACATGCGTTTCCAGGGCAGCAGATCCTCAGGTGGTTTTGGTAAATGCCGAGTTCGTTCCCTGGCGGGTTCCATCTGCTATATCTGTTCCCTCGGTGTCTTGAAAATGGTGAAGACAGAAGGCATCACGGTCATCCTGATGGCTCCAGGCTGGCCTCGAAGGGCATGTTACACCAACGTACTCTGTGTGGTGGTGGGTGAGTCATGGTATCTGCCACTCACACCAGACGTACTAAGTCAAGGACTTTCTACGTCACAATTTAAAACGTCTGGCTTCAGCTGCATGGCTGTTGAAGCCATGATCCTTCGAGTGTGTGGTTCGGAAGCCAGGTGCGCCCAAAAATGGGGTTCCCTACCTCTTTTCGTTTGTCCAGCTTTCTTCTGTTCTTTGAATGCTTTGTAGCATTTCCTTCATCATCATCGCCATTTATTTATATAGCGCCACTAATTCCGCAGCGCTGTACAGAGAACTCACTCACATCAGTCCCTGCTCCATTGGGGCTTACAGTCTAAATTCCCTAACACGCACACACAGACAGACTAGGGTCAATTTGTTAGCCAATGAACCTACCAGTATGTTTTTGGAGTGTGTAAGGAAACTGGAGCACCCGGAAGAAACCCACGCAAACACGGGGAGAACATACAAACTCCTCACAGATAAGTCCATGGTCAGGAATTGAACTCATGACCCCAGTGCTGTAAGACAGAAGTGCTAACCACTACCACCGTGCTGCCCTACTGTCATCCCAGCTCTGGTCAAGACTAGGGGGTATATTTACTAAACTGCGGGTTTGAACAAATGGAGATGTTGCCTATAGCAACCAATCAGATTCTAGCTGTCATTTTGTAGAATGTACTAAATAAATGATAACTAGATTCTGATTGGCTGCTATAGGCAACATCTCCAATTTTGCAAACCCGCAGTTTAGTAAATCTAGCCCTATATCTTCAGAGGATGAGGGTTCTCTTCTTTCTCTGCATGTGATCAGAGCATTGCGGGCTTTTGCGCGTAGGACTTAAGACGCAGGACTAAGAATCTTTGGGTTCACTTCAGGTTGAATGCTTTTTGGGCGGCACGTCATGGCGCCTCAACTGAGCAGCTGTGTTGAGCAGCTACCTGGTACTCTGTTCTCACTTGTACTATAGTCTATAAATTCACTGTGCTTGCATCTAGACCAGTTCTGGAGAAAGTCGCTTTGCGCTGTTTCTCCTGAGTATTCCCACAAGTGATGGCCGTTTTGGAACTTCCCAACGTACCAGTTGTCCCCCATTGGATGCCTGAGAAAATAGGATTTTTATACTTGCGTTAAATCTTTTTCTCTTAGTCCACTGGGCGATCGTCTGGGTTCGCCTTCTGTGTGACATGTTCTGTTTTGTTTTTGTTCAGGAGGATATTGTTGTTCCATCCTTTTCTGTTTGTTTTTCTCTCTTCTTTTCTGGGAGGGCTTGATTAAACATTTGCTGAGGCCTTTACAGCAGCAGGTATAGAGTAGGAGGAGCTTCGATTAACTGTTAGTGAAGTCTTAAAGTGCCTCAATTTATATTTTCTTTTGTTAAGTGTGCTCTCCATTATGATTTTAAGTTAGAGCCATTGAAATGTCATTATATTTTTGATTTTGTTAAGAGGTATCAGACTTTACAAGACAAGGTAAAACGGCTAGCTCCTTTATCTTGTCTATATTCCAATTTGTTTAGTGATTTCTCTTTTTGACAAACCTACCTCTAACATTTGTTGTTGAGTGGTTTAATGTATTGCAGGTAGCTGATGCGCTAGTATTAACTGTATCTGGATGATGCTGTGATATATTTTTATTGTGTGTTTGATTGCATAATAGTTACACAAGAAATGTTTGTTTTTCAGATGCTGATGTGGTGGATAGTATCTTGGAAAACCTGAAGCCTGGAACCCGGACTCGAAAGCAAATCATTAACCATCTTGTACAGATGGGACTCGCTGAAAGTTTCAAGGATTTCAAAAAAGAGACGTGAGTATCTTACACATCCAAACAGAGCTTGAAATAAATTTGAATTGAGGAAAAAAGTTTCATGGAAGTTAACACTTAATTTTCTCTCTTGGCCACCTGAGGGACATAGAATAATGGGGTGAAGTCATACCAAATGAAGCTATGGAACTCAAAAGCAAAGTTAAGGCTCCCTCTACTTAACCACTCCTATATGTCATTAAGAAAGGGTACAGACAGAAAGCAGAGAGATGAAATTGTGCAATCACATATGGGGGAAAAGAAGTACAAAAGCAGTAACAAATTGGTACAGAACTTCTTTAGCATTCAAAAACTATAACAGTGTATAACAGTATACATCTCTTGTACATGTTTGTAACTTATATTGCAATTATTAGTATTCTCTTAATTATATATTTTCAAAAGAAATAAACTCAAGTCTTGTCCAGCTACAGGTGGACAAGTTCAAGATGGAGTTTCTCAGGGTTGTCATCAACAGCATAGAGGCGTGTTCATGGATATGCATACTTGAATGTTCCAGACATGCCTCCTCAGATTTGCTGTACAGTCCCAGCAGTTTGCTTCCTGCCCTACCCTTCAACACTGGGTGTGTTTACCAAGATCATGGCAGTCAATTACTGCCCTTCTGAGATCCAGGGGGGTGACAGTCATTCACTACCCTGGACAATCTGCTGATCAAGATGGGCTCTCCGACCTTGTTCAGGCGCACATGCTTGCAATAGCCCAAACATTGAAATCTCCTGGTTGGATTGTCAACTACAAGAAATCCAACCTGATGCCTTCAGGAGGATGGTCTAAGTCAGATTCCTGATCATGGCCTTATCTATGTGCAGTTTGTATGTTCTCCCTATGTTTGCGTGGGTTTCTTCCAGGTGCTCCTGTTTCCATCCACACTCCAAAAACATACTAGTAGGTCAATTGGCTGCTTTCAAATTGTACTTAGTCTCTCTTTGTGTGTGTATGTTAGGGAATTTAGTCTATAAGTTCCAATGGGGCAGGGACTGATGTGAGTTCTCTGTACAGCGCTGCGAAATTAGCAGCACTATATAAATAGCTGATGATGATGCTGTTTGACAGATCCTTAAAGGGTGATACTTAAATCCAAGGGTTTCCCAGACGGTGTGGTTCAGATCACTTTCAGGGCTGGAAAGCTGATTTCGGCCAGAAGTTATGGTAGGGTCTGGAAGACATACATCTTGTGGTGCGAACGGAAGGGTTTCCCTATCTTCCTGTACGTTGTCCCGTTTACTCCTGATCTTGCTGGAGATCTGATTGGGGTCTTGAGACTCCTTGAAGGTCCAGGTTCTGTCTTATCAGTTCACTTTCAGAGAAAAGTGTCGCTTTTGTCGGCGGTGCAGAATTTCTTGCAGGGAGTGATGCATGTACAGCATTCATATATCACCCCAGTAGCTCCTTGGGAGCTTTTCTTTGTGCTTGACAGCCTTGTTAAACCCTCTTTTTGAGCCTCTGTGGCGCTAAAATTCCTTTTTTGGAAGACAACCTTCCTCTTGGCTATATCAACAACTACGGGATAGCCTCAGAGCTGTTGGCTCTGTCTCGAAAGTCTCCTTTACTCATCTAATGGGGGGTCACTAGACGCCCTCCGCACTGTACAGAGAACTCACATGCATCAGCTAGCTAGCTAACTACTTTCCTAAAGTGCCACACGCCTATCTCGCCTACACTATACCCCGATGTCCCAATGGACTAGGAGAAACGTTTTTTTACGGAAGTATAAAACTCCTAATTTTTGGCTGAGGTTAACTACAACCAATCTGATATGATCTGGTTGGATGCAGCTTTTATTCCAACTCTGTGGCATTGCCGACTGAGCCTTTGGGAAAGATTTAGTAAACTGTAGGATTGAAAAAGTGGAGATGTTGCCTATAGCAACCCATCAAATTCTAGCTGTCATTTTGTAGAATGTACTAAATAAATGATTGCTAGAATCTGATTGGTAGCTATAGGCAGCATCTCCACATTTTTAAACCTGCAGTTTAGTAAATATACTCCTTGGGCTTTTCTCATAAAAAGATGTCCTCTGCCTAGAGCTAAAGGATTTTGATTCCCAGATGAACAGAGATTTTGACTTGTTAAGAAATTGAGACTTCCTTAGGGAAAGGATAAAGCTTATGCTAGTTGTGTGAAAGCTGAAACCTGTGTTCAGGTTTTGTAGATGCTTCACTAGTAAGTGTTCTAAATAATGGGAATAAGGAAAGGAAATAAACTGTTTCTTCCTTTTAAATAGCATATTGACTCCTCACTGTCTTGAATGTTTAGTGCTTGCCCCACTAATCATCAACACCCTGCCGCTTAGTGAAATCCTCCTCCTCATATGAGGCATCTTCATTTATGAGGATCTGGACTGACCTTGCTCGTCTTCAGGGGCATCTCATCGGGATTCAGGATATGAGACAGAAGGGAGGTTTTCTTTGCTTAACCCATAGGAACGTGTGGCAAGCTGTATGAGTTCAGCAATAGACTGGACCAAAGATTTAGTCTAGGCTGGTTTTGCTAGATCAGTGGCCCTTCCTGCAGGCACTTGGGGTACTTGACTGTCAGCCTTACAAGCTGTGCATAAGGCATTTGTATTTGATACTGCCTGAGGTCATTTTACACTTGTTAAAGGGAACAGACACATCTCCCACAGATTCAATTCTGTAATTGGTCCCTTTTATTAGACATAACTGGTAAAGATAAGCTAAAAATAACAGCTGCAGTACACAAACAGAAAAAAGATGGAGACACAGACCACAGAGAAAAACCTCTCGCTAATATTTCCCTCAGGAGAGCTATATCGGAGGAGCAGGACCAGCAGATGCCTGTTTCTTACAGGTTTTGGCAGGCTTTTCTCACTGAGGAATGGCTGCCAAGGAGGAGGTGCTAGGCCAGCGTTGGCTAACCTGTGACACTCCAGGTGTTGTGAAACTACAAGTCCCAACATGCTTTGCCAATATGAATAAAGGAAGTAATATACCACCGCACCAAGTATCTACATGTCCAGACTGATATAGTTTTATTTTTGAGAAGGTCAATAATGAGCATCAGTCCAAGACAAAATCTGTTAGAATCAGGTTATGCATGTTCAGGGACTAATACAATCATTGTATATCATAATAAAAAGAGTTTTGATATTGACCAAGTTTTAACTATAAGAATAGAAGCAAGAAGAGACAGAAAAGAAAGGAAAGTCAGAGAAAAGTGGGCAAGATAGATTAGGAGGCGGTGTGGCAGGCCGCCAGAAGAAGAAAAGAAAAAGAAAGCAAGAGGTAGAAGAGAAGTGTGGGGGGGGAGGCAGGGGGGCGGGGGATGGTAGCAGGTTGAGGGGGGATATCAAGTGGAATGTTTTAGAGGAGTCATAGAGCAAAAGGAATTTGGATTTGAAAAAATGACATCCACGGCTCCCAGACTTTGTTGAATGATTTAGAGGTATTGCGCAATATGCATGTCATAAACTCCATTTTGTATGAGTGCCAAACTCTATTAATAATTGTCTGCATAGTAGGCGCGGAGGGTTGTTTCCAATTAGTGGCAATTTGACACAGTGCTGCAGAAACTATGTGGCGGAACATTTTTGTTTGATGTTTAGTTGCGGATGGAATCCCAAGTGGGAGAAGGAAAAACTTGGGAGAAATTGGGATGTCAATCTGTAGAATCTGAGACGCAAAGTTCCGTAGTTTCAACCAGAATGGGGCAAGCTTGGGGCATTGCCACCAAATATGGAGGAAGGACCCTTCCGACGAACATCCTCTCCAACATGAGCTAGATGAGTCCGGAAAGATTTTTTGTAATCTGGTCGGGACCAAGTACCATCGATAAAGAAGCTTATAGGCATTTTCTTTCAGCTTCACACAGATTGAACTAGAGGCCGTGTTGGCTTTTATTTCATCCCAATCTTCCCCATCCAAGGGACCCCCCAGATCCTCCTCCCAGGCTCGCTCATGGGGATCTTGGGTGTCTGAGTCAGGGACTCTCAGCTCTCCATATAGCCGAGATATAAGGCCATTGGTAGAAGATCGCCGGAGAAAAAGTGACTCGAATGAGGTCAACGGCCTGATTCTTAAAGATGATTTAGTGGTGGAATGAAAATTTCTTAGTTGCAGGTATTGAAAAAAAAAAGTGTTGGGAATATTGAATTTGGTTTTTATGTCTTCGAATGAGGGAAATGAAGCGTCTGTAGTGATATTATTAAGATAGTAAACATCGTTCCTTTTCCAAAATTCAAAGGACGAAACTATACGACCCGGTGGAAAATCTGGGTTATTAAAAAGAGGAACAATTGGACTAGTAGCCAGGGCGAGATTAAACTTTGAGTTTGCTCGGTCCCAGAGAGAGAGCGAATGCGATACAATTGGGTGATTAAGAACGGACCGAGGACGTTTAGTGCGAGGGAGCCACAGGAGAGAGGAGGCGGAAATACCTAAGCTTTCGGATTCGATCGAGACCCAAACTCTGGAGGAGCCCGGGGAGTTCCATAAAATACATTGGGCAAGTTGCGCTGCCAAGAAATAATTTTTAAAATTGGGGACTCCCAAACCGCCCTCCTGCGTCGACCTTTGTAGAACAAGGAGCCGAACTCTTGGACGTTTTCTACCCCATATGAATTGTGAAGTATAATGTTGCAAACATTTGAATACATAAGGGGGGATGCGTATGGGAAGGGCTTGAAAAAGATATAATAACCTGGGCAAAATGTTCATTTTGACTGAGTTGATTCGCCCTATCCAGGAAATGACGTTTTTACTCCAGGTTTCTAAATCAGATTTAATTTGGGATAGTAGTTTAGGATAGTTAGCTTGGAAAAGCTGACTATATTGTTTAGTTATGTAGACGCCTAAATATTTTATCTTTTTTTGGTGCCATTTGAAGGGGAATTGTTGAGTGAGAGAAGATTTCATACTTTCTGTGAGATAGAAATCCAGAGTTTCTGTTTTTTGTGGATTGATTTTGTATCCCGAGATGTAACTGTAGGTTTTGATGTCTGCGAGAAGGGGGGGAAGAGAAACAGCGGGATCCGAGAGAGTCAAAAGAACATCGTCAACATATAATGATATTTTATGTTCGGATTTCCCTGTTTTAACTCCGTGTATCGCCCCGTTAGATCGGATTTTTGCTGCTAATGGTTCAATTAACAGGGCAAAGATTAAAGGGGAAAGTGGGCATCCCTGCCGCGTCCCATTAGAAATTGAAAATGGGGAAGAGGCGACTCCGTTGGCCACTACCGTTGCTCTGGGAGACTGATACAAAGCTAATAGGCCGTCTAAAAACTTACCAGAGAAACCCATCGACCCCAAAACCCTAGACATAAAGGTCCAAGAGATGCGATCAAACGCTTTTTCGGCATCAAGTGCCATGATTAGTGATGGTGATTTACCAGAATGAATAGAATGTATGAGGTCAATAGCCCGTCTGGTGTTGTCTATAGCTTGGCGGCCTGGTATAAATCCGACCTGATCTGGGTGGATCAGGGAGGGGAGAAGGGTGTTCAAGCGGTTAGCTAAAATTTTGGCATAGACCTTGAGGTCCACGTTTAATAAGGATATAGGCCTATAACTGGGACAGGAGGTAGGATCTTTATCTGGTTTTGGTATAACAACGATAGTGGCCAAGGTCGTCGCCTCATTAAAAGGTGAACCCATTAAGATGTTGTTAAAGAAATCTGTCATATGTGGGGCAAGGTCTATGGCAAATTTCTTATAATATTGTGCTGTGAATCCATCGGGGCCTGGAGCCGATGATGATTTCATCATTTTTATTGCTGAAATTGTTTCTATCTGGGTGATATCCGCGTTCAAAAAAGTGATATCAGTGTCGTGAGAGATGTGGTAGTGAGAGAGATGACAGAAAAGATGTAATTTCTGTCCAGACTGATATTTTTATCACATATATGTAATTTTATCTTGTAGCTGGATTGGTGCACCTTAACATGTAAAACAATTCGAATTAAGGGACACATGTGATAGAGGAAAACATGTTTAATAAGAGCACTCAGTATTAATCATATTATTAAAATATACCTTTTATTAGTTCAATTTAAAATATTTATATTCCCATAATGAATCTGAGCATCGTAGGTAGCGAAATAATAAAAGAGAAGAAAAGAAAAATATGCTGAATAATAAAGATTTTAAAATAAAGATGTTAATAATACGGCAAAAAATTGCCAAGCCTCGCTATGTTGTTTATTTTATATAATCCAAAGTATATTTCATTATTAGATTCTCACGCTAAACTAGTAAATAATAGGGCTTCTATTCAATGCCTTTACTATTGGTTGATTCTCCGTGTATTATTACACTGAGTATGTGTCCACAGGCTATTGTTTATAACTCCCATAAATGGTAACACTAGTCACATAGCTAGTCTGCTACAAGAGAATATTTAATTTATATTAAGTTCGTTATTATGCTAACCAATAAATTCTCATTCTCTTCTGTTAATAGTAGCATAAATTTAATATCGTCTATCCGATGCTAGCTGATAGTATGTAGATACCATTTGGTTACATTATAAATTCAGAGAGTCTGAATCCCTCTTTATCTAGTATCCTCTATCCTTGTGCTAGCTGTTGCTGAGCGAATGCCGTGATCAAATTACACCCTAGCCTCGGAGAAACTATGTCCCTCTTGTAACTTCCTCCTAATAAACAGGACCTCTATTCCGTATGTCTCTTAGGCTATTGGGATAAATATCCCTCTAATATCGTGGATTTTATGCTCCAAACACATTATTGAAACAGTGTGGACAGTAGCTGGATAAATGCCATGATCAAATAACACTCTAGCCTCGGAGAAACTGAGTCCCTCATATAGCTGCCTCTTAATAAACAGAACCTGTATTCGGTATGTCTCTTAGGCATAGGGATTAATATCCCTCTAATATATTAGACTTTATACTCCAAACATATTATTAAGATAGCGTGGGTTAATTATACAACATAGCGAGGCAAATGACGACGCTCGTTTCGCTACTCGCTTTTACTCGGCAAAGCTAGAGTGTAATAATACACGGAGAATCAACCAATAGTAAAGGCATTGAATATAAGCCCTACTATTTACTAGTTTAGCGTGAGAATCTAATAATGAAATATACTTTGGATTATATAAAATAAACAACATAGCGAGGCTTGGCAATTTTTTGCCGTATTATTAACATCTTTATTTTAAAATCTTTATTATTCACCATATTTTTCTTTTCTTCTCTTTTATTATTTCGCTACCTACGATGCTCAGATTCATTATGGGAATATAAATATTTTAAATTGAACTAATAAAAGGTATATTTTAATAATATGATTAATGCTGAGTGCCCTTATTAAACATGTTTTCCTCTATCACATGTGTCCCTTAATTCGAAATGCTTTGCCAATATGTAGCAGCTTATTGCTGGAAGGGTATGCTGGGACTTGTAGTTTCACAACACCTGGAGTGTCACAGGTTGGCCAACACTGTGCAAGGCTGTCTGAGATTTTGCACATTCCCCCCCAGTGCCTAGCACTAAGCATGGCCATTGTTCAGACAACAGACCCTATTGGACAGACTGTGCTTAATTAGAGAACTGCTGTATACACTAGCTCACACCTGACCCCCTTTTCTACATTTACGCCCAGTTGTTGGGGACTGAATGAAACTGTGGGCTTCCAGTCAGAAGAGGGGAGTTCACTTACCTAAATTTGTGGTTCTGATGCATGGTCCGGCACTGCGGTGCCAGATAGCATGTTCTTATGGGCAGTGACTGGAACCCCCTTCAGAGGCAGTTCCTCATAGGGAACCAGGAGGAGGCACCAAAGTGGTACTTTTTAGGCCCACTTCTGACATCCGACTCCTGCTATGAAGCTGTCTGGATGGTACTTGCTGCATCAGCAGTGAAAAGGTTCAATGAAATAGAATCCTTCAATGTCAGTGACAGCCATGTTGAAAAACACTGTAGTCCTATGTGATTGAATTTAGGTTTGTTTCTCTATTTTTTTATCTCTTTTTTTTTTTTTGCTTTTTTGAGGGGCTCCTCACAAAAGCAGACTTGAAACCAGTCTCTATTAGTGATTAGGGAAAATAGAAGCCCTTTCTGGTCCACTAAAATTTCAGACTTTAAGTCCTCTTTTTTTCCATGTCTCTTGGAGGGCGAAGGCATACCATCTAACAGATACCTGTAAATCTGAGTTTTCTACAGGGAGGGGATATCGAAGGGGGAGCAGTTTCAGACTTTAAAGTGCCAAACTCTATGTAACAGTATGTAAGAGAAATTAACTATGAGAGACAGGTAAAGTTGTATACCTCCGTCCTTGAACAAGCGTCTAAGGTTTGTGCCTTACCAGGTTTGAAAGGTAGAATTATAAGTCTTTCTGATGTGAATTGGGGGTCTCCCTTATGATTAAAGGTTTTAAAGAGTTTGAAAGCAAAAATGTGTATGCTCTTTATAATGTTCAGCAGTTAATCTATCCAGCTCTAAGGCCTTGTTATTCTGTAAGGTTGTGATTCACCAGGTTTGCCTAGTACCTTCTAAGGTTCTTATTAGTCACTCAGGCAAATGCAGTTAAAAAAGTACAAAAGTACATTTATTGTAATAAAAATAATACTAGAATATTATGTACACACAGTAAATAAATGTTAGGCAGGTTTACCACATCATCTGTCACTTACCCCACTAGCTTAAGGAGTTACAGTCACCTGGATGTCCTGATTTAAAGAACCATGGAGTTCTTCTCTTAACTGCAGCTGTAGTCCATTGGTAGAGAACAAAAACTCAAAACCAGCTACACTGCACCTTCCATGAATCAATCCTCAGAATGAATATCCCCTTTCCCCCTGGAATGACCCCTTATATCTCGGGTCAAATTTCCACAGTCCTTTTCCCTATCTGGGCAAACCCCTAGGCCTCTCCTTGTTAAACATTGGTCAGTGCTGGACTAGGGGGGGGGGGGGTTGGAGAGGGGAATGAAGAGAAGCTGTCCTTCCACAGAACCTTCCCTGCTAGATGGCCTGTCTGGACTAGTCTTGTGAGAACAATGGACACTAATTAGTTTTCCCCCTCCAGTATCTTGCAACCTGATCCCTACCCATAACCCCCTGGCTTCACTTTAAGGACAATAAATAACAACCTCACTGCCACATCAACAATATACAATCAACAATATACATATTATAATGTCCCCTTATCCACATGTAATTAGATACTGCAGTTGTAGTCTGTTGAGCTGGGGAACAAAAGCAAGTGCTATAAAAAGAACTTGCTATAATCCACATTATGTGTGAAACGAGGAACAGGATGGTTACAGTGTTATCTCGTTTTTTTACACGCCTACAGAGTAGTGGGAGAATCAATAAACTGTTTTCAGGAGATGGTGATGGGGCAGCACATCTTATCCAATGTGCATGCGTGATATCTGGGGTGTACTGAGCCTGTGAGGTATAAAGTTTGTTGTAGTAATTATAAAAACAGGCAATGTCATAATCACCTAATAAAGATGAAACAGTCGCTCTCTACATCTCCGCTCTCCCAAGTAGGCTAGAGAACTACCTCTCCTTTTCCTCTGGTTTCTATGTTAACTGTACACTTCCATTTGCAAGTGGCTAGCTGTCATTGAAACGTTTTGGGTTCAGCATGAGTACAAAGTAGGATTGAAGCATTTTGGTTGATTTGCTTGTCTTATTGCAGTAAAGGAACTCGAATTGTGCTCTGGACTGAAGACCAAGAGATGGAACTTCAGCGCCTTTATGAGGAGTTTCAAGAAACAGATGGTAAATCTCAATGTTTGCAGTTTTACGTCTCTAGCATGGAGTCGTTTTAATATGACTTCTGTTGTTCCTCCCAATGATACTTTACTTTTGCCTCTGATCACTTAAAGAAAAATATCTACATTTCATAGCAAGTGTACTAATGCACTACAATGCATTGATTAACAAGTTGGATTATGAACTTCATTTAATATAGATGTGTTTGGCACCCATAATTTTCCAGCATAAAATTGACAGGAGCATCACATTGCTGCTGTGTTGTGCTGGGGGAATCCATCTCCTACTTCCAAACTCTGTCCGTGACTTGCTGATGTGGCAATTCCTTATCTGTCCACTTCAAAAGCATGCAGACATGCAGGAGAGGAATAATGATCACAAATGCTGATGTGAATCTGAAATGCACTTTAAATATACAAACATTTTTTTTAGACTTTTAACAGACAAGTGACCTGAGAGGGGGGGTTTCTGTGAGAAGGCAGGTGATGCAGTCTTAAACAACAGTATTCTCTCAAGTTCCATTACTTTCCAGTTGTTCATTCACTTGCTGTCAAGTGTTTGCCAAGACCAACATCATCAGTAAACTCTTTATACAAATATACTGTGTATACAACCCTTCTGAACTAATGGCCACAGTCCTGACTATGCGAGTAACCCCTCCAGTACTGAGGCTTTTCTCACCCCTCTGCTGAACCGATTTTAGCACTTTTTTTAATGGTCACATTTCAACATCAATATCAGTAATTTGTTTATGCAGTACCCACACAAATAATACCATTTATTTTTTTTCAGAAGACTTCGCTTGTCAGGAGGTGTAAACAAAGTAATGGTATTTTCTAAAAATGCATAGTAAATCTTGCCAAAATATGCATTATTTTTTTCAAGTGTAGATTTCATTATGGAGATGTGTAGAATCCTGTTTTTTGCCTTTTTAGAAAGGTGATGTGTGAATGCACACATTTGCTTTTAGTTCTTCCAATTTCAATAAAAAAACTCAAACACTTTATTTCTCTTTCATCCAGTCTGGGGGACACTGCTTACCATGGGTTGTGGAGGGGAGCATGGGAGTTGGCACCTAGCTAGTTAACTTTAGCACTGCTGACAGACCCCTCCCCTCTACAATCCCCCTGCCTTTTCCTGTTCAGTTTTTTTTTTAGGTGCCCATGGAGTTGGGCTGTGTTTTAAGTTACTGCATTATTTTATTTTATTTTTTTCTATTTACTTTTTTCCTTAGGAAACCTTGGTGGCAGACCTGGGAGTGTGTTCTATTATAGAGAACACACTCCCAGAACAGCAGCGCAGGCACTACTTGGTCAGATGAGAGCCAGAGGATCTCACTGGCAGAGTAAACAGGGTGCCTGAATACAGAGTGACCGCTGTCACTCTTGGAGCCTCCCCGATAACCGGCGCTGCCTCTGCAGACATAGAGTGCCGGTTATCGGAGTTACCAAAATGCCGGCGGCCATCTTGGATCCGCGAAGGAGCGCGTAGAACAGAAGGGGGCCATACCAAGATCCCCCTTCATACATAGGAGGGGGCATCGGGGTGCAAACCGCTACGAAGACCTCAACTCTTTGAGGTCTCCACTACTCTGCCGCATACCATTTTTTTCTGTAAAAAAAGGAAACAAAAAATAACAGAGAGACAGCATTATCGGAAAGGGGGGGAGCTAAGAATAGAGCTCCCCTGCTCTCCATGAAAAATTGGACTAGCCCGGTCTTCTGGCACCAAGGAGAAGCCCGGGAAAGGACACAGATCAGAGGGAGCAGGCACCAAGACATTGCTGTTGGACTTCTCCCCTGTTTGGCCTGTGGGCTAAGCATCTGATTTATTTAAACACATATTACTGTATTTGCTCTGACTGCAAAGTGGGCTAGTAGGGGTTATATTGTAGTTCTCCTACTTGCCAAAATATTACATTGTTGTTTATCAGAATACAAGTACAACTTTTATGTCAGATTAGTTGATTACTTGTTTTTCTCACTGTCTCTCTTTCTCTCAATTTCAATTTAAGTCTGTGTGTTTGAAGTGCCTTCCTTTGTAAAGATGACAGATAAAGGAAAGGGCCATATGGCAAAGTATTTTACATGTTCAAGATGTAAGGTTAAATTACCATGTGGGCACTGCTCTGACTGCGAAGGAGGGGTCCCCTCTGCGCAAACCCAGCATATTCCAGCCCCACTGACAGAGGAACCGGCCTGGGTGGCCTCCCTGACACAGTCAGTTTCCTCTTTAGCACAGATTATCTCACAATCTACTCAGTTGCTATCTAGTGTGGCAGCCTCTGCGGGTAAAAATGCTAGTACACCTTTGGGCCTCCCGGCTCCCACAGGTTCTATTGGAACGTCTATACCAGGACCTTCCTCTTTGCTTACAGACCAGCCCCCTGTTCCCACAGAACCAGCATGGTCCGCAGCATTTGTAAAAGCTTTGGACAAACTAAACCAGTTACTGGAATCCCCAGACATCCCCCCTGCTAAAAGAAAGCAGCTTAGATCCGCTAATCCCCTTATGGTCCTGTCAGATTCTGAGGGCCTTTCATAGGAGGAAGGGGAAACAAATTTTGATCCTGACCAGGTTCAACCTTTGGAACAGGAGGAGAACACTAAAAGCCAATTTATCGACCCATTTTAAACCTAAAGAACCTCAATGTGCACTTACGAGTGGACAGATTTCGGATGGAATCCCTGAGGTCGGAGGAGAACACTAAAAGCCAATTTATTGATGATTTGGTTTTAGCGGTGAGACAGGCGTTGGACCTCCCAGAACCGGAGGATCCTAGTCCTAGAGACAGAAGTCTTTTTAAGAAGGCCAAAAGGAAGGTTATCTGTTTTTCCCCTTCTGTAGAACTCCGAGATATTGCAGAGGGAGCCTGGAAACAGCCTGATAAAAAGTTCTCTGTTCCCAGGAGGTTCTCTTCCCTGTATCCATTGCAGGAGGAGGAAGTGGCCCGCTGGGAGGGAATCCCTAAAGTGGATATTCGAGTAGCCTGTTTGGCCCGACACACTTTACTACCGGTCCCGGGCTCAGCAACTCTACAGGATGCCACTGATCGCAGAGTGGAATCTCAGCTAAAATCTATATTTGTGGCTGCGGGTTCTTCCTTTAGACCCACATTTGCTTCAGCTTGGGTTGCTAGAGCCATGGAAGCATGGGCAGATCAACTGGCAGAGGCGTTACAGGACTCTGATTTACTTCCCCTGGCCTTACATTTGAAAGAGGCATCGGGTACCTTTATGAGGCGGCCCAGAACACAGCGTCTGTGTCCTCCTCTATTCAAGCTGCATCTATTTCAGCAAGAAGAACGTTATGGCTGAAATCCTGGGAGGGAGATTCGGAATCCTAAAAGTCGGTTGAAACCATTCCCTTTTCAGCAGCAGGTTTGTTCGGCCCGGAATTGGATATTATGATTTCCCAGGCAACAGGGGACAAAAGCACTTCTTTGCCTGTATTCTCAAGTAGGAGCCGGACCCCAAGGTGTTCAGCTCCTTTCGTCAGCCCTTTAGGGGGACCTCCTTGCCTAGAGGGCAGTCATTTAGAGGTAGACAACCAAATGCTCGAGGCTCCTCTGTCATGGGTAGATCCTCATTTGCAGCTAGGTGCCAGGCCTCCAAGACTCAGGAGAAGCCTGCGTCCTGACGACCACTCTACTCTCCTGAAGGTGGCGCCAGTGGGGGGACGTCTGTCTTTGTTTCACGAACAGTGGGCAGCGTCATCCCAAGACTCTTGGATTCAGTGCATCATATCAAGGGGGTATATGATAGACCTGCTGGGTCCGGTACCACATTGTTTCTTTGTAACCCCGCTACCCCGAGATCCACCAAGAAGACAGGCAATACAGGCCTGTGTGGCCTCTCTTCTTTCACAGAGAGTCATTTGCAGGGTCCCAGACAACCAGAAGGGAAAAGGGTTTTATTCAAATCTTTTTCTGGTCAAGAAGCCGGACGGGTCCTTTCGACCCATTTTAAACCTAAAGAACCTCAATGTGCACTTACGAGTGGACAGATTTCGGATGGAATCCCTGAGGTCGGTAATAAACGGCTTAGAGAAGGATCAGTTTATGGCTTCCATAGACATAAAGGACGCATACCTCCACGTCCCCATTTGGAGCGACCATCAATCTCTCTTAAGATTCACAGTGGAGGCCTCCCACTATCAGTTTTGGGCTCTTCGTTTCGGGCTCTCCACAGCTCCGAGGGTCTTCACGAAGATCATGTCAGTGATGGCAGCGTGTCTCCACTCAAAGGGAGTTCAGGTCGTGCCTTATTTGGACGATCTGCTCATCAAATCCTCCTCAGACATTTGCTTACGTCAGCACTTATCCCTCACCTTGGAGGTTCTCGAGAGCCATGGGTGGCTGATAAACTTAAAGAAATCCCAGGTGGTTCCGTGCCAACGCATGGTCTTCCTAGGGCTCATCATGGACACCAGTCAGCAAAAGGTGTTCCTGCCTGCGGAGAAGATCAGTTCAATTCGGAGTATAACATCTCAGGTCTTGTCCTCTCCCAGCCCCTCAATTTATTTGTGCATGCGGCTGCTGGGAAAGATGGTGGCCTCCTTCGAGACCATCCCCTTTGGTCGGGCTCATTCTCGGTGCTTCCAGTGGGATCTGTTGACAAAATGGTCAGGATCCCACCTACGTTTGGATCTCCAGAGGATCTCGCTGTCTTCGGGGGCGAGAGAATCGCTTTAGTGGTGACTGAATCAGAATCACATGTCGGTGGGCAGGTCCTTTGCTCCATGGTCATGGATCATAGCCACAACAGATGCCAGCCTGAGGGGTTGGGGGGCGGTAGTCCTGCACCTCAGGCTCCAGGGGCTCTGGTCAGTTCAGGAATCAGCCTCATCAATCAACACGTTAGAGTTGAAGGCAATTCTTTTAGCTCTCCGGGGGGGCCCAGACTCTTCTTCAGGGCGACCCAGTCAGAGTTCAGTCCGACAATGCCACGGCTGTGGCGTATGTCAACAGACAGGGAGGAACCAGGAGTGCATCTGCAATGCGAGTACCAGCTCAGATATTTCTTTGGGCAGAACAGTATGTTCCAGCAATCTCGGCGGTGTTCATTCCAGGAAAAAAAAATTGGGAGGCCGATTACCTCAGTCGCAATGCGATGATGCCAGGGGAGTGGTCCCTCCACCCGGAAGTATTTCAGTCTCTAGTTCAGAGGTGGGGTCTTCCGGTTATAGACTTCATGGCCTCCAGACACAACAAAAAAGTTCACAGGTTTTGCGCAAGGGCAAGAGACGCCTTAGCGGTAGCGGTGGACGTGATGTCCATGTCATGGGAATTCAGGTTGGGTTATCTGTTTCCCCCGATTTCCCTGCTTCCTCGAGTACTCAGACGAGTGAGGCAAGGCGGTCGGCCGGTGATTTTAGTAGCTCCCTCATGGCCGCGCCACTGTGCAGAGCAGCCACCTGGTCCTCTGTCCACACCTTTACAAAATTTTACCAGTTTAATGTATTTGCATCTGCGGAAGCACATTTCGCTCGTAGTGCTCTACGAGCGGGGCTTTCAGAATGGTCCCACCCTTAGGGGGCTGCTTTAGAACGTTCCCATGGTAAGCAGTGTCCCCCAGACTGGATGAAAGAGAAAAGAGGATTTTTGTACTTACGTTAAATCTGTTTCTCTGATTCCGTCTGGGGGACACTGCAATCCCTCCCTTCTGCCTTTCCTCTGTCTGCTCTTGTTTGATTGGCCTTTTCTCCTTGGGCTTTTTAATTAACTGAACAGGAAGAGGCAGGGGGATTGTAGAGGGGAGGGGTCTGTCAGCAGTGCTAAAGTTAACTAGCTAGGTGCCAACTCCCGTGCTCCCCTCCACAACCCATGGTAAGCAGTGTCCCCCAGACGGAATCAGAGAAACTGATTTAACGTAAGTACAAAAATCCTCTTTTACTAGTTTTGCACTGAAAGGTATAAAAAGTGTAAAAATAACATTGGTAGCCAAAATGGCATACAAACCTACTGCATTAATTAAAGGGGACCACTGAGTGTATTTCAGCCACGATGGGGGGGAGGTTATCATCATTATCATCTATATATTTATGTAGCGCCACTTATTCCTCAGCACTGTATGGAGAACTCATTCACATCAGTCCCTGCCCCATTGGAGCTTACAATCTAAATCCCCTAACTTGCATACACACATAGAGAGACTAAGGCCAATTTAATAGCAGCCAATTAACCTACTAGTATGTGTTTGGAGTGTGGGAGGAAACCGGAGCATACGGAGGAAACCCACGCAAACACGGGGAGAACATACAAACTCCACACAGATATTGCCATTGTCGGGAATCAAACTCATGACCCCAGTGCTGTGTGACAGAAGTGCTGACCACTAAGCCACCGTGCTATAGTACATGGCCAAAAAGTATGTGGACACCCGAACATGACCTCATATGTTCTTGATAAACATCTAATTTCAACGTGTTATCACTGCTCCAGAGTCCAATGGCAGTTTGTTTTACACCATTCCAGTCTACGTTTGGCATTGCACATGGTGATCTGAGTTAGTGACCGTCGCAGGTGCTGCATTAGACCTCTTAGTCTGGAGAGACCTAAGCAGAGCTAAAAGTGATTGGTAGAAGTTATTGGTGACTGTTGAAATACACAACAAACTATTATAGGGAAGTGACATTTAGGGGTAAATGTATCAAGGTCCGATTTTGCCAGCGTGTTAAAATCGCGGCAAATCGTGGGTGTTAACCCACGATTTTAGTCCCAAACTCATCAAATGTATCAAGCTGCAATTTTTACCCTGATCTTGAAAATCGCTTGTCATCTCCGGCGATTTGCAGCGATTTCAAACACTCCTGTGTTTGCCAAACTCTCCTGTGTTGTAGTAGCGAGTTGTATAGTTGTATACACCCCCTCTCCCTAGGGAATCGAGCCCAGCGCTGAACAGTCTGGGGTTGGTTAGTCATTATGGCCGCGTGTCCCCCTGTTATAGTGCCTCCAACCCCGGCTGGTTTGCCTAGTGCTGGTTCCATGAAAATCTGGGGGACCCCACGCAAAATTTTTCCCCAATTTTCACGGAACCAGCAGTAGTCAGGCAGCACTAGGGTTAAGCATGAATAGAGGGGGACCCCACGCATTTTTTTTTTTTTTACTTTTATCTACTATTTACAGTTTTTACAGCTGCCGTAGCTCCGGCAGCTGTATGACAGGCAGTGTACAAATTGATGTGTTTATACAACACGCTGCTAGCAAACAGTGTGTTGTATCTGGCGTGTTTGTAAGCAAACTCTCCTGAGTTTGCTTAATCGCAGCTTCATATTATTATTATTATTATTAATTTTTATTTATAGGGCGCCACTAGGTATCCGTAGCGCCGTACAGGGACAAACAAAATTACAATACAAAGGTGAGACAGCATGATACAGTAAACAAAACACACAGTAACTCAGTGAGCTCAAAGCACAGCTAGAGAGGGAGGGGAGAGGGGAAGGTCCCGCATATGGCGGAGCCCAAGAAGGCACGGATGGCAGGGAAACCCCCCAGAGTGGAGAGGAGGGAGAGAGCAAGAGGGAACGGGGAGAAGAAGGTCCTAGAGGAGGAGGGCAAGGTAGCTGGAGAGCAGAGTTAAAAGTGGTGAAAACAGGAGGAGAGATGACCCTGCTCAAAGGAGCGTACAATCTAAGGGGTGGGGTAGACAGACAGAGAGACACGAGGGAGGGAGAGAAGGAGGATAAGTGAAGGGGAAGAGGCAGAAGATCTGGTAGGGAGTTAAGTGGGAGACTTAATACATTTCAGACTTGTATAGCTGCAGTGGCAAACAGTCGGGAGTTTGATCTCTATCGATTTTGCAAATGGCGGTTTTGACAGAAGCACAATTCTGGCGATTTTGCATGAAATCTCAGCTTCATACATCTGCGAGTTTCAACTCTCCCGAGAAAATCGCTGGATTTGCAAAATCGGACCTTGATACATTTACCCCTTAGTGTAGTTAGGTAACATTCAAAGTGGAAAACGCCATTAAAGCTGATTATATGCTTTCCCTCTATGTACATCATACACAATTTTGACTCTTTCAACTTGTGATTGTATCTTGGGTGCTGATACGGAAGGAGACATACAGTTTTAAAATCCCATGTTTCATAAGTATGCCTCTCGTTTTAGATGCAAAAACCTGTGTACCCAGAAAACATGTATTTGCAGCACATTTATCCTGGATAAATTTCCAGAAAATAGCAATTAATATACTGATAATTACATCCAGACCAAATTAATTGGTTCTGAGCATTTGAACTTATGTAAAGAATAAGAGCCAATACAGTGATTTTAATTTATTATACTAAACAAAAGAAGTGTTTGCTGACAGTTGTGACACTATTAAACTATTCTATGTGTATATTCTATTTCTATTATTGCCCTTTGCAGATATATTGGGAAATATCATGAAGCAGATCACAGCAAAACGCTCCAAAGCTAGAATTGTAGAAAAACTAATAAGCATGGGCTTGGTGTCTGAGCGGAAAGAGCTTTATAAGAAGAGGAGGAGAAAGGGAAAATCTTCTGGCATAGTATGTGTAATTCAGTTTGTTTGTTTTTCTTCCTTTTTATTTTCTATTGAACGCATATCTTTTGAATAAAAACAGTTCCTACATGTATGGCTGACCACTCACTTCCCTATATTGGGAGATAGGATGACATCAGATGAGTGGAGTTTTATCGCACACACCACAGGTTATGCCTTGTTATACCCTATTTACTGAGTGTGGAGTGTGGTTCTACATTGTCTTTCCTTTTAGCTCCTGCCACTTGGACATTGAACAATGAGTTAATAAAGGTTAAAGGTCTCCACAAACAATATGTCAGCACTAGACTGAGCTTCTCTGTTTTTAGTGTATGCTGAGAAGGGGAACAAAAGCCTTCTTTGTATTCTTTTGTGTTATATTTCTATTTTTGTTTTCCTCTCATTACATTGAATTGCCAGTGTATGTACCTGGTTCTGTGGCTGAATGACCACAAAGATGTACTTGTTATAAGACTTTCATGGACAGCCTGCCACTCGCCTTGCCCTCTTTTCCGTAAGCACCTAAGTAAGTATTGGTGCAGGTACCAAAAAACAATGGCTATCGGTAACTGGATATAACTTCTATTCTCTGTATGTGGGAAACATATCCCATTTACAATTTGTATATTTCTTTTGGCGCATATTTCTGCAGTTATAATGCATGTTTTTATAGTTTCACCACTTTTATCTTGTTACACTGTTATTTGTTGTTTGGGAGTATACTGAATTTTGGTGTGCAAAAGCACATTTGTTCCCAGTTAACTGCATGAAAATGTATTAACAGTAAAATTGGCAAAATCCATTTCTTTAGCTACACATTTATGGACATGAGATGCCCATAGCTCATTGGCACATTTGTCAAAATATTACTGGTTCGATTTGTATAGGCAGTGTTGTAAAGAATATGTAGGAGGTATGATATTAGTACACACAGGTGGACGAAGTGGGGACAGACAAAAAGAAGGGAGAAAGGAGGGCCCTGTCCATGAGAGGTTGGAAGATGGGTTGAGACAGAGTAGAAATTAGCGTTAGAAGAAAGTCTGGTAGTCTTTGAACAGGTGGACTTTAAAGCATTGGAGGCTGGTGGAGAGTTTTGATTGGGTGCAGGATTGTGTTCCATGGGTGTGAATCAGTCTTTGAACGAGATATTGTTATCAATGGAGTGTTGAGGACCGAGGTCAGTGGCGCATTGGAGAGGTTGGAGGGTGCGGAATGAGTTTGGAGATATAGGTGAGGGTGAAGAGTTCGAAATTAGTTCTATAGGGATTGGCAGTGCTGGGAGGCAGAAGTGGAGTTTTTGTTTCCAACATCTAACTTCTTTCCTATTGTTTTTCAATGAGGTTTTAGAAGATGAATGCTTACATTTCTTTATTTTTATTATTAGACAAGGCTTTCTAGCCTTTAAAAGGAAAGAAACAACCTAGTGCTTTCTTACATGGCAGCAATTGTTGAAATAATTTTTTGGGGGGGTCAATTTTTATAATATATACAGTAGCTATAGAAGTAAATATTGATAAACTGGAAAAATGTGCAGCTTAGGTTTTTTATTTTCAGTCTGAAGAAGATTTTCTACGTGATCTTGGTGTTGATGGAAAGGATGATGTTGAAGCGGAAGACAAGGTGGAAGACGACTATGATAGTGAGGAGGAGGAAGAGGAGTCTGAGGACACTAACCTTGAGCAGATAACAAGAGACAAATCGGGTAGTAAAAGTGAATTGTTTGTGGACAAGAAGATACAAAGTATTGTGCAGAGTTTACATCAGGAAGGCAAGTACATTTACCATCTGAATTTTCCCTTATAAGGACTGTAAACTCATATACAATGATTTCTTAATTGTGCTTAGTACAGGGGATTGTATGTGCTCAATACAATCCCCTAATCTCGTGTCTTGGACAGAAGGATGTGTCCGCTATCTTTGTCTGCTCTTTTTCATGCTCCCCCCAAAAAATGAAAATGACAATGTCCCATATGACATCACAAAATCTCTTGCCACTTGGCCAAGCTTTTATTAGTAGTGTGAGAAGCTTACCGTATTTCGATAAGTAAGGCTATAAAGGAATTATGGGAAAGAGAACAAAATGAATGGCAACTATCATGAATGCTGAGCTCTGCAAGCAGACTTGAGCAAACCATGCAGGGGCTGTTCCTGCCACTTTGTGTGAGCAGTAGAGATTTTCAACATTACCACACATGTAGTGACCACATTGGATGAAATCTCGTATGACTGCCGTCTGTTAATGCGTTCACAAGATAACTATAGACCAGCTGAGAGCAAAGATATACAGTCCTCATCCGACAATATATTCCAGCATCCCCAATAATGATCCCACAGATTTCAGTCATTATTGTTTTGCATCTCAGTAGTTTTTGGGCCACGTACACTGAGGTATCTGGCCTTGATATCAACTGCGATACCTCAGTCTGTGGTGGCCAGCATTACTAAACAATAGGTAATATCCTATGAAAATGATATGTGTGTGTGTGTGTGTGTTTATATAGGATTTTGTTCTATACCTTCAATCCTTTTGTCTAATGTGAATAATTATATACAATGTAAATAGACAAATACAGGGGTAGACTCACCAAGGTATTATCTGTAGTGTGAAAATAACTTTTGTGTAGAAATAAAATGTGATTTTCCAGTATATCTTGTACCTGTTTACAGTTGGTAGGATTTTCTGATCCATTGATTTGTACACATTGGGTCACTCTTGACTGTTGAAGGGCCTTTCCATTTCAAGTTTATGATATTATTGCTATTCTTCTACAACATCCGTGTCCAGTAGTCACAACAACAACAAAAATTCGGTTTTCTGCTAGTTCATCAGTCCTTTTAGTCCTTTCCTCCATTCTCAGAGGCTATGCTTTCTAATCCACAGACCTACACAGTCCCCTGGTGTGGCTTCAGAACTGTTTGAATCGGACTGCAGATGACAGAGAAGAGGACGGTGAGTTGTTGATGTAAATAACTTGACAACATTTTGGCATGGGGGGCAGCAATTGATTTTAAATATTTTATTGGTGGTTCAGTGAAGTCAATCTTTCCTCTGTTGAAAAATTACAAGTACTGATTGATGCCTGATATGTTCTAATCCTTATATAAAAATAAATATTCAGCAAAGTTCCACAGACTTTAATATGTCAAAAAAGCGTAACCTGTAAAAGTTTTGAGACTTTAATTATCAATTGACTGTCCTTCAGTTTGCTCACTGTTTTAGTGGGTCCTGCTAGTTCTCTTGGTCCAGGCACAATTTAGCAGCTAATTTAAAATAGGTTTTGCACTATAGGAGCAAACATAACATACCATTTTACTAAATCTTTTTGTTATCTTGACATATAGCTTTTTAATTATAAACTATATATCAAGTTATATCCTTTAATTGTATGTGAAACAAGCTTGATATAAAGCACAACATATGTCTATAACCTTTGAGAACATATTTTCAGTGCCTTCAAGTTATGAAGCTGAAAATGCATATAATAATACCGTTGCTACTTTATACAATATACTTTATAGGGAATCCATGAAAGTAAAGGCTTTGAAATCAAATGAATATTCTTTTCTGTCTGCCAGGCTCCTCTCAGTCAGTTCCTCTAGTACCTTTAACCGAAGACAATGAGGATGCCATGGAAAACAAGGTGTTTCAAAAATTGTTAAAAAAGGTGGGAATCCGTCCTCCAGCAAATGAGCAGGTAAGTGTCCAAGCAGGCTAATGTGTTTTGTGGATGATGTTTCTCTTACGCCATCCCCCCTTTGGGGACATTGGATCATGGGAATATAGAGCCTTCATTAGGACTTTGGCGCTTAAATAGAATTGATTTGATTTGTTTATGCTTGTCCCTCTTCTATATCCCCATATTGCAGGGTTTTACAGGGTGCTTGCTGAATAGGATGTTTTTATTGGGTTGGGTATCTTATCACAATGCTCCAAACGCCGACATGGAAGAGCCCGACATGATTAGACCGAAGGTGTAGTGCACAACAGCGTGGTAATAGTGTCAGCTTGAAAAGGAGACTTCAAACAGTTCTGAGTAAGGAACATCCCGGCATCCTACAATGATGTCAGTTTCAAGCTCCCCACTATCATTCGTGCTGTTCAGCTGATAATTTATGAGGCGCCGGCGCCTCCTGCCAGGGTGTCCTGTTTCAGAAGCTGTGTGCATGCGCAGTAGTGCCGCTGTCTGCAGTGTAACAGCCGTAAGTCTGCTCGTCTCCAACCGGTAGATGAGTGGCGCTGAAGATGTTGTTAGTGTCCAGTGGAGAGTAGAGTGGTTCCTCTCATCCTGTGTAGGTAGCAAAGTAGGATGTTGGGCAATGGTGTTTAAAACACTTGATGAAATCCGACGCGTTTCCCTCGCTACGTGCAGGCTTCTTCAGGGCTGTACTGTAATGAGGCAGATGTTCTTTCCCTTTGTTTCTTTAAACCAGCAGTCTAATTAGTCAGCCAATCAAGAAGAACCACTCTACTCTCCACTGGACACTAACAACCTCTTCAGCGCCACTTATCTACCGGTTGGAGACGAGCAGACTTACGGCTGTTACACTGCAGACAGCGGCACTACTGCGCATGCACACAGCTTCTGAAACAGGACACCCCGGCAGGATTCAACACGCTGCCCCCTGCACACTTTAGGGGAGGTAAGAGAGCGTCCGATAGGAAGAAAAAGCGCTGCATCTGGAGTATTATGTAAGTTGAGTTAACAACCTCTATGACTTTCCACCTATTTGCATTATGGATTACTCATTGCTTTGGTAATTTGAGACATTTCCTTTGAATGAAGGGAGTTCTTCCCTACGCTATTGGAACCCAATTGTTTTGCAACCAGACTTTGTTTTTATTATAAAGGATTGACTTTATTTCCGACCCTCAATTACTATTGAACCTTTGATGCACCTTCCATCTATAGAGGATTTTGTTGTGCTTATATACAGGACAAATCTACTCATTGGTCAGAGGCGCTATTGAGATCTATTAACTCTTACTTTAAGCTTACAGTCAACTTTGTGACTGGGTGAATTATCTCCACTTGGAACGGCCCTGCAGGACTATGAATTGTATGAATTGTTTGCAAGAAATTGCATGTTTCAATACATACCGTATACACAGTAGATTGTTATCATTTTTCAATAATAATGGATGTTTGTGTTCTAACCATTTAGTATTGTTTTGGCCAGGACTAGATCACTATTGTACCTTGTCATATTATCCGTGTACACAATATTGTTTTTTTGTTTAAATGTTAAACATATTTGGATTGTCGCAATTTACTTAATTGCAGTACTTGTCACCCATACATACCTGCATTCACTCAGCGCCAAGGAGATTTTTATTTCTTTATAGTTTCTCCGGTTAAGGTATATGGGGTTTACCTTACCACTCTCCTTTAGGCAGCAACCACCCAGACCACATTCACAACGTAGTGCAGTTAACCATATCTATATTCTCATTGTGTACTCTGTAACTGCCTCTTTCTTCTTCTTATCGGTCATGTCTGAGAAGCGGTGTAATTCCAGGTTTAATTATGGATGGTGTTTCAGCACTAACCTGTTATAACCCTCTTTTTCTGAAATTTCAGCAAACGATACCAAGCATCAGTCAGGGTACATCTTGTCCATCAGTGACACCACTAAATGAGCCAGTTTGGACGCAAGCCCTGACTAAGTCAGTGCAGAATCTGGTTAAGGTTTTCTCCTCTTTAGAGAGTATTTTGGAAAACTCTTAAGGGGCAAAGCCCCAGTAGCATCAGCTTCTGGGGCTTTCTACCTTTGCCAGAAGAGGGTGAATAAGTGGAGGACTCAGACAGAGGATTCCTTGTCATTTAACAATTGCTCTACAGACAGTGTGGGATGGATGATTTAGTGCAAATACTGTACAGCAGGCACTGCAAATCCAGGACAGTGGGGAGTTGGCTGAACCTTCATATCTATGCTTAGATACTTTACGCTGTGAGACATGGACTAATCCTGAACGGAAGTTTTAAGTTACCCCCAGATTGCTGATTCTTTACCATCTGCTAAAGGAGATATGAATAAGTTGGAACATTCTCCGAAGGAAGGTGCCCCTATACCCAGGAGAGTGGTCCCTCCACTCTGATATCTCACAGCAAATTGTGGACGGATGGGGTCAACCAGACATCACGATGATGGTGTCCCATTTGAACCACATGGGGATGCTTCCTTCCTCAAGCACCAGGGACCCACAGGCATTTCTTGTAGACACCATGATAATTTAACTGATTAGCTGTCAGGCAGCCACATGGTCTTCGGTGCATACTTTCCCAAATTTTTATAAGTTCTCTGTATTTTGCGCCCAAGAACTCCAGTTTTGGTTGGAAGGTACTGTGCATCGCAACTGTTTGTGTTTTCACTCAGAGAGGCAGTTTTGGTACGTCCCCATGGTCCAGTGGCCCCCCCCCAATAGGATACAAGAAAAAAAACGGATTATTATACTTGCATTAAATCCATTGGAGGACATTGAGCAAATGTCCAACTTTCTTGTACTCTAGTTCTCCTGTTAAAACTATCAAAGTTAAATATATTGTCGATGGTGATGTTTCTCTCATGGTTTTGTTTCTTTCTTGCTCTATCCTATGGGGCTGCGTGAGAAAAATAATTGAGTTCCCTGCCTGATGGGGATTTAGAAGTGGGCAAAGCATAAAAAGATTTATTCTATTTAAAGTGTCAAAGTCCTAATGTAGGCTATATATATCCCCAGAGCCCCTCAATGTATTTATAGGATAGGTTAAGAAAGTATAAAAATCACATTATGCCTCTCTTCTGTTTATGTTTATAATAATCTAAAAAAAATGTGCAGGGATATTGTTTTATGTTGCTTGCTTTTGAAAAAGTTTATTGCCTCGTACATATCAGTTGGTTTTAACTGAAGCTTATCTTTTTCTCTTTCATCCGGTCTGGGGGACACTGCTTACCATGGGTTGTGGAGGGAGCTTGGGGAGTTGGCACCTAACTAGTTAACTTTTAGTACTGCCGACAGACCCCTCCCCTCTACAATCCCCCTGCCTCTTCCAGTTCAGTTTTTTTTAGGTGCCCATGGAGTTGGGCAGTGTTTTAGTACTGTAGGTAATTTTTAACTTTTATTTAATTCTTTTAATTTTTTTCCACAGGTGGCAGAGCTGGAGTGTGTTCTAATATAGAGAACACACTCACAGCAGGGCAGCGCAGGCACTACCTGCGGCTCTCACTGACAGGGACAGGAGGAGAGAAGCAGAATGGGTACCTGAATTAGGAGTGACAAGCGGTCTCACGGACCGCTGTCACTCCTGGTGCCTCTCCGATAACCGGCGCTGCCACTGCAGGCATAGAGCCCGATTGGCCAAGCACACTTTACTCCCAGCTCCAGGTTCTGCATCTCTGCAGGATGTCAATGACCGCAGAGTGGAATCCCAGCTGAAATCTATGTTTACGGCTGCGGGTTCTTCCTTTAGGCCCACATTCGCTTCAGCTTGGGTGGCTAGAGCCATGGAAGCATGGGCAGACCAGCTCTCAGAGGCCTTGCAGGATTCTGATTTACTTCCCCTGGCTTTGCATTTGAAGAAGGCATTGGGGTACCTTTATGAGGCGGCCCAGAACTCAGCAGCTGTATCCTCTTCTATTCAGGCTGCATCTATTTCAGCAAGAAGAACGTTATGGCTGAAATACTGGGAAGGAGATGCGGAATCAAAAAAGTCTGTGGAAACCATTCCTTTTTCTGCAGCAGGTTTGTTCGGCCCAGAATTGGATACCCTGGTCTCCCAGGCAACGGGGGGCAAAAGCACTTCCTTGCCGGTATTCCCTAGCAGGAGCCGAAACCCTCGGGTCAGCTCCTTTCGTCAGCCCTTTCGGGGGACCTCCTTGCCTAGAGGACAGGCCTTTAGAGGCAGACAGCCCAATTCTCGAGGCTCCTCTGCCAGGGGGAGATCCTCGTTTGCAGCTAGACGCCAGGCCTCCAAGACCCAGGAAAAGCCTGCGTCCTGACGACCACTCTGTTCTCCTGGAAGGGGTGCCAGTGGGGGGACGTCTGTCTTTGTTTCAGGAACAGTGGGCAGCGTCCTCCCAAGATCCTTGGATTCGGGGTATTATATCAGAGGGGTACAGGATAGACCTACTGGGCCCGGTTCCACATCGCTTCTTCATGACCCCGCTCCCCCGAGATCCATCAAGAAGGCAGGCAATACAGGATTGTGTCGCCTCTCTTCTTTCTCAAAGAGTTATCTGCAGGGTCCCAGATTACCAGAAGGGACAGAGGTTTTATTCAAACCTGTTTCTGGTCAAGAAGCCGGACGGGTCCTTTCGTCCCATCCTAAACTTAAAGGGCCTCAATGTGCACTTACGGGTGGACAAATTTCGGATGGAATCCCTAAGGTCAGTGATAAATGGCTTAGAGAAGCATCAGTTTATGGCGTCCATAGACATAAAAGATGCATACCTCCACATTCCCATTTGGATCCACCATCAGTCTCTCCTAAGATTCTCGGTGGGATCCTTCCACTATCAGTTTCGGGCCCTTCTTTTCGGCCTCTCAACAGCACCGAGGGTTTTCACGAAGATCATGTCAGTTATGGCAGCATGTCTTCACCTTCAAGGAGTTCAGGTCATGCCCTATTTGGACGACCTGCTCATCAAATCCTCCACGGAGAATTGCTTACGTCATCACTTATCCCTCACCTTGGCGGATCTCGAGGGCCATAGATGGCTAATAAATTTAAAGAAATCCCAGATGGTTCCGTGTCAACGCATGGTTTACCTAGGGCTCATTATGGACACCAGCCAGCAAAAGGTGTTCCTGCCTATCGAGAAGATCTGTTCAATTCAGAGTATAACAACTCAGGTTTTGTCTCCTCCCAGGCCCTCAATGCACTTGTGCATGCGGCTGCTGGGAAAGATGGTGGCCTCCTTCGAGACCATCCCCTTTGGTCGAGCCCATTCTCGATGTTTTCAGTGGGATCTGTTGACAAAATGGTCAGGATCCCACCTACGTTTGGATCTCCAGAGGATCTATCTATCTCCAGGGGCGAGAGAATCACTTCAGTGGTGGCTGATTCAGGATCACATGACAGTGGGCAGGTCCTTCGCTCCATGGTCATGGATCATAGCCACGACGGACGCCAGCCTAAAAGGTTGGGGGGCGGTAATCCTGCACCTCAGGCTCCAGGGACTTTGGTCGGTTCAGGAATCAGCCCTATCTATAAACGTGCTAGAGTTGAAGGCAATTCTATTGGCCCTCCGGGGGGCCCAGTCCCTCCTCCAGGGCCACCCTGTCAGAGTTCAGTCAGACAATGTCACGGCCGTGGCATATGTCAACAGGCAGGCAGGACCCAGGAGTGCAGCTGCAATGAATATTGCAGCTCAAATTTTGGTTTGGCCAGAACAACACGTTCCAGCAATATCGGCAGTATACATTCCAGGAATAAGGGAGGCCGACTACCTAAGTCGAAACCAGATGATGCCGGGGGAGTGATCACTCCATCCGGAAGTTTTCCAGTCCCTGGTTCAGAGGTGGGGTCTTCCGGACATAGATCTCATGGCCTCCAGACACAACAAAAAATGTTCACAGGTTCTGCACAAGGGCAAGAGACCCCTTAGCGGTGGCAGTGGACGTTATGACGATGTCATGGGAGTTCAGGTTGGGATACCTGTTTCCTCCGATCAACATGCTTCCTCGCGTACTCGGACGAGTAAGGCAGGGAGGTCTGGCAGTAATTCTAATAGCTCCCTCATGGCCGCGCCAAGTCTGGTACGTGGACATTATCTCTATGGTGGAAGGACAGGGTTTCCGTCTTCCGTCTCGAGACTACCTTCTTCTACAAGGTCCCTTCCGTCACCAGAATTGACCTCAGCTCAGTTTAACGGCATGGCTGTTGAAGCCAGCCTCTGGAGGCCTAGAGGTTTTTCCTCCAGCGTTGTGAACACTATGATGCGAGCCAGAAAGCCAGTTTCAGCTCGCATCTATCACCGGATTTGGAGAGCCTACATCAGATGGTGTGAAAATAAGACATGTCACTCGTCCTCCTTTCGTCTCCCTCGATTGTTGGCTTTCCTTCAGGATGGCCTGGAAGCAGGGCTTCGGTTAGGTTCCCTAAAAGTCCAGGTATCGGCTCTTTCAGTATTTTTTCACCTGAAATTAGCGGATTTACCAGATATTAGGACTTTCCTCCAGGGAGTCTTGCATATTCAGCCTCCCTATGTTCCGCCTACAGCACCATGGGATCTCAACCTGGTACTGGATATGCTTAAAGGGCCTCCTTTTGAGCCATTACTTTTGGCAGATTTGAAGTGGTTGACCTGGAAGGTCGTCTTTTTTTTGGCTATTGCATCTGCATGCAGGGTTTCGGAATTAGGAGCTCTGTTTTGTCGGGAACCATATCTGGTTTTCCACAAAGACAGAGCGGTGTTAAGAACCCTCCCCTCCTTCATTCCAAAAGCAGTTTCGGCTTTCCATCTGAACCAGGAAATTGTAGTTTCGGTCTTCTCATCTACCTCCCATTCGGATCAACAGTCTATGGAAAAGCTAGATGTGGTTAGGGCTCTCCGCATTTATGTCAAAAGAACTTCTCAGATTAGACGTACAGATTCCCTGTTTGTTCTTTATGATGCCAATAAGAGCGGCTGGCCAGCCTCAAAACAGTCCATTGCAGGATGGATTACGGCAACCATTAAGCAAGCTTACATAAAGGCTAACCGTCCTGTGCCAGAGAGACTTACGACCCATTCCACCAGATCGGTAGGGGCGTCGTGGGCAGCGAGAAATGGGGCTTCTGCGGACCAGCTTTGCAGGGCAGCCACCTGGTCCTCTGTCCACACCTTTACAAAATTTTACCAGTTTAATGTATTTGCATCCGCGGATGCAAATTTCGCTCGTAGTGCTTTACGAGCGGGGTTTTCAGAGTAGTCCCACCCTTAGGGGGCTGCTTTAGAACGTCCCCATGGTAAGCAGTGTCCCCCAGACCGGATGAAAGAGAAAAGAGGATTTATGTATTTACGTTAAATCCGTTTCTCTGATTCCGTCTGGAGGACACTGCGATCCCTCCGTTCTGCTTTTATTCTGTGTGCTCTTGGTTGACTGGCCTTTTCTCCTTGGGCTTTTTAATTAACTGAACAGGAATAGGCAGGGGGATTGTAGAGGGGAGGGGTCTGTCGGCAGTACTAAAAGTTAACTAGTTAGGTGCCAACTCCCCAAGCTCCCTCCACAACCCATGGTAAGCAGTGTCCCCCAGACGGAATCAGAGAAACGGATTTAACGTAAGTACATAAATCCTCTTTTCTCTTTCTCCTAAGTGGATAGGGCTATATTGGTCAAGTTATGGAATTTAACACTTCCAAATGCTGTGATTTCCTGTGACAGCATGTGTGTACTCTGCCACCCTGTCTGGGAAGGTATACACATATTTATTGTATGTTTCCTTTTACTGTCAATAACCTGCCGTTGCGGACTACTCCGGCTGGTGTTACTCAGCCAAGAGACAATCACCGGCTATAAGTGTCACCACTTTGTCACCCTAGTTATAGAAGAGAAGTTACTGCCACCAGCATTGGGCTTTGCAGCCCTTTTATATTGTGGTTTGTTTTTTTGTTTGTTTTCTTGTCTTTTTACACACATGTTGGCAGGGGATAATACAGCCCCATGTTCCTTTTAACAAATCCAGATTGAATTACTTGAATGCTACACGTGAATGCCTGGTCCTTGCTCAACATTACACTCAGTGCTGGGAGGGGATTCTGGGCTGGAAGATTTCCCATTAAATCTATTGCCAAAAGTGCTCCATAGTCTAGTGTCCCCAGAAGCCAAAATCACCATCAGAAGCCCTTCCTGGTTTCTCTATTCTGGTGGTACTGGCTGGAACTGAAGTACAGCAGCTAGCCAACGCCACTTTGCTCATGTCTTTTTACCCTGTACTGAACCACCGGGGGTGGCAGAACCCTCCGGCACCACAGTACTCAAGGTCCTCTCGACAACATCCAAAGCAGCGCTACACCATCCCTACAGAATCACTGGATGTACCCCAATCCCCACTAGACCATCAGTTTGAGTTTTAATTTAATTTTTATTTTACTTTTGAAACATTTGAAATAGATTTACTTTAAACTGAACATTTTAAGTCACATTTAATAAAATGTGATGGGAAGGGTCAATGGGCCCTGGCCACATTTCTATTTTCTGTTATGGGAAGATGGCAATACACATTATAAACACATACACTGGATTATAAAGTCATACAAAGGAGACTGGAAGATTTATTTGTAGCTGACTACTCAAATGAAATTATCATATAGCCATCTGTACAAATGTGCACTATATTATTAAGCTATGTTACACACCACAGTTAAATGCCATTACTACTCTGCTAAAAAAAAAACTAAAACTTTGTTGCAGGAATCATTTTGGCGAATTCCGGCAAAACTGAGCCCTGACCAGCTTCGCAAGGCAGCCACCTCACTTGTTTTGTCTTCTTCAGAAGAGGCCAGTGATGCACTTATGAACTCTGATGACCAGGGTCCCAATCTAGAGCAGAGATCAGAAGCATTGCGAGCGCTCCTACTTGCTCGAAAAAAGAAGAATACAACAACAGTTTTTCAGGGTAACTGGATATAAATTGACTTTCGTAATATGTCTTAAAGCTGTATTGAAAACCAACTTAATTCCTTAAATGTTTTGAACTCTGTTTGAAATGCTGCTTGCAGACTTGATATATCAGCCTTTTTCTTAATGTCAAAATAGCTTTTGTGCATAGTGTTGCATAATTGTTTAAATGGTTACAGAACTGAAATCTTGCTGGCTATAATAGAACAGGAGGTAACTGAAACCATTGCTCATAAAAGGGGCATTCAATTTTAATATTTATAGCTATAAATGTACACATTCAACACTCATCAATGCACTGTTGACGTTTTTTACATTTGGATGTTGAGGCATCCATATGGATGTGTTTAATTATAATATTGTTCAGCACACAAATCGTTGTGTTTGATCTATATTAAAGATGCTACATATCTACCATAAGAGATCTCTGATCATTTTCTTTTATTACATAGCAATATACTAAAAATATGTAGTCCTTCACATCAATCCCTGCCTCATTGGAGCTTACAATTTACATTCCCTATCCAACATACACACAGATTATTGTCCATTTTGTCACAAGCCAATAAACCTAGCAGTATGGTATGTTTTTGGACTGGGAGGAATCGGAAACACACACAAATATGAGGAAAACATGCAAACCCTGCACAGATATTGCTGAGAGGCAGCAGTATGAACAAATGTACAAGTTGCTACCAGAACATGAAAATTTGCAGCAAACGATTCTTTCTTTTCCTCTCTAATTAATCCTTGCGTTATTTTTATTTCAAAATTGCAGAGCCAGAGAAAATGGAGCCGTTGTCTGACATATCCACAGTGCCTGATATGTCAAATAAAAGGTATAAATAAATGAGATCAGGGAATCTCCTCTAAATGTGAATGGGTAATTTACTAATCGCAGAATTTGTTTTAGATTCAAGTCACATCCAAATCTATGTTTTAGGATCTGCCCAACCCCCCATTTAATGTGGATTTACCCGCTGTTGGGGTTGTTTGTGAAAATACTACAAGTACCGTAGACACACTACACTTCCTTTTAAATTACAACTTTTACTATTTTCTCCTAAATATTTCTTGTTAAAAAAATGTATGTCACAAATTAATCATGAAAGCGAGGGGAATGTAAGGGTCACATTTTTGTGAATAGCTTATCACATGGGTATTTGTTTACCGCAAATGTACCTGATGCGAAGCACAGAGATATGTCCCGCTCACATTGCTAGAATCACCGTGATCTGCCCAGTATCATCGGAAGATGTAAGCTTATGTGTCCTGTGCGCATGATCCCAGTGATCTTACATTAAAAACGGGTCATAACATAACAAAATGACTGTTTGCAGTTTTGTGCTTTCATAAGTGGCTGTTTAAGGCATCACATGTAGAGCAAATTTACCATTTTTGTTATTTAAGGTATTGTTATTTCATTTGTTTTACAGCAAAGCAAAAAGAACTAAAAAGAACCAGTTCGTGGATAGTGATGATGAAGAGCAAGAACATGCAGACACAGGTTTGTAGTTGACCACTGACATTAGTGTTCTCCTTTTCTCATCACTGTACTGTAAGTAGTATAAGCTGTATCTTACAGAATTTTTATTCTTTGTTAAATGTTTCAGCTAAGCTGAGATCTGTGCCTTGGATATGATTGATTGTACACAGATCTTCTGTATCTAATGTTAGTAAAAATAAACCTGACTAGTAGCCATGTTGCCTGAAGATGGACCCCTTTAAGTTGCAGTTCTTGTAGGACCTGTTCTATGTAGACTGCTCACATATGCATTTCACATTTCAGCTGTTGAGGAGCCTGAACAGCTGCAGCAAGACATTTCATCTGGAGCGCACACTGATCAAAAGTAAGAGTTGCTTAAATTTAGAATTTGAAATTTGACTAACCATGCCGTCGATAGAATAAATCTGTCAACATGTTTAAAATGTTGACATTGTGACTGTCAGCAGTATTAATGTCTAAAGTCAAAGGGCAATAGCAGCATCAGCCAGCAGACCTGCAGTTCCAGCACCAAATAGTTAATATTTAAAAAAAACAAAAAAAACCCCAAACATTAACCTAAACCCCCCCGCCCTTTCAAAACACATTAACTCTAGTGCTGCCAACCTAGGCTGGTACTAGCAAAATCGGGGGACCAAAAAGCATGGGGTCTTCCTTATTTTACTATTATCAGCAACTGGGGAACCACAAGTGCCAGCATGCCTTGGTACCCAGGACACACTGTGACCTGTAGTGCATCAATACAAAATTTAATTTTTTTTTTAATTTTTTTTTTTTCATCTTTACAAGAAACTTATTTGGAAAACGAGGTGTGTGGTTTATTTAAATGTTGTTTGGGTTCCCAAGTGCCAGCCTGCCCTGGCATCCATGGAGTACTAGAAGCACCAGCATGCCCAAACTGTTAATTAGGGAGGTGCTTTTTTTTTCTTCTTCTTTTTGTGAGCCCCATCTCCCTAGGGAATTAAGACCGTGCTGACCAGTTCCAGTAAAATCCAGGGCACCCCACACTTTTTGTTCCCCGATTTTACTAGTATCAGCCTAGGCTCACAACACTTGAGTTGATCTGGCTTTTTTGAGGGGGGGGGGGAGAGAGAGAGAGAGAGACAGCGCTGGTTGTTCTGTTTTTTTACATTTATTTATTGTAGTGTGTCGGCGGGTGGTTTGGGGTTCATGTTTGTGGCTGTTTTTGTTTTTTTTAGTATTAACTTTTTTGTGTCAGACCCGCCGGCTGCCGCTGGTATTGCAGTTTGAATATCGACATTGTGAATGTATCAATCAAGCACTTTTTTTTGTTCTATTTTGCATTTTTTATTTTTTTTTCATAGACCAAAGGTAGCCATAAAAAGAAGCCGATTGTTAGACAGTGATGATGAGGAGCAACTTAACATAGACCAAGGTTTGTAAACTAAATTTCCACATCTTTTCACCACTTGAACATTTTTTAGCTGGTAAAATGTTTGCATTCATATTCGATTAACATTTTATATACTTTACAGCTCATCCAGAAGACGAGGCCATGGGGTCCGAACAGACAAGGTCAATTTCTGATTCGGACAATGATGACTTTCAACCAACTAAGAAAAAACGTCTGTGCATTGAGGACGATGATGAAGACTAGCTACAGCTATTACTAAAGCAATTAATACACAAACGTTCCAAAATGGGCAGACCCCATTTCTGTAATATCAAAGGATAAGCCTCTTCTTTATTTCATGTCAGTGGAAGAAAACTGATTTTATGGACGCCTTCTGATATTATCCAGGGAACATGGACATTTTTCAGATATTCTAAGCACCATTACCTATGTAATGTGCAAAGATTTAAACTGAAGACTTGGATTGTTAATAAAATTAAATTATGGTTTGCTTTCAAAATATTTTCTGAAGAGGGCTCTAATATTAGTACCTTCACTGAAATTGTTGTATCACCATCACCATAAAGAATTATTTTGCCTTGTTTTATAATTGACTGTTTTCTGAAATAGGTTAAATGTTTAGTAAATATATAACAATAAAATTGCATATACAGATGCATACTGTATCTACTAATAATATATTTTGCTCATTATATCCAGTTTAAATCACATACACAATTACTTATTCTCAGTTTACAATGTGTGTATATCATAACTTGTGTTGTAAAGTGACGTGCACAGTAATCATATAATTTAGTAGAGATTGGACCTGGATTTCTGTATTTTATCGTGCTTTTTACTTGAGAAGAGTGTACCAATAAGGTATTCAATGTTCTTCCCAGCACCTGTTTCCCGAGTGCTCTACCCGGCTGTTTTTACTTGCAACCAGACTCTTGGAGCCCAACAGAGTTTTATTATAATAGAATAAACCATTATTTCTCCTATTAGACCAGGCACTATGTGAGCAATACAGCCAGCAGTGTGTTAGACCACTGACCATTAGTCTGACCAGTCCTGGCAGGTGTGGGCAATACCCTCCAACATTTTTCAATATTATTGCAAAATATCACAACTGCCCCCATCTGCCGGCTACTTAATGTCACCTGGCTGGTAAAATTTTCTGGGGAGAACACTATTACTTACTCATCAGAAAAGTTGTAACTATGTCTATCTCTAGACTAGTTAGTTATCCTTGCATTCTGTGCCTGAATCGACACATGTGTATCAGAATAATTTGCTTACAGAAATATGCTGCTGCTTTTACATTGATGGGGATAGGATGGAAGATATAAACCCTGCCCCTGAGAACATGGGCACTAAGAAAACAAATGAACTCCTCCTGCAAGTTATATCCCCAGTCATGATCTTAGGATGTGAGTGTTCCCTTATTGTCCTGAGGCCCTAGACTTGGGGTCTGCAATTTTATTTATTTTTCTTATATTTCTATGGCACCTACACACTTTGCCTTAACTCTGATCTTTACTTGGTGTACCTGGGATTCACTGTTGGCTGTGCAAGAGTCTGAGACCTATTCTTATATCTGAGACTTGAAGCTTGAGAAGAGCTCCTTCCCTACCAAATGTCATGAGAGAATCCATAGGGCAGGCAATGGACCAGCTGGAGCTCTTGCTTGCTTCCCTAACAGGGGCATGAGTAACTCCATATCCCCTTCTCCACATCAGCATTGACTAACCTTTGACACAGTGGGAGAGGAATACCTGGGTTATTCAAGTTGAAGTGGCCTCACATCCCCCCCACCCCCTCAACTCCTACTGCATAGTCTTTCTAGTCGCCTGTGGCATTTGGGGAGAGGCATGAATTTCAAGTTCTATCACCATGTCACAGGAGAAGGACAATCCTTACCTAACCCCATTAATTCCATTGATTAACCTATTATAGGTATAACCTCCCAGTTATTTGGGACACTTGACTAATTCAGCCCCAGTGTGCTTGGTCACTGTTGAATTTAGTTCTCTGGTTCAGAGGCTTCTGTGGTCACGGCTTCACACTTTTGTGGAACATAAGTGTCAGTCAGGTTCCCCTATGCCTGCATTCTTTTCTGGGGGGCATCGCTCTGGCATGTGTTTTGCAGCTTTTGAGAAAAGTGTGTCGGCAAGGTGTGCACTGCAGTGTTCTGAAGTCTTATCTTGGGCATCATATCTGAGCAGAGAATGGAATATTTTTTGGGCACAGAATTTCTCTTGCGGTTCTTGCAAAATGGGAGGCGCCTCCATGTGTGGACAGTCCAGTTGCAAGAATGACCATAAGGTTGAGGGCATCCTTAAGTGAATTTTCTTGGAAGTGAATGCCTCCTCACAGCCAGTGTCTGCATGGGTCAGCAAAGTTGAAGAACGGTGGTCAGAACACCTGCCTGAGGGTTGGTTGACAGTCTTCTGAACTGCTTCCCTTGGTGAAGCAAATTCAGAGGACTATGGAGTTTTGGAGGGGAAGCATGACTGATAGGGGCACAAGTCAAGAAACGGGAGGAAAGAGCATTTTTCTCCCTGTCTATGCTCCCAAACAAGGAATATCTAGCTTCTAGTCATTTCGATCTTGAGGCAGGTCTAGAGGTCAATACTCAGGTTAGTCGTTCGTCCCCGCCCCCCCGGGGGTGGTCTGCAGCATGGGCATAAGGCTCGGCGTCCGGAAGCAAAGTCAGCAGACATACAGTCGGCGTGACGGGCAATCTGCCCCTCCGCTGTTGCTCGTGGTGGGAGCCCGTCTTCTCTAATTCAAGGATTGGTGGTTTAGGTCTACCACAGATGCCTTGCACGGGGGTGATACGTTCATATGTATCGTTTGCAGTAAATATTCTCCAATGGGATCGCTGTGGTTTGTAAAGTATTAAAAGGCAGAGTTTGGCATACATACGCTTGCGCCAGTTCGCACCAACACACACTTTTATCAGAACACTAGATTCCAAAGCCAGGGTTGAACACTTTATACACAATACATATGTAGTGACATCACAAAGATTCAGTTACAGTATTAAGGTCTTCATTCATAGGTCGAAGGGTGTTGACCTCCCCAAGAACTCAACGTGGCATTGGTGGATTCCTCTGGTCGTTGTTCCTTGCGATTGCCAGAAGTCAGTTCCTCAGGCTCCTATATCTAGACCTGTATAAACTGTTTTCTGTGATTTCTGTGTACTGGCTACTTGCTTATGAAAAAGTGATATTATTTATAACTAGCATTCGCAAGGTGTGAAGGCTACATAAATAACACTGGAAACGTTCTAATGCAATTGCAAAAATGATGTCACACTATGTGATTTAGATGTAGGAAACCTTAATTAGCTTCTTCACTACTTTATATTTTTATATTAAAAGATAGAAAATACATTAAACAGACTTAAATGTGATGATAATTATGTTGCGTATGGATTGCATCACAACTGTTTGTAGTGTACAGAAATGATTCATTTCCACCTTCCTCCAATTTAACTTCAACAGAGGGTCCATGATCGACCTGCTCAGTCATCCTCCCAGGTGGTTCTTTAACACATGGCTTCTCGCTTGTCCCCAAAATTGACTGACTCTGTGAGAGGCAATTCACTCCCTGCTTTCTTCCGGAGTGGTTATTCCGGTTCAGGATTCACAAACAGTTTTGGGATTTTGTTCCAACCTTTTTCTGGTGCTAAAAACCAGATTGCTCATTCAGACCCATTTTGAATTTGAAATCTTTGAACACCCACGTCAGGGTGCTTAGTTTCAAGATGAAGTCTCTGCGGTTGGTGGTGACATGGATCAGGGGGAGTTTATGGTGGCTCTGGACATCAAGGATGCCTATCTGCATGCTCCTATCTGGGAGGTTCATCACTCCCTCCTCAAGTCTGCAGTTCGGTTGGAGCACTACTGTTGGATCTATAATCATCATCAGTTATTTATATAGTGCCACTAATTATGCAGCACTGTACAGAGAACTCATTCACATCAGTCCCTGCCCCATTGGAGCTTACAGTCTAAATTCCCTAACATACAGACAGACACACACACAGACTAGGGTCAATTTTGATACCAGCTAATTAACCTACTAGTGTGTTTTTGGAGTGTGGGAGGAAACCCACGCAAACACAGGGAGAACATACAAACTCCACACAGATAAGGGCATGGTCGGGATGAAGCAGAAGTGCTAACCACTAGGCCACTGTGCTGATCTAAATAGTCTTTTCACCTGTAAGCGTCAGTTTACCAGTTTATGAGCTCATCGGTCAGAGAGAATAAAAGACACTGCAAGTTCTGTGTGTGCAATTAGCTCTACTTTATTGTTTACAAATTCACATATTTATAGCACTCTGGTTACACAAAATCACGTACTTCAGCAAAACTATGCCCCTAACTGTCTTATCTTTGTCTTAACCACTCATTGTTCATGTTTCGTTACACAGACCTTGCTACATTCTCAAAGGAATTCTCCCAAGGTGGCTGGTGGTTTATCTCCTGTCTGCCATATCCAAGGTCGTGGGCACAGCTTCTTGCAAACAACAATATAATAATGAATAACTTCTACAAACGCTATATTTAAGCTGTACAAGTACAAAATGGCTGTAAGGCAGCAAGATGGTGTCAGCTTAACAAAATCACATTTCTCTCAACCAATTTCAGGCTCTTCCCTTTGCTCTGGCCACGGCCACTCGGGTCTTCACCAAGATCATGGTGGTCATAGCTACTCTGTTGAGGTCCAAGGGGATTACGATCATCGCTTACCTGGACGATTTATCTTCTTTTGAAGGCAGAGTTTCCAGAGGTACTTCTGTCTCATATCCAGGTAGTGATCCAGACTCGGGAATCCCACGGTTTTATTCTGAACTTCAAAAGGTCCAAGTTGGTCCCAAAAACGGATGATCTTTTTTGCGCTTTTATTCAACACCCAACAACAGTGTGGTGTTCTTACCTCCAGACAAGATTCTGGCCTTGTGAGATGCCAAGCAGACCTCTGCATTTTGGCATAAGCGTTCTGGGTAAGATGATTTTGACTTTCGAGGCTGTCCCATTTGCTCATTTTCATACACGGGAGTTCCAGTTGGAACTTCTGTCAAAATGGAACAAATCCCATCTAAATCTGTGCGGACAGATATTCCGTTTGTTTCCCCATGTGCGTCGGTTACTCCTTTGGTGGCTGCAGAAGCAAAATCTTTCCAGGGGTTGTCCATTCTGCATCTGTGATTGGACCTTGATCACAACAGATGCCAGCGTTTTGGGTTGTAGGGCCATCTGTCTTTACGCTAAGTTGAATGGTATTTAGACTCTGAAGGAATCCAAACTTCGGATCAATGTGTTCAGTGTGCAACATTTGCTGCTGGGAGGGGCAGAGAAGATTTAGTTGGACATTGTCAAGTTGATGAAATACCTCAGTCACAAGGATGGCACCAAGAGTCCCTTAGCCATGTGAGAGACACAAAGAATTTTTCCAGGATTATTCTGTGAGGTAAACTGTTAGATCAATCTCTTTGTTATAGATTTATGATTTTGTTCCTGTCTCTCTTCTTGAACATTATGTCAGAAAAAAGGACTAGTTCCAGTTCCAAGCTCAGTAGTGTACTTTTGTTCAAAGTGTGAGGCGTAGTTACGCAGTAGACGATCAGACCTGGATGCGTGACTTGTCTAAGGATCAAGGTCTGCATTTGGGAAGGGCGTAACTGACATGGTAGAGCCAACCTGAGCCAAGGAACTGGCCAGGTCTATTGCGGAACTTAAAGGGATGCAGCGCGTCCTGGAGCAGTAGGTAAAAATGTTTTTCCCTAGGAGCTTCGTCTGTCAATACCCGTCCTCAGAGACAGGTGTCTCGGCGATTCCCAGACCCTATGGCGGAAGTGGAGAAACTTCCCTGGATTTGAAACCTAGATAGGTAGGTCGGTTAAAGGGCTGGTCAGGGTGTCTTCTTCCATAAAGAAGCTGTTGGAGACTTTGTCATCTTACAGGTCGTGCAAATACCAGGCTCCCCTGTTCCAGGAGTTTAGTGATTACAAATCAGAACACTCCTCTCAGGAACAAGGTGGGATAAAAGGGGAGTTTGATTATGAGGACCTAACTTCCTGGGAGGAGCATCCCTCCAATAGGCAGGGGGTTGAGGATTTCATTTTAGCTGTCCAACAGACCCTGAACATTCAGGAGGCAGAACCAGTAGTTCCGGAAGTTTTCCTGTTCAAAAGGAAAAATAAATAATCTTTCATTTCCTTCCATCCCAACAATTATCTGAAATCTTGGGTTAGGCCGGCAGAAACCAGAGAGCAGGTTTCCGGGTCCGGGACTGTTCTGGTTCACCTACTTTTGTTTTGGAAGCAGACATTACAAAATGGCAGATTACGCCTTGTGTGGATGCCCCCATAGCACATCTGGCTAAATCCACTACCATTCCTATTCAGAGTGCTGCTTCCTTAAGACAACATGGACAGGAAATGGGAGTGGATTTTAAAATCCATTTATGTCGCCTCCAGTTCTTTGATTCAACCCATTGTGGCAGCTGCCTGGGTGATCAAAGCAGTAGAAAAATGGGCTGGCACAGTCAGTGAAGACAAACATTTGGGGATGCCTAGATCTGAATTAACGTCTTTAGTGGAACATATAAAGGAAGCGTCAGAGAAGCCTTGATGCAAGTCAAGATATGTCCAGGACCTCTGCCTTGGCTCTAATGGCCAGGTGTACTCTTTGAATCAGATCATTGGAGTCCAAGAAAATTTGGAGGCAGTACCTTTTGTGGGATTGGTCCAGAATGGTACAAGATCATTTCTTGGGTCAAAGGATGGAAGAGCTCCTTTCTTTCAATGCCCATAAGACAAGGGTTCGGTGCTTCCATGAGAGGTCAGTCCTTTGCACCGCCAAGAGCTTATCAAAGGAGTAGGCAGGCTTGGACAGGCAGACTTCCTAGTCCCAACCTGGCTGAAAAGCTGTCTTCATGACTTCCCTCTCCCCATACCCAGAAGCTCTGCGATGGAGACCAGTCTCCTGCTCTTTTGGGACCAGTGAATCAGGACTCCTGGCTAAGAGGTTACATTCTGGAACTCTTAGGAACACCTTCACAGCTTTTTCTTTCAACTTCCCATTCAAGAGACTGGGCCAGGAGATTGGCCCTTCGAGGGGTTATTCAGTCCTTCTCAGAAGCGGTTGTTCTGGTCCCAAGGGATCAAAGAGGTTTGGGTTATTACTCACACCTTTTTCTTGTGCAGAGACCGAACCTGAAGTTCCTCAATTTACACTTGAGGGTGGTTAAATTCAGGTCGGAATCCGTTCGCTCTTGAGCAATGCCATGAAAAGGAAAAAATTTCTTGCTGCCTTGCATACCACAGAGGCATACCTTCACATTCTGATATGGGAAGGCCACCACAGCCTCCTCAGGTTTGTGGTGGATGCGTCCCATTGTCAATTCAGGGCCCTCACCTTTGGTCTGACAACAGCACCAAGGGTTTTTGCAAAGTAATAGCAGTGCTTTTACAGACAAAATGGGTAACTAATATCATACTTGGACTACCTTTTGATAAAATCTCTGCTTCTGCCCCTCTTGCGCTTGACGGGAAATGCTAGAATCGCATGGGTGGGTCAAACATTGGAAAAAGTCCAACCTTTTTCCCTTCACAGTGCATAATTTTTCTGGGTCTGCTATTTAACACCAGATGTCAGAGGGTATTTTTACCCCAGGACAAGATTCTGGCCGTTCTAAAACAAATGACAACCTTGTTGTCTCTCAGATGTGTTTCAATCCTCCAATGCATGAAACTAATGGGGAGGATGGTGTCTTATCCAATCCTCAATTGATGGCACAGTTTTTCCAGCTGTCGCCATACACCAGTCAGTCTCTCCTGTGGTGGCCGAAGGTGAGGAATCTAAATTGGGGGTGTCCCTTCTCGCTGTGGGTCTGGACTATCGTGGCCACAGATGTCAGCTTGCAGGGATGGGGTGCTGAACCTCAGTCTTCAGGGGCTTTTGTTCCGGGAAGAGGCGAGGTTACCCATGAACATTCTCAAGCTACTCGTAGTTTTTAATGCTCAATTCCTTGTGAGGAGCAGGCCCATTTGAATCCAGTCCGAAAATGCCACGGCTGTGTCATTTATAAATCTCCAAGGGGGACCAGAAATCCCCTAGTGATGAAGGGGGCAGCCAAGATCATACTCTAGGTGGAATATTATGCCCCGACATTCTCAACACTGTTTATACTAGGGGGTGGACAATTGGGAAGCTGACTTCCATTCATCCTGGGGGAGTGGTCTCTCCATCTAGAGGTGTTCGACTATATTGTGGAAAGGTGGGGACAGTCAAAGGGCGACATGATGGCTTCTCGTCTGAACCTAAAAGTGAATTGATATTGTGCCAGAAGCAGGCATCCCTAGTGGAGGCTATGATGGCTCCCTGGCAATACCAGCTAGTGTATCTTTTCCCTTCGATTTTCCGAAGAGAAACATTTTAACAAAATAACCTGAAATGTATCCAGAGCGAAGTGTATGAATAGCAGTAAATCAGCATAAAGAATCAGATTACTAGAACTTAACCTTAAATAAGTAAGGGAAGACATATATGATAGAAAAGAGAATCAAAATCCCAAGAGAATAGTCATTCCTTACTGCTATGCCCAAACATGGAATTGGTGTCACCCTAGAATTTGAATCTGCATCTGCTGAAGAGGTATAAAACAGCAATGAAAAAGGCCAAGAAATCCCCTCTGCTGTACCGACAGACACAACTGTTGTCCTGATGAAAATGAAAGTACAATACGAAATCTATACTGAAAATTCTGAGCATTGTAATTCAATTCAATATTTCAGTAGTGAAACTATCATTTACTATCACTTTTTTTAAAATAAAGTTATACAATGTCAAATATAAGGATGACAGAATTTGTAATTTGTTCAAAGTATAACTGTAAACTAATGACCAACTGTGTCCTCTAACAGTCTGCTTTAGAAAGGGAAAATGTTCCCAGGGCTAAATAGAATGGGGGCAACCCATGACCCATAATATCCATGACAGTGAGGTAACTGCATTCACCTGCTGTCACCGAGTTCTGTCTTGGATTAATTTTACGCTGAATGTGTGCTCACCCTTCAGGGGGGAAATCAAAGAGAACTCCTACCTATCTTCCCTTCAACACAATGGTGTCTGTTTATCATTGCTGGGCAGTGGGCAGCAGTACTTAAGGATCTGTATTGCTGCTATTGAAGAATACTTACCTGTCGTGTGATCCTCAGTGAAAATCCCTCTCTGCAACGAAAGGGACAGGCTCCATTGAAGAGACAGATTTAACTTCCTGCACATGCCGATGTTTTGTCGCTCATGCGCTGTAAATCGTACTCTGGCTATGGAATATGAAGTTAGCTAAGAGGATCCACTCCAGCAGCACCAATCTCTATTGAAAAGGTAAGTAACGTCATCCTGATATTTGCTTTTCACTGCTTGATAATTAGGTTCAGTTCATTGTCCTAAGCCTTTTTCAGGCACTTTTGCTGGATTTTAGACACTTCACCGCTGCAAAACAGAACCTTGAATTTCCAGAAGCCAGCTAAACAACAAAGCTACAAGAACAAGCAAGCAATAAGAGCAAGAACAGGTAAGAGAGAACTGCACAATCTGTCTAAATTTAAATGCTGGAGAATACTCTTGAATATTCATATTCAGGAGTATTCCTAACCGCTTATGGGGGGCGCTACAGCTGTAATACAGCTGTAATAGCCTCGGGCAGCCGGGCCCTGTCCATATAAAAATATTATTTTCCCTTAGATTTATGTGTATTATTTTTGCATACAACTAAATAAGTATCTCTGTCCTGACCTAAATACTTATTACGTTTATTTGACTACTTATAAAATGGAACTGCTCGATAATTATTTTGGAGGGGTTCCTTGAAAAAATTATAGAGACTCTAAGGGTGTTGCGAACTGCAAAAGTTTGGGAACCACTGGTCTAGATACATACATGCATTTTACACTTATTGACAGATAACAATGACTAATCAGCATGGTGTGCCCCGATCAACACCATCACAGACATCAAGGTACTGCTGTGGCCATGGTAGAATGTAGATTTTACTGTAATAGGCAAATATCAATCCTCTGGCCAAGATCTGCATTTTGATGGACCCTTACAGCGCTTTATGGTCCTTATTACATTTGGTTGTAGAAACAGTAGTTTCATACCTTGATTAGACTATGTTAATAGTAGAGATGGGCGGGTCCGGTTCCCAGAGAACCGAACCCACCCGAACTTTGGGTATCCGAGTACCGAGCTGAGTAGCTCGGTACTCTCCCACCCGCTCCGAATCCAAATCGAAGCCGAACGTCATTGTGACGTCGTCGGATTTCGTGGCTCGGTTCTCGCGATACTTCAAGATTATAAATACCTGCCTCCACAGCAATCCATCGCCATTTGACAGAGGGAGAGAGCAGGGTGTAGTCACAGGCTGATTAGAGCAGGGACAGAGAATACAATATTCTTATTCCAATTGCTGTAACAAAAATCGCTAGAGAAGAGAGGAGGATAGAGGTTTATTTTATTTTTGTAATATTTGGCACTCCCCAGTGCTTTTGGGGTGTCCCCCATAATTGTGCATAAATATTTCTGGCTGTCAAAATTACTATCTGTCAGCAGTATCTACCAACTAATTTTTAGCACTCCCCAGTGCTTTTGGGGTGTCCCCCCTAACTGTGCATAAATATTTCTGGCTGTCAAAATTACTATCTGTCAGCAGTATCTACCAACTAATTTTTAGCACTCCCCAGTGATTTTGGGGTGCCCCCCTAATTGTGCATAAATATTTCTGGCTGTCAAAATTACAATCTGTTGGCAGTATCTACCAACTAATTTTTAGCACTCCCCAGTGCTTTTGGGGTGTCCCCCATAATTGTGCATAAATATTTCTGGCTGTCAAAATTACAATCTGTTGGCAGTATCTACCAACTAATTTTTAGCACTCCCCAGTGCTTTTGGGGTGTCCCCCATAATTGTGCATAAATATTTCTGGCTGTCAAAATTACAATCTGTTGGCAGTATCTACCAACTAATTTTTAGCACTCCCCAGTGCTTTTGGGGTGTCCCCCATAATTGTGCATAAATATTTCTGGCTGTCAAAATTACAATCTGTTGGCAGTATCTACCAACTAATTTTTAGCACTCCCCAGTGCTTTTGGGGTGTCCCCCATAATTGTGCATAAATATTTCTGGCTGTCAAAATTACTATCTGTCAGCAGTATCTTACCAAATAATTTTTAGCACTACAAGTGCTTTGGGCTGAGAATGGATTCAAAGCAGTCCACATATGAGCAGAATGAGCAACCAGGTTCTGTCACCAGTCCTGATGTTAGTGTTCCCAGTACGTCATCTGGGCAAGGCGATGTCAAACTACAGAGTGTTTCGAAATCAGTCCAAAAAACAAAATAAATTTTTTTTTTTACTGTGTTGAAGCGAAAAAGAAGTGTTACTGAGCAAAAGTTAAGTGCCGATAAAAAAAAATTGCCAACATGCCATTCTACACACGCAGTGGCAAAGAGAGAATGAGGCCTTCACCTTTCGCTATTAGTGGCAGATCCCAAAAAGTTACCGAACCTACAATTGGTGCACAACTACTGTTACGCGTCAAAGCCGAGCTGCAAGATAACAGTAAGGCATTAGAGGATAATGTTTGCTCTGATTCACAAATGACACCAATCCCTGTGGAGAGTCCAACCAACAGTGGGATGTCTAATCGTGAGCATTCTGCTGATGTGTGCCTTAATAGCCCAAGTGTAGCCGGTGATACACAAATTGAGGATGCCACTTTGGAATTAGAAGAGGATGAGGGGGAGATTTGTGTAGGCGATAGGGCGCTAATGAGGATGTTGATGAGGATGAGGTTGTTTGTATAAGTCCTGCACCAGTGGCAGCAGTTCTGGCACGTGACAAGAAAAAGGCCATTGTCATGCCTGGGCATAAAACAAAAAAATCCACTTCTTATGTGTGGAATTATTTCTACCCAAATCCAGACAACAACTGTATAGCCATTTGTAGTGTATGTCAAGCCACAGTCAGTTGAGGGAGGGAACTTAACCATCTTGGAACCTCGTCTATGTTACGCCATTTAATGAGAGTTCATGGCAAAGTGTTGGGAAAAGCTGAAAGTTCTTCCCAAAAAAATTACAAGCACTCCATCATCAGCTAAGACCCTCCACTCACCGACATCCCGACGGCTACAAAATACACCCACCACACCATCCTCATCAATATCCTCAGTAGCGCTCGGAGTTAGCCCGGCATCCCACTTAAGGCTGGATGACTCCTGCACTATTATTGATTCCTCTGAAGAAAGCGTTAGTCCCACTGCTGCTGCTGTTGCTGCTGCTGGGGGTGAATCGTCATCCCAGAGGCAGGTCAAGAAAATGAGCAGTCCTACATGTCAGCAATTAACTGTGAAACAATCATTTGCAAGAGGAAGCAAATATGACAGCAGTCACCCAGTCGCCAAGCGAATCACAGACGCCATGGCTGCAATGTTAGTGTTAGATCTGCGTCCAATCTCCACAATAAACGCACCTGGTTTTTCACAGTTAATTGAGGTCTTGTGTCCGCGTTACAGAATTCCATCGCGACACCATTTCTACCGTAAAGCAATTCCACAACTATACCAAAAAGTGTGTAAAAATGTAGAGATTGCGCTGAAAAATGCAATTCTGCCCACTGTCCACTTAACCACAGATATGTGGACAAGTGGAAGTGGCCAAACCAAAGACTATGACTGTGACAGCCCACTGGGTTGGTCATTCACCTTCAGCAGCAGGAACAGCAGCAGCATGTACACCACTACGTAACATTTGTCACAGGCAGGCCACTCTTTGTATCACCGGCTTCACTAACAGGCATACGGCTGACAATTTGTTACGCAAACTGAGAGATGTGATTGATGCATGGCTTATACCACTCGGACTCTCCCCAGGGTATGTCATTTCCGATAACGCCAACAATATAGTGCGAGCATTACAGCTAGGTGATTTATAACATATTCCCTGTTTTGCTCACACCATCAACTTGGTGGTGCAGAGCTTCCTACGAAATAACAGTGAGGTGCAGGAGATGCTTTCGGTGGCCCGTAAAATTTCAGGCATTCAGCCACAGCATGTAGGAGATTACAGCAGCTCCAAGAGCAGTTTAACTTGCCCTGCCACCAACTTAAGCAAGAGGTGGTAACTAGGTGGAATTCCACCCTGTACATACTTCAGAGGATGGAGGAACAGCGCAAAGCCATCCAAGCATATTGCACAAGCCATGACATTGGGAAAGGAGGGGGGATGTATTTCACTCTTGCACAGTGGGGAATCCTTTCAGTGCTGTGCAAGGTGCTGAAACCATTTGAAGTTGTGATGTGTGAGTTGAGTGCAGACTCTGCTAGTTTGAGCCAAGTCATTCCTTTAATTAGACTATTGGAAAAGCAGCTTGAGAAAATGAAGGAGGAGCTGAAAGCAAGCAATTCAGCAAAGTATGTTGGCCTTGTCGATCAAGTACTTAATTCGCTTCACAATGATCCTCGAGTTATTAAGATCTTGAACTCGGATCAGTACGTTTTGGCCACTGTGCTTTATCCAAGGTTTAAAACCTACACTGAGTTTTTACTTGTAAATCAGCAAGTTGGCCGCTGAACTGGGCCTCGGCTTGACGACGTGTCCTCTTTCACTTTCTCAAGCTGCTGCTGCTCGTAAAAAATGTAATTTCCCAAAAAGAAGCAGGGAAGACGCAGGGGGCAGACCAGAACAATTTAACATCTGGGCTGGTTTGAAGGATTTTTCAAAAAAATGTGTCACTTTGCCCATAACTCCATCCAATACGAGTATAAACATGCAAAGGATGGTGGAGGATTACTTTCAAGAGGTAGTTGATATGGAAATGTCAGACAGTCCCTTTCCTTACTGGGAAAAAAAGCAGGCCATTTGGAAACCCATGTACAAACTTGCTTTGCAATACTTAAGCTGCCACCCTCCAGTGTGTACTCTGAACGAGTGTTCAGCACAGCAGGGAACTTAGTCAGTGATCGCCGTAGAAGGTTACTTCCCAAAAATGTGGAGAAAATTATGTTTATAAAAATGAACTACATCTTCCACGAGGAAGGCCTTCACCATCCAAGACATCCAAGCACTGACTGTTCTCTAATGGCGGATTCAAACAACGATGAATTGATGGTCTGTGATGATGACGTACACACTGATGAGGGTGAGGATGAAGCTGAAAATGATGACGATAACATCTTTTTAAAACTTTCTATGTAAGTGTAGGGTGCAATCTACCCCCAAAGAGGAAAGGGACTTGTGGCATTTCCATATCACGTACCGTCTTGAAAGGCTGCTGCTTGGGCAATTTATCCTTAAGGGTAGGGTGCCATAGACAGAGTGACCCCAAACTGGCTTTGTCCATTTCAATTAATATTGTACAGTCTATAACGGCTGAATTTTTTTTGTATTTTCGACAAGTGGAGGGGGGCCTAGAGAGCCAGAAACCAAACTGGCTTTCTCCATTTCAATTAATATTGTACAGTCTATAACGGCTGAATTTTTTGGTTTTTCAAACAAGTGGAGGGGGACCTATAGAGACAGTAAGCAAACTGCCTTTTTCCATTTCTTTACATATTTAACTATAAGTGTAGGGTGTAATATACATCCAAAGACGATGGCTGCATTGCCAATATGCATAGATGGAGAGGAAGAAAATCTGTTTTGTGTGTAGAATAAATGAAGGCCTACCTACCAGGAACTGTTACAATTAGATTACTATGAAACAGTTGGAGCACTAAATTGGGTTATTTTAGGCCCAAAGACATTGATTTTTACAACAAAATAACAAAACAAAACCAAACAAAACCAAAACACGCATTGGCGGTTTTGCAAAACCAATACAAAAACCAAAACACAACGGTAATCCAGATCCAAAACCGAATCCAAAACCAAAACACGAGGGTCAGTGACCATCTCTAGTTAATAGTATCAAACTCGGTTGTCATTAGACAACTCAAAAAGTTTAAAACATTAAACTCCATTCAGTTCATCAGCAATGAAGAAGGCCAAGAAAGCCCCTCTGCTGTACCGACAGACACAACTGTTGTCCTGATGAAAATGAAAGTACAATACGAAATCTATACTGAAAATTCTGAGCATTGTAATTCAATTCAATATTTCAGTAGTGAAACTATCATTTACTATCACTTTTTTTAAATAAAGTTATACAATGTCAAATATAAGGATGACAGAATTTGTAATTTGTTCAAAGTATAACTGTAAACTAATGACCAAATGTGTCCTCTAATAGTCTGCTTTAGAAGGGGAAATGTTCCCAGGGCTCAATAGAATGGGGGCAACCCATGACCCATAATACCCATGACAGTGAGGTAACTGTGCATCATCATCATCATCACAATTTATTTATATAGCGCCACGGATTCCGCAACGCTGTACAGAGAACTCATTCACATCAGTCCCTGCCCCGTTGGAGCTTACAGTCTAAATTCCCTAATATAGACACACACTCACACACACACACAGACAGAGTGGGGGACAGATAGACAGAGACTAGGGTCAATTTAATAGCAGCCAATTAATTTTAATAGCAGCCAATTAACCTACCAGTAAATAAATGATGATGATGATGAACATTTATTTATATAGCGCCAGCAGATTTTGTAGCGCTTTACAATTGGGAACAAACATTAATAAGACAATACTGGGTAATACATACAGACAGAGAGGTAAGAGACCCCTGCTCGCAAGCTTACAATCTATAGGACAATGGGAGTTTGAAACACAAGGGCATGTGCTACATCATATTGCACAATGGACCAGCTAGAATGCAAAGGTAAAAGTATTAAGTAGGGTGTGTGTGTTGCAGTGTTGGTCAGAGGGTTGTTGTCTTGCGTTAGCTGTGTAGAGGATGGTAATAGGGTAATCTAGGGAATTAAGATGGTGGTTGAGTTATATCATAACCTTGTCTGAAGAGGTGGGTTTTCAGTGAAAGCTTGAAGGTTTGAAGACTAGAGGAAAGTCTTACTGCGCGAGGGAGGGAATTCCACAAAGTGGGTGCAGCCCGGAAAAAATCCTGTAACCGAGAATTGGAGGATGTGATGAGAGTGGAAGAGAGACGTAGATCTTGTGCAGAACGGAGGTGTCGAGTATGGAGATATTTTGAGACAGGTGAGGAAATGCATGTCGGTGCAATTTTGTTGATGGCCTTATATGTTAGTAGAAGAACTTTATATTGGATATTACAGCCAATGTAGAGACTGACAGAGTGGCTCAGCAAAGGAAGAACGGTTTGCAAGGAAAATCAATCTAGCCGCTACGTGCAAAATAGATTGTAGGGGTTCAAGTCTGACTTTGGGAAGACCAGTAAGGAGGTAATTGCAATAGTCGATGCGGGAGATGATGAGTGCATGAATTAATGTTTTTGCAGTGTCTTGTGTCAGATATGTGCGTATTCTGGAAATGTTCTTTAGGTGTATGTAACATGATTTAGATATAGAGTTGATGTGGGGAATAAACAACAGTTGTGAGTCAAGGAATACACCTAGGCAACGAGCTTGAAGGGTGGGATTTATTGTCATGTTATCAACAGAAATAGAAATGTCAGGAAGGAAACTTCTATTTTTGGGTGGGAATATTATTATTTCTTTTTTTGAAAGATTGAGTTTGAGTTGGCGAGACGACATCCAAGATGAAATGGCAGAAAGACAGTCAGTAACGCGAGACAACACAGATGGTGAAAGATCAGGAGAGGATAGATAGGTTTGTGTATCATCCACATAGAGATGATACTGAAATCCAAAGGAGCTTATTAGTTTTCCAAGAGAAGTGGTGTAGATAGAGAATAGCAGAGGACCTAGCACTGGGCCTTGTGTAACTCCAACTGATAAAGGAAGCGGAGCAGAGGTGGATCCAGAGAAATTGACACTAAAAGAGCGATTAGATAGGTAAGATGAGAACCAGGATAGGACAGTGCCTTCAAGACCTAGGGATTGTAGCATTTGTATGAGGAGAAAGTGGTCAACAGTGTCAAATGTAGCAGAGAGATCCAGGAGAATTAGAAGAGAGTAATGATTATTATTTTTTGCTGTGATCAAGTCATTGACAACCTTGGTCAGCGCAGTCTCTGTGGAGTGTTGAGAGCGAAAGCCTGACTGAAGAGGATCTAATAGGTTGTTTGCTGTAAGAAAGTGTGTGAGGCGAGTATAGGCAATTCTTTCGAGAAGCTTGGAGGGGCATGGGAGCTGGGAGATGGTGCAGTAATTTACGAGAGAGTTAGGGTCAGAATTTTGTTTCTTTAAAATGGGAGTAATCACTGCATGCTTGAATAGTGATGGAAAAATACCAGTAGAAAGAGATAGATTACAGATTTTAGTTAGAGGGGGAATGAGCACAGAAGACAGGGACATACCAATTTGTGAGGGAATGGGATCAAGAGGACAGGAGGTAGAGTAGGAAGATGAGAAGAGAGTAGAAACTTCCTCTTCATTTGTGGGCTCAAATGAAGAGAGAGTGTCAGAGGATGCTACAAAGGAATTGAGCTGATTGCTTGTCAAGGGAGATGATATAATTTCAAGTCTCATCTTATCAATTTTGTCCTTGAAATAGGAAGCAAGATCCTGTGCACTGATGGTAGTTGGAGGATTTGGGGCAGGAGGATTCAGAAGAGATTAAAAAGTGTTAAAGAGGCTTTTGGGGTTAGAAGCCATAGATGAGAGATTGGAAGTAGGTTTGTTTAGCAGTGTCCAGAGCATTTCTATAGGAGTGGTAGATATCAGTATATGTGATTAAATCATTAGAGGTACATGCTTTACGCCAGTGACGTTCTGCTTTACGAGAAAGTTTTTGTAGAGTTCGTGTTACTGTAGTGTGCCACGGTTGGCAACGGATTCTACGCGAAGTATGTAGTGTCGCTGGAGCCACTTGATCCAGGGCAGTTGCTAGGGTTTGATGAAAATGGGGTACTGCCTGTTTAGGGGAGGAGAATGTAGAAATTGGGGAGAGAAGATGTTGGAGAGAGGTGGAAAACTGTTGAATATTAATAAAGTTGAAATTCCTGTGGTTGTGAGGAGACTTGGAAGAGTTTGACACTAGGGAGAGTAAAGAACTGGGGGTGAGCGAGTAGCTAATAAGGTGATGATCCGAGAGGGGGAAAGGAGTGTTAAGGAAATGAGAAACTGAGCATAGTCAAGAGAAAACAAGATCAAGACAGTGGCCATCCTGATGAGTAGCGGATTCAATCTACTGGGAGAGGTCAAGTGAGGATGTTAGAGAGAATAGTTTGGAAGCAGCATGGTGTTTACTGATAAAGAGCATTATGATTCCATAATGGCCTAGTGGACGACATCTCCCAACTTTTTCTATTTTCAGACGATTCTGTAGCAAAGTGTTTGGTTTGGGACCCTTGCATTTTCAGGCTTTCTATAAAGACCACCATCCTGGTTCCTGATGTGTTGTATGGAAGCACTCTGTAATTATATCTTAATCATCAGATCAGATTACTGTGTCTTCCCCACGCCCTTCACCGTTGCCTTTTCTAGTCAGGTCATGATCTCATGGACTCACTCTGCTGAAGAAGGATCTCTTGGATGGTAACTCCTTCACTGAACAAACATCTGCAAAGTGGTACGGTCAGTTTCTCACCAGATGGAAGTATGTCCCACTGTGCATATCCGTCCACATTCCAGGAGTGGAGAACTGGATTACAGATTTAAGTCATCAACAGGTAAACCCTAGTGATTGCTTGCTAATGTCCAGCTTCTCAACACAACTTCAAAGTCCTACTGAACATAACTTGCTACCAGGATCTTCTGGCTGTGGGCATTGTTTCTGTGGTGTTTCCTTGCACTTTCACTAGTATACCTTTGTAGGAGGGTCCCTGTGAATCATCAGGTGGGGAGCTGAGATGGATCATGGAATGTTGACTGCCTTCCTTTTGCAAATCCTTTGAGTGAAAAAAATTTCAGAGTTGGTAGAAAAGAAAGTGTGTCATTCCTTGTTTACCAACATGATGAAGCAGAACTATGGCGGGTTTCTAGTCTGGATTTTTTTCCCTTTCATTTAGATGATACCTCCCTAATACCTGAGTTGGAGTGTTGTTTTCCCATCCTCAGAAGGTGACTCTTCACTCAAGATACTGCACGTGTTAGTGGGTTATCTTGTTGTTTTTGGCTTATTCATGTGTAAAACATTAGAAATCCTGATTTATTTATTTTTTTTGTATATACCATTAAATAGCTTTTCCATATAGTTTATTGTAGGTGACAGGTTTGTGTAGAACAACAAGAATTTTCACAGTACAAAAAAAAAATTAAAGCCAAAACTAGGCCTGCTTTGGCTTCCTCAGTGCATTACTGACACCCCCATGCCTCCCTTTGGGTGTAATGTGTAATAAGTTGTCTGTTCCTTTTAACTTAGATGCATCAAAATTCTGAATTCTAAAAAAATACCATATTTTCTTATTTTCATGTTTTGCAATCATCAGGACTATCAATGAAGTGCCACACATTATTTCACCATATGTGGTAATGGTCCCACTTATTGAACACACATTGTCATTCTCGCTACCTGGATTGTTCATAGGAATTTCTAGTTCAAAAAGCAGTATCTGCTTTGGTAAGATATTAAAACAAACATTGCATAAAATAAGGGAGTGAATCATAGCTGGATTAAGGGGGGGCATGTGCCCCGGTCCCCCCTCTCTCCGAGGGCCCCCCGTCGCGCGCATAATCTCTACTGATATTTTCTTTCTCTTTTTTTTTTTTTTAATGGCGGCGGGGGGCCGTCAGAGAGAGGGGGGTTGTGGGCGGGTTCGGGGCTCCCTGCGTTGGTGGGGGAAACAGGGTAGTGAGAAAAAAAAATTAGAGATACTAGTCACCTCATCGCGGCGCCGGTGTCCCTCCTCCTCCCTCCTCTCTGCACTGTAAACACTGAATGACGGGCGTGACGTCATCAAGTCACGCCTGTCATTCAGTGAGGAGCAGCGCGGAGAGGACCAAGAAAGAAACAAGAAGACAGAAGAGAAGAGAAGAGAAGAAAGAAGCTTAAAGAAAGGTAAGTAAAAAAAAAAAAGGGAATAACGCAGAAAGGCACACTATGGAGGAAAAAGGGGGAGAAGAAAGGCACACTATGGAGGAAAAAGGGGGAGAAGAGGCACACTATGGAGGAAAAAGGGGGAGAAGAAAGGCACAGTATGGAGGAAAAAGGGGGAGAAGAGAGGCACAGTATGGAGGAAAAAGGGGGAGAAGAGAGGCACACTATGGAGGAAAAAGGGGGAGAAGAGTGGCACGCTATGAAGGAAAAAGGGGGAGAAGAGAGGCACAGTATGGAGGAAAAATGGGGAGAAGAGAGGCACACTATGGAGGAAAAATGGGGAGAAGAGAGGCAGACTATGGAGGAAAAAGGTGGAGAAGAAAGGCACACTATGGAGGAAAAAGGGGGAGAAGAGGCACACTATGGAGGAAAAAGGGGGAGAAGAAAGGAACAGTATGGAGGAAAAAGGGGGAGAAGAGAGGCACAGTATGGAGGAAAAAGGGGGAGAAGAGAGGCACAGTATGGAGGAAAAAGGGGTAGAAGAGAGGCACACTATGGAGGAAAAAGGAGGAGAAGAGAGGCATGCTATGGAGGAAAAAGGGGGAGAAGAGAGGCACACTATGGAGGAAAAAGGGGGAGAAGAGGCACACTATGGAGGAAAAAGGGGGAGAAGAGAGGCACAGTATGGAGGAAAAAGGGGGAGAAGAGAGGCACACTATGGAGGAAAAAGGGGGAGAAGAAAGGCACACTATGGAGGAAAAAGGGGGAGAAGAGGCACACTATGGAGGAAAAAGGGGGAGAAGAGAGGCACAGTATGGAGGAAAAAGGGGGAGAAGAGAGGCACGCTATGGAGGAAAAAGGGGAGAAAAGAGGCATGCTATGGAGGAAAAAGGGGGAGAAGAGAGGCACTCTATGGAGGAAAAAGGGGGAGAAGAGAGGCACGCTACGGAGGAAAAAGGGGGAGAAGAGAGGCACAGTATGGAGGAAAAAGGGGGAGACGAGAGGCACACTATGGAGGAAAAAGGGGGAGAAGAGAGGCACACTATGGAGGAAAAATGGGGAGAAGAGAGGCACACTATGGAGGAAAAAGGTGGAGAAGAAAGGCACACTATGGAGCAAAAAGGGGGAGAAGAGGCACAATATGGAGGAAAAAGGGGGAGAAGAAAGGCACAGTATGGAGGAAAAAGGGGGAGAAGAGAGGCACAGTATGGAGGAAAAAGGGGGAGAAGAGAGGCACACTATGGAGGAAAAAGGGGGAGAAGAGAGGCACACTATGGAGGAAAAAGGGGGAGAAGAGAGGCACAGTATGGCGGAAAAATGGGGAGAAGAGAGGCACACTATGGAGGAAAAATGGGGAGAAGAGAGGCACACTACGGAGGAAAAAGGGGGAGAAGAAAGGCACACTATGGAGGAAAAAGGGGGAGAAGAGAGGCACAGTATGGAGGAAAAATGGGGAGAAGAGAGGCACACTATCGAGGAAAAATGGGGAGAAGAGAGGCACACTATGGAGGAAAAAGGTGGAGAAGGCACACTATGGAGGAAAAAGGGGGAGAAGAGGCACACTATGGAGGAAAAAGGGGCAGAAGAGAGGCACAGTATGGAGGAAAAAGGGGGAGAAGAGAGGCACACTATGGAGGAAAAAGGGGAGAAGAGAGGCATGCTATGGAGGAAAAAGGGGGAGAAGAGAGGCACACTATGGAGGGAAAAGGGGGAGAAGAGGCACACTATGGAGGAAAAAGGGGGAGAAGAGAGGCACAGTATGGAGGAAAAAGGGGGAGAAGAGAGGCACACTATGGAGGAAAAAGGGGGAGAAGGAAGGCACACTATGGAGGAAAAAGGGGGAGAAGAGGCACACTATGGAGGAAAAAGGGGGAGAAGAAAGGCACAGCATGGAGGAAAAAGGGGGAGAAGAGAGGCACACTATGGAGGAAAAAGGGGGAGAAGAAAGGCACAGTATGGAAGAAAAAGGGGGAGAAGAGAGGCACACTATGGAGGAAAAAGGGGGAGAAGAGAGGCACGCTATAGAGGAAAAAGGGGGAGAAGAGAGGCACTCTATGGAGGAAAAAGGGGGAGAAGAGAGGCACACTATGGAGGAAAAAGGGGGAGAAGAAAGGCACACTATGGAGGAAAAAGGGGGAGAAGAAAGGCACACTATGGAGGAAAAAGGGGGAGAAGGGAGGCACACTATGGAGGAAAAAGGGGGAGAAGAGAGGCACAGTAAGGAAAAAGGGGGAGAAGAGAGGCACAGTAAGGAAAAAAGGGGGAGAAGAGAAGCACAGCAAGGAAAAAAGGGGCAGAAGAGAAGCACAGTAAGGAAAAAAGGGGTAGAAGAGAGGCACAGTAAGAAAAAGGGGGAGAAGAGAGGCACAGTAAGGAAAAAAGGGGGAGAAGAGAAGCACAGTAAGGAAAAAAGGGGGAGAAGAGAGGCGCAGTATGGAGGAAAAAGGGGGAGAAGAAAGGCACACTATGGAGGAAAAAGGGGGAGAATGCACACTATGGAGGAAAAAGGGGGAGAAGAAAGGCACAGTATGGAGGAAAAATGGGGAAAAGAGAGGCACACTATGGAGGAAAAAGGGGGAGAAGAGAGGCACACTATGAAGGAAAAAGGGGAAAAGAAAGGCACACTATGGAGGAAAAATGGGGAGAAGAAAGGCAGACTATAGAGGAAAAAGGGGGAGAAGAGAGGCACACTATGGAGGAAAAAGGGGGAGAAGAGAGGCACAGTAAGGAAAGAGGGGGAGAAGAGAGGCACAATAGTGGGGACAATTAATTAATTTAAGATGGGGTGGTTTGGGCGCGACTGAATGTGGGGGTGAGTTTGGGGAGAATGAGGTCTCTTTATTAAATGTGCCTATGAATTATTTAATGGCAATGACGGTTGCGGGAAATAGGTATATTTCTGAAATGTAAATACTATTAATTTATTGCTGGGGCTGTTTGTAGGGAGGGAAATAGGTTTATTTATTAAATGTGAATACTATTATTTTAATGTTGGGGCTGGAGGAAGGCATAATTATTAATCATGGGTGGTACTGATTTAACGCCGGAGGTGGCTGTAATTTTCTAAATGTACCCTTTTTTTTCCAAATAGGGCCCCTAACATTCCAAGATCCAGACAAGCCGCAACTAAAGAAACCTGCAGCACAGGTGGTGAAAGTGAGAAGAACAGGTAGGAGAGAGCAGCAAAGTCTGTGAAATGTTGTGATTCTAGTGGGACAATCCCAATTTTTGGTGACTGTTCAATGGTGTACACAACAATGCAGGGTTTTTGCCTGTAGGAGGGTGGCCTGGCCATGCCCAATGATGCATTATCAATGGTATTTTAATTTGCGGTATCATTGCTAGTTTTAATGTGCATTATACATTTTATTTTTAAAGTTCGGTATCATTGCTAGTTTTAGCGTGCAGTATCATTGCTAGTTTTAGTGTACGTTATCAATGGTATTTTTAATGTATGATATAATTGCTAGTTTTAATGTGTGGTGTCAATACCCATTTTCTGTGGTGTTTTGATAATTGTTTTAATGTACAGTATTGTAGTTTGTGGAAGCAATGACTTTTCTTATGCAGACAACCTAAGCGAACCCTCTGGGAGAGCTGTAAGTGTCATACTGTGGGCTGTAGGTGATGTAATGCAGGATGTGTCACTATGCCCTTAATTTTAGATCTTAGGGGCCCCCCTGTCTTAAGTGCCCCGGGCCCCCCGAAGCCTTAATCCAGCTCTGGAGTGAATACTTGTGGGTGTATTTATTATCCGGCAGTTTCATAGAACCGCCGATTCCCAGCGCTTTGAAGGCATTTTTTTCAAACAGCAATTTTATTAAAGACAAAACCCAGTGGGCTTTGTGTTTAATAAAAGTGTCTTTTACAGTAGCCTTCAAAGCGCCAGGAATCAGCGGTTCTACAGAACAGATGCATATTAAATACATACTTGCCTACTCTCCCGGAAGGCTCCCGAATTTCGGGGAGTCCTCCCGGGCAAGTAAGCAAACCTCCCAGATTCAACGAAATTCACGGCTCTGAATGGCGGGGGGCAGGGCTTAATTGTGTCATTAAGCCCCACCCCCACTATTCAATGCCGTGAATATCAGCATTTTATACTGGGGGCAGTGCTATGGTGACGCGACAACGTCACCATGCCCTCTCCTACTCCCCTAAGTTTTGAAAGATGACATGTATGATTAAATATACCCCTTAGTGTGGTATCTTAATAATTGCAAGCCTGTGCGCTTACAATGAATGTTTTGTTTATGTTTATGTGCTAATTGCTAGAAATGAGTTGTGTGATAGAGATTTCAGTGTGGGTAATGTCACTTGGGTGTGCGTTTTTCTGGCTTCAAGTGACTTTAACCCTGAATTTCTTTTTTTTTTTTTTTTACATATTTACTAAAGCGACAGTGATAGAACTTTAAACAGTGGGAGGAGATCATGGTCATGGATTCACTAGTCACCTTTACCCCTGAGTGCCATTATTCTTAAAATTGCAGAACAAGGTTTTCTGATTGTGCCTCACTGGACGACTGCAGAGCACCTAGTATTAAAGTGAGTTTTACCAAGATATTGTTTTAGTTGTTACAGCTTAAGAATTTGTAATGTTATGCAACAAAATACAAACAGTTTGGGGCAAAAGAAATGTCAGGTCTACAGCAATATTTTTTTTCCCAATATAATTACAGTATGTCACTGGCAATGCCTATGTACCACTTAATTGAACCCAATATATATGTAATCTGATATTCCTTAAATGTTACTGTTACTTGCAGTTCTATGTGTCTGACTCTCATGTACAATTATATATGCACTGTGTAATATGTGTATTTCAGTTTTATAATCCTGTATATATTTTTGTACCTATGGTATACAGTATAGCTTAAGATATCAAGCTATACTATCTACATATTTCACCTGTTTTTGCCCTATATGTTATAATACTTCAGACTTCATTATATATATTGTTTCAGTGTTTTAATGTATTTTACTTTTGCGATTCCAGTTTTATGTTTTTTTTCTATTTCTTATAGATCTGCTATAAAATAATTTTTTTTCAACTATGGATCAGTTATTTAGTTTTGTACTCCTTATGCTGTTATTTCCATCTCTGTACAGCAAGCCTCATATGGATCACAACACGGCAATGGAAATATCAGTAGTTAATGATTCTGTGGAAAAACCTGACCATGTACTTCCTGTAAAAGAATTATTTTGGGCAAAAGGAAACCAGTCCTGCTACCAGCTCTTAAAAGATTGCACAGAATATCTTGATCTTCTCCCTTCAACCTCATCACAGTTCACCAAACCAGCATTGGCACTAGGTTTGATGCAGGTTGGATGTTTGGCTGAAACTGACCATTTATATTTGGATCTGCTCAGGGATGAAGACACAATAAGTATATTTAAGTTGTTGACTGAGCAGTTAAGGACTTCTGCCTACCATCACCATAAACAAAAGCATGTTCTGGAACTTGAGTTATTGAGGTATAACTTAGACAAACTCTTTCCTATTGCTCTGCCTACACACCATCAGCATTGCTCTGGTTTCCAGCAGGAGAACAAAAATGTCATCTTGAATGGTTTAGAACTTGGGCTACATTCATCTTTACAGGAGGCAAAAAAGCACTGCCATAGGCTGGGCCCTTCTTGTGCAGGTGTTTATTTAGATAGTTTGGGGGGATTTCACAGTGTGGAAAGAAATGGTGGGTATATTACGCCTCAGAATGAAACGACGTTGTGGCTGCACCACTGTACTAATGCACATCGAACGAGGCGTTCTTCTGATTCTGAGTGCCATAGTGAGAGAGAATTGCGTATCCATAATGTTATGCAGTGGGTTCCAGTTGTCAGTGGCTGGTACAATGCTGGTAGTGCTATCTACTACGCCACACAGGGATGTGCAGAACAAGCAGAGAATCGGGCAGTTGAAGCATCCCTTGATCTAAGCTCTGATGCTCTACTTATGGCTACTGGGGGAACTTCGGGAGCTGTAAGAATGGGTATAGGTCTGGCTGTGAAACCTGCATTAAAAGCAGGTGTGAAGGCAGCTATAGATTATTTTAAACATGAGTCACAATAACATTGTACAGTATATATTTTTTTTTAAGTTTGACAATTTAATATTTCTAGTCAGTGTGAAAAAACAAATACACAAACATTTGTAGACAAATTGCAAAGCATGATATATCTTTAGAGGCCAGTACAAACATGTGTCTGTGACTCAAGGTTCATATGCGGAGTTGCAGCTGTACAGAAACTATTACATGATTGAGTATGCTGGAAAATTTAACAGAAAATTAAAGGATGTGTCTACTTAGCATTTCTGCATCACATGATTGGGTTTGATTCCAACCCTCGGTGTGGAGTTTGTGGATCATACCTTCCCAATGTTTACATGGCTTTCTTCAGAGTGCTCTGGTTTCCTCCCACAGTCCAAATGTTGGGGTTATATAAATAAAAGTTAATAATATACTACTCTTTTGTAAGCATTTTGCTAAATTTACGAAGTAGTCTTATGTTTGCATTATCAAATGGGACAAAGGGATTTGGAGAAGTAATGTTGGCCACACACATGGCCTCATATAGAGTTATAACACCAACACATGACTTGTGGCCTGGAGAGGTGTAGTGAGGGTGTGCAATTGTAAATTATTTATAATAAAGTTTTGCATGCCCCCTGGAGATGCAGCCTATTCAGAGTAGGCTGTACACACACACACACACACACACACACACACTGATCTGATAGTAAATTAACATAGACACCATCGAAAAATCCTTTATTAGAAAAAAACACTAACTCCCTTGTTCCCATCTTTATTTAACATCTAAGTCCGTAGGGATCATGTGTTCTTCAATCCTTTTAATAATCCAAGGATTAAAAAAAAAAAAAGTAAAGAAAAGAACCTAATAACATGACCTAGGGGTAAATGTATCAAAGTGCGAGTTTGCAACTCCAGCGATTTTCTCAGGAGAGTTGAAACTTGCCGATGTATGAAGCTGAGTTTTCATACAAAATCGCCAGAGTTCTGCTTCTGTCAAAATCGCTACTTGCAAAATCGCCAGAGATCAAACTCACCACTGTTTGCCACTGCAGCTATACAAGTCTCCCATGTATGAAGCTGCGAGTTAGCAAACTCAGGAGAGTTTGCTTCTAAACACGCCAGATACAACACGCTGCTTGATAGCAGCGTGTTGTAGAAACACATCACTGTTACACTGCCCTGGCAGTGTTAAAAAGTTAAAGAATAGATAAAAGTTTTTTTTAAAAAAAAGCGTGAGGTCCCCCCGCTATTTATGCTTAACCCTAGTGCTGCCTGACTAGTGCTGGTCCCGTGAAAATCGGGGAAAAATTTTGCGTGGGGTTCCCCCGATTTTCACTTTACCAGCACTAGGCAGTACCAAATCTGCGAAAGTGGTACTTACACCTTGAAGTTTTTTAGTGTCTCTTCTGGTACTTGGAAATACCAGAAATGTAAGTGAGCCAAAAGCTTCCATTGTATTGTTCCAAAATTCCAGCAACATGTTTAATAGATGCCTTTGCAGCTGAAAATTCCATTTTGATTGCCTCTCTGATTCCTCTCCTGTCACCGGTAATATGGATGGTTCATCAAGAAGGAATGTGAGTTCTTCATCTCTCATCCAAATAGGGTAAATGTTGAGTACCTGGAAGGCCTCTTTGACTTTATTGCAGACTGTGTAACTGATACGTATTTTGGTGTATAAAACATGGCTAATACATGGATTTTTTTTCGTTTTTGCCATATTCTACTTTTTCTCAAATGTAGTTTGGAGAAGAGGTAGGACTTGAGATCTCTTATGGTCCAGCTTTGACCCTAGGTTCCATTTTGAAATCCAGCACCTCTATTGATCTCAGTCTGGCCCAGCAGAAGAAACCCATGGAACCATTGTGCAGTGTTGACTTATCATTTGGATTAAATGGAAGATGTATTGTGTTGGTTCACATCTTTTCTCATATTTCATGAAGAAAAGTGGTGTTGCACATTATTACTTTCCAAGCCAAAGGTAGTTTCTTCTTTTCACATCAACCAGGAGCTTGTTCTACATTTCCCCTGTCATAATTCTAACAATGAGAAGGAGGGAATCCAGCCAACCTTGATATACTATGATGTCTTTTTTTACCTTTTGAGTAAGCAGGTATAACATCATTTAGAGGACCTTCGCCTCTTTGAGGGGACTAAGAAATTACTGGTGGCATCTTTTCAAGCTATCTCCCATTGGATTAGGACTGTCAGTGGCAAGGTCTATATTGCAGTCAAAGTGCTTATCCAATATAGTCTGCTAAAGCACTTGGATCAAGCGGTAAGTCTCTTCTGGGTGGTACATTACTGGAATTCTGTAGAACAAGTTGCAAGGTAGTGATATTGTTTTTAGGTCAAGCGTTCTCTATGCTTTACCAAGTTACAGTCCAGGTGCTTCCTGTGAGAGAAAGGTGCTGAAGGAATATATAACTCTCTAGATAACCATCCTGGATATCCTTGGGACATCCTTTCTCTATAATGCATGCATTGCGGTGCTGGGTATATTTTGGATGGTGTAATCTCAAAACCAAAGCTCAAACTCACATAGTCAGTCAATACTTCACTCTATATTAAACATAAAATTACCATCAAAACTGAAAGAAATAGATAATTTTGTTTTTGGTCAGAATTCTACTCACAACCCTATGGTAGAATTACAATAACATTAAGTCAAAGCCAAAACTCAAACTGACATTATGGGGGTGATTCATATAGCGGCAGTAGTAGACTCGTGTTTTATGTTTCTGTGCAAATTACGGCAATGAAGCTAAGGGATCAAAGATGAGCAAAGGTCATTTCCTACACGTCATGCAGAAACATAATGTGCAAGACTACTACTGAACCTCCCAGCTAATTGAATTGCTCCCTATGTGTATCTTGTATTACATGTCAAAAAAATAAGGATAAAAGGCTGTCACTGGATAGGCTTACACTGCAACCCGGTCTGGGGACAGGGTTTTATAGATTTGTCTTGGGGTTTTGTTTACCATCAGTAACCTGCCTTTACTCATATTGGTGCTACTTTCCACCAGACATTCACTGACTGCAAGTGTCAGTTGTAGGAGAGTAATTGCTGCCACCATCAGGCTTCTTCACCGGCACCTGGAACTGCTTAATACTTGTGCAGATACCGGGTTTTCTGGCCCAATGCTACCCACTTCACGCTGTCTGGCCACCCACGGGTGCCTTCCTATCCCAGGGAAGTCTTCCCAGTACCTTCTAGGATTTGTATATTCACTCAGGCAAATGCAGTTAGAAAAGTACATTTATTGTCATACAAACAACACTAGAAAATTATGTACACACAGTTAATAAATGCCAGGCAGGTTTACCACATCATCTGTCCCTTACCCCACTAGCTTAAGGAGTTACAGTCACCTGGCTGTCCAGACTTGTCGACCCATGGATCTCTCTCAGCTGCATATGTAGACTCTAGTGGAGAACGACAACTCAAAACCAGATCTTGCACCTTTCATAAAAATCCCTCTGGAGTGGTTCCTTATATCTAGGGTCACAGTCTTTTCCCCTCCCTGGGCAAACCCTTGTGCCTCTCCTTGTTAAACATTGGTCAGTGCTGGACTATGGGGAATTGGAGAGGGGAGTGAAGATGAGCTGTCCTTCCACAGAACCTCCCCTGGTAGATGGCCTGTCTGGAATAGTCTTCTCAGAACAATGGACACTAATTAGTTTAGCCCCGCCAGTATCTTTCAACCTGATACCTACCCATAACCCCCTGGCTTCACTTTAAAAGACAATGAATAATAACCTCACTGCCACATCAATATACAATACCCAATATACATATTTACACTGAGCTACAATGTCCTCTTAGCCACATGTAATTAGACAATGCAGTTGTAGTCTGGTGAGTCTGGTGAGCTAGGGAACAAAAGCAAGGGCTATAAAAAGTACTTGCTATAATCCACATTATGTGAGAAACGAGAAACAGAATGGTTAGTGTTATCACACTCGCTTTGTCACAATCCTTTATTTGTGTGTATAGCTGCAGCAGCACCTCTTTACTGGTGACTGTGGCTAGTTCATCCAAAATCACAATTAGACATATTTCTGGGGTTTTATACCTCTACTGCAAAGGCTTTCTTTGTGGATACTGATCCATCATACGAAGAAAAAAAATCATCAGTCTAGGCTCTACCATTGATGGGAAGCAGGCAGCCTGCTGAACTGTCACATGTGACCCCAGCTCCTTCCAGGCTTATGTTCCTCATCTGACTGCTATTGAATAAGTCATAGCTTGGGTTGGAGGTGAAGCTTAGCTGCAGGAGAAGGAAGAGGGAATGCATATCAGAGGAAGAGAATTTAGTGCACTGCAGACAGCACCATGTGATCTCCCTACTTCCTTTGCGGGAAAGACAGTGATGTCTGATCTTGAGAGAGGTGGTATGTGTGTCATTGTTTTAATTTATTACTAACATTAAGTGTAGTGTGTGGCCCTTTGAAATTTTAGGTATCAGGTTGTCCATTATGAGTTATATTCTTCAACACTACAAGAACTTGTTCCAACATGGGACTGACAGTCCACTGGGGAGATCTCTTACAGTGCCAATACAGTTGTTGTGAAGCGCTGTAAGGAATGTCTATATTTGTAATCTATAATTTTTCATGTTTAAAGTTGGCTGTATTCTTAATTATGCACGTAATGATTGTCTAAAATTGCAACAAAATAAGTCATTTTGGACTTAAAATGCATCTACTCAAACAATGATGGGGTAATGTACAGTCGGGCAGACGTCCGACTGGTTAGTGCAAAAAAACGATTTTTCAAACTGCATATGCGCAGTATTCAACGGTACATCTCAGTTTGCTCTCAGACTGAGATTGTCACGGATCTCAAACAGAAGTACAGCTAGGAGTCATGGATAGGTGAAAACACTCTGTGTTTATTTGCAGAGAGGTATTAACAACAGGTAATAAGGAGCAGTGATAAATACCAGGTTCCAGCTGATGCAGAAAGTAGCATGAATGTCCAGTAACAATCAGGTAAGGACAACAGGAAATTACATCAGGATAGGACAACAGGAAAGGACAACACAGGATGGGACAACAATAACCAGCCATGACTGCTGGGAGGAACAGGTATATATAAGGGTAATGAGACACACCCAGGTGCATGAGATAATTAGTGAACATACAGGTTAACTCCTTAAGCACAAGATTAATGCACAATAGCAGCACCTCTGGTGAAAAGAGGTACTGCTGGAACACAAAATAGCAATACAAATAATAGAGTCCAAAAGTCCAGGAGGCAGGTTGTTACAGTACCCCCTCCCTAAAGGGCGGATTCCAGACGCCCATATCACCAAAAGTGTTTGAAAGTGTCCGAGTCATAGTCCACTATCAGGCATGTGGTGGAGAAATCCTCATCCATGGACAGAGAAGGTACGGAAACCATGTCCAAGGAATGCGGGAATCCCGAAGTCTCACCTCTTCTTTTTACATTTCTTTTTCTTTGCTTTCTTTTTAGGGACACAGGATTGCTCAAACTGAATAGAACATGCAGGTAGCCTCAAAGGTTGGGCAACTGGAGACAACGAAGTTGGCACAACAGACATGCAAGGAGTAAAACTGACAAGTGCTGGAACAAATTCTTTGCACACTGCCTCACAAAAAAGTTGTAAATCGGAAAGGATGGGATCTCTGGTCTCAACAAAGGGGCTAGCCCATTCCAGAGCTTTCCCTGTAAAATTGGACAACAGGTAATATACTTGCTTCCGTTGGCTATCTAGGAGGTCAGGTACTGATGGTAAATAGGATATAAAAAATTTAATCAGAGCATTAAATTGCTGTATATCCCCATTGAAGGTAGGTGGTAGTTCAGACTTGGTGGCAGGCTTGGCAGCAGACTTGGGTGCAGGCCCGGACTGGGCGGCAGACTTGGGTGCAGGCCCGGACTGGGCGGCAGACTTGGGTGCAGGCCCGGACTGGGCGGCAGACTTGCCAGCAGGCCCGGACTGGGCGGCAGACTTGCCAGCAGGCCCGGACTGGGCGGCAGACTTGCCAGCAGGCCCGGACTGGGCGGCAGACTTGCCAGCAGGCCCGGACTGGGCGGCAGACTTGCCAGCAGGCCCGGACTGGGCGGCAGACTTGGAGGAGACAGCGCTGTGAGAAGCCTCGGAGGGGACAGCACTTTGAGAAGCCTCAGGGCAGACAGCACTTTGAGAAGCCTCAGGGCAGACAGCACTTTGAGAAGCCTCAGGGCAGACAGCACCAAGTGGTAACTCGGGCTGAACCGCATGGACCGGCAACTCGGGCTGGACCGCATGGACCGGCAACTCGGGCTGGACCGCATGGACCGGCAACTCGGGCTGGACCGCATGGACCGGCAACTCGGGCTGGACCGCATGGACCGGCAACTCGGGCTGGACCGCATGGACCGGCAACTCGGGCTGGACCGCATGGACCGGCAACTCGGGCTGGACCGCATGGACCGGCAACTCGGGCTGGACCGCATGGACCGGCAACTCGGGCTGGACCGCATGGACCGGCAACTCGGGCTGGACCGCATGGACCGGCAACTCTTCTGGAGCAAAATGGAGGGACAGGACCCCCTCTGGAGCAGACTGGAAGGGCAGCGCCCCCTCTGGAGCAGACTGGAAGGGCAGCGCCCCCTCTGGAGCAGACTGGAAGGGCAGCGCCCCCTCTGGAGCAGACTGGAAGGGCAGCGCCCCCTCTGGAGCAGACTGGAAGGGCAGCGCCCCCTCTGGAGCAGACTGGAAGGGCAGCGCCCCCTCTGGAGCAGACTAGAAGGGCAGCGCCCCCTCTGGAGCAGACTGGAAGGGCAGCGCCCCCTCTGGAGCAGACTGGAAGGGCAGCGCCCCCTCTGGAGCAGACTGGAAGGGCAGCGCCCCCTCTGGAGCAGACTGGAAGGGCAGCACCCCCTCTGGAGCAGACTGGAAGGGCAGCACCCCTCTGGAGCAGACTGGAGCTCAGGAACAGAGACAGCGGCTGAAGACTCTGAACTGGACACAGTGGCAGGAGACTCGGAACTGGACACAGTGGCAGGAGACTCGGAACTGGACACAGTGGCAGGAGACTCGGAACTGGACACAGTGGCAGGAGACTCGGAACTGGACACAGTGGCAGGAGACTCGGAACTGGAGGCAGATGATGTGACCTCAGAGCTGGAGGCAGATGATGTGACCTCAGAGCTGGAGGCAGATGATGTGACCTCAGAGCTGGAGGCAGATGATGTGACCTCAGAGCTGGAGGCAGATGATGTGACCTCAGAGCTGGAGGCAGATGATGTGACCTCAGAGCTGGAGGCAGATGATGTGACCTCGGCACAGGAGGCAGAGGCTGGCACCTCGGCACAGGAGGCAGAGGCTGGCACCTCGGCACAGGAGGCAGAGGCTGGCACCTCGGCACAGGAGGCAGAGGCTGGCACCTCGGCACAGGAGGCAGAGGCTGGCACCTCGGCACAGGAGGCAGAGGCTGGCACCTCGGCACAGGAGGCAGAGGCTGGCACCTCGGCACAGGAGGCAGAGGCTGGCACCTCGGCACAGGAGACAGAGGCTGGCACCTCGGCACAGGAGACAGAGGCTGGCACCTCGGCACAGGAGACAGAGGCTGGCACCTCGGCACAGGAGACAGAGGCTGGCACCTCGGCACAGAAGACAGAGGGAGTGGGTGCCTCAGGACAGGCGGCTGGAGCTGGCAGATTGGGTCTCTTCGCAGAGAACAGGAATGCTGGAGCATAAACAGATTTGGAGTGCCGAGAGGAAACAACAGGAGATTGTTCAATAAGCTGACGTGGTCTACGGACAGGACAGTCCTGCAAGAAATGTGCATTGCTGGCACAGTAGAGACACAGTTTGTTGGTTATTCTGCGCTGTCGCTCCACTTCGGTCAGATGGGGGCGTGGCCCACTTGTGAACCGGGCATTAGTTAAACTGCAGTTGTTAGTTAAATGCAAATTTGACATGGTATTATAGCAAGGTGTTGGCGGCACGGATTCAGCAGCAGACAGAGTTGGCTGGGTCAAATCAACAGTATTAGATTTCAGTGAAACAGTCTCTGATAGTCTCCTAAGTGGGTCCAAAAGCAAAGTGGAAAATTTAGCCAGCTGGGAGCGTAGCAATATAATGTCCATTTGTAAGGTTTGTAGCAGTGGTAATTCCATGATTGGTAAAACAGACATGTTGCAAAAGACAAATGAAAACTTGATTGCAGCAAAAAAAAGTCCCAGAATAAAACAAAACTTTCACCTGACTCCAAAGCTGTTTTTTGGGCTGGTTATACTGTCACGGATCTCAAACAGAAGTACAGCTAGGAGTCATGGATAGGTGAAAACACTCTGTGTTTATTTGCAGAGAGGTATTAACAACAGGTAATAAGGAGCAGTGATAAATACCAGGTTCCAGCTGATGCAGAAAGCAGCATGAATGTCCAGTAACAATCAGGTAAGGACAACAGGAAATTACATCAGGATAGGACAACAGGAAAGGACAACACAGGATGGGACAACAATAACCAGCCATGACTGCTGGGAGGAACAGGTATATATAAGGGGAATGAGACACACCCAGGTGCATGAGATAATTAGTGAACATACAGGTTAACTCCTTAAGCACAAGAATAATGCACAATAGCAGCACCTCTGGTGAAAAGAGGTACTGCTGGAACCAGTGTCGGACTGGCCTGCCGGGGAGCCGGGGTATCCCCCGGGAGGCCCTGTTGCCTGATAACCCCGCCCTCTTTGTTGGTGAGGCAGAGCAGAGAATTACCGAGTTGCGGTCAGTCTACATATGAAACGGAGACTGTCAAACTAATCCCTGCCTACAGCCAGCACGTGAGAACACTTCCTGCTCCTGAGACAGAGAGAGGCAGAAATGCTTCACAGTGACACAGATCTCAGATTACTCCTTCTGCTGTAGTTGCAGGCGTCCTGTAGTCATAAAGTTGCCATCCTAACTGCAGTGTGAGTCCGTGTAATCAGTAAGTAATAAATCGTGCAAACTTCTCTAGAGCTCTCCACTGTGTGACCTCGGAGGGAGGGAGATAAATTAGAATGGCTTCATTGCAATATACGTCTTCAGTGCCTCTATAAAAGGATCCTATTGCAGCTGACAAATGAATGGATTCCTAATAAACTAGTAACCAAATTCACTGTTTATATCATGTTCCATGTTTATTTGTTTTCAATCAATTGTGGGACTCTATTCCCTATAGAAGCATATCTTAATCAGAATAAAACACATTCAGACAGTTAGGTCCTTATAGGATTGCATCTGCTATATGCTTTAATATTAATGTTTTGCTTTTGTCCTTTGTAGTGGCATTGGATTATTATTGAGTGTACATTTTGTGGGTAGATCATTTTTTAGAGTCCTGTTTTTATTTGCCAGTGTCTAGAGTGTAATTAGATTTATGTAATATTTTAAATGTGCATATATTTTTATGCTAATAATTTTGTGGTCTCCATAGTGCTTCATGGATATATTAATTTTTAGTCTATACCCTTATATTGTGGTTTTCATATGATGAATGGTTGATCTCTAGTACTGTAGTATAGCATTTGTTTTCTGTGTACACTATGAGGGGAGAGAACACTAACCACAAAGAATGGACAGCACACAAATAGCTGATGATGATTGATTGTATTCAATTCATCCCTCCCCTTTCCCTGTCTCCCCTGTTTCACACAGTGCCCTCCATGCTGCATTTGCTCCCCTTCACTTACTTTCCTATTGACTTCTTTCTTCTCTTCTGTCTTTTCCTTCGCGGCTCCTCACTGCAAATGTCCTCTTTTTCTTTATGGACCATACTAAGGTGCTATACGTTGTCCTCCATGGCCTGACCCCATCCCCTTTAATGACTGACCACAACCCCTCTTACAGTTGGCCACACCCCATTGTAGTGGGCCCCTACCGCTGCATTTCCCCCGGTGGGCCCTTCATGTCCCAGTCCGACACTGGCTGGAACACAAAATAGCAATACAAATAATAGAGTCCAAAAGTCCAGGAGGCAGGTTGTTACAGAGATGTATCCTCCTCTTGCACCTCTACACTTAGAGAGGCAGAACAAGGAGGAAGTGGGCGGGCATAGTACTGCAAGGGTGGGTTAACACTCCTTACTTATTATGCTGAGGGGAAATTAGCCACAGATTCACCTCTAGGAGGCATAAACTGCTTTCCCCCCCTGGTGGAAGATCCTTACTGAGAATTATACATGTTTTGCATACTATTCCAAGTCACACCAACATTTACATTAAAACATAAATAACATTATAATTTGATATTGTATATATCAAAATGTTAATTAGCAACAAGAATATGTTGCAAATAATTAAAAATGGCATTTTTACAACTATAGATTGTATATTCAATGTTTCTGCATGTGTAGTATTAGCCATAAATATATATGGTTTGTATTGTTCGTGTATTTATTGGTTTTGGCTAACTTTACTTAATTACTTGGTGACTTGGCAAAGTTAAGTATATTTCTACTTTTTATTTTTCAGTGTATTTTGTGTTTGTTTTGAGTTGAATAATCTTTTTTAATGTTCATTTCCTGCTTGTCTATGTATGTGCTCAGTTTATTAACCAACGATACCACAATCATGGTGGCATCAGCAGTAAGGTCAGATCTTGTGGGTGGCAGTAACATCTTTCCTAGAATTTAGTAAGTCAGGGCGGGGTTTCACGTGACATAGACACTGTCATGGTTTGTGTTGTGCAAGGCTGTCAAGCCTCGGTACACACAATGGATTTTATGAACAAATAGATAAAATGTGATATAGTTAGCCATGCTTTGACTTTAAGCTTCAGATAATATATACTGGATTGCAAACTATTTATTTAGTCTAAGCAGTACCCAACATTCTAAAATCATACCTGCAAGAATGATAGATATGATATGGTCACATGCAAAGAACAAGACATATCCAATCTGCAGACTTTTTGGTAAAAAAAAAAAGTATCTTTTGGGAGAGTGGACTTGTTCCGAGAGCGCAAATTCCTTCTAGGCTGTGGAGCTAGATTGGTTGTGTGGCTGTTGGGCATGTAATCAGGGGTGTTTCTAGTTGCTTGGAACCCCCCTCCCTCACAGCTTGGTATGCTACCTGGTGGCTGGCACCTCCCTCGGGACCAGTCACGTTATAACTTGTAGTCATAGATCATACTTGTCTGTTAATTTAATGTTGGGATGGTATGGGGGCTATTAATTGAATGCAGGGTTTGAGCTTAGGGAGAAGGATGGTTATTTCTTAAATGTGAATACTAATTATTGAATAAACATAAAACAAGTTCCAAGTACTGCACTCCTGCCACCACAATTATGTATATTTCAACAATGACGAATAGATGAATAAACTGCTGTTTCTCTTGTATGGTCCTTAACCAGCAGAAGACCTGTAGTAAAATGGAAATAAAGAGAACAAGAAAGTGCAACTCGTGTAGTAGATTAGATATCCCCATATGAAGACTAACAAAATATTGCATACTTTGTAAGTTTGAATAAAGATGCTAATCTGAAATAAAATCCTTTAGCGGATGGTAGATTCACTAGGGTTCTTCTCTTATATAGAAGGCTACTTCTCCTCCTTTGTTGCAGAACAGAGCACAGACATTCCTTACTAATTATTTAGTACTTAGGAAGAAATAAGATTATTTATTAAATGTGACTGCTATTAATGAAATATTGAGGTTGTTTGGGTGACTATTGGTCAAATTTTTTTAAGTGTGAATGCTATTAATTTAATGTTGGGAGGGACACCTAATTATTAAACTTGGATGCTTTTAATTTATTGTGGAGGCTGGTTAGGGGAAGGGAGACCTGGAGTAGTCACTCATTACTCAGCCCTTCCATATTCCATGTACCTACTCTTTTTTTGCCCAAAGACGACCCAACATTCCAGGATCCAGACAAGCAGCTTATGACCACTAGCTTATGACATGAGCAGCAACAGGTAGTGAAAGCTGCAAGAACAGGTGGGAGAGAGCAGGACAGGTTGCCACTGTCCTCCTCCTGGTGGGGCAGTGTTGATTTTAAGTGACTATACCATTTAGGACTTTGTCCCAAATGCAGGCACAGTTATGTCTGGAGGTATGTCCTGATTTACACTGCAGTGCCTCAGAGAGGAGATTTTATTAACTTTTATTTAGATAAGCAGAGATTGAAGTCCAAGAAGCAGTAAGGTACCGCTGAGTTACGGTATCCCCCATATAATTAACAAGTACCTTTCTTAGCCATAGTGAGCAATCCCTCTCTTACGTCTCAGTAAAATTAAATATATAGGAATTCACATTCCGGCTAAATTACAAAATCTTTATATCGTCAATTACCTGCCTATCATTGAAAAAAATTCAGCACTCTAAGCTAATTGGCAAGATCTCCCACTATCTCTTTTGGGATGTAATGCTGTTATTAAAAGTGTCATCTTCCCAAAACAATAGCATCCATTACAAATGCTCCTTATAGGTTTAAATTAGAGATGCTCAGGCTCGGTTCCCCGAGAACCGAACACACCTGAACTTAGCAGATCAGAGAAGCCGGATCGGTACCTTTGCGTGTCCTCGGAATTGAAAACGAGGCAAAACATCATTATTACGTGGTCGGATCTCGCGAGCATTGGATTCTATAAGTATCGCCCTCCACGGCAATCCAGCGCCATTTCACAGAGGGACACAGAAGGGGTAGCACAGTTCTTGGCAGTCTCTAGTGCAGTTGGGCAGAGTCTCTAGTGCAGTTGGCCAGCGTCATAGGTAGAAAAGAAAGAGGAGGGGTAGCAGTGTTCTTCAAAGTCTCCAGTGATATTCAGGAGAGCTCTATTGCTAATTGTCATTGCTGAAATAGAAATAATAGGTCTGGCAGGCTTGGTCTTCTAAATCTGCAGTCACATTGTACTGTGTTATATCGGTAAAACACAAAGAGGAGAGCTCCATTGCTAATTGTCATTGCTGAAAAACAAATAATAGGACTGGCTGGCTTGTTCTTCTAAATCTGCAGTCACTTTGTACTGTGTTATATAGGTAACATACAAAGAGGAGAGCTCCATTGCTAATTGTCATTGCTGAAATAGAAACAAAAGGTCTGGCAGGCTTGGTCTTCTAAATCTGCAGTCACATTATACTGTGTTATCAAAATGGATTCACAGCAGTACACAGAAGACCAGGAGCACCAAGCAGCTGCTGACACCAGTCATGATGACTGTAATACCTCTACGTCATCTGCTAAAGCCTATGTTAAAGTACATAGTGTTTTTAAGCCAGGGAAACAAAAATGTAAAAGAACACCTTTCACCTTGGTCAATAAAAAAAGACCTGTAATCCAGGCAAAGTTATCTGTAGAAAAAAATAAAATTGCCAACATGCCATTCTACACACGCAGTGGCAAGGAAAGAATGAGGCCTTCGCCTCAGTTGCTAGTTCTGCAACTGTCACTGAGGCAACTTCTTGTAAGGTCAGTCATGACCAAGCAATACTTTGTCATTCGGACTCCAAAAGTGGTATCCAAATTTTTTTTACGTGTAAAAGCCGAGCTGGATGAAAACAGTAAGGCATTAGAGGAAAATGTATGCTCAGATTCAGAAATGACATAAATCCCTGAGGAGAGTCTATCCACGAGTGAAATGTGTAATCCTGACCTGTCTGATAGTGTACCCATAAAGGCCCCTTTCAGCATTTTTGCAGATGTGTGCATGCACAGCCCAAGTGTAGCCGGTGATACACAAATTGAGGATGCCACTTTGGAATTGCAACAGGATGAGGAGGATATTTGTGTAGCTGATGAGGGCGCTAATGAGGATGTTGATGAGGATGATGTTGTTTGTGTAAGTCCTGCAACAGTGGAAGCAGTTCTTGCATGTGATAAGAGGGCCATTGTCATGCCTGGGCATAAGACCAAAAAATCCACCTCTTATGTATGGAATTATATTTACCCAAATCCTGACAACAGTTGTCTAGCCATCTGTAGCGTTTGTAAAGCCACAGTCAGTAGAGGTAGGGTCCTTAACCATCTAGGAACCTCATCCATGTTACGCCATTTGAAACGAGTTCATGGCAAGCTGTTGGAAAAATCAGAAACTTATACTAAAAAAATATCAACAAGCAGTCCATCAGCTAGGTCCCTTCTCTCAGCTAGATACCGAAACCTGCAATCTACACCCACAACACCATCCTCATCAATATCAATAGTAGTGATCGGAGTTAGTCCTGCATCCAAGTTGCTAAGGCTAGATGACTCCTCCACTATTCTGGATTCCTCAGAAGAATTCTTGAGCATTAGTCCCACTGCTGCTGCTGCTGGGGGTGGATCTTCATCCCAGAAGCAGACCAAGAAGAAGACTACTAGTAGTTTACAACAATTGACTGTTAAACAATCCTTTGCAAGAAGAAGCAAGTATGAAAGCTGTCACCCAGTCGCAAAGCGGATCGCAGAGGACATGGCAACTATGCTAGTATTAGATCTGCGTCCAATATCCATTATTAATTCAGCTGGTTTTAGACAATTACATGAGGTCTTGTGTCCCCGTTACCAAATTCCATCACAACACCATTTTACTAGAAAAACTATCCTCACCTCTACCAGAAGGTTCATAAAAATGTAATTATTGGTCTACAAAATGCCATTCTACCCACTGTACACTTAACCACAGATATGTGGACAAGCGGAACTGGACAAACAAAGATTATATGACTGTGACAGCCCACTGGGTTGGTGATTCGCCTTCAACAGCAGGAACAGCAGCAGCATGTACCCAAGTACGTCACATTTTTCAGAGGCAGGCTACTCTGTGTATCACCGGCTTCACTAAGAGGCATACAGCTGACAATCTGTTACAAAAACTAAGGGATGTCATTGCAACATGGCTTATCCCCCTTGGACTCTCCTCAGTATATGTCATTTCTGATAACGCCACCAATATTGTGAGAGCATTACAGCTGGGTGAATTCCATCACATTCCCTGTTTTGCTCACACAATAAACTTGGTGGTGCAGAGCTTTTTAAAAATGACAGGGACGTGCAGGAGATGCTGTCTGTGGCCCGTAAAAGATCTGGACAGTTACGGCATTCGGCAACAGCATGTAGCAGATTGCAACAGCTACAAGAGCAATTTAATTTGGCCTACCACCAACTGAAGCAAGAGGTGGCGACAAGGTGGTATTCCACCCTGTATATGCTTCTGCAGATGGAGGAACAGCGAAAAGCCATCCACGCTTACTCCACAATTGGGAAAGGAGGGGGTATGTATTTTACTCAAGCGCAGTGGAGAATACTTTCTGTGTTCTGCAAAGTGCTGAAACCATTCGAAGTAGTCACCTGTGAACTGAGTTCAGACACTGCTAGCTTGAGTCAAGTGATTCCCTTAATTAGACTTTTGGAAAAGCAGCTTGAGAAACTGAAGGAGAAGATTAAACAAAACAATTATGCTAAGTTTGTCGGACTTGTAGATCAAGTACTTTATTTGCCTCGTCGGGATCGAAGAGTTATCAAAATCTTGAAATCGGATCACTACATTTTGGCGACTGTGCTTGATACTCGGTTTAAGAGCTATGTCTTCTCTTTGTTTCCAACTGACCCAAATCTGAAGAGATGCAAGGAGTTCCTGGTGAGCAAGAGGACAGCTCAAGTGTTACGTGACAGGACGGCGTCTCCTCCTTCAGTTTCTCACTCAACTGCTGCTAGGAAAAAACTTTGCATTATCCCTAGGTCTCTTGAGAAAGCTGATGACTCAGCACAACATTTTGACATCTGGTCTGGTCTAAAAGAATTGACCAAAAAATGTTACACCTCTGCCGTAACTCCACCTGACCCTACTATCAACATCCAAAGGATGGTGGAGGTTTATTTTCATGACAGCATAGAAATTGTCACATCAGACAGTACCTTTACATACTGGGAGGAAAAAATGGGAATTTGGAGACCCATGTACCAACCCACTTTGCACTGCCTAAGCTACCCACCCTCCAGTGTGCTCTGAAAGAATTTTCAGCACAGCCGGGAACCTTGTCAGCGATTGGCGTAGGAGGCTACTTTCTCAAAATGTGGAAAAGATGATGTTCATAAAAATGAACTTCAAGTTCCATGAGGAAGACCTTTCCTGCCAATTACATCAAAATGCTGAGACTGCTGTAATGGTGGATTCCAGCGGTGATGAATTAATAATGTGTGAAGATGATGTACAAACTGAGGAGGGTGAGGATGAGGCTGAGGATGATGACAACAATATCTTGCCACAGTAGAGTTCATTAAAAGCACTGTTACCTTAGGTGTCTGAAACCCATTGTTAGCTTGTTTTGTGGGAGCCCAAACAAACCATGTACATCAGCCTCAAAATTGGCACTCCTTGTCGCTGAAGTGCTTGGTTTGTTAAAGTGTGCATGTCCTTTTTAAGATCCAAAATAAGGGTAGGTGGGAGGGCCCTTCAGAGGGCCCAAAGACAATTCCATCTTGCACCACTTTTCCTTTCAGCTACCACTGCGTGCCAATGTTACCTATACTGTTGTGTGCTTTGCAAGAATCTTAGACACCCATTGATTATGCAGATGACTCAGCACAACATTTTGACATCTGGGGGTAAATGTATCATACTCCAGTTTCTTCAACTCGCGGGAGTTCGGCGAGATGACAGCTAAAATTTAAAGCGGCGCTGCCTTGTAAAGGTAAGTTTCCCTTTACAAGGCAGCGCCGCTTTAAATTTTAGCTGTCATCTCGCCGAACTCCCGAGAGTTGAAGAAACTGGAGTATGATACATTTACCCCCTGGTCTTGTCTACTGTAAAAGAATTGACCAGAATTAGTGACACCTCTGCTGTAACTCCACCTGATCCGACTATTATTATTATTATCTTTGACTTATAAGGCGCCACAAAGGGTCCGCAGCGCCGTACATTACATATACAGAAAACAGAACCAAGACACAACATGATACACAAATATATACAAACACAGGTGCATAGGTAAAGCAAATCAGATTATATCTGACAGATAGTGAAAGGGATGGTAGAAATCAGCAGGAAGAAGGCCGAAGCTTAATAAAACAGGTAAAACAGGGCTAGCGAAGCAGGCCAAGAGGTACAGAGGGTGAAGGAACAGTCGAAGGAGCACACAAGGAAAGAGGGCCCTGCTCATGAGAGCTAACAACCTAAAGGGAAGGGGTAGACACAAAAAAGGGTGGTACTAACTAGGGGAGAGAGCCAGGAGAAGAGAGTTAGGAGGACTGATAGACTTGAATAAAGAAATGAGTCTTAAGGGCACGCTTGAAGCCTTTGAGAGTAGATGCTAACCTGATGGAACGTGGAAGATCGTTCCACAGCAGGGGAGCAGCCCGGGCAAAGTCCTGAAGACGAGAGTGAGAGGAGGTGATCAGTGAAGTAGTGAGGCGGCGGTCAGAGGCAGAGCGGAGGGGGCGGGTAGGAGTGTAGGTAGAGATGAGATTGGAGATGTAGGGAGGGGAAGATTGACTAAGAGCTTTAAAGGTGAGGGTGAGGAGTTTAAATTTAATTCTGTAGGGTATGGGGAGCCAATGTAGTGACTGTTGGAGGGAGACCGCAGAGATAGAGCGGCGGGAGAGAAAAATGAGGCGGCAGCAGCATTCAGGATAGACTTAAGAGGATCAAGGCGAAAATCAGGTAGGCCAGAGAGAAGAAGGTTACAGTAGACAAGGCGAGAGATAATAAGCGAGTGAACAAGGGTTTTCGTGGCTTCCGTGGTGAGAAAGGGACGTATCTTAGAAATATTCCGAAGGTGGAAGTAACAGGATTTAGAGAGGAACAGAATGTGAGGCGTAAATGAGAGGGAGGAATCAAGGATGACCCCAAGGCATCGGACTTGGGGGACAGAAATGAGGGTAGTGTTATTAACAGAAATAGAGAGGGGGGGAGGGGGGGAGAGTCCTGGCAGGGGGGAAGACTATAAGCTCGGTCTTGGAAATATTGAGTTTAAGGAAGCGTTGGGACATCCAAGATGAGATGGCCAAGAGACAGGAGGAGACACGAGACAGAAGGGAATGGGAGAGGTCAGGGGATGAAAGATAGATTTGGGTATCATCAGCATAGAGGTGGTACTGGAGGCCAAAGGAGTGGATGAGGACACCAAGGGAGGAGGTGTAGAGGGAGAAAAGCAGGGGGCCAAGAACGGAGCCTTGAGGAACGCCAACGGGTAGGGAAGAGGGGGGGATGTAGAATCATGAGTAGAGACTGAGAAGGAGCGGTTGGTGAGGTAAGAGGAAAACCAGGAGAGGACAGTGTTACATAGGCCTAAAGATTTGAGAGTTTGCAAAAGAAGTGCGTGGTCAACGGTATTGAAGGCAGCAGAGAGGTCAAGAAGGACAAGAAGGGAGTTGTGTCTATTGGATTTAGCGAGGAGAAGGTCATTAGTGACCTTAGTGAGGGCAGTTTCAGTGGAGTGGAGGGGGCGAAAACCAGATTGGAGCGGGTCAAGTAGTGAGTGAGAGGAAAGAAAGGAGGTGAGACGGTTGTAGACAACCCGTTCAAGGAGTTTGGAGGCAAAAGTGAGGAGCGAAATAGGGCGGTAATTAGAGAGAGAGGCGGGATCAAGGGATGGTTTCTTGACTATGGGGGAGACAAGAGCATGTTTAAAAGAGGAGGGGAAGATTCCAGAGGAGAGGGAGAGGTTGAGGAGGTGTGCAAGGTGGGAGCAGGCTTCGGGAGAGAGGGAGCGGTGGAGGTGGGAGGGGATTGGGTCCTGTGTGCAAGTGGAGGGGGGAGAGGAAGAGAGAAGCGTATGGACTTCATCTGCAGATACCGGAGTGAAGGAAGAGAAGGAGGGTGTGCTAGCTGGAGGGGAGGGGAGAAAGGAGATAGCAGCAGCAGAGGAGGGTGAGAAGGGGGCAGAATGGGCATGGAGGGGGAGAGGGTGGGGTAAGAAGGGACTGTTGGGAGATGTCATGATGTATAGACTCAATCTTGGAGAAGTGGGTAGCAAAGTCGACAGCAGAGAGTGTGGCGGGGAGTGGGGGAGGGGGAGGGGAGAGGAGGGAGTTGAAGGTGGCAAAAAGCCGACGGAGGTTTAAGGATTGGGAAGAAATGAGAGCTTTGAAGAAAGATTGTTTAGAGAGGGAAAGGGCCGAACTATAAGAGGCAAGCATGAACTTGAAGTGGAGGGAGTCAGCATGAGTGCGTGACTTTCTCCAAAGCCGTTCTGCACTGCGGGAGCATTTTTGAAGATAGCGGGTAAGTTTAGTGTGCCACGGTTGTGGCGGGGACCGACGAAGCTTGATGGTGACAGCTGGGGCGACAGAGTCAAGTGCAGCGGTAAGAGTGCGATTGTAGAAGGAGACAGCCTTATCGGGGCAAGAAAGAGTGGTGATGGGGGAGAGGAGCGAGCCCAGGGAGGAGGAGAAACTGGTAGGATCAACTGTGTCAAGATTACGCCTGGTGAGAGTAACCTTGGGGGCCGGGGATGATGAGAGGGGTGGAGAGATGCTAAAAGAGAGTAGATGGTGGTCTGAGAGAGGAAAAGGTGGATTAATGAGGTCAGAGACAGTACCGAGGTGTGAAAGAAACAGATCTAGGGAGTGGCCACTGCGGTGGGAGGGAGAGGAGGTCCATTGAGAGAGACCAAGGGAGGAGTTTGGAGGCAGCAGGGTCTGAGGGATTATCTATAGGGATATTAAAATCCCCCAAGATCAGGGAGGGAAGGTCAGAGGAGAGAAAGTGAGGGAGCCAGGTGGCAAAGTGATCAAGAAATTGGGAGACAGGACCAGGAGGACGGTAGACTATCAATTATCAACATCCAAAAAATGGTGGAGGATTATTTTTAATTTTTTTGAACAGTATAAAGACAAGAGTTTTATTAACAAAGAACAATGTTGCAGAAGTAATGTAAGCATGAATGTCTAAATAGACGTGTATATGTATTACCTTCCACTTTGCTGCTGTTTCATCATTATTGCACAAAGTGTTTGTAATCTGCACTTTACCTCAAAGATACCTAACTTTATTATATTTTTGTGTGAATTGGGGCTGATTGATAAACTTGCTTTTTGCTGTGAATTACAATGGCTCTTTTTAGAGCATTGTTTGGCACCCTGGATTGGTCTGGGTCTAATAAAAGCACGCATCTCGGGGGAGGGGGTCAGCGCTATCATTAACTACAGCTCGCCTCCAGGAAATACATTTAAAGGTGATTCATAGAGTATATATCCCACAGGCAAGACCTCGCTTTATGGTTGAAGGGGAAACAGGGTTCTGTCCAAAGTGCAAAACCCAAAAAGCAGATTGGCTATACAACTTTTGGAACTGCACAAAAGTTAAAAAATATTGGTATAAAATTGTTGATTTTATCAATTATAGTTTCTAGATACATGTTACCTTAGCTGCAGAACCACTTTTATTAGCTGATTTTAATGTATGGAAAAACGCTTCATCCTCTTCTGCTATGTTAGCTGCTCTGACGGTAATAGTTACTGTAGCCAGCAACTGATATTACGACAATGACATCACCAATCCCCCCGAACCTGGGAATGCTTAAAATTGAGATACTAAATGTTATATATTTAGACAGGAGAGCCACACTCCCTGATATAGAAAATAGCGGAATAAGATTTCAGAAAAAAAATGGTGGCTATATATTGAATCACTAGAACCTTCAATTCAACAAAACATCTTCAAATTATTTGAATTTACTACTTGATTCCTACTCAGACAATTAACTCAAATTAGCAAATATGACATTCTAAAAATTGTCATTTGATAAACGCTGTCCCGACGACTCCCCCACCAAGCTCTCTTTATATCCCTTGGTGATAATGAACATCTTTGGATTGACAAAAGGCCGGTTTACACCTCCTCACTCCTTTCACACATACAGACAACTAGCACCCCCCTCTCCCCGCGATTCTATGTTTGTATCCCCTTAATATTAATTGTTGTTACTGGACGGTTGCATCTACAAATAAGTATTCGTTAGGTTACTTACAATTTTTATAACAGAATCAGTACAATTAGTTTGATTGTGATCACATTTAACGTTGTATACTTGTGTCAAAATGTTCTGAAATCCTTCAACTGTATTTGGATCTATTGAAATAACCGATATCGCACACAATGTCCTTGTTGACACAGGTTTTCTTTTATTAATAAAAAGAGTTTGAAACATCCCCCCCCCCAAAAAAAAAAACCAAGTACTTTTCTTTTAAATTACATATTTAAATAGTACTGCATTCAATAAATGAAATTTAAATATAAAGCATTTATATCTGTTCTGATAAAACATCTGAGGATGGTGTTACCAGAACAGACAGTATCACCTCAATGTTTAATAAATAGGTTCCCCCAATGAAGGTTATCTCGTCATATATAGGATGAAGCAGAAGCCGTTTCCCCAGTGAAAACACCCATTTTCTTCAGTAAAAGGGCTTTCTTTAATAAATCAGCTCCTGTGTTACATACCTAAAACCACCTTATATAGCCTGTTCATTGGCCAGAGCTGTTTGCTACAGTTTTACCACCAGTTCATGATGGTGGTTCTGCCTCTGGAGAAAGTTGCCAAGTCGGGGTACCTTGGCTTGTTGAAGAGAAGCTTCCTGCAGATGGATTTAATGTCGTTGCTCCTCTTTTTAGTCTTAGTGCTGGCACAAAATTCTGTGTCCCTAGGAAGCCTAGATAAAAGTCCAGGGGCTAGATTTACTAAGCTGCGGGTTTGAAAAAGTGGGGATGTTGCCTATAGCAACCAATCAGATTCTAGCTGTCATTTTGTAGAAGGTACTAAATACATGAAAGCTAGAATCTGATTGGTTGCTATAGGCAACATCCCCACTTTTTCAAACCCGCAGCTTAGTAAATCTAGCCCCAGAACTCATTCTACTGTGCATTTGTACTGGAAGCAGTTATGTTTGCAGTGCTGTGCAAGATAGGGCTGAAGGTACTGTGTGTAATATTGTGCTGAAAGCACTAGGGCTCTAGCGCAGTGGGTGTGGAGTAATAAAGAGTTCATTGAGAATTTTATTTTTCCGCAGGGGCACTACATAACTCAGCAAGTCGTGGTAGCCGTAAACTGCTGAGATATGCTGGCGCTCGTAGAACTACAAGTGCCTGCATGCACATGGCTACCAAAGTGTGCTGATACTTGTAGAACTACACGCTTCAGGATGCCCTGGCATTCAGGGCCCAGTGAGATCTGCAAGGAAAACTCCAAAACACTGAAATAAACACACACACATTGTGATAAAGTCCTTTATTATTAATAATAATAATAATAATAATAATAATAATATTAATACTAATAATAATTAAAAAAAGCAGCTCTGTACTAGTTAGTTAATAGTGGTGAGACACCATGTGTAGTCTCACCACTAATAGCAATGAAGTACATTAATACATTGCTAGTGCTAGTAGCACTTCTTGGAGGGAGAATGCTCTGTTTTAAAAAAATTAATAATATATATATATATATATATATATATATATATATATATATATATATATAAATTAAATAAATCACACACTTGCAATGTATGTGCTGATAACTGTACATAGGTAGCAAGTACCTGAACATGTTTTTACTGAACTTTTCCTTTTCTGTGACTGCAACTCCCCTCCCCCCCGTTCCACCTCTCAAAGTGTACAGTGTAGTTACTGTTAGATGCTCCTGAGTCTGCATGGTGACTTGTACATGTCCCTATGCAGTCATGTATCTGAAGACTTGTGCTTGAGAGATAGCAAATATGGATATGTAATTCTGGATTGAGTAATATAGGAGCCTTTGTGGAGAAATATAGAAGTATATGATGACCAGTGCCGTAACTAGACATTGTGGTGCCCTGGGCGAGACTGGGCACCGGCGCCCCCCATCTAAGTGGGAGTGGCATTTGACAAGTGGGTGTGGCCAACCTAATGTGGGTGCGGCTAGCACTTTACTGAAATAATTTGTATATTATAATATATATATATATATATATCTACTATATAAATGCTTAGTGGCGTCTGTGAGTGTGTGGAAAAAAAAAACCAAGTTGCAGCGCCACCTGCTGGGCGGAGTTATACACTGACCTACTAAATTCTTAGTGTGTGTGGGAAAAAAAATTCCAAAAACGGCTAAAATTTGGTAGGGCTCAAACTCATTTTCGTGAGGTAATTTTACCTCATGAACACACATGTGTAGAGGCATGCGTTAGTGTGTGTGTGTGTGTGTGTGTGGAAAAAACTATTTTCTCAGAAAGGGCTCATCCAATTGACCTGAAATTTGGTATACTGACATTATTTGACAAAAAAAATTAGAATAGTCAAGTCAGTTAACTTCCATCATCCCCCCTTCCCCCCATGGGAGGGGTAGTAAAGGCTAAATTTACGAGTTGAGGGGTCAAACTCATTTTCGTGAGGTAATTTTACCTCATGAACACACATTAAAAAGGCCGCTTGCGTCGGCAAGTAACGCTCTTCCCCTGAGGAGGCCTGGGCTAGGCCCAAATGCATGACAAGAACCTTTTTAACACCTTAAGTAGCTTGATTTGACTAGAATGCATGAGTATTATGCACGGGTTTACTTGTATATATATATATATATATATATATATATGGTAATAATTGGTAGATGTTTTTCAATAAATTACGTGTTTTTTTTAGTTAATTAACATTAATGGGGTTGTGCTGCTGTACTGGATTACACGATCTTGATGTACTTGTTTTGCTATGTTTATAGAAGACCGCTCAAATTCTCAGCCCGCTAAGGTTCTTAGAGGGTATTTGTGTTAGTCAATCCTGTTCTGTAGAGCTGGCTAATCCTACAGTTAAATGTTATCTCATTATCTTATTATCCCTCATTACAAATGCATCCATACAACTTTTCCACCCATAAATAATACAACAATTTAGGATTCATTACTTTTTAGACAGCATACCAGAGCCGTAACGACGCAAGCCCAAGGGGGCGCAGCCCGATACCTGCCTTCGTGCCCGGAGGAATCGCCGCTCTAATTCAGCTCCCCTACAAGCAACAATCCATTCCCGGAAATGCAGTGGAACGCATGTGCGTTCCAACAACAGGAAGTTCGGCATTTGGAAAGCAAATGCGTTCCAAATGCCGAACTTCCTGCTTTCACATGCGTTCCACTTGCATTGCCGGGAATGGATTGTTGCTTGTAGGGGAGCTGAATTAGAGCAGCGATTCCTCTGGGCACAAAGGCAGGTATCGGGCGGCTGCGCCCCCTTGGGCTTGCGCCCGGGGCGGTCGCACCGCCCTCACTGCCATCGTTACGGCTCTGATGGTGACATTTGTGTAGAAATATAGGAATATATAGTTGGATATGTGCGTTAATGATAGTGATAGAGTGCGTTTGCTTTGGAGCACATAGTTACTATGGTGTTTATAAGATTACATATATAGTTCAAATTTATGTTGCGTAATGATGAGAGTTGTGGTAGTATAATATGTTTGCACTTGGAGCACATAATCAATTGCGTATGTGATATAATATGAGAAAATGTGAGAGGATATGGAACATAAATGTCAAACAAAGATCTGTATGCAATCTTTCTTGATATAAGTATCATTGTCCCTATGATGTTATGTGTATCGAAGTGTATATAATTATGTATACGTATTGCATGAATGTATAACAGAATCTGTTTTTATGTGGCTGTAAGGAAATGATACGAGTTGTGTATCCCACTTCTAAGATATCTGTTATAGAAGGGCAGGGTAAGAAATGTCGACAATGATCATGTCGACACTGTAATGTCGACAGAATATCAACTGTTCATTAGGTCGACAGAGTTAAAATGTCGACTTTGTGAATTTTGACAGTCACAATGTCGAAAAAAAGCATTATATATATTATATATATATATATATATATATATATATATATATATATATATATATATATATTATACACATATACATATGTACATACAAGTTTTAGGCAGGTGTGGGAAAAAATGGAAGTGCTAATAGTTTATTTTTAACAATTAACAAAATGCAAAGTGGATGAACAGAAGAGGAATCTAAATAAAATCAATATTTAATGCGACCCTCCCTTAAACCTTCAAAATAGCATCAATTCTTCTAGGTACGCTTGCACACAGTTTTTGAAGGCACTCGACAGGGAAGTTAATTTGGAGAACTAATCACAGATCTTCAGTGGATATATGTTTGCTCAAATCCTTCTGTCTCTTCATGTAATCCCAGACAGACTCAATGATGTTGAGATCAGGGCTCTGTGGGGACCATATGATCACTTCCAGGGCTCCTTGTTTTTCTTTATGCTGAAGATAGTTCTTAATGACATTAACTGTATGTTAGTGGTCATTATCCTGCTGCAGAATAAAGTTGGAGCCAATCAGACACTTCCCTGATGTTTTTGCATGATGGATAAGTACCTACCTGTATTTCTCAGCATTGAGGACACCATTAATCCTGACCAAATCCCCAAATCCATTTTCTGAAATGCAGCCCCAAACTCCACCATGCTTCACTGTTGCCTGCAGACACTCACTATTTTACCGCTCTCCAGCCCTTCGGCGAATAAACTGCCTTCTGTTACAGCCAGATATTTTAAATTTTGAGCACATTCTGCTTGGCCTTGTTTCCATGTCGAAGGTATTTTGGGCACAATTCTCCGAGCAGTAGATGGGTGTACCTGGGTGCCATTGTATTTTTCCAGTTCTGAGCTGATGGCACTGCTGGACATCTTCCGATTTCAAAGCATGATATAGCTTTCATCTGATGCACTAAGTTTTCTTGTCCGACAACTGCATCTACGGCCCTCAACAGCACATCTTGAAAGCCCAGTCTGCTTTGAAATCTTTGCCTGGGAGAGACCTTGCTGATGCATTATAACTACCTTATGTATTGTTGCTGTGTTCAGTCTTGCCATGGTGTATGACCTGTGACATGAAACAGTCTTCCACAACCTCACATTTGCAGCATAGTTTGGCTGTTCCTAACACAGTTTTAAGCCTCCTACACAACTGTTTCTTTTTCAGTTATTGACTGTGTTTCAACCTGCAGCCATGGCCAAAAGTTTTGAAAATGATACAAGTATTGGTTTTCACAAAGTTTGCTGCTTCAGTGTTTTTAGACCTTTTTGTTAGATGTAGCTATGGTATACTGAAATAAAATTACAAGCATTTAATAAGTGTCAAATTCTTTTATTGACAATTACATTAAGTTTATGCAAAGAGTCAATATTTGCAGTGTTGACCCTTCTTTTTGAAAACCTCTGCAATTCGCCCTCATATGCTGTCAATCAACTTCAGCAAGGGGTTGGATTCCCTCGGAATCCCCCACCCCCCAGTAGTACCCAGCCCCGTGTATGTATGTGTGTATATATATATGTGTGTGTGTGTGTGTGTATATCATCATCATCATCATCATCATCATTCTACAACATTACACTCACCACAGCCTGAGACAGGGTAGCTCCAATCACCACACACTATCTCCATCAATCCAAACCCTAACCCTGGCTCTCCAAACAGACCTGCCATCTGCAAAAGTGCTCCTGTATCACCGAGTACCAATGGAGAACATCTCACTCCAAAGCAGACTTCCTCCATTACAAATTTATCCTGTCTTCTTACTATGCCCTGCTGTCTCTCTCCAAGCAAACCTACTTTAGATCTGTAATATACAGTCTGTCAACCAACCCCCATCGCCTCTTTGTCACTGTGAAATTGCTTCTCTCCCACACCTGTTCCCTTTCTCACTCACTGCTCATAACTTTGCCACCAACTTTAAATGCAAAATCAACACCATACATCAAGAAATCTCCCCTTCACCAGATGATACATCACCCCCAACTAAACTTCTCCTCCACATCACCTACTCACCCTTAGACAAGTTTTGACACTCCTCTCTTCCTCTTTCCCCTGAACTTTTCACCTCTATCCCAACTCCTGCATGCCCGCCCCCCAATGCTTACCATCACCTTGCTCATCTTTGTCCCTCTCCACTGACACCTTCCCTTTCAACTTCAAACATGTACTCAACTCTGCTATCCTCAAGAAAACATCTCTTGACCCTACCTCTCTCCAGCTACAGCTTCCAAACTACTTGAGTGGCTTGTATACAACTGCCTGACACAGTTTCTCTCCACTCATTCTTTTCTCAACCTACTGCAATTGGGCTTCCACCCTACACTCTGCACTCCAGTGAGACTGCATTCACTAAAGCGTCCAATGATCTACTCAAGTTGAAGGGTAATTTCTCCCTACTCTTCCTGTTTGACACCTCTACCGCTTCACTCCCTTGGCCTTTGCAATGTTGTTCTCTTGTGGTTTAACTTCTACCTTTGTAAATGCTCCTTCATTGTCTCTACTACAGATACATCCTATTCTCCATTCCCTCTGTTAGGGTTCCTCAATGCTCTGTTCTTGGCCCTGTGCTTTTCTGTTTTCATACCTCTTCTCTCTGTGAACTAATATGCTGACAACTCAGAAATCGACCTCTCCCTTCTCTCTTATCCCATGTGTCCAAGTGACTCTATGCCATCTCTGTCTGGATGTCCCGATACTACCTAAGGTTCCCATATGTTAAAAACAGAGCTCATCGTCTCCCCGCTCCTAGTGCTACAACCCCTCCTTTTGTCTCCCTCATAGGAAATGATATCACAATCTCCCCTTATCCCCAAGCCCGCTGCCTAGGTGTCAAACTTGACTCTGCCTTCAGCTTCACTCCAAACATGCAGTCCCTTGCTCAAGAAGAGAAGGAACCCACTATCAGCAGTAAAACGAGTTCCTGCACATCTAACAATCTGATTTAACATATATTAAATAATTTTTACTAACTTTAATAACTTGATAGTATTTTGAGGTCCACTGTATTTACCTTTATGCCTTCAGTAATGTATCATTTTATTGTTCTGTATTGTTTCATATTATTTCAATCTGCATATTTCATCTATACAACTATCTACTCCATCGCCTCTTAACACTTTCTCTCACCCACTCGTGAGAACGCCTGCACAAGATATATAGTATCCAATAAACTTTATATGAGTGCAATGATATTTGACCTCATAACAAAAATATATCTGTTTGTGTATATTTGGATTCTTTGTGCTATGTCATTCACTCCTACTATTTGCTGTGCATCTTTGTAAAAGGATGTACCAGGGCAATAACTAGACATTAGTGCCAGGGGCACAACAGAACTGTGGTGTACCCCACGCGTCTTGGAGGGAGTAGCTGCTGCTTCACAGCAGTAACTTTTCGCCGGAGGGGATGTGACTAGATCTTTAAAACAACAATGCTTTTATCGAACACTGTGCTGCACTCTCCTACCTGTTCTTGTAGCCTCGACTACCTGGAGCTGCTGCTGGTATCTTTAGCTCAGTTAATGCTTTGCTGGATCCTGGAAAGTTGGGTTCCTGTTAAGGAAAAGAGAGAGTTACTATTCACCGTCTGGAAACCTGAGCAGTGAGTGAACAATCTAGTCCTTCCTCCTCCCCAACCAGATGTAAATCAGTAGCTTTTTTTGTTTAATAAACAATCCTCCTTTCACCCAAACAGCTCCAGAATTGAATTAATAGCATTTACATTTAATAAATATGCATATTATCCCCCATATAGCCCCAGCATTAAATTAATAGCACACACATTTAATAACTTACCCTAACCAGCTGCAGTCAGTCATTAAATAGTGATTACTTTTAATAAATAAGAATCCTTCCCCACAAACAGCCCCAGTATTGAATTAAAAACATTCACATATAATAAAAAGATATACCCAACCCCCATTAGACCAAACATTACATTAATATAATTTCCATTTACTTAACAGATCTATCTCCCCCACCAGCCCCAAAATCAAATGATGGTTTACAACATTCCCCACATTTAATATAGATTGTTATTGGTAATGAAATTATTATTGATTTATTTTTACATTATTAGTTTCTATCTATCATATATTTATGTACTCCTAAGAAAATCTCCCTTCTCTCATACTGGCCGGACAATGCGCTCCCTTCGGCCGTGTACCCTGTGCGGTCGAACTGCCCTCGGTACTGCCCTCGAATATACCTATAGCACTGAGAGGTAATAGCAGGGCAAATATGCTAATGACCATTTAATAACAAATATCATTAATTTACCATTGGCAAAGGTAGTTTACAGATTATCTAGACAAAAAGGAGAAAAGCGAAGTTTCTGATATAAGGTGCACTAAATCTTCTGATGGATAATATCGATAATTACCATCCTATAAAACATAACTTTTATTAGGTAATAACTTAAAAGCGAAATATACTGAAATATAACAATTAAAATCCCATGGATATAAATAAAAGGCTGGATACACTCAAATTAGTACCTATATAATCCCACTATAAGTTATATGGTACAGAGGTATAATAGTGTGATTAATATGGATAAGTCAGATAGTAAATAAAGAAACATACGCCATAATAAGCAGTTATGTCTCTAATATAATGTCTGTTAAATAACAGGCTATAAAGGCTGATAATGTCCAGCTGACAGATAGAGGTTGGAACAAAATGTCCCAATTACTTCTTATAAATCACAAACGCTGGTATATAGTTCCTTCTGACTCAATCCTGCAGATCAACAATCAGTTGAAATGGAAACTACCCTGCAGCATATTCAGTAGCGTAATATATAAAGTGTGGCAGGAGCGTTATTTGAAAATTGTAGTTGCTAGTATGCTATCCCTTCCAACTCATTCCTGCCATTTGTAATCAGTTGTAGTATAATCTACCCTGCAGCATATTCAATAGCGCTATATGATGGATCACTCAGAGGCGCTGTCACAGATTGCTGTTATGGGGAGTGTATTGCTAACTGCCTGCTAGGTTTCCCCTCTAACTCTGGGCTTATAGGGGTAGTTAAATAATCAGACTCCTCTTAGTGCAAATATCGAGTGTGGCCAGCTGATACGCCGACGCGCGTTTCGCTGTTGCTTAATCAAGGCCTTTAATCAAAAATTTCTATCAACAATTTGGACCTTTTTTATATAGGTGGCGAAGAGCAGGGCAGCCAGCTAAAACCAACATAAACCAATAATGTGGAAGATCGTCTCTTTTCCACCAACCCGGTTTAACACCTTATCTATTGGCCGGTACTATCGACTATAAATTAACTCAATACCCTCTGGACTCAAACTGGTCAAGCCCTTTCAAGGCAAAACCTGATACTCCTTACTAGAGCATCAACGAGTCTGATAACGACGAGGGAACCAAGGCTACATCGCCCACACTTACGTACCGTATGTTTAACAACCATCTGACTGCCATGCTCTCCCACCACAGCCGTGTGTTCTATGGGCCACGCGGCCCGCCACCTAAAGAAAAAACTAAACCCCTCAACTCCGAAAAAATACTTTCTATAAATAAAACCATTCCTTCTGCCGACAAATGCACCCCATCCGCTCTGAAAAGATGTCTCCTGTCCACCGTTAACCCGGGATGACTTATCACTACCCCTTGCATGCTTTTCACGTTCTGCCTTGCGTACCCGTTTATCTTTTTAACCACCCTTATCAATGTGGCCGGGGGAATAGATGACCTCCAAGACAACCGAGGAATTATATTAGACCAACAAACCTTCATTGAAGGCCATTGGGCGTGTATTTGCGCAAGACCCTCACGAATGTTTATGATTAAATCTAGGGATTTTCCTCTACCCACGTCATTACCTCCCAGATGAATCACCACTATATCGGGGGTACCGTGCTCCTCCATTTCCTTACACAACGTGGGAATCAACTCCGCCCATAACATGCCCCTCTTGCCCAACCACCTGATGTCAACTGGGTGTTTGAAACCGAACCGCCTATCCGCTAATCTGTGTTTCGCTGCCCAAAAAATAAACGAATGCCCCACGACCCATACTCGCGTCGTCATCACCGTGGAACCTAGGACAAAATAAATAGTCTCATCAGATCATACCCATATCTAAGAAACCATAACGACTACCAACAAAACGTGTTCTAATTCTGTTGCCTTCTTGCTGGAAATAGCTCCTCCTTACCAGAGGGGCCACCCCCGTTTAATTGAAGTATTTGTCACGGAAGAAAACTTTTTCATTAGCTACACATTTATACCCCATATGAGGGACACCTGTTCAAATTTTATTCATTTAATTTTTATTTATTTTTATTTATTTTTATTTATTTCTCAAAACTAATTTATTCTAACTCTTAAACAAATGAAAAGGAAAATTGGTAACCCACATGAAGGTAAAAAACCCCTTATAACCCTGGGAGGCACACAAACTAATCAGGCCTTGCCAAGGAAACAAGGGGAGAAAATCCCTTCACGCCCCCGTTCAACACAGCGAGCAGCACAGCCCTGAGTCACCAAGTGATAGAGGAGAAAAGGATAAGATGAAAGCGATAGAGAATACTGAAAGACTTGAGGAGATGCAAGACCGCGCAGTGAGAGCCCTTTCAAGGCTCATTATAAGGCCGGATGTATTTCTTATATGCCTGTGACCTCCATCTCCCTAGTGCTTGAATCTCGGGGACAGATGCACCTCCAACTGCAGCGGCAGTGGCAGCCCCTATCCTGAAAGAATGAGTACCATAGTCTACAGGATTCAGACCTATTTCCCCTAGAGCCCGTTTCAACAAGGCGTTAAATTGAAATTTAGTTAAAGGGGTCTTGTCCACATGAGTTAACCACACACCCTCCCCCGTGGGCCGGAGACTAGCAAATTTATTGGCCATCATGACTGGGCATATAGATGCTCCCTGCTGCTCTGTAATTGTTAACCAATGACCTCGGCCTAACTGGTCTGTTTTCGACTTAACTATCTTACAGCGCATCACGCTAGGTTGTAAAATCACATTTCTAGATAGCAAAGCCCCCCTACGTCATTCTTGGATCTGGCTACTAGCTCGCTAATTCTGAAAGCACCGTGATACGCTACTGAGAAAGCTAACCCGAACAGCAAAGCCTCATAATCATCCATAGCTAGCTTCTGCAAAACCTCGATCAGCCTAGCTAAAATTTGGCCGTCAATAGGCCGGCGAGTGTCATTCTTCATCGGCTGCATTCTAGACCAACCTTTCAAAGCCTTTGATATAATAAATGACTTTGTGGGATCCTGTGTACCATTTAGCCTAGCCATGAATGAAATACCGGCTAAGAGAGACCCCATTCTCGCTTTAGACACCCCTTCGTTATACTGGTTCCACATAAAGCCCGTAATAGAGGGAATCTGACCTGAAATGCTGCTGTTGAAAGATGCCTGGTAACCCAACCAACGTTCCCATGCCCCTTGATAACACCTTCTAGTTGCAGGAGCCAAGGACGCCTCTGCTAGCCACCTTATCCCTATCGTATCATCTGCCAATCAGAAGGGGGACACTGTAAGCCCGTTACCCGGGCATGCGGGGCCAGAGACCTAAAACGTTGCCAGTCAAAACGAGAAAGAGAGTCTGCTATCTGGTTATCTACGCCAGGAACGTGCCGTGCACGAAAACTAATATCACACTCAAGGCATCTCAATACCAAGACTCGCAACAAGTTGATCGCCGGGCGTGATGAGGCTCTCTGCTTGTTAATAGCCTGGACCACACCCAGGTTGTCACACCAAAATACCACACTCCTACCGTGCAACCGATCAGACCACAACTCTAAAGCCACGATTATGGGAAACAACTCCAAAGCTAACAAGTTCCGGACCAACCCCTCATCCTCCCATGACTGCGGCCAAGGCGCCGCGCACCACTCTCCTTGGAAAAAAGCACCAAAACCTTTCGAGCCCGATGCGTCTGTATGTAAGTCCAAGGATGTACTGGCTACTGAGGGTGCTGGCCATACTCGTATACCGTTGAAAACCGCCAGAAACCGTTTCCATACAACCAAATCCTCCCTAATTTCCTCTGACAGCCGTACTTGGGAATGGGGACTACGGCAACCCGACGTTGCTAGTTGCAATTTTCTACAAAATACTCGGCCCATAGGTATCACCCGACAAGCAAAATTGAAGGAGCCTAACAGAGATTGAACTTTCCGTAAGGAGCAGGACGGGGACGACATAACTTCTTCAATCAGTGACTGTAATTTAACAATTTTATCAGGGGGTAAACGACAACAACCTTCTATTGTGTCAATTTCTATGCCTAAAAAGGCCAAGCATGTGGCTGGGCCCTCTGTTTTGTCTGCAGCTACTGGTACGCCCATCACCCGGAATAGCGCTTGTGCCGAATACAAAATGTCCTTACAACAAGGGGAATTGGCTGGGCCTATAAACAGGAATTCATCCAGATAATGCGCTATGCCGCGGTGTCCCGTCCCCGCCCCGACACACCAGTGGAGGAAGGAACTAAAAGCCTCAAAATATGCGCATGAAACCGAGCAACCCATTGGCAGGCATAGATCCACATAGTACTCATTCGGAATTTTAAACCCCATAAATTTAAAGGACTCGGGATGCAAAGGGAGGAGGCGAAAAGCGGATTCTATGTCCAATTTAGCCATCATCGCTCCCTTGCCAAACTCCCTAACTATGGTTAAAGCATCATCGAAGGACTGGTACACCACTGAGCTAAGTGTAGGGTCAATCGCATCATTAACCGAGTTGCCCGCTGGGTGAGACAAATGCTGAATTAATCTAAATTTTCCCGGGGCCTTTTTTGGTACTATCCCGACCGGGGAAATGACTAGATCCTGAATGGGGGGGGATGAAAAGGGACCCACCATACGTCCCAGGCCTATCTCCTTACCAACCTTCTCTGCCAGAATGTCAGGATGTAAATACGCGGAACGAAGGTTCCTGGCGGCGGTCCCCGTCACCCCACTGTCAATGGGGAGGCGGAAACCGAGGCGAAAACCCTCTCTAAGGAAAGAGGCCTGGGCCGCATCCGGATAAAGAGCCAGCCACCTACAAAGGATTGGGAATATGATGGGAGAATCCGCCTTAGATAGCACCCCCTGCCCCTCCCCGTCCCCTACCGACACCAACGGTGCCCCGAGGGCAGTCTTTGAGGGGGTGACTTCCTCTACAATTGGAGCAGGCGTGTCTGTAACGGCATGCCTCCCCCCTCCCGCATGAGGAGTTGTTAAAAGCAAAGCACCGATTCCTTGAGGACAGGGGAGCACCACGTCTCCCCCCGTACTGAAACCTAGTTAACTGCGGGGGACCGTACCCCATGTGCACCCCTCCCATCTGGGCTCTATTCAATCTCATCCAGATTTCCACATCCTTATAGGCCAGGGGCATATAATGTTGGCCGTGCACTTTCTCCCGGAAAAGCTTATCATACAACCTCCAGGTCCCGGGGCGTTCACAACTATGCATTTCGTTAATCAAATGGAGATATTTCCAAACGTCTATAATTGCATCTGGTCTCGTTTCCAAATAACAAGCCGAAAAAACACAGTACCCCGTTAGCCAGTTAGAAAAATTTCTATACGCATCCTCACCAACTCCACCTCTCGCGCACGCGGCCGCCAACTCTTTCTGTGTGTCCGCTGTCAGCTCAAATATGTCAACATAATACCCTCTCTTAATCTTATATCTCATGCTGCGTCTAATTCCTATCGACAATGCTGTGTTCTCACACTTCACTAGCGGGCCTCCTGTCGGTGTGGAAGAGGTGGTATCTAACCTGTCTCTGCTCTTCCTCTTAGCTCCCCCAAAATGAGTTCAGTATTTTAATCAGCTTGCGCTGACCCTGCCTAGGGGAAGATGAAGCTGACTCTTCACTGGTAGTTGAAATGCTAGAATCAGACATGTATTGTGTATTACATATAGTAGAGCCCTCATACTCACCGGATGCTCCCTGTGCCTCCTGCCGAACAGCCCCCGTTACGTCCTCATCTTCCGATTCACTCTGCCGAGCCCCTTGCTGCGTTGTTGCCTGCACCGACTCTTCTCCTTGCAGCTGAAGACTCGCTGCCCCGCCCTCGTCCATCTGTGTCCCTGCGGAGGACAGCTGCACCTGTGTCACTGGATGAGAAGACACGTTAGCACGCGGGGGAGACAAACTGTGTGAAATGTGAGGCGGGACCCCTGCCGGGGTGACTAAGGGCGGAGCATTCGTGAGATGACCATAGAAACCAGCGGGAGGAGGGACCCTTTGACTCCGATCACGTAGCTGCTCTGGTAGGGGGAGCTGAGGATCCATACTAGAACACACAGCGGAATTATAAAAGGAGGGTCTAGGATACACGTGAAGGTACTGACCAGACAAGGAAGGATAGGGGGCCGACCACTCACTTCTCCCATCTAGAACGGGCCTGAAATCTTTGGGGGGGTATGGCAGAAACCCCTGGGTGCTTGTACTGGCAGACCCGGGCTGATTACATGGTGCCGGTGTAAAAGGCCAGCTGCCTGCTAGAACTGAAGGGCCACAAGACCGGATTACGGAAGGAACTACGGAGGGAACCTGATGTGGAACTGCTCCCCAGTTATCAGAAAAACTGACCGGGGCTGGCCCCAACAGCCCAGGGGCCTGGTTAGATGATCTACCGGCCCGCCCAGAGGATTCCAAGGAAAATAGTAGCGGGGATGAGATAGGGGGTGGGCTGTCTCTGGCCCGAGGAAAAGGGAGGGGGGGAGGGGTACTGCCCGCTAGCGCCCCATGGAAGGCTGGCAAAAGGGGGAGAATCTCCTGCTGAATATTGGTGGGGGGCTGAGCCCCGTGAAGCCCAGGAACCTGGAGGCTGGGGATGGAGGGGGAAACTGAAGGGGGGTCAAATATAATGGGGCCCAGACCCCTATAGGGAGAAGGGAGCCCCTGAGGACAGACAGAGGGAGCTAGAACCCCCACCCCCACTACTTTACCGCCTGGGGACCCCCCAGCACTGAGCCCAGCAGCAGGTGCTGCCTGTGGAAACCAGGGCCTGAAATGACCTGGCGCCGCGGGCGTCGGGGAAGGGGATCCCCTGCCCCGAGCGCTAACTGCCCCTTTCTTTCTGGATCCTGCGCCGGTAACAAGCGGCCTAGCCGCCCGCTCCGGCGCCTTGGACCTCCTGGCATGCCTCAGGCCAGCCCCGCGAGGACCCCAAACTACGCCCCGCCCCCCGGCAATACACGCTGAGTTGCAGGGGGGGGGGGAGCAGCAGCCCGGGAACCGGAGGAAGGAACCTCCGTGGAAGCCACAGAACGGGGAGGAGGAGGAAGGGGGGGAAAACCTGGAGGGGACAGACCTGGAACGACGGGGCTGGGTGGATGCCATGACACGGGGGGGGGGGGGAAGTATATAGACACTACAAAGAGGGAAGAAGAAGAAAGTATATCCAAAAAGGGGGGAGACGACAGAAAAAGGGGATAGAGGAAGCGAGGGAAAATATAAGAGCAGACAAAGACAGCAAAATGCAATATAAAAAAGAACTACTTAGCCTGATGCTGCCAGTTATCCGGATCCAGGAAACAGGAAGCTCTCCCTCCTCCACTGCTGGATATATTCTTTCAACAACCACTCCCACCTCATTCCAATTGGCTGATTCCGTCCCAGGCTTAACTCCTTAATGGTAAGTAACATAGTCAGCTCACAACACATGCTTTTAAACTCCTTCGGCTTAATGGCCTCTCTCACACTATATGTCACATATCACAATATATGGTCTCATACTACAATCTATATGTCCTCTTTCGTAGTCTCATTCATATAATTGAGTATGTCCCATTTATAATCCCAGATATGCATGTTCCATAGGCTGAAATAGTGCCCCATAGAGCCTTCCTTGGTGCTGCCCTATATAGCCTCAATAGTCTCCCATATCTTCTAGAATAAAAGCTCTCACAGGCAGGGTCCTCTCTTTCTATTGTCTTATGTCTGTCTTTCTCAAATATCCCTGTCATGGGCCATCCTATGTGAGTCCCTACAGTTTTTGCCCAGAATCTGTGGTGCACTGTAAATACATAAATACAAATTAAAATGTCCATATTATGATGTGGAAGACAGGAGGAGGAAAGAGGGTGAAGTAGGGAACGGCAAATACATGCAGTTCTTGTGATTCAATGACGAAAGAGCAGTGCCAGGTCTATCCTTTTATAAAGCCCGGCACTCCCATGAAACTATGTGTCCAAGTGTGCATGACATCACACACGTTTGTGAAGAAACGGGGTGCTACTGGACTCAGGATTTTTTTATTTTTCACCGGTTTCTCAAAGTATATACACCAGAGGATCAGTGTATTATGTGTATTATTATTTCATGATATTAGGTACATTTTGCCCTTGCTATTACCTGCAATATTGTATGTATTATAAATATAAAGAATATTGCCATATTGTGTGAAACTAACAACACAGCCGAAGTCATTTTGCTTGTGTTAGCTAATGTAATTACCATATGTCTCAAATGTCCATTGTTATCAGGGCCATCTTTTCCATTGGGCACGATGGGCAGCTGCCCGGGGGCCCCACGGACAAGGGGGCCCCATAGGCATGGCTTTTAATGAGAATAAATAATCCTGCAAAAAAAAAAAACTTGCATAAAAAACCTACAAGGGTCACTGAGCAAGTACATCTATCTATCTCTATATATCTATATCTATATCTGTATACATCTATATATCTATATCTATATCTAGGGGCCCCGGTGCACTGCTTTGCCCGGGGGCCCATAATGTTGTTAAGATGGCCCTGATTGTTATGAACTACAATTTAGATTTGGTTTGTAATCAGAACAATGTCTGAGTTAACTAGCTGGCAGCCCAAGTGAATTAGCTAGGGCAACAGGTAATCTAAGAGATAATTAGGTTAGAGCTTATAAATGATATGCAATGTGTCTCCACAGTAATATGACCTTTATAGATCAAAAAAAATAAGATTTCTAGTTTTGAAGTCAAGGCACTTTATCCCCAAAAGGACTTAATCAGGATTTTGAACTAAAAATGGTTCCTCACAGATGATTAGTTCTTTGGCCATTGAGGTTACTTCAGGGCTGATATGGAGTGTAACCACATGAATGAATTACATTTGCGAAGTTAAGCAGTTTTCCGCTAAAAATTTGTCTAACCCTTTCTTAAACCCTTTCTATTGAATCTGCCTTACCTGACAGTGAATTCCATATCTTACTGCCCTTGCTGTAAAGAACCCCTTACTTTGCTGGTTGTGAAATTTCCTCTCCTCTAACCTGACCACGTGTCCAGTGTATAGTCCTGGGGGTAAAAAGTTGCCATGAAAGTTCTCTATATTGACCCTTAATGTATTTATACATAGTAATCATATCTCCTCTTAGATGCCTCTTTTCTAAAGTAAACATGCCTAAACTGGCTAACCTTTCCTCATAATTTAATGACTCTATACCCTTTAATTTTGTCGCCCTTCTCTGAACCCTTTCTAGTTCCAAATTATCTTTTTTTATAGAGCGGTGCCCAGAACTGTACTGCATATTCAAGATGAGGTCTTACCAACGATTTATACAGTGGCAAAATTACACTGTCTTCCCTTGCATCTATTTTTTTTTTTACTTTATGCATGCCAATACTTTATTTGCCCTTGCAGCTGCTGCTTGGCATTGAGCACTATTGCTAAGTCTACTGTCTACATGCACTCCCAAATCCTTTTCCATTATGGATTCTTCTAAATTAATTCCATTTAATTTATAGCTTGCATACTTGTTTTTGATCCCTAAATGCATAACCTTACATTTATCTATGTTAAACCTCATATTCCATTTGGCTGCACAATCCTCCAGTTTATTTAAGTCCCTCTGTAGAGAAGCTACATCTTGCTCTGATTTTATTACCTTACAGAGTTTAGTGTCATCTGCAAAAATATAAACTTTACTCTCTAAACCATCACCAAGGTCATTAATAAATATATTAAAAAGGAGTGGCCCCAGCACGGAACCTTGAGGTACTCCACTTAAGACTTTTGACCAATTAGAAAATGTTCCATTTATCACAACTCTGGGCGTGACGTCATCACGCCCGGCATTTTCAGTGAAGAGCGCAGCACGGAGGACCCACGACGCGACGGACAAACAAGTGCGGAAGAAAGGAAACAAAACAGAAAAAAGATGTGAAGAAGGTGATAGAAAGGTAAGTGAAGTGGGACGAATAGAAGAATAATGGAGGGCACAGGCACAGTATCTGATACAGGGGCAGGGGAGGGAGGGGGGGGGCAGAAGCATGATGAAGGTGACAAATAGGAGCATAATGGAGGGCACAGTGTCTGATACAGGGGCAGAGAGATCTGATGGGCATGCAAGGGGCATTTAGTTAGGTTTGATGGCATGTGGAGTGGTGTTATGGGTATGTAATTCCCTCCACAGCGATTGTGAAGTACTATGAAGCGACTATATGTAGCTCTTTGAAACCTCCTCCCCTGGATACAGCAGCAAGGTAAGAGTTGTACTGATTTGGTGATTATTGTGAACATTTTAGCATTGTTGGATATTTTCTTTTTCACTTGGCAAGATATTGTAAAAAAAATTATGTGGATTAATTAACATTAAAAAACATCAAAGTTTTTTTAATGTTTAAACACTGACTATTTTGCAGGTAACAATAAATATAAACTTAATGTTATCGATAATTTCCATTTTTATTCCTGTGAGTGGTTGGGTAGGTAGGGGCCCCAGTGCATTGCTTTGCCCGGGGACCCATAATGTTGCTAAGATGGCCCTTGTTCGCATTGGAACAAGTTTTCTGTATTGTGTACCCAGCCTTAGTGATAAGAAAAATCAGCCTCATCGCTGATAAACGAGACATTTTGATAATTAGGCCCCTATATTTGGTCACAATGCTTCCTTAATTTTTGTCTTCTCTTTTACACAAATTACACCTAGCATTGCCTAATACATATGATAAAACTCAACCAAAAGCAAGCAGTTGAAACATTAAAAAAATAAACATGAGTGGCTATTTACAGATAATGTCACCTTGCATTAACAGAAACAAGTTTTATGAGGTGTCTAGTAATTCATATACAAACAAAAATGTTCTTATAATTTTGTTCAACGTCAAACATCATTAAATCAACAAGCTAAAGCCAGTAAAGCTAGGTACACACTACAGAATTTTCCAAAAACGTTTTATGCCGATCGATTTTACATGCAATCGATGTTCCGATCGCTCGATCCATGGACTGCATACACACTAGCCTTGTTTAGGACGATAAAGGGAAGAGCGGACGTCCCTTTAGCGACTTTTTACAGCCTTGTTGTTGTGAGCAATGACTGTAATTTCGTACTCACTGTTGTGGATTGGTCGGAAGTTTATACACACTACACAGCGGAAACGAGATTGGAACGAAAATATTAAACGGTACGAGCAACCAAATGAGGCGACAATCGTCCATTTGGGCAGACTTTCGACCATCGTGTCACTGCACACACTGACCCTACTTTTGAAGGAGCGGTCGTATGTCGGCTAATTGAGCTGATTATTGGACGAAAACCGTGTAGTGTGTACCCAGCTTAAGTTAGCTATCCATACAAATGAAGAGTTACACGCAAATAATGTCCTTCCTATCTTAACAAGCACAAACTGTTGCCGGGCTGTAAACCCCAACCTCTAGATGACAGATGACACATGACATACCAACCATACAACACACCCAGTTAGTGATGTAATACCAGGGAAATAGACACAACCCCACCTCCTGCAGGAGAAACTTCCCGTATATCCCTATGCAGCCAATCATCTCCACTCACCAGCTCGGAGGGGCGGGACTAGCCGCCTTCTTCCCTAGTCTGTCCAACCCTTGGTGCAGCGTGTTTTCCTTCTCTTGTTGTGTTGGGATGATTGACGTCAGTTGTAACCAATGGACGCTGGACGCCGACCGCTGACTGGTAAAGGCAGAGACTAGATAACCCAGGGTGAGAGAAGCAGCGGTATTTGAGCCAGGCTCTTATTTACGGTAATGTAACTTAATGTCCCATACTCATTAGTCGGAACTAATAGAAGAGGGTGTGAATCTGCAGGAGATCGCAGCTCACTAGGCTGACGGGTCTGGGGAATGGCTAAGAATCTGAGACTATTCCGGGAGTAGAAAGGGTTATCTGCGCTAGAGTTAATTAGTGCCCTCATTCATGATCAGGAAACGTTGCATATATGATGTTAATAATTTTATGATGTAGGCCCTATACATATTCATGTAAAGATAGACACTAGTCACTGTAGTTTATTGTATCTAAGTTTTGAAAACGTATTCGAATGGTATGTTATTTGGGCAGGCTAGGGGTTTATACATTTTGTTACAATGTAATGATTATTGTCGTATCTCCTGGTATTGGTAACCATGTTCCATTACTTGGCCACCTCAGTATGTAGGATGTACAGTGTATGTGTTTATAAACTGTATATCTTTCATTCGCAAATATTTTTTATTTTTATTTTAGTAATTCTATGGTGATTTCTTGTTGTCATTCTTTTAATGCAGTGCTCACAAAAACGTTTTAAAATAGCTTAAGTTTTATAGAATACACCAGTTCTAAATAAACATATCATAAAAATATGGTGGTTTATCCTATGTAACTGTTTAGACTTGCCTTCTTTACCTCTTTTGGTAGGAATGAGCCAAACCTAAATTGAAGGCAACCCAACATCATGATTTGTGAACCACTAAACTGTGCATAAATACTTATGTATAAAGGAAGCGGACACAAGTGTTTGTGTAACAGTTTATTGGGGGACTTCTAAACATCCCCTATCAGAACTCTGAGCACCAATGTACTGATAGATTTGGTAGGGGTGAATGTATATTTGTTTCCATCTCTTGGTAAGGAAGTAAAATACCATGCAAATACCATTTCATAGGTTTAGTTAGTATATGATGGCTTATAATGGTACATGGGATGACACCTGAGTCATGTTTACTCTGTTTTTTGGTGATTGGGTAGAAGATTAGGTCATGGGCCTAGATTCAATCGCTATTTGTTATGGCAATTTAAGTCCCCACTTAACCACTGGATTTTGTGTACTTTTCTTTTCTGTTTATGCATTGAGATTACACCTTTTATGTATGTTTTCTCCCTATGTTCATGTCAACCCTTTATTTCCCTTCCATAGCCCTGTAAAACAGCAATCCCTTCAAAAATTACTGTGGCAGACTATAAGAAGAAGCCTGGTAGTTACACTTTCTTCGGTTTGTTTCCTCACGCTGCTATGGTCATCATCAACATTTATTTATATAGCGTCAGCAAATTCCGTAGCGCTTTACAATTGGGAACTATCAGACGCCGTCCCCGCGCCTCCTCGCTAGCTGGGGACGGACGTCTGATCTCTACGAAGCGCCCTGTTGCTAGGCAATGGGGACGCTCCTTCCGGCAACGCAGTGCTCATGCGCGCCTGTTGCCATAGCAATGGGAAGCGCATTTGGGCTTACTGTCGGCAGTCAGCGCGTCTGACCGCCGAACCACTGCCCACCAATGAGGAGTGATTACTTCCTATATATGGCCTGCTCTGACACCACTAGGGTGCCAGAACAACTAGTTTCTTTATAGATCTAGCCTCCAGCATTTATATCCCTTATATTCTGATTGTTCCCAGTGTACCGACCCGGCTCTCTCTGACTCTAATTTGCATTCTTCCTTGGCTCAGCACTATACTCTCCGGATTGACCATGGCTTGTTTGACTACTCTTTGCTTCCTGATTTGGTACTTCATCTGTCCGCACGGTTCCAGACCTCTGCTAGCACGATCACGATTACCACCGCCAACTCGCAGGTAGCTTCCTGGGAGGGCCGCGACCTGCACGTAGTTTGCTGCAAAATCCAAACTCCCTTGCGGGGGTCTCTGGTGAAGACCGGCGGTGTGTTAGACTCAACGCCTCCTTGTGTAGCAGTGCCAATACCCGCAGGTGCCGCAATCTTACCTCGTGACAGGAACAAACATTAATAAAACGAGAGGTTAGAGTTGCCCTGCTCGCAAGCTTACAATCTATGGGACAATGGGAGTTTGAAACACAAGGGCACATGCTACATCATATTGCACATTGGACCAGCTAGAATACAAAGGTAAAAATTATTTAGTGGGCTGTGTGATCAGTCACACAGCAGTGTTGCTCAGAGGGTTGTTGTTTTGTGTTATCTGTGTAGAGGGTGGTAATAGGGTAGTTTAGGGAGATTAAGATGCTGGTTGAGGAAGCTTGTCTGGGGTTTTCAGAGAACACTTGAAGACTACAGACTCCCTCACACTTTTTTTGTGTGAGGGAGGGAATTCCACAAAATGGGTACAGCCTGAAAAAGTCTTGTAACCAGGAATGGGAGGATCAGATGAGAGTGAAAGAGAGACGCAGATCTTGTGCAGAACGGAGGTGTCGAGTTGAGAGATATTTTGAGACAAGTGAAGAGGTGTATGTTGGTGTAATTTTGTTGACGGCCTTGTATGTTAGTAAAACAATAATTTTATATTGGATTATATGATTTATAATTCTGCAGAGTTTTAAGTGTGTTGTGTGACTACCATGGCAACCACAGTCACATAGCACATGGTTGAAAAGTTCATAGGTATCGAGTTATGAAGAGTTGGAGGGGGGGGGGATTGTGAAGGCAATATCAAGAGAAGAATCCAAATGGATCTATGGATTACATACCCTCTCTCCACGTGGTCTTAATCTTGACTTTGACCTAGGGGCTTTTTTGGATAATAATTGATGTTGGTTATTATTTACCTGAATAGTGTGGATGATATAGAGAAATTACTCTGTGAAATGTGTTGGGTTTATTCGAGCTCACTTTTTTATATAATTTACCATCCTGCTCTTTTATGTTGTGTATGAAAAAATCATTATTCCACTCCATTTACTTCACTCCATTACTATATCATTTTTGTTCCTATCCTTATTTCTGCCCAATTGGTGTTCCTGCATGAGTTAGGAAGTATAAGGCTTAGTGCCGAAGAAACATATACAATTTGCGTGTGGGTCCTTCCTATTGGACTGTGGGCATGTCCTTCATCTGTGTTCCTCCCTATTGGCAGTTTGAATTCGGGTCCTATCCTGACTACCTTTATAAGAACAATATGGATTCCTTATGTACTATTTACACTCCCTGAGGAAGCCTGCCATTGCTCGGGTGAAACGCGTTGAGTCAGATGTTACATATGGAGTTTATTTAGGAAATGTATTTATCTTTGCTGGCACGGAGACCAAGAAGAGCTATCCTGTGGGGCATATTCAATTGTCGTTGGAAACGCCGAAAATCCCGCGGTCCGTGCATGATTACCGTTATCACGGTAATCGTGTGCGTAAAAACAGTTAATACGGTAATTTACTCCCTGAGCTGCGAGCTGAAATCCAGCTATTACCGTATTAACGGTAATAGTTTTTCCGCGGCGGGATTTCCCGACAATTGAATATGCCCCTTTAAGTCTAATAGGACCTAGGACGGAAGGGTGCGCATGCGCAAATTAGTCCGGAAGTGGGAGCGAGTAAAGGAATACACAAGGGTGAATACAACTGGCCGACGTTTCTCCAGTTTAAGAGGTGCAAGTGAGAGATTGGTACTGCTTCTGGACCGGAGCTCTTGGGCATATTACACACCTAAGGTACCATCTTTCACTTTTCTTCCTGACATGACGATTCCGGGACTGTCTTCCTGTTGGTTTATGGGACAGGTATATGGAGGTGTGTGTGTGTGTGTGTGTGTGTGTGTGTGTGTGTATATGTGTATATATATATGTGTATATATATATATATATATATATATATATATATATATATATATATATATATATATATATATATATATATATATATATATATATATATATATATATATATATATATATATATATATATATATCTGAAGAAGACTCTGGTGTTCCATTTCTAGGATATACATATTTATCGGTTGCATTTTCTTCATCTCCATATGCATGCATATACACTTTTTTTATATATATTTTTCTGGAATATGACTTTGATTTTAAACTTTTGTCTGCAGACATACTTTTTATTATTTACATGTTTATGTGTCTGGTTGTGTACTTCTTAATTTATTACACTTTTTTGTGGGTATATTCCGACTTATTTACCTTTTTTTGCATATATATATATATATATATATATATATATATATATATATATATATATATATATATATATATATATATATATATATATATATATATATTTCTGTAACAGAAGAACAAGCAGGGCGCCTCTGAGTGTATTATCAATTGTATAGTGTGGAATAGAGCAATAACTTGCATACCATGAAGTTGTAGATGATAAACTTTACAGAAGATAATGGAGTAATCTGTGCTTTGCCTTTAGTCCTCCAGATCTCCACCGATCCATACAAAATACAGGAAAACAGCAAACATAGTGTAATACTGCAAAAATCACAGCAATATCACCAGGTTCCCCACAATACTATGGGGTATATGGGATAACTATCCCAAAATAGTAATAGGACACCACCACGAGTGCACAAAATAAATATTAAAATCTGCGTACCAGATATAGTGATATATTCCACTTCTGAAGGGTATTAAAACATGTGTAACACCAATGTCTTCACGATCACAACCTCATCCATATGCCGAAACATAAAACACGTTGCTTCCTTAGTCACAGTTCTGCTGGTTACAGCGACGGGTCTCTGGTGTCTGCAGTCGCCACACTGTCAGCTCGTGTATTCCGCTGGTTTGAATGTAAATATCCGCCCAGTCCAAGCACACGGAGCGTAGCTATGCAGGGGCGTGGGCCTATATATATATATATATATATATATATATATATATATATATATATATATTACAGGAAATTGGGAAACCTGAATACTCCAGTAAGGTATGGGTGACGTGGTCTATCTTTTACGGCAGGGGTAGGCAACCTGTGGCTCTCCAGGTGTTGTGAACCTACAAATCCCAGCATGCCTTGCCACCTATCTGCTGGTTATCTACTGGCAAAGCAGGCTGGGACTTGTAGTTTCACAACACCTGGAGAGCCGCAGGTTGCCTACCCCTGTTTTACGGTATGTACCAAACATGGGCACCATCTTGAAATCGGCCAATAGGCCCAATTCCTGTAGAATTTTTGAAATAAAAGGGTGTACTGCGACTTTTGAATCACCCTGTATATATATTATTTAGCTCTTTTCCCCTTTGATTTGGTTCTATTTTTAGCGCCAGGGAGTTTATTTTTATATGTAGCTAAAAGATGCATGCTTAAGCGGTACATTTCTTTCTATTTAATGAAAAAAAAATCTTTCACTGTGGGATTGCTGCTTTAACCTTACACTTTGAATAGAAAATGAGCACATATAAAACATTTATTTTTAACATTTACACATATATAAAAGTTTGCAGGGATTACCAAAACAATGTGAATGTGTAAATAAATGTGCAAAATAGACCATGGGGTCTTTAAGGCAAGATAATGAGGAATATTTAGATCCCTGGAGTGGCAACTTCTCCACCTCGATGGTCCCATTATAGTGGTAAGGTTTACACAAAGCCTGTTTATATTTAAAATTCTAATAAAATGTAAATAAAACTCAGACATGATTGATAAATAAGCTTTTATTGGAATGAAAACTTCTCAAACCTTTATTCATCAATTTGTTGATTTAAAAAAATAATAATATATCTCCCCTTGTCTGTGCAACTTCAAACTGGCATTGAATTGTCCTGACCATCTCTCTATGCTTGCTTACCCCACCCACCCTGTCTCATCCTCCGTCTCTCCCTGCGCTCCTCTTGCCCTAGATTCCCTCCACTGACTCCCTTTCTGTCTGCTGTCTGTTTGCTGTCCTTTTAGTTTGTAAGCTCTTACGAGCAGGGCCCTCTTCCCTCCTGTCTCACCAGTGGCGGATCCAGGGGGGGGGGGGCGCGATCGGGGCGATCGCCCCCCCTACCAGGGGCTTGCTGCCGACAGCTGCACACTGTGCAGGTCCGTTCAGCAGTGACAGTGTGCTGCCCGGCTACTCTGATTGTGTTTTAAACACAATCAGAGCAGCGGGACAGCACACTTTCACTGCTGAACGGACCTGCACATACTGTGCAGCCGCCGGCAGCCTTATAACACAGAAAGGGGGCGGGGCCTAAAACGCCCCCCCTAAAATCGCCCCGGGTAGGGCAAATGTCTGGGTCCGCCCCTGTGTCTCACCACCTATTACTTCTGCACCAGCTACACTGGTACTAGCCATGCTTGTAGCTTTTGGGGGTCTTTGTAGTACTGGTTTATTGTTCTGTGCTGTTTTACCTTGTATGGTCTATTGTTTGTAATCTGTACAGTGCTGCAGACATCTTGTGGCATCTTATAAATAAAAGATAATAAATCTCTCATTTAATTCAGTGGTAAATCTTTTTTTATTTATAATACAAGTGAATTCTTGCAATCCAAGGCAAATGTTCTCAATTTGTAATCCATAGGAACTCTCCTTGTAATCCACAGGATTTTATTTTTTAAATAGCCCACAAGTGATGACATGCTACCCTTGATCGAAATGAATGGGTCACTAATCTGAATATGCCATTGACATGAAATGAAAGAAATACAGTTTTTTTTAACCAGTTTTGCTGGTTAAATTGCTTCTGTTTATCCCTAGTGGTTATGTGCAGAATGTGCTCCCTTAGAGATAAACAGACTTTTTCAAGTACAGTGACTTGCTTTGAACACGCTGAAACAAACAGTGTCCAAAAATATTACTTGATAACACAAATACATGCTGCTGCAAGCATGGGCTCAAGTGTGTATGGGCACATAGAATAGACTGGGTTTTTACATGCATTAAAAAAAAGCATACCCAATTTAGCATTTACAAAGTGATCAAGGGACTTTACGGTCTATTTGCATATTGAACTTAAATCCTTTAAGGATTCTTGCAGACAAGAAATATCTCACATTACATGTCAAGAGGCCAAAGGTGAACCAATGCAGATATGACATGAACCTCCATGTTATGCTGCATGTGCTGTCCACAGTAACAGCAATGCAACCAGTGCAGGCAAAACCACAAGAAAATCATTCCTGATTATTTGGATGAGGCTCAACTTACTGGCTATTCAGAGAAACAGTAGTAGAAAGTTCTTTGGCAGAATTATAGATGGTATGCTGTTACTAAGCAATGCACAGCTACACCAAACAGAAATACATTAATGAAATTCGATATGATAAGAAGAGTGAATAGTAAATTGCACATGAAAACTTCCTAAAAGCATGGAGACTTCAACTACTAATGAGACATACCTCAATTATAAAGCACACTCGGGGGTATATTTACTACACTGCGGGTTTGAAAAAGTGGAGATGTTGCCTATAGCAACCATTCAGATTGTAGCTTTAATTTTGTAGAATGCACTAAATAAATTACAGCTAGAATCTGGTTGCTATAGGCAACATCTCAACTTTTTCAAACCCGCAGTTTAGTAAATATACCCCTGGATGTTTATTGAAAATGCCCCGGTTTTGTACCCTACCATCTAGATAGTCCATCCTCGTGGACCTCAAGGAGCATGCCTACTCTTTACTCTCAGGAGATGGCTCCGCAAACTACAAATATACCTAGGCTTGCAGGGAGGCAAAAGAATTTTAAGTCCCGCTAAAGTGTAAATGTCACATCAAAAATCATCCGCCAATCCCTGCAGTATGGTGGAAATCTAGACTCATCTGCTACAACGGAGGCGCATAGCGGCAAAACTATTTTGTGCTGTGCCTCTACCTTTTTGCACTTTGTAAATTGGGCCAACAGAGTTGGCTTAATTATTCCTTTTTTTGTTGTTATGAATCACTGAATGTTAAGAGGATTTTATATCTAGGCAGGTGAAAGTTGAACATGTATATAGAAAACTAGAATTATAGCTACTTCTGTTTTTGGTTTTTTTTTGTGTTTACATCGAATGTACAAATTCTAATGTAAATCATGAATTCTTTAAAAAGTAATTTCAAAATGTAGGTAGGTTCCTATTTCTGAAAAGGGCATTGCTTTTTATGAATTCTGACTGAATATGTAAGCTTAACTTCTTAAATGAAACATTTTTCACTGGACTACAATGGTGTGATGTTTCTATTTATTATCTAACTGCTGTGTCCTGTGATGAATTAATTGACTAATAAAACAAACAAAAAAAAAAAAACACCTTTAAAAATCAATTGAATATTGGTGCATTGTGCACAGCTTCCTGCATTACAGGAAGAATGTGGGGTAACTTGTAATATGCATTATATATCAAGGTATGAGAGTTTGAGACCTTACTCCATGGTGGTATTTAACATAAAGGCGAATGGCAGCACTGTTTAATGAGTGGCAGAAATAATTTATATTATTGATATGTTTTTCTTAGTTTGCCTATGCCATTGCCCAGTTTAAGTTCACCTGCACCAAGTGAAGATATCCATTTAGTGTGCTAAAACCGTACACTGCCTGATAGTTTGCTAGGTGCTAAGAACCAGCACCATCACTGAGGAACTGCCTATTATTCATAAGGTCTAACTTCTACTCATGTGGTACTGGTTCCTAGAGAAATATTACTATTATTATTATTATTATTATTATTGCTCTTCGCACTTTTTGATGTGTTGTGGTGGAAAAATAACTTTTGTTTTATGTTTCTAAGTTGTGTGTTTTCAGCTCGCAAGTTTCTCTAGAATGATGGGGGAACCACAGAAACCTCAAAACTCTGTTTTAGCAATCAATTTGTATCTTCTTGATACCATATAACCATACAGGAGTGCTGGAACCCCCTTTATTGCAAGTAGCTCATTCTGTTGGAGGACTTTTAAATGTTTTGTCACCAACATTTTGTGGTTGAGTAAATGTAGTAATAAGGCTACTTTCACATGGGCACATTGCGAGCCCATGTTTTGTATATTAGCTGTTGGAACCAGACTCTCATGAACTTACCTTCACATAACAGACAGTGTGCGCTCAGAGTCTGTCACAATCGACCACTGTATGCAAACTGTACAACACTCGGGTGACAAGAACCCAGAATTAATATAGAATGTAATTGATGGAGAAATTAATATCAAGAAGAAGTGCAGATCTCAGTGCTTATGGTTTCTATTTGCCTGCACATAACAGGCAGTGTAAGAGTGAGTTCCTGATATAACCCAGTGTCTGAATTCCTTTCTCCATTGTGATCTATGTAGTTTCTGTACTCCTTGTCACATGATTTTATATCTTTCAGCATTTGTAAAACATAAGTTCATATGGGTGGGGTACGTTATACTGCAGCTTCCCACAATTGGTATAATAATAAAATAAAGCCTATTCCAATACTGACGGTATAGAGGAAATGCAGAACATTCTACAAAATGATAGCTAGAATCTGATTGGTTACTATAGGCAACATCTACACTTTTCAAACCTGCCAGAAAACTCTCAGTTTGATACATTTACTCCTTGGTGTTTTAAAGTGACAATGCCAGGAGCGTAACCATAATCCTAACCCTAATCCTTAGATTACTTTATCTAGGGAGCGGGTCCTGGCAGTGCTGCTTTAAAACTGGAAATGTCAGTTTCTGCATTGTAAATTACGTCAATTTCAAGTGCCGGCATTTGCTGTGTTCAGAACGTATAGAAGCCGTAAAGCAAGCGTGTTGCACATGTGGTCTGTCTTATTTATAGTAAATCTGCATTTCCTCTATCGTCATTATTGGAATTGACTTTATTTTATCGTTCTCTTAGTTGTCGGAATTATAAGCTGCGGTATAATGACCACCACCCGTTCATCTGATAGGATCTTTTCACAGGAAAACCCATAGCGTACACGCAGCTAACATAGCACCTGTGCGACATTGGCTTTAATCTCTGCATTAACCTCTCTATTATAATCTGATGATTCTGGGAACCTGACACATGTAGAGTTGCAGACATTTGTGTCCCGAACATTAGCAGGAAAAGACATGCATGAAAAACCATATTTACATGCATGTATTCACATCTCGCGATGTGTCCAGCACTACAACACTAATATATGAACATAGGCATGCACAGTACATTTCATTAGAGCATGCACCCAGGGAAACCAAGAGAGGTGTGTCTAGCACCACCTAGGGGGAAGGGCCCACGGTTCATAATATGCCAAATATTGCCCACAGATCATTTTATGCCAAACAGATATGCTGTCAGTTCATATTATCATCATTTATTTATATAGCGCCACTGATTGCGCAGCGCTGTACAGAGAACTCCTTCACATCAGTCCCTGCCCCATTGGAGCTTACAGTCTAATTTCCCTAACATACACACAGAGAGGGAGAGACTAGGGTCAATTTTGATAGCAGCCAATTAACATACTAATATGTTTTTGCTGTGTGGGAGGAAACCGGAGCACCCGGAGGAAACCCACGCAAACACAGGGAGAATATACAAACTCCCCACAGATAAGGTCATGGTCAGGAATTGAACTCTTGACCCCAGTGCTGTGAGGCAGAAGTGCTAACCACTTAGCGACCGTGCTGCCCAATGCTACACTATAGTCCCCCCAATTCATATTGTGCCAAATAGGCATGTCCACAGTTCATATTATGACAAACAATAGTGCACCCATATAATATTGTGCCAAATAATGCCCCCAGGTCATACTGTGCCAAATAGATGTGTATTTTATATAGTAATTAGTAATGACAACAAGAACAACTCGGCACTGATCTGTCCTCAGCTGCCCTGGGGGAAACTAGTGACTCACTGATACAGACAAGCATTCAAGCCCTGAGAGTCTATGTCGGAGACAGTGTCTGATATTAGGATGTGCCCAGGCACACCCATGTGTGCATACCTATACCTATGCATATGAACTGGATTTACCTCAGGAAAGTTTAGAGATGTGGCTTTACAATGTTAGTCGCGTTACCCTGCTTGTACACCATATAATCTAATGAAGTGTTATACACACAATACAGAATATTTTATTGATGATGTCATTAATAAAGCATAGTCACATTTTCCATATAAAATATAATTAAAAACAAGTTAAATTAAGTGAACTGAAATTAAATACAAACGTGAAATTTTACCCTTTAAAAGTGAAATGAGAATCTTCTATCCTGCTTCAGTCCAAATCGAAATGTCAATTAAATAATGCAAATAGACGGACGTGATTTCATATAATATAGCAGCCACATTAATGGACTACATACAATCAGCTGGAGAGTCAGTTAAGTCAATCAGAAGCAGCTAAATAGTTCACCATCATCAGTCTGTCTCCTTGCACAACGCCTCCAGCACCAGCAAGTGACAGGTGAATATGTGCCTGTGTTTGAGTCTACCTCACTTGCAGTTATGTGAACATGCCTTTACGGTTCACAGCCTACAGTTGCTCACCTCTACCCTCCCCTGTCCCCCATCTCCAATCATAACGAGTCACAAGTGTAGAATGCAACAAAATCTGCATACGGACATATGCGTACACGTTTTTGGTGCACATATGCAGTATGAAAATGCTCCAGACATACGTCCATCTCTTTGTGAAATAAAAACTCCTCCACATGAGGTTCTACATTAATTATAATGGTAAGGAAAGACGTAGCACACAGATGCTTGGGTGTATTGTGTTATTTTGTCCCTTATGATTCTTACCCTTGTGTCACCCACTGGCTGTAGCTCAGTCTCTCTCACCTCAGGATCCAGTTAATGTAGTCAAACCAGAAAAAAGAGATTAGCCTGTGGTAGGATAACCTGTTCTCAAACAGATGTACTTTCTTTCGCCTGCTGCCTTTTGTATGAAGGAGGCCCGCTCCATTTTCAGCACTAGCAACACTATACAAAAAAACCTGGTGCAAGAAATGTGTTTACCTATCAACATTTTATTACCTAAAATCCTCTCAAGAAAGAACTGATGAAATAGTTTGTGTATATAAGGTTTTATTAAAAACAGAAAAACAAGTGGCCGTATCTATCAACCATATCATAGCAGCTAAGAAAGATGTCTCATTTAGAGGTTTCAATAAAACATAAGCTATGTTGAAGATAATTCATCAAACACAGGAATATCTCAGTCCTTTTTGTTAGAAATGTAATTTTAGGGCAGACTGCCTCTAAGCAATCTTGGTAATGCAGAAAGCCAATCCTTATATGCAATAAATACTTGGAGAGCCTAAGGGTTTTCTATGCGCCTTTGGTCCAGTTTAATTAGGGCATGTCTTTTATATTCCAGAAGCCATCAAAGTGACCGAACATACATGCGCCTTTTTCTGAATTTTTTTTTGATGCAAATGTGTCCTACTTCTCTTGTTCCTGTCTCTTTCTCAGCGATACTATCTGAATCTCTCAATTTGGAGCATGATACACATACTTGCCAACTTATGGCAGTCGGCGTCCGAGAGCTGCCGGGGAAGGTGGGCATGCGGGGTGCAGGGCTCAAAAAATCGTGTCATTTTGGGACCAAATGCTACGACTCTCAGGGAATCACAGCATTTTGGATTTAATTCGATACGGGAGGCTGCCATACTCTCCCAGGAGTCCGGGAGACCCACCCGGAATCCTGGAGTCTCCCGGACATTCCAGGAGAGCTGGCAAGTATGATGATACATCTGAACTCGACTGCTCAACACTCTCCACTCTAAACCACTTGCTTGGATGCAGAACTCTTGCACTCCTCCTGCTTTGAGTGTTTTGAGTGACACTCCTAAATGACTGGGGAATTGCAGGCAAAAATGAAATGCTACCTTAAATTGAATGAAAACGCTGATAGTTTGCAATGCTGTGTGACATGGGCCTTAATTTTGTTTTTCAATTATAAATAGGAGCAGAAAAATTAAAATCAGTGTTTGCAAACTATTTTAGGATATTATTTTGCAAAAAAGAGTGAACATCTTCTTTAATGTACTTGTAATATGTCAATCACATACTGCAAGACGTCTTTCGCTTCTGGTTGCCAGGTGAGAATTAATCTAGGTATTACTTCTGACTTCACCCTCTCATTTGGCTTATTATATGTAGTCCGTGGCGGATCCAGGGGAAGGGGGCGATCAGGGCGATCGCCCCCCCTAGCAGGGGCTTGCTGCCGGCGGCTGCACACTGTGCAGGTCCGTTCAGCAGTGACCGTGTGCTGCCCGGCTGCAATCAGATCAGCGGGGCAGCACACTGTCACTGCCGAGCGGACCTGCACATACTTCTGCAGCCACCGGCAGCCTTAGAAATTAGAAAGGGGGCGGGGCCTAACCCCCCCCCCCTAAAATCGCCCGGGGTATAGCAATAGTCTGGATGGATCCGCCCCTGTATGTAGTATTGTGGGTGGAATTGGTATTGGTGCATTAATGCAAGTTATAGAAAAGGAAGAGAACTTCTCTTTAAGTCTAGAAGAGGAATTTTCAACTTTGCTGTTCAGTAGGCAGGCACACTATCTGAGGGTTACTCTACAAAAATATATCAGAGCTGGAAAGTAAGGGGTAATGACTTGTCCTCTGAGCTTCTCCAGTCTGGGCCTCCTGCCAATGTATGGACTGCTTAACGTGCTTTCTAAATTGGGGATCGTGGAGTTATAGTGAGTTTTTCCACCCAGAACCCCATACTCTGGTCCTTCCTGCTGGGTTGACTGGAATGCAAAGCTCTCTGGTTCTTATTGTGTTCAAGGTTTATTGTTATATAGATTATCGCTCCCTGGCTGAATTAAAGTGTCTAGGACATGGATCTTAACCTGGACTTTCCCTGCTACTCTCTCCCTGAACACCCCTATCAAGCTGGTGCCTGTGCTTGGGCCAGAATATACTCCGATCAATTAAGACATTAAGACAGTATAACACTGATTCAGTAAGGGAATGTTAATATGGTTTCTTATTTGTTAATGGGGTATAATTTATGTTTAATTTTACTTGAGTAGATTTTTAATTTTATATGTTAATGGCATAATCTCTCTAAAATCATAACGGTGTGAGTTTTTCCAGATTACATTTATTATATACATTAACATAAATGTTAAAACTACCAATTATATGATTTTCATTCTTGTCTTTTAGTTCTGACCACTGGCAAAGTCACCTTTACATGTTACAAGATGAGCCAATGGGAAGCCCTTTTGAAGCTAACTGGGGTATTCCAGGAACAGATCCTCGCTCTCTACAGTAACGAGATTGTTCCAATGGAGGTACGGCAGTACCTGGCACCATGGTTTGAGTCGCAGAACTGGTAAGACACAGATCAAGTGGCTGTGTGCTCAGAATTGTGTTTTCAATATGCACATTAAAACCTACAGTATGTATACTAATCGTGAATGATCTGACTATGATTTGGCAAGGTGTATTTATTACAAACAGTCAAAATATTGGTGCTTTATGCATGTTATAATATTGTGGGTGGGCAGCATAATGTAGAAATCCGGAACAAATCCAGTAGGATATTTTAAAGAGCCATCCATTGATATCCATAGAGATGCCTCCTAAAAGTTTTATGTCAGCAGTAATTGTCTTAAGAGCATTGGATACCTGGCTATATGTACAATAAGGAAAAGGGTGCGATCTTCCCATAGTGCATTACTTTATTAAAAACACTTCTCATGGATTAAAAATGCTCATATTGAATAAGAGTAAGATAAGTGAAGATTAGCACTGATGGCAAATAATACAGGTTCAATATAACTTTATCTTTTGCCCAAATTCTAGATAATCCAGGTGTGCTCCGAAAGCCAGGTCACCAACCCACGTATTTCATTTCATAGAACTTCATCAGTGGTGTGATCTGTCATGGGCCTTTATGGTTTATCTAGTACACAATTCATTAGGAAACCATTCCACAGCAATGGTGAGATATTTGCAATTATCGGATTTAGACAAATTAATGTTACAGACCACTCCGTAAATCAATAGAGACTCAGAATACATTGACAAATCAAGGTTAAAGTTACGATAAGAAAGGCAATAAGAGGACTGGAGTTAAAAATCGCTGGTCTAGACGGAAGAGGACTGGTCTAGAGCCTCCTTTGTTAGGTAGCATCGGCCAATCAGAAACATATAGCTATTACAACAATCATTCATTAAAAGACAGTATTTATAAATCGCACTCAAAAATGAAAATTCATCTTGAAACATTCACAATTAACATTCAGTAATTAACATTTCAAAACAAATTTAGTATTGTTATATATAAAATATATTGCTGCATGGGTCCAGGAATGTTCATGGGTGCATTCCATGTGGGTTAAGGTGTTGAATTCTCTCTCAGCTTCTTAGAATATATGCTGCAGAGAGAGGAGAAGCACAGATGGAGTCTTATCATACTTCTTATCATAGAATTGCCATGAATGTATATAGAGTAATCTTACTTGCAAAGTTAATTATTACGTTTTGGGGTGATAAATATTTTCCGCCAGCAAAATTCTTGCAGAGCGTCTGAAATAAGATGAGCAGGTAGCGCAATGTGTTCTGTAATTACCCAATGTAAAATTAAAAAATTGTATCAGAGAGATTTGTTAAACAATTGGTTTATGCTTCAGAAATCTCTTTTAAACTCTTCTAGTTCTTCCTATTATACGCTACACATAGATTAAATAAACATCATTCAGAAATGGTAATGCTACTTAACTAATAGTATTTGATTGTTGTGTGGATGTGGGAAAGATTCAACAATTACATGTTATAGACGTTTTAAAGTGTACTTGCTGATAACCAGGGCCGGATTAAGGGAATGGAGGCCCCTGGGCTAAGGGCACCTCCATTCCCCCGTGAGGCCCCCATTGTGAGCCGCCCGCCGCCCCCGTCCCCCGTGAGGGCCCCCCCCAAAGCACTTACCTGTCAGTCCAGTCCTCCATCCCCGGCGCGCTGTAAGCTCCTTACTGAGGAGATCTCGCGAGAGTTCACTCGCGAGATCTCCTCAGTAAGCAGAGTACTGAGCGCCGGGGACGGAGGACTGGACTGACTGTGCTCAGCAGCATTGATCGGGCTGGGGGTGCCCCCGCCCCCGGACCGATCAATAATGCTGCTGCGGACTTTGAAGGGCCCCCTGGATGCCCGAGGCCCCTGGGCTATAGCCCAGTTAGACCTCAAGTTAATCCGGCCCTGCTGATAACCATGGATTGACGTGCTGATTATAAGTGTTTGTACTCTGTTGGAAAATAGAAGTAAAATAGAAGTTATCATATGTGCATGGATTTTCTCACACAACTAGAAAAGATGATAGAACTGTTTTTAGAAGGCGATGATTGTAGGTAAAGAGTAGAAATGTGTTTTACCTTCCCTGCAGCAGTGAGAAAGGTAAATACCCCAGTAAGTCTGTTATTTGGCTGATTGTTGAGTGATGATCGGTCACAGTTCCAGTACAGAGCTAAAATGTTCAGAGCAGCCTATTTTTCTTGTACCTCCATTCGTATGAGTTAATCCTCCTTTTCTGTCTCCCCTTAAATAACAGCACAATTGTTTCATCTTCTGTGCTTCTTGCTCACTATTAAATATAAGTTGTAAGAATTTGGAACACTCCTCTCTAATTGAAAGTCTTCTGTTCATTTTACATTAAAATGAGTTTAAGGCACCAAATGAATGTATAACAATACAAGAAAAAATGTTTACAATGTCCTCTGTTTTATCAGATCTCAAATGCTTCCTTTATCTCAAGCATATAATCACAAATACAAAAATACAGTGAGGTTTAAGCAAGTATGTAACAATGCAGACAAGCAGGAGGAGGGATCATAGTGACAGCAGTTATTAGAGATGAAGAAACGCTTTAAACTTATTCCCTGAAATATTCACCTCTTTTCACATTCAGCTGCAGATTTTCACATTTACCTTCAGGATTTTTGCCTAAGGAGTTTACAGCACAACAACGTCAATTTAGAATAAATTGACTGTTGTGCTCCCAGCTCTATCCATAGACTATACATTCCATGAAATATGCATTTACAAATACAGCGTGGAAAGGTATTCTGTGAAATGCCAAAGCAGAACGGGAAGATTATTTTTGCAAAATGTTTTGTACCACCACAAATTGATTTGTGCAAGATTTTGCTGCAATTTTTCTAATCTCTAAAAGGTATTATCTGGCTAAGGCTGCTCTGCATGCTGCACAAACAGTATTCTTACTTGATGTAAACTTTGAGCTTCTGGATTGTAAAATAAATTCTTTACATTACAACACAGTCTATCTTACTACTGTGCTAATGGTAGTAATCTGAGAGGGTCAGAAATGATCCAATTTTCTGGGGTGAGACATACGGAACTGTTCTGAAAGTGGAATATGTTTAATAGAATGCTCAGTGCAGGCTGTCCGAAATTTCCCTTTCCCTTTATAAACTGTAATCTGACATGCCCTTTATGTCTTCAATGCACGGGATATTCCCTCAAAATAGACCTATGCATTGCAACCTTTACTGAAGTCTTTTGCAGACAGGGGAGCTGTGGGGAGTCCCCTTTAAGACATATTCTGTTTCAAGAGCTGTTCTGAATTTCATCTATACCCCTTCTGTGTGCATCTAGGCTTACTGTATAATACTGAACAACACTTGACAATAAACTGTAAAGTTTGTGATTAAAGAGCATTTGAACTTGCACTTGAAGTGTCTCTACATTCTGTTTCTCACTGTAAAGCACCCATGTGTAGAGGAGAATGTGGAGGGTGAGGGATAATGCTTACCTCCCAACTGTACTGGATTGATGATTTTTAAACGGGCAGGTCTTACAGGCAAGTAGGTGTGATTGGGTATATTGGTGCAGGGTTGGTGTGGACTCTGGTGTGATGTGTGAATCTATGGAAGGGCTTATTTTTTCCGGGAAAAATTTTGGGAGTTATGTGAGAGGAAGGGAACATAGTCAGACTGATTACACTCACACTTTAGACACTGCTTTCCTCTGCATCCGTGCAGAGCAAGTTAAAAACTCATTTAGGGACCATTCGACCAGTGTAACTTTCACGAATTGGAAGGGATCCTATTAGGTTCCCTCCCTCATGTGTTCAATATGGTTTAACAGCAGAATTGTTTAATGTGTTCCCCCCACTATGTACCCCTTCAATCCTTCCCCTTTTTATTTTGTGTCCTTTCCTTACCCCCCATCCCTTTTCCCTTCAATCCTTCCCCTTTTTATTTTGTGTCCTTTCCTTACCCCCCATCCCTTTTCTTCTTTCTGTACCCCATAATTTTTGAAAAATTAATAATAAAAATACTATTGAAGTTAAAAAAAACTCATTTCGGGTCCCAGATGAACTTTCACTAACAGTTTATCACATTAGATTAATACTCCAATGACGCTTTGTACTCCTGATGATGTCCGTTAATGTAGTGCATATAAATGGTAGTAAAAAAAGCAGGGTAGCGGTTTGAGCAGCCAGATCCCTTGTCTGTCTGGGCCTCATATCTCTCTACCTTCCCTCCCCCATACTCCCCTGCAGGCACTTGACTTTTCAAAATTATTTCTATTGATGTCAATGGATGTAAATATTCCCGGGCTCCTTCAAATATTCTGCTGGCTCCTAGATTTTTTTTTTTTTTAATGTTTGTTACTTGTATAATGTAAATGATATCGTGTGTGATTTGTATGATATTTGTACCCATGGGGTATGTTTTGTTATTTGTTTCTTTGTATGACACATCCATTGAACTTTTAGGAAACTGGCAGCAAAAGATCGGTCGTTGGCCACCATTCATTTGCAGAATCTTTTAGAACATCTGGACACGCAGTTCGGTCGTTTTACACAGACTGATGAAATACTGCAGAAACACAACTTACGCAAGTTCAAGTTGAAAGTACAGGTAGCTTTGGATATTCTGATTTTTGCTTACATACTGGGCTGCCCTCTGTAGTGGGACACGCTGTGAATAGGTTGCCTCACCATGTGCTCCTTTCTCTTGTTATGTTTTATTCTTCATTTTCTTAATCTGTTGATTCTCCTTGTTGCTTCAGACATTCTAATTTTCCTCTACGTATGCCAAAGCAAGCTGCTATATATTGTAAACAGTATGTTATAATACAACATAGCAGAGTACATCCCATGAGTACATTAACAGTGCAGCCTTTTCTGAGTACATTTTAGCAATTCTCTGTAAGCTAGGTAGCCATGTGCTTACAGGCAGATTATGGTGAGGGGTGACATTCCATGCAGGCTGTAATCTATTTGTTTTCGTGCAACTCTTGTGTGTGACCACAACTTCTCCAGCGCTCTTACAATTTATTTTCTGCACAAGTTATGCACTGTAGCTTTGGTATCTACAGGGAAGAGTCACTCAGAAAGTAATATAGACTGAGCTGCAGGGTGTCATTGTCCTGCACAACGTCAGCCAGGCGTGGGCTGGGAGAGGGATGGCCGGGGGGCACACAGGCGGCCGCATCATATTACAGGGGATGCGGCCGCGTCATTGATGACGCGGCCGCATCCCCTGTCATCCCCTGTCATCCCCTGTCATGTGGCCGCGGGGGGAGAAACTGTTTTTTGCATCCGGGGGGGCGGCCAGCCCGCCACTGACGTCAGCTGTGTTGAGCACTCTCTCCGACATGTCTACTGGAATATTGTCACTCTCTAGCATTATTGCAGCAGATTTTCCAAGCAAATGACTGCTGATTTTTAGATCAATAGAAACAAGAATAAAACTGCATCCTTAATGCAATGGGACACTTAATGCAATGGGACACTTAATATAAGGCTGACATTCCCTGTCTGCACATTCACCTTACATAATTACTAACCTAAAATAAGACACAGCACAGTTTTCAATTTTAGAAAACTAAGGTCACAATTTTACAAATCATGGTGGCAAAGAAAGCAATGCAAGTTCAACTACCAAGCTAATACCATACAACAAACAGAGGGCTGGCCATCCGGCCCAGAATCCCTACCACTTATGGCATCAAAGTGATTACACCCCTTCTGGCCTCCAAGGGCACATTCACTGTAGAGCTGCCCAGGGCCTTCACAGAAAGGACCCGAAGAGATGCATAGAGTGAAGGGGAAGTATCCTACGGCCACACATAAATCTCTTTTGCCATGTTTTGACCACTGACTGCACTGCTTTCCCGCTACTGCATGGTCGGACTGGGCCACCTGGGGGCCGGACTATCCGCTGGTAGGCCCCGACCCTGATCGCTCCCCTCTTCGTTGGTAGGGGGAGTGGGTAACTTAAAAAAAATAGAAAAAAAAATACTCGCGTGACCGCGGAGCAGGCGCCCCTCCTCTCTGCTCCATCCTCACTGAATGTCGGGTGTGACGTCATCACACCCGCCGTTCAGTGAGAAGCGGCGGAGAGTGGAGTCGGCGAGAAGACAGAAGAAAGAAGCTGATAGAAAAGGTAAGTGCAAGAATGGAAGCAAGGGGTATAAAGGCATGGCAGAGGGTGAAGTGGGAGCACAGACAGCATGGCAGAGGGTGTTGCAGGGGGGGCCAGGAGAAGGGGGGACCAAAAGCAGCATGGCAGAGGGTGTTGAAGAGGGGCCAGGAGAAGGGGGGAGCAAAAGCAGCATGGAAGGCTCAGTGTGATAAGGAGGCACAGCATGGTAATGAAGGGGCACAGTAACGTATGTGTGTGTGATGGCACGGCAGGCTTGTGGCAATGTAATGTGTGTGTTGTAGATGGTGGCTAACTAATGGGTGCTATTTTGTTTGTGGGGTGATGGTGATACAATTTAATTTTATAGTGGGGACTATTAATTTAAGATGGGGTGGTTTAGGGGCTATTAATTGAATGTGGGGCTGAGTTTGAGGAGCATGAGGTTTATTTATTAAATGTGAATTATTTAATGGCAGTGACAGTTGCTGGAATTAGGTATATTTATTAACCGTAAATGCTATTAATTTATTGCTGGGGCTGTCTGAGGGAGGGAAATTGGTTTATTTATTAAATGGGAATACTATTACTTTAATGTTGGGGCTGGAGGAAGGCCTAAGTATTAATTGTGGATCCTATTGATTTAACGCCGGGGCTGGTTGGAATTTTCTAAATGTACCCATTTATTTTCCAAATAGGGCCCCCAACATTCTAGGATCAAGACAAGCTGCAACCAAATAAACCAGCAGCCACAGGTGGGGAAAGTGACAAGAACAGGTAGGACGGTCTGTCAAATATTCAGAGTCTAGTGGGACAATTCCGAATTTTGGGGACTGTTCTGCCCAATCTAAGGGGCAGGTCAAGACTGTGTACTCTTTATATACACACTGCTTTCTTTATATACAACACTATGGTGCTAGCTCTCCTTTGTGGGCTGACCACTCCCCCTCTTGTGGGCCCCTAGCGTTGCAGTCCCCCAGTGGGCCCTTAATGCCCCAGTCCTCCGACATTGGCTGACTGTGCCTTGTCTCAATAAGGGAAGAATCAGGTTAACAACACAAGCAATCACACAGTACTTAAACAGGCATATTGTGACAGGGAGGGATGGAGTGATTTCGTGCAGCAAAAGATAGAGAACTTCTCGTTCTTGGGTGCTATACAGGTTGTTTATCACTCCCAGTGGCAGGTTTTTGAATATAAGTTCAAAACATGCTATGGAAAACTTCAACACATGAAGGTAGGTGCAATGGGAGCCAACAAGCCTGGTGTTTAAGTGTACCTATCCCTATACAGGCCTTCATTTATCATTAAATATGTACCAGCTACCCTCTCATGTGGTGTTTATCATTAGTACCCAACGTCTTTCATCTATCCCATTGATGAATAATGTAGTTATTCACTATACTCTTTTCTTTACTCTTTCACTGTTTCTCTTATCCTCTGGTCCATTCAAACCATGTTTATCTGCAGTAATGCACTTCTTTGATTGTTGCACTATTTTTATATGATCAGATCCGCTACCTTGTAACTCCAGTTTTGCCATATGCTTATTAATTTGTTATCACCTCCAGGCATTGAAGAGGATCTCCACTCAAAAACTGATAAAAAGCAGTGAAATAATGGTTCTTTCAATGTTTAAACCACTTTTTAAAACAAAATAAATTATTTTTTATTGATACACGTTTACTGCAATCCAGCATTTTACTTCAGTGGGATTGAGCCCTACAATCGGTGCTGGCGCTAGCCCTCAGGAGTCGTAGGTGGCACCATTCCCAAACTCAGACGTGATGCCCCCTGCAAGTATAGCACCCCCACCCCCTCTCATTCTGACTTTAGCAGGTGGAAGGTGGGGGAGGCATCCTCTGCTCCTTAGACTGGTAGTGTGATATTTGGCTGTGACTTCATAGCCAAGCGACACATCAGACTTCGAAGAGCAAAATTCAGCAAACTTCATGGGTAAAGGGTTGTCGGCTGCTCCTTCATGTCAGCGGCCAGTACTCTACATTGGTTGAGTGATGTTATGTCACTCATTCAGTGTTTTAGTTTTTAGGCACGCCCTTGTTATTGGAGCAATAAACAACCACCTAGGTACCCGTAAGCCCAGCTTTTTAATGGCTTTTTACCTTGAAAACTTTATTACACAAACACAAGTGACAACAAGCATATAGGAAAGAGTAGTAACAAAGAGACCAACCAGTGTCACATTTCACAGTAAGAGTGCTATTTGTAGTAAAACATGTAAATGATAATACGAGAGAACTAAATTAAACTATAGCAATGTAAGTTAAGGGGGAAAGAGGTGGGAGGGAAGGAAGGGGGGGTTGTATGTCAGTTGTTGTGTGCACGGGAAAATAGGGACTCCACAGGTGTGTTTATAATGGCTTTTGATCATCTCATCACCTGCTTCAGTAATCTACCACCAGTCTTGCGCACACTTAAGTGATTAACATACAGAGTTCTGTTTTCACTCCAGCATGCGCTCTGTAACTATCCTAGATAGAATGCCTGGTCTCCTGGACAACATAAGAGGGTCTTTATTTTTTTTATTTTGTTTTTTTCCAGTGCTGACCCTAACCTCTTTAGAGAAACTCATCAAAATTCTTAATTTGTCTGGTTTTGTGCAGGCCACGTAAGCTTCAATATCGCTGTTAAATTTGCTAATATCTCAATTTTTGGACCACAAACTGATTCAGTGTAGGGATTCATTCATTCAAATATTTTTTTGGGGCACAATTTCACATGGAACTTGACATTCAGGCAGAATTGGCCCATATGTGCTCTCTGCACTCCCCTCACTCCCCAGCCTACACAAACTGGAACTCTATCACCCACATATCTACCTCCCTGGTCCTTTTTCTTGCCAACCTCCTCCACTATCTGCTCACGTTCCTCCTTTTACCCCAAAATTTTCCACCCCCCACATGCCTCCAACCCTTGAAAATTTATTCTCATTTCTCCCCTTTCTTATCTTATCTTTATGAACACTATGCAATGCTAGATCTGTATGCAACAAATGTTCTTTAATCCACAACCTATTCTTCTCGAATATATTCAGCCTCCTGAAAATTATTAAAACAGCTCTCCCCCACTGACACTGCTTCCCCTGCTGCTCTTTCCTATGGGAGTATCTGCTTCACAATCAATCGAGGTTGACAAGGTTGGTGGTGTAGGACTCTTACTGTCTCCTTCCATTGCATCCTCCAAAACCCTCTGTGAGCACTAGCTCAAATGACAGCTGTCAAATAATTATTCACAATGACAGCTACTAACACATTTTCTCAATTCCTGTAATCCACACTCTTCTAAGAACAGCAATCTAGCCAGACACCTCACCTGGACTACTGCACAGCTTTCCTTACTCTGCAATCAGCCAGAGAAAAGGTCATTTGTTCTGATTGACTTGATCTCACTTTTTTGTAGCCTTTATAAGTCCCTCAGTTATACCACTCTTTACAGGAGCAAAGTTTTGTTTTGGATCTCTGTTTGTGCTTTGAAGAAGACTTGTTTTGTTTGACTGTACATCACGATTCTACATTCTCCAGTCTTTCAACCTCGGCTTTGCCCCCCACTATTCTACCTTCTCCAACCCTTTGACTTTGACTTCTTCCATCACTTTTCTACTTTCTACAATCCTGTGACTTCAGCTTGTACCTCACTACCACTCCTCTCAGGACTAAGCGGCTTGGTCGGATGTGGTGTGTCTCTGATAACTATCCCAGCAAGCACTGTGACATCCTCCCTCTCTTTTATGTCTTTTGAGTCCACACCAAATATCTCCTTTCCACTCCACCTCTGAATTACTGTGATTTACTGCTCCCCAGGCTAAGTCTCCCAATTCCTTGATGCCTGGATTTTTCACTTTTTTTTTTTCCACTGACCAACCCTCACTTTTTCTAGGAACTTTATACATCCCCATCTACTACATGCACTGCTGCCTCTAAACTCCTCTCACTTACTTTCTCCTGTGGTTTGTCTCAGTTGATATCATTTTCCACCAAATGCGATGGACATTTCCTGGACCTCTTCTTCCCTCACTAGTCATGACTTTGCCACCATCTTCAAAGATGATGTCAATACCATCCATTAAGAAACCTCCTTCCAGATATATAAACCCTCACTCACCTCCTTCAGCCCCCTACCCAAGCTCTTTTTTCTCTCCCATTACTCTTCCTCATGTTCCCTCTCACTCCTATGCCACCTTTCCCCAGTGCTTACCTGCGCTTAGTTCACTTCTTCAAATTGTCCCTCTCCACTGGCACTTTACTTTCTGTCTTTTAGCATGCGCTCTGTTTTTACGTTTAATATACCCATCTTTCATCCTGGTCAAGGGCATGAAAAAAGATAAATAATTGTAAGCACACGTGTGAGATCTGGATAATAGACTAATATGAAATCTTTCATTGCAGCAATTATACCAGCATGAACCAGAGAAGCTGGCAGAATATATCCAGCATATTCTACATCAAGAGCAACAGATTCTTTTAGAAGCAAAAGAAATTAAGGTTTGTTATTTGATTTGCAGTGTAAGCAGCTTTGGGGAAATGCAGAAGTAGAGAGTGGACTCTTGCACATTTTTCAACACTTAGTTAACAGTTTCTTTAATAAATCTGTCAAGGCCTAATATAGTCATAAATAATGGTGGTATTTTATGTTTGAAGTGATATGTAGGGTCAGAGGAATATAGTGTCTGCCTAGGTAGACAATCCATGATTATATGATGATAATTATCTTCTCATGTTAAGTTGAATGCAGATTGAGTTGTTGGCGTATAATTTGCACAAAGCACTAGTTCTTAAACTAGTGGGTTGTTCGTATGTGCAGTTGTAAAAAAGCAACTACGCAGTTTGCGCTAAACTTAACGTGAGCCCCCAGTGACCAGCATGATCAGTCAAACCTCTGTAAAAGCATACTTTGGTTGAGTAACCGGTTCTTACAGCAAATCACAGTTTATGCACTGGCAAGGAAATGAACTGTACAAAATCTTTTGTAAATGAAATTTTTCTAGTTCACATTTGATGAGGATTGGACATGTGGGATAGCAGGGGGTGAGGTCATATACATGGGATTGGTAGGCAAAGCAATGGAACAGAGGGTCACTATAATGCTTACATGTGAGAAAGAGGAGAGCCCCTTAGCAAAGTGACTGGTGTATTTAGTTATGTGGATAACTATTCTAATTGACAAGGTGTTATTGCTTGCAAATAGAGTCCCCACCTGACTGTGTCACATCAGTTATACTGCTACAATACCAAATATGACTAATAGTTAAATCACACACAAATAAATTTAATGAAGGGCGCATTTAATGAATGAGGAAACCTGAAATCAGTTATGTTGAAAATGTGTGTGTGTGTGTCTGTGTGTGTGTATGTATGTATGTATGTATGGTGGGTGTTACTTGTATAACTTTTAGAAGCTCTCAAACACTGTATATTAACTGCTCTGACTTCCTTTTGTTTACTAAAATCTCTTTGCTCTCCACACTGAATCATCAGTTAACGAGTGGACAGCCAGTGCAGGAGCCTATGGAGACGGGACAGCAGTATAAAATTGAACAACGTGTTAGTGAAGCAAAAGCGCATGTTCTGGTGAGTGAACCTTGCTAGTGTTGGAAGGTATTTTTAATAATAGACTGAATGGCATACATGTTTTATGGTTTTGTCATTTAATTTCAATACAATTTAATTCACTATGGTATTTGTGAAGCGCTGGGAAGCATGCTGGCACTAGGAAACATTTCCTTTCCTTTCCTTTCCTTTCCTTTCCTTTCCTTTCCTTTCCTTTCCTTTCCTTTCCTTCCTTTCCTTTCCTTTCCTTTCCTTTCCTTTCCTTTCCTTTCCTTTCCTTTCCTTTCCTTTCCTTTCCTTTCCTTTCCTTTCCTTTCCTTTCCTTTCCTTTCCTTTCCTTTCCTTTCCTTTCCTTTCCTCAGGCGTTCTATTTCATATTTGGCTTTATTTTCCCCCATCATTTTGCCACGTCCAGAAGCATGGTAAAGGAGGCAGTCCTCATTTTCCATGGTTTGTTATAGAAAAATGCTCATAGGGGCTGATGTGTGTCCAACTCATAAGCTCATATGCGCCGCAAACGTATGTATGTCTAAGTCTGTATGCAGTCTTGGCCGTATCTGTCCTTTTGACTTTCTCAACGCTCATTGAGGTAGAATGAGGACGGGAAAGTTGGGCTAGAGTAGCCTGAGTACAGTAAGGTTGTCAGACACAGCTTATGTCCTTTGTAGGGGTGGAAGCAGAAAGTGTATCTGTTGTGGCTGCTTCCCCACTGGTGCAAGATACATGTTGATAATGCTGATCATCAGCATGGACCTTGCAATGGCAAAAAAAACCCAAAAAACTTAACCCAACAAAGTCAAACCATCACTAGTGCTGCAAGAATAAACAGGTAGGGGCAAAATCGGGGGGATGAAAAGTGTGGGGTCTGCCCGAAAATTCCGATACCAGCACTAGGTTATGCCAGCCAGCACTGGTGGGACTACAACAGGAAAACACTCATCATAGGGTCCTCCTACAATAGTGCCAAACAGCCATAGGCCGGTCAGCATGGGACTGTGCGTAATGAATTAGGGCTACTCCTGCACCCCTGGTGCGGGTGCGGTGGGTGTGGGTTAATGGGTTACATTAAGTGAAATGTTATCAATTTTACATGGTGCAGTACTGAATCCAGCGTGTCCTGACCACCTTAAAGTATTTGGGTATGCTAATGTCAGCATACCCATGGCTTCCAGGGCATGCTTGCAATTGTAAAACTACAATTGTTTTAAAAGAGGAAAAATCGGAAAACCATGTAACATGAAAATGTGCATAGTTCATTAATGACAATGCTCCCTTTTTTAGGCAACAGAATTAAACAAGTTATTGTATTGTGTAAAGCACTGTTGTGCACATGCACCATGTTATTAAATAAGTTCATATGTTAGTTGATTTGAATAATATTTAGAAGTATTAATATGTTATAATAAGAGTTTATAACACATTTCCTCTCTGTTGCAGTCTGTAGACCAAGAAGTAAAATTTTTGGAAGACCAACAAGAAATGTTTCAATTCAAATTTAAAACTTTCAGTACTGAATGTGAGTATTTTGTACCTCTATATTCATAGTTTTACATACTTATAAACCTAGTATATTAAATAATACATTAAAATAAATGTATTAAAATGAAACATTATAACTCATACCTTGGTTACCTTTGTTACCCAGCAAGATCAGGGATGGATTTGGGTTATAGTTGTATAGTCATTTGAGCCTATAGCTTCTAGCTAAGACCATTAACATTGTATTGTGTTAGGCTAGTCAGGCCAGGTAACATGAGGCAAGTCCACTGGTTTTCTTCTAGAGCCCAAGGTGTGGGCGTTCTGTCACCCAAGTGCAAAAAGGTGGAAAACGTAAACATGCAAAACAGTGAGGCCAGACAACTCCATTGGATGTGACGGTCCTCAGTCTCCTATTTGGCTCTTTGTGGTACCTTTAATTTGTGGTCCACAGAATATTTCTCTAGGAGACCAGACAAAGCCTATAGGGGTCAATTGCAATCCTTCAATACAAGATAAAAGAATAAACACAAAACAACTGAAAGTGATGTAAGTGTGAAGAAAGTAAATAAATAAATAAGGGAGATATGGGCACAAGAAATCTAAAAATTATCCTGCTGAGCCAGATGACCAGGATACAGGAAAGTGTGTGCAGCTAAAAGTGAGTCAGTGCTGGTTAGGGGCCCTAGAGTGTTTATTTGTTGCTCGGTTTTCAAGGAGGTAATTAGTATATCCCTTTTCCAATCCGGGCTCAGAGGTCCAAGGTAGACTGTTCAATATGGGATGGGTTCTCAATCAATCCTAGGATCGTACAACAATTGAGTCAAAAGGCAGTGAAGCTGAGCTTTTTGAAATATTCAGGCCAAAATATCTAATTATACCATCTTCTTTTACTTCCTGCTCTGCTGTGTTGATATAAAGCAAACATTCAGATTGGGACATTAAAGAGGGATTTGCATATCTTCACCAACAATTCATTAAGAGTGGAATAAGCCACTATTTTTTTTTAGTTTTATGAAGCATTTTGGGATTTTGTGAATCCATTCTATATTGGGGGGAGAGAGCTGATGAAACTACCTCACTTTTTAAGAAGGCTTCTGCTAAATTGCAAATGTTTAAGTAATTGCAGCATTGATCTGTCTCCTTTATTTTGTTACAGCTTCTGAACAGAAGAAAATGGAGCTGCAACGTCAACTCAACGAGCTGGATAAAAAACGCAGGGTTAGAATTTTCACAACAATATGGGGATCATACAGATATAGTTTTTCAGATGTATTTTTCAGGAAGGTTATTCTGAGTACATGGATATTTTGATATCTCGACTGACACCAGAATTATGGTACAACACGATTTTATTATGAGGTCAACAGATCATAGCGATATAGCATGAGACCCCAGATCTTAACTAACTGAAATAACAGACAAACAACAACTTAACTATATTTCCCCAACAGTTTGGAACACTGGCCTAGTGGAACATAGACTGGCAACCAGCTAGTTAATCTCGTGCCCCTTACCCTAATAAAAACTATACTCTAATGTAACTAACCTATACATGACCTAAGTAAACACTTATGTCCTATGCAAACTACCAAGTAGCTTTTTACCAATGTTATCACAATACAGATCTATGTTATACTAACAAACTATAGTGCGGTGGTAATCCTCTTAACGGTGACGAGAACCCCAACACGCTTGACACCTACAAAAAAATTCCGATTTGACAAAAAAACGAATGCAATATAAACAGACGTACCTGAAAACCGAAGATTCAGATTTCCGATGGCAGCGGCATGATGACAGGCAGTCATTCCTAAGACCCAGCTGTCCGGCACTTCAGTCTCACGTCAGTGCACCCTACATTAATGTTAATTTAAAGCGGCAATGTCTGGACCCCGCAGGTCAAGTCTTTAACCACTTAACCTGCGGGGTCCAGACATTGCCGCTTTAAATTAACATTAATGTAGGGCGCACTTACGTGAGACTGAAGTGCCGGACAGCTGGGTCTTCGGAATGACTGCCTGTGGGCATGCCGCTGCCATCGGAAATCTGGATCTTCAATTTTCAGGTACGTCTGTTTTATATTGTATTAGTTTTTTTTTGTCAGTGTCAAGCGTGTCGGGGTTCTCGTCACGGTTAAGATGTACCCAACCCCTATAGTGTACATGCTTGATAAAATAAATTCTCTCTACACAGCCAATTCAAGGTATTACTTCATGGTTATATAAAATACTGTGTGTAAAATGTTCAGTAAAACATTTGAAAACTGGTTGTTCTGCACAGACTTTTTTGCTTGCCTCTGCATTATTTATTATTGTGTGAATGAAAGCTGTCAGTCTGCTTTCTCTACACTTTTATATCGCCCAACTTTTGAATTTGGGGAATTGGGTCAAATTGCACGTTCTGACATCAGTGGTGGCGAGTGTGTGAGAAGAGGGCGAGGCCATCGTTTCTAAGCACTAGGCCACCCCAGCCTCCCTCCCTTAAATACACCCCTTGTGCAGAGCAACATATAATGGAGCATACCTCCCAAAGATGCCCCCAGGGACTGTCCCGCCTATATCTCACAGCAGTGAGGTCTGCTCTGGGGTATAATTACTGTGCACTTCTCCCGTATATATGGTGGAGGCTTCCACATTGTGGATCTATTAATATTACTAAGCCAATTTATGTATTCGGTGAATGGTCTGTCAGTACTGATCTGTTCTTTCAGGAAATTGTTTAAAAGATACTTAGTGGTAACAATATGCTTCGTCTGTTTCACAGAAGCATAACAGTATGCACGAAGTACCATTATCTAATTTTTCTTTGTGCTGTATGTACAGGCCCATTGTAAGAGATAATGGTTAGATCCTGACGTAAGCAAAGGCTGTTTAATGGATGTGATCACATACATATTACCGTTTTATACGCTAACCTACATTGTCTTGTTACAATTAAGTTAATTATTGGTTTTTTATCAATATGAAGTGCTTGCTCAGATCCCCACCATTGCACTTATTGTGAATCTGTTATTCACAATATGCCAAATACATCACAAATAGGAATCTATAGTTTTCAATTTGTAAATAGCATTTAGTAATTTATGTGAATCGCAGTTTCATGGTGTTTGGGTGTGAGATTGCATATTTAATACTTTAAGCTTATTGACTTAAGAGTATTGAGTCCTCTAAAAAATGTCTGACTACAGTCTGGTTAAGTGTCTCTCATAGTCTCAATAATGGTAACTATGGTGGCAGTATGTTAGAATGTCTTTATTAAGGGATACCGCTTATGCTGATACCTGCAGGGAAATTGGGCAAGAGAAATTATATACTGTGTGTGGTGTCAAAAATTACCCCATGCTCAAAATTGGTTGGATCATTATCAAACAAGCGAGTAAAGGCAGTCAGTAAATGACTGCTATTGTGGCTCACATGGTATCATCCTCTGACCACACTAGCAGACTCCATTGATGCTGGAAACTATCCAAATGCTCGGCCTGAAAACAGTTGGATCTCATCTAGTTTGGTCACTTGCATGTATAGCCAACTGGCACTTGCCGCTCAGGCTGAACAACAGCTTCGTAACCCATGGACAGAAATAGGCATAGACTACCCTTTCTGAAGATCTCTACAAATTAAATATTGTATTTTTTTAATGTATTTAATATCCTCCTTATTGCAAATTCCATTTCGCATTTCGTCTGATTTGACTTGTTGCTTTAGTTTCTGTCTGACTTACGCATTGCTACTTGACTACAGGAAGTGATGCATTTTGCTAAAACAGTTTTTGTTTTATCTTTTCAATATTAATGCTATGCGATACGGCTGTGTTTACTGCCCGCTGCCTGATCTTCAGTAGCAATATGTAGTGAGAACTATTCACAAACACTTCATTGGTTGGTATTATGTGTATAGCTTCCAATGTGTGCATGTTTTTGTTTTGTGCTATAGGAGGTACTGGACCAGGTAAAAGAACTGCTTGGGCTTTGCGAGACCCTACTAGGTTTCCTGGGTGAAGAAATAACTGCTTGGCATCAAAAGCAAAGGTTATCATGCATTGGAGCTGATACAAGCACTTGTCTCAAGCAGTTAGAAGCTTGGTAAGTAAGAATTACTGATGGAGTGCTCTTTAATCTGTGGGTAAAAGAGCCAATAGCTGATTTTCATTACTGTCTTGTGTACTATGTAGTAAGCACAAAAAAATAGGGTTTTCCCCTCTAGTCTCTAATCTAGTCTCCTTTTGGCTTCAAAATCAATTTCAGACTCCAATTATACTTGCTCCCAGACCACTTTCCTCTACTCAATACAGGTCTACTATTATGTAGGCTGGAGAAAACCTGCCCAGGAGGAAGAATAGCGAGCTGAATAAAATGTGGTGAATGAAGTCCTACAGGTAGTGGGACAAAAAATGCCAATATAAAGTCACAATCAACATTTATTTATATAATGCCAGCAAAATCTGTATCGCTTTACAATTGGGAACAAAACAGTAATAAAACAATACTGGGTATTACAGCCAGACAGAGAGGCAAGCTTACAATCTGTGGGTTACTTAGTAGGGTGCTGAGCCTCCAGATATGCGCCATGACATTAAGCCTACCAGGGCCTGGAATCATGTAGGAAGGATGCAGCCTCATTCTGCCACATACAGTCACTCAACTGACACCTGGTTGATGGTGGAGGTGTCATTTCAGAATATCACATCAATGCTTGATTGGGTTCAGATCTGCCCATGCTAGGATGTTATATGTTTTCAATTTTATCCCTCAGTTAGCCAGGTATTTAAATTTTTTGGTCTACTCTGTATATACAGTAGTAGTAGTAGTAGTAGTATTTGCAGTAGTAATTAACATATCAAAGCATAGAGCATTGTTTCCTATTCTCTGTAGGCTGACTATAAAAATAACATAAAGTTACATAAACACTTCTCAAATTTCTTACTCCAATATTTTATAATTCAGGGTGACAAAGACTGTGGAAGTTTTTCTCCAGCTGAAACGTCTACTGGGTATCCTTAGTGAGCTTTCAAAGCAAGTGTCATATGATGGAGACCCCCTGAAAACTGACCCCCAAAACCTGCAGCAGAGACTACTTGAAATGCTGTGCGATCTTGTACAGAGGTAAATGAACAAGACTGACTTGGAGAATCAATCCTTATCTCTGGTCTACCCTGGTTGTAAGGTATATGCCATGTTATTTCAAGGCACCTAGGCTGTAAAATCAAATAGACTATATTGTGAATTCCTAGTATCAATATGCTGCATGTTTATGTCCCCTTAGCAGGGCCGGACTAAGACTAAAAATCAGCCCTGGCATTTAAAGCACACAGGCCCATCTCTGTTCAGATAATAACAATATTACAGTACTTTTTGCAAAGGTCATTGTTATGCGGTGTCCCGTGCAACACAGATGTATTTGCGTGCAGCTTGACTCTCTATTTGCAGCATAGGGCTTACCAGTATCAGATAATGGTATGTACAGGACCGGCAAGAGAAATTTTGGGAATGTTTGTGCGTGACCACATTGTGCTGGTGGTGTAGTCAACATGGGGCATTGATGCATATATTTTAATAAAACATTACATTTATCATGCCCTCCCAGCCACATTATGACACCCCCAGCCTACTGTACTTATCTATGATTCTGGTGCTGCTGACATCCATCAGGGTGGGAACTCCCTCTAGAGTGAGCAGGGAAGCTCTTTGTCTCACAAGATTACCAAATCTTGTGATACTTAGAGCTCCCCGGCTTGCTCTGCAGTCTGTGTCCTATCCAGGGACTAGGAGCAGCTATCGGTTCCCTTCCCCGAACCAGAGCTGGATAAAGGCACAGGGGGCCCAGGGAATTTTAAGACAGCAGTCCCCCTATTATGTAACATGGTTATCATTTTATAAAAACTTTAGACAAATACACAGACAGTACTGTGTGCACTACTGTTAGATGCACACAGCTCTGTCTTCACAAGCAGTACAGTGTGAAGCGGGACATACCTCCCAACTGTCCTTGCAGTTGGACCAAATCCTGACTAAGTGAGACAATTGTCCAAATTCAGGACTACCCCACCAGATTCAGGACAGTAGGCAGACTGTCCTGCTCTCTCCTACCTGTCTTGTCACTTTCACCACTTGTGGAGGCTGGTTTCTTGAGCTCAGTTTCTGCTTTGCTTGATCCTGGAATGTTGGAGTCCCTATTTAAAAAATAAAATAAAAAATGGGTACATGAGATTTATAAAACTCCCCAACAATAATAATATTCACATTTAATAGGTAGCCCCGAAATTAAATTAACAGTGCGCGCACACACACACACACACATTATATTAACATACTGCGTCCACGTGCGCCATATTAACATACTGCGTCCATGCACGCCATATTAACATACTGTAGCCACACACACATACATACATACATACATACATACCTTGTTACATACCCTGTTACATCAGTGCGCGCAGTCTGCTTCACTTCTCGATCCAGCTGTCTGCATGCCCGCCCGAGAAGCACCACGTGACAGGTGCCATCCCACGTGATTACTTGCATTGGCCGCACATCACTGAATTTCCGTCCGCCGAGCAGCGTGCACGGAAGGGCTGCTGTTCAGGCGGCTGGGTTGGCCTATCAAGCCACCGGCCCTTCTGGCATTTGCCAGAAGTGCCAGATGGCCAGTCCGGCCCTGACCCTTAGGCACATATTGCTGAACACTGCATATGTTTGCATTTGCCATTTGGAAAACCTAGATATTGTTCTGACAAATTCTAATAGACTCTCTAGAATCCTGCTGCCTACACAGCCTGAAAAAGAATGATTTATTGAGATCACAGAATTTATCTGGCCAGGCAAACTTCTATTATTTTAAATATAATTTTATATTTACCTTATATGTGCCATATATGTGTGTCCTCGACAATCTCTGCTTTAAACTATGTGTCCTGGCTCTGCGCAGATTTAGGTTTCATCATCAGTGCTCAGAAATGTCAATGTTTAGCACTTCTTCAGTTCTTGTGATTACATTGTTTTACCTACCTTTGTAAATTCTTCCCATCAGATCATTTGTGGTGGAGAAGCAACCAATCATGAGCTATCCTTTGAATCGACCTTTGGTGCTGAAAACCAGTACACAGTTATGTGTGAGAGCCAGGTAAGTAGGCTACAAGGCTGGTATTTGTGTGCACCAATAAACATTAATTAGCACATGCTTCAGGGATCAGTTTCACAGGACCATCACATGACTCCTATAGTGTTTTTGTTAATGCTTGGATAAGCTACATGTAGGCCTCCCACTTCAAACTTACCTCTCTGTCTGTCTGTCTGTCTAGATTACCCATGATCAACATTTTATTTATATAGCGCCAGAGGATTCCGTAGCGCTTTACAATTGGGAGCAAACAATAATAAAACAATACTGGGTAATACATACATACAGAGAGATAAGAGGGCCCTGCTCGCAGGCTAACAATTCAGTATTGTTTTATTACTGTGTTTTTTTCCCAATTATAAAGCACTACAAAATTTTATTTCGCTATATAAATAAATAATTGACGTTCTGGAGGGCTGAGCTGAAATACTCTGTGTTACTGTTACCACTTAATCTTCTGTATGTCCAGTTTGGGGAAAAAATGATTGCTTTGACAAGACATAGTATATAGAACATTTAGTCACAGCCCGTCTTGTTTACCTGTAGCGGTTTTTTTTTTGGTTTTTTTAAGACAGTTATAGCAGATCATTAACAGTTGTGCATATTTTTTCTGTAACATCTCAGTACCACCTACTTTTTATAATGATAATTTGAAAGTAATTGAAAACCGTAGATGAAATGTGAGTAATAGGGAAATTTAAAAATAGGAAGCCGGTAGCCGGAAAATAACCCCTTGATGAATTAGGAGAAGCCCTAACTCCGACGAATACACACCTTTCTACTGGAGAATGGGTTTATCTCCATTCATAAATAAACCCTTGTGTGTGTATTTATATATATGTATATATATATAACACTTAGTCAATGATATCATGCAGTTTAACTCTCTTTTCTCTGTGTAGTGGGAATAGGCGTTGGGCACTTGAAGAAAGTTTACACCTAGCCCTAGCTCCTCCCCCTCTATACCCCACTTCTTGTTAGGCCTTAGTTTAGTTTAGTGCCCTGGCGTATAGGACGCTTGGGGCCGCTGGGCAGCCTATGTTTAAGAGAAATGGATTTTATGCAAGTGTAAAATTCCTAATTTAAAGGCAGTGTTTGTTGTATTACTAACAATGCCTTAAAAAGGCAGTAACATTAAACAGGTGATTTGCACTTCACTATATCGTTTTTGGAAATATAAGCTATACTATTTGTTATTACACACGAATATAATGAAAACCTCACACAGCATTCATGTAATAAAATATGCTTTCAAGTTTATTACTACTAAAGACTGAAGAGATGCAGTTTGCATACAGTCATAGAGCCCGAGCAAAGCAAAAAAAGGAGTAAATTTGATCCTGGACAAACCATGTTAAAATGCAAGGGGTACAAGTTAGTTTATTATTTTGCATGTAAGATAATTATGTAAGAAAAACTGGCTTTTTTTTAGCATGTAGCACACAATACTTGCTAACTTTATTTTTACACTGAAACTTAAAGTTGATCTAGGACATGCCCTACCCCAACTCTAAATCTGTCCCCACATATTAAATTTACCTCCCCCTCAAATGCAACATGGTTTTGCCAAGGTGCATATTTACTTCTTTCTTTTGCTTTGCTCTCCTTAATGACTCAGACCCATAATGTTTGTTTTGTTCATGTCTTTAGTTCCACGTTAACTTAAATATGAAACCAATGACAAAATGTCCCCCGATGTATCAGAAGGTCACCTATCTTTTGTGTTGTCTCTCTTAGCCTTGTCAGATACACTGAATTTCATTCTGCACTCTAGCCACTCTGGTACCTTCTCTCACCTGGTCTGGTCTTATGCATATCTGTGGCATCAAACTTCTTTATGACCTCATGGGATCGACTGGACCCCAAAACGTTTGTGTTAGAATATCTTGAAGACCATAGCCTGTTCTGGCACACAATTTCTTTACTGCAAGAAATGGCTTTCTGTACTACAAAAGTCTTCACCCGACTCAATGGATTAATCTAATAAATGCCACACTTCCATACAAAATGTAAAGGGTGCTCTCAACCAATTGTCATCCCATTCAGCCAGCACAAACCAATGGGTCTTCTCATTCTTGGCGGTTGTTTCACTGCAGCTGTTTCCACCACAGAATAACTAGTTTCAGATGAAACTATGAATTAGCATCCATCACTTTTGTACATGGTTGGAATAATACGATTCAAGCTTCGTACAGACAGGAGTGACATCCAATCATCGTTTAACCTGCCATTAGCTGTGTTGACTTCCACAAAGCAGCTGGAATTTTCCCTTTCATCAAAGTATGCATCTGCTGTGGATAGGCATACTTTACAAATACTACATACAGTATGTGTAGCCAACATTATACATTTTTCCCGCTCTGGAAAAGTCTACAAATCGCACTTCTCTGCAAACAAGAAGCCAGTGTAAAATATATAGTGCTAAAAATGTCAGCACAATAGCTTTTTGTCATGTTTTAATCAGTATGTCTGGTGTAGAGGGGACATTCTGGGCACCGATAACCACTCCCTATTCTTACTTATGAGTGAAAAGACCTGCTGGACTTTTGATGGATTATGGGGAGGTCTAGGGGATAAATGCTGCTCTTTTACTACATAAAGCCAAAAGGTAGTACTTATTATAGTAGTATTTTGTTTATATTGTGTAGAACCCCATTGCTTTTTACATGGAGACCTGTTTAAGGAGATTTTATAAAACAGAGGTTAGGCATTCAGTGCAGTTTAGTCATGTCTACCAGATTTTATAAAAAAACTTTATTAAACACCCCTTGTAAAGTCACCGCTACCTTCTTGTTCCAGCTGGTGTCTAAATCTGTTTTCCCTTCTCTTGCCGTTCCTCTACACCTCCAAATCACTTCAAACTCTTCCAGCCATGGGAAATGCCATTACGTCAATTTTATGTTTCTTGTTCATTGATCTGCGAAATAAACTCTGCTTATGTTATTATAATGGCTCAGCTTCTCTTAAAAATCTTAAAAAAGATGAAAATGGGTCATTTAAAGGAATTATATTATATAGTTAGCAGACATATTTCATTAATAATATGAATTGCTTGTTGTTTTTGTTCTCATTAGACTCCTTGTGAATCTCCCACACCTCAGACACTCCATGAAGGTTCCTTATGCAATAGATAAGTAAGTTATCAGTTCCCATTCCAAACACATAAACGTTCTAAATCCTATATTTTATCTCATTTGTCTGCTTGTATGTTTATGCAGCTTGGCTGCCTGTCTATTCCACTGGTTTATTTTATTTGGGTCTGACTTTTCATTTTATCTTAACTCTGACCAGAATAAGTCGCTTAACATTTTCATTGGTGTTAAAATGTTGCATTTAATCAATTCAGTCAACTTCTATTACATTTTATGACACAAATGTGCTGATCTTTAAAAGGATCTTCAAATCATTGCTTTTTTTCTCACTAATGTCAGTGGCATTGTATGCAAGAGAGAAGGAGGATACTGGCTCTGTTGACAAATGGAGCCTCTGCCGAAGATGGGGGATGGGAAACTCCACTGAAAGAATAAAGCATAGAGTATATGTTTTCAAAATTATTTTTCAAAGTTCTTTTTCTACTTCACCTCCTTTGCCCTGGCCTTTTGACTCACTCAGCCGCTATTTATTTGCTTTTTTTGTTTTTCACTTGCCCTTTTCATTTTTGAAATTTTTCACCTGGATTGTCAGAGTGCAGAGACCCTTATGGACAACTCCACCCAATCTAGGGGTGGGGGCTATGGCCTGCTGGTTCCCACCCCCTGAACACTCTGAGTTTCCCCCATTCCAGAAGATTTAGTGCCCTGGGTAAAGCCTTGGAAGAATCCTGGGCAAAAGGAAACCGCTTAGCCTTGCCCTCCGATGGACCAGGATAAAGGTGCCCTCCTCTTTCGGAGAAACCTGGGTGATAGAAAACACCTATCCTGGGCTTTCAGTAAAGAAAGTAGTTTATTTTAAATTTTATTTAACTTGACAAAACCTTTCTTTAATCTTCTTAGGACACCAATGAAATTTAGTGATGTAGAAAATGTTAAATAACAGTGGGCAGGCCCAACTAGCCAATCATTTCGCTGGAAACTAGTTATATAATTGAGGTATGAGGGGAAAAAAGTGCCTAGTGCCTTATATATAGGAGTAAAATATTTATTCTGTGTTTTTGGTTATGGTTGTGGGTCACAACGTTTATTTACTTAGACTTTTCTTTTTTAACAGGAATCCTCCAAATATCAAAGGGTAAGACAATCGTGCAGTACTCATGTGCTATGACACCCCATATCAAACGCTCTCCTGATCACTAAAGCCTTATTTCCTTTATTAGTTTTTATTTTTCATATGATCAGTGGTGGAAGTGGGGGTGTATACGGAAGTATGCCATACTGCCACTTATCCTATTGCTTTCATTGTAAACCTAGTAAATTCCATTCACTTACATTCCTATTAAATTTTTGATACCGCCACTTCTAAACTTCAACTTCAACCATTGCATGTGAGTTAATAAGTTAATTTGCTCTGTTTCTTCAAAGATACCGCATATTTAATTTGTTGGGCCCAGATGCCAAGGCCTTGGAAGATGCACAGGGAGAGGGACTGGTGGTAGAGTACAAACATTTGGTATGTTCTCTAACTGTTGCAATAACGTACATCACTATGAAGTGGTTGCTGCTCTTGTCTAAGAAGGAGCAAAATTTGTCTGTGCTCGTGCATCTCACCACAGAGTAAATAACATATTTGTCTAAAACTGTGTCTAAGAATTTAAATGTACATTAAGGGGGGTATTCAATTGTTGCTCCGGCCGCTGTAAAAACGAGCGCGTTAAAACGATTACCGTTAATACGGTAATCTTGCGCGCAAAAAACGTTAATACGGTAGTTTACTCGCTGAATTTCATCTCGCAGCTCAGGGACCAGCACCCTCCTCTTCTCCTCTGCTTCTCTCCTTTCCCTTGCACTGAATGTTGGGCGTGACATCATCTTAGACACTCAAACTTAGACTGTATTTGGCCCAATTTGGGTTTTAACTTTGACCTGCCTGGTTTAAGTTATATAGTGGGAGCCCACAATTAAATATTTAACATGGGTTCAAATGTGGGTATTTGCACAAAATATTATTAAAACTTGGCTTTTATTTTATTATTAAAATACTACCAGAATGTACATTCACACATGCTATTGTGTTACCCTGGAAGAAGTCACAACACAGTATGCGTGTTGGGTATTGCTGTCATTATGACATTGTACAGGAATTTTCCTTAATGTGATAGTGCTCTAAGAAAAATGACATTTCAACATATTGATTGTTCACTAACTGAGGGGACCTACTAGGTATGATATTATCCTTTTCAGGACATACTTTGAGTCAGGGGCGGATTGGGAACTTCAAGAATTTTTCCCAGGGCCACTTTAAGTGGCCTCATGTGGGCAGGACCAACAACAAATTTGTCCCCACATTTTAAATTTACCTCCCCCCTCCAATGCAACATGGTTTTGCCAAGGTGCAAAGTTACTCCTTTTATTTTGCTTCGCTTTCCTTAATGACTCAGGCCCTATAAGAGGAAGAGATAATTAATTTTTCTATTGGTGATGAATTTTTTTTCCAAATATGTTCTATCTCTAAGCGATTCATTTTAAGGAACAGGCCATAGAAAATGATTGCTCTGTATATAATCAAAGAATCTAGGGGAATTAAGGGTATTGCATTTGAAGAGACTCAAGTGAAATCTCCCCCCTCTGAAAGATCATATTCCGGCATCCGGTGGCAGTTGTTTGTGCGACAACGGGAATTTTCACAACAGTTAAAGCGATAGTAAAATGTAGATTGCTGTATTTGCGACATTGGAACCCGGCAGCTCTATAATGTTTTTTTTTACCAAGGGTAGGACACTACATTGCTCCCTTAATAGCAGAAATGTAACTGTCGCCATTTTAAATTATGTGAATCTCAGTGCCGCATATTTTCCTGGTAAACTTTATAGCAGGTTTGTCGGAATTACTTCTATATCACTTTTGCCTGAAGTCTGCATTTCGTAGATGGCGCAATTACAGCAAATCGACATTTTACTCTCTCTGTAACTGTTGTCTAAATTACTGTCCTCTGCAACTCGTACCCCACACCCGGCATCAGTTCAGGATCTGGATATTGGAGAACATTCCTTGATGGAAATTAGAATTGTCCCATATTGGAACAATAGCAGAAAAGTCAGAGATGAATCTAAGCTTCTGTAAGTCTCCCAGATCTTGAACAAGTGCAAGGTTTGGTCTTGTATGTTTAGGAAAGCCCCAGAGGTTTGAAAGGGAAATCAAACTAAGAAATTTCGATTCTATGTCTACTCTTTATGAAGCGATGGAGGCAGGAATTTGGGATAGATGAGTAATATATCTCAAGTCTCTTCCACTACGTGTTCTTAAGCTGAACAAGGCAAATTCTTGGTTGTTTTATTGTTTTGTTTTTATTCCAAATTCTGAGACATTTTTGGACACTAGTAAATTTTGAGTATGGAACTTTTTACTGGTAAAGTTTGAAAATATTAAATAATGAAAAAAATTAGGAAGAATATTGATTTTTAAGTAATACAAATTAATAGGTCTGATGTAATTTTGGAAAAAAGGTATGTATGTTTAGTACATTAGGACAGGAAATGTATTTAGTTTGTGCTCTTTATGTGAATCATTATTCAGGTTTCAACTAGCCACATTGGTTTAGCTGAATAAAATCCCTAGTGGACACAGCAAAGTGTATAGAATGCCAAGACCAATTTGCTAGCAGTTTTACTTGGCATATTCTGTAACCGAAAATAATACCAATTATTTAGTTCATGAAACTGAATGATAAAATACTGAAAAAATCTATATTAAGTAATTTTGATGCTTTAAAATATTTAAAGTTACCCAAAGCTCTCAACCTTTGAACATCTTAACACTGACCTACACTTTTTAAAAATATACGTATATAGGTTAAGTTTTCCCTTCTAGTTTTTAAAAATGAAATACAAGTTTTAACATTATTTTGTGTGAATAACTTAATTTGATTATAAAAATTATGGGTGGTGACCGGTTAGTTGTTAGAAAGGAACAATGTAATATGTGTGCAACAATGTAACACTTGTAAATTTCCATTAGCAACTGAAAGAACGAAAAGCTGGAATGCGAGGCAAAGGGGCTAAAGGTGCAAATGATGTAAGTATGGGTTTGGCGATCCGGTTACGCATACATTTCCCTGCTACATAGCGCTCTCAGGGTGTTGATACTATTGGGTTTGTTGATATTTTTTAGGGATCATTTGGTGTCATGGAAGAGCTGCATATCATTACTTTAATGACACAGTTTGACTACGAGGAAATTCATTTGAAGTTAGAGGTACTATGTTGTCATGTCTATTTAGTTGTTTGTGCAGGGTCTGGCTGAGTGTCTCATAATATAGTTATGCAAGGACTGTTTTATATATTCTTTTTCTCCCTTTCCCTTGCTGTAATATCCTTGCATTAATGTATGTGCACAAAGGCAGGTTTGATCAGCTTATTATCTTTTCTGTCTTGAGTTTCTGAGGTTTTCAAGGCAAGAGAGCGATGGAGATTGAGACGGGAGTTCACAGATTTTATTAATGCCTGTGAAGAAATGCACTTAGATCCTGATTCAGCGTGGAGTTTAAGTATAATTTGCGATTGTATGCATATGTATGCCACATTCAGATGTACCCGGGTCTGAATCGGTAGCAGATGAGTCTGCTTGACAACAGACACATTCCTCAGACACTTACATCCGACTTGTGAATATATACAAGAACATGTTACATAGTAACATAATTGTTGAGGTTGAAAAAAGACAACAGTCCATCAATTTCAAACTATTTTTTGGATCTCCTGTGATCTTATATTTTTTAAATTGATCCAGATAAAGCAACCACCGATCTGTTTCAATCAGGAAAAATCCCTTCTGACCAGGGCCACCTTAACAACTTTATGGGCCCCCGGGCAATGCAGTGTACCGGGCCCCTAAAAAAATAATAATATATATATGTATAAGTCCGATCCTCTTCTTTTTTCGCATCGCTGAGTCTCTTCTGCCCTCTTCCGTGCTGTGGTTTCAGTGAATGCTGGGCGTGACATCACGCCCAGCATTCACTGCGAGCACAGCACGGAAGAGGGGACCAGGAAGGGGGCCGGATCACCGCTGATGTGACCGCAAGGTAAGTATTTAAAAAAAAAAAAAAAAAAAACTTTTTTTTTTTTTTTTACGATTCGGACGGGCCCCCCTTGCCTGCAGGGCCCCCGGGCACCTGCCCATCGTGCCCAATGGAAGAGACGGCCCTGCTCCTGACCCAATATTGTAGTCCTATTTCTCCCTGGATCTACTAGTGTCCTTCATTTTAATTATCGGTCGTAATCCTGGATATCCTTTTTCTGCTAAAAATGTGTCTAACCCTTTCTTACACATATCTATTGAATCTGCCATCACAAGCTTCCCTGGCAGTGAATTCCATATCTTCACTGCCCTTAAGGTAAAGAACCCCTTCCTTTGCTGGTTGTGAAACTTAGATAGTCCAACATACATTAATTGGTAAGCACTCTTAATGGGGATCTTGGGAAAGGAATATTGGATGCTGCCACTGCCTCACAAGGAGATAAGCCTGTTGTCTCCAATCAATACACAAATATAGGGGAGAATGAGAGGCTGAGCAAAAGAGGGGAGGGGTTGTTACATACAAAAGGACTAAAAGACAAACCCTAAACAGTGGCCAATGTAAATTTCTTTGATTGGACCACATAAATATATTGCATAATATCTAATTTCAATTACATGCATAAATGTCTGATACACTTCACAAACACATGTTTTGTGAATTAATTGTCCATGATAAATGTTCAACCCTTTAAAATCACCACTATGGTGAGGTATCCACACTTCCTCTGTATTATCGCCTTGTTTTCTCCTCACCGAGGGTAATGCATATGAGAGAGGAGAGATAAAGAGAAAAAAGAACTTGTAGAGTGATACCGTTGTCGCTATTTATTCCAATAAAAGATGAAAACACCCACATTTTAAGCTGTAAAAATGCTCATCTAAAGGTTTATTTTCCTATCTTAACGCCCACTTCCCATGCGAGCCACGGTAGTGCCGCACATCAGTGTCCCAGCCGCGATCAGCCTTACTTGGGCTTCAGAACGCCAAAGGAGACGCCGTGACGTCAAAGGGGCGTGGTCTGCTACGTGTGCTGTTTCAGTTGACCAAACCCGTTTCATCACATCTAGTGACTTCATCAGGGGGTGTCCCTGATGAAGTCAAAGAAATTTACATCGGGCACAGTTTAGGATTTGTCTTTTAGTCCTTTTGTATGTAACAACCCCTCCCTTCTTGCGCCCAGCCTCTCATTCTCCCCTATGGTTGTGAAACTTCTTCTTCTCTAACTTTAGGGGGTGTCCGTGTTTCCTGTGTACAGTCCTTTGGGTAAAAAGGCTCCATGAAAGTTCTCTGTATTGATCCTTAATGTATTTGCACATAGTAATCATATCCCCTCTTAGACGCTTCTTTTATAAAGTAAACATGCCTAATCTGGCTAACCTTTTTCAATAACTTAATGACTCCATACCCTTTATCAATTTTGTCGCCCTTCTCTGAACCCTTTCTAGTTCCTAAATGTCTTTTTTTTTATAGAGTGGTGCCCAGAATTGTACTCCATATTCAAGATGAGGTCTTACCATGTTTATACAGTGACAAAATGTTGTGTGGTCTAAGTAGCTAAAGATGGGTATGTTCACTATCGCAGTGGACGTTCAGAAAGTGCAGCGATACGATGCGCAAATGGTCATACATCTCACTCTGAATCATTATCAATTAGTGCACATGGAAGGTTTTGTTTTATTAAAAATGACTGATGTGTATGAACAGAGGAAAGTGTTAGCTTTCAACTATGTCTCTCTCCTTCACCTCCACTTTGTTAAACACTCTGAAAATAAAGATGGGCTGATCAAATCCATGAATGTACCTTTAATATCTGTTTTGTAAGTCTTGCTGAAAAGACAAGAAATGTTTTGAGAATTTAATGCAACTCCCTATGTCACCTTTTTATAGTCTATCGTTTGCTTCCTAGCTTCCAAATTGTTTTTTTTCCCATTTTTAAAGCTTTTAATTTTAATCATTTTACTAGCATATCAATGTGATCTTGTCTGTTTCAGGCTGCAACTCTGCCATTTGTCGTGATCTCCAACCAAAGTCAATTTGTAGGAGCATATGCCTCAGTGCTTTGGTTCAATTTGCTCAGCTCAGACCCTAAGGTAAGAATCTCTCTTAATTATGCTTTAATGAATATCTCCACCCAAAGCTAAAACTATTCTGTAGCACCACAATAATCAGAATCACTGGGTTCAGTTGTCTATGATCCTCACCATTTTGTTGCCACCCTCCAGTGCTTGATAAACCATCAATTCAAGAGAGCCAACATCTTACTTTTGTTGAGTGTGCGGAGTGGATGGCTTGGCGGAGTTGCAGCGCTCTTTCTTCTATCTTATTTATCGGCAAACTGACCATTGATAAGGCAGCTGGGAATGAGTGCATTGCACATGACATAGGGTCTGGACACAACACTGCTCTTCTAGCTGTGGGAAGGAATTATAGTATACGTTACTAATGGTTGGAGTTCCTTAACCACTTCCATAATGCCTGAGCCACCGTATATAGACAGTTCATCAAAATGACATTCAGGGACCTGACTTCTTTTGCTTTTAGAACCAGGCTCTCAGTAATGGCCTCCACTATCAGTGTTGTGCTTGGAACTGTTAGATTCAGGTCTTTTCCATGTCACTTAATTCAAAGTTTAAATTGAATGCTGTGTAACCCAATAGCATAGTGATTGTTCACATTAGGATCGCTGAGAAAACTCAGAAGGCGAATATAGAGCCACAAGAGCCAATCCCAGTTTCTTCTGTACCAAGCAATCACGTTAATTAGAATTCCCTCGTACAAGAATAAAAAGTGTTTTGTCTGCCCACATCTGGCTCTGCCACCTCCTAGTCTCATTCTTTGGAGTTCCGGTAAATAATCAAGCAGAAAAGTACTTCTAAATTTAAGGTTTTTACCTATTAGTTTCTGGACTTTTTCTTTATACCATGTACAAATTTGTGGTACCACCCCTGCCTGTTTGTTGCATGCAGGGAGGGGAGGAAACAGTCAAAATGCAGGTAGGCTGTTCAGAAATGAACAACCCATTTAAACATAATCAGGAGTATTTACAAAAAGTGGTACAAAGGAAAAACAGTATTGGTGTTACCCAAAGAAATCGAGGAGATTTTAATTGCATGCTTTTAAACATGAAAGCAAACCTCTGAATGGTTAAGCATAATATTTTGTTAATATTATTCTTCTTTAGGCACCTTTTACAGGGTACACTGTCCAATAGAACAATGTCCCATTATACATAATGGATTATTTTGTGTACTTGTTTATTTTTAGGATGTCATCTTTTTCTCCAATCCACCGGCAGCCCCTTGGAGTCTACTGTCTGAAGCCCTCAGCTGGCAATTCTCATACTGCACGAAGAGGGGTCTGAACTCAGAACAGCGGGAAATGCTGGGAAAGAAGTTGTGTGGTATGTTTAATGTATTCTTATGCTTTATCACATGCTTGTCCCCGTTTTATTGTGTAAACCAAAGGACTTAGATATGGAAATCTTTAGTTCATATTTTGTGAACTGAATTATAGGCCGTAACATCATTTTAAGTTCAAGTAAATCTCCCCATAGTAAGGAAATGTGATTTTATTATTAATTATTTAGGGGTCTATTTAACAAGCTGCAATAGCCCAAAATGCCTATGGCAGGACTTAACTCAATTTATGAAGGGGTTAACACAGGAGAATTTATTTGTTACCTTTAGTCCCCATAGAACTCAATGGGACTGCGATGCTAGGGATTTATCAAGCAGCGAAGAGCATTGCTTTTCACTGCAAACTAAAGCCATCTCAGGGTGGCGTTGCCTTACCTGCTCCTATGGAGTCCGGTGAAGCTGGAAAGAATTCGCTTGATCCCCTGCCAGGTCAAATCCATTGCACAATCGCAGACATTAGCTGCACATGTTCACCTTCTGCATTCACCAGCAGCGCCTTCATAATAAATTGCAGTGGTACTACATTATGTGACTGTAGTTTACAGCGATACTTAATGGTTGGTACCGCTGCTAAATAATAAATAAACCCCTTATTAATAGTTCAGCCAGTGTGGAAAACGTACTTAGTGGGGCTGTACGATGCAGGCGCACAGCAATAACTTGGGGGGAGGAGTGTCGGTAGGTTGTTTCAGTATAGTAAGAGAATAAGTGTTGCGTGATCTGTGTAGAGTGGTGGTAATCAGGTAGAATAGTCCAGGCTGGTTAAGAGGATGGTCCAGGAATTTAATGCAATAATCAAAGGAATAATGGCAAGACATTCCTGGAAATGAAGCAAAAGAAAATGGCTTGCAAGGAGGCAGCAGATCAGTATGTAACAGAACTATATATTTATCTGTGAATTCCTATCACTTTGGAAATTAATATCTTCCTTGGACAAAGTGGCAAATGACTGCATCCAGCCCCAGATAGTGCGTCCCCCTAAACTAGGATATATGTTTTATGTTGTCATTTAACCTACAATTTGTCAACATTATAACCCTCAGTACACAAGACAAGTTGTGTTTTCTGTGAATGTTTCAGAATTATTCTATATGATTTATCAAATTTAAAACACACATTTAAGACTATATGTCCACGTTGTGTGTTTTATGGGATACAGTATACACAGCCTGACTGTGGTCCATTTATTTATCTAAAACACAGACCCAACCATCTGAATCTATATTTTTTGGTGTAATGATTTTTCAGCACTGAAATTTTATTTTTAATTTACTGACATTATTTTTTTTTATTTCTTATGCTAGCCACACATTGGGCCTGATTCATCAAGGCATGTTTCTGACGATTTTCAGCGTATCATATGCAAAATCACTTTGAGCATGGCCAGAACCAGACCACATGCCAGTAAATGTAGCCATGTTCGCTCCATCTTCGAGCACACAGGACACTTACAAGAGCCCAGGGAGTGAACAGGACAGGGAGGGGGCGTCTGGTTGTAGTCAGCCTACAGTAAGGGTGTGCCCCAAACAAGCGCACACAGCCACGTCCGAATAAAGCTCTGGGCATCGCAAAGTTACTTGTTTTTCGGCCATGTATCTTGCTCCAGTTACAGGGCTAGTCTAAGTCCTGATCACTAGTGATGACAGTCTCATATGCATGCTATAACATGTGTTTGCAATTAGAAGCAACAGTAAAAATGTATTTTAATTTTCAGTAGATATTAAGGACTTCCTCATACATGTATTTCATGGGGGAAAAAACAAAACACTTTTTTACTGTTTTATCATTAATGCCGTTATTATTAACCGGTGACATTAATTTTATTTTTTTACTGTTCTTTTGCGAATTTGTAGTCCCCACAGTTACTGAACGTATCCTGAAGTGTGTACTAGAGCACAGCAGACTCGAACTCACATGCGCACATATCTTCAGATCTGTTCCCAGTTGAATTCGGGAGTACACAGAGCCGATTTCCGTGCATTTGTTTACGAATGCTCAGAATGTGTGCCTTGATGAATCGGACCCGTTGTGTTTTGTTTGCAGCAATATCAGGGAACTGTGCAGCGTATGGTGTCTTAACTAACCCAAATACCTGATAAAATACTCAAAATACTCAGGTCAACATCATTATCTACCATGTTGGTGAATTTGGTCTGAAAGATGACAACTATTGTCCAGTATGTCTGCGCTAACAGGCACTAATCCTGTTGCTTGGCATTTGGGCCAAACTGCAGAATTGGCCAGCGTGCGGATGGCATTTCTTGTAGAAATAATTGAAGTTATGCTGCTTACTTGCAATGCTTACAATACTGTTACTATGCCCCTGACCCTGGCAACCAAAATTCAGCGTTTAAATGTCACAAGACAAAAAAAAACAAAAAACAAAGAAAATTAAAACAAAACTTAACTTATAAATATTTTCAATTACTGACAATATTAGACTATTATCAAAGATAAATTTAAAAAAAGTACATTTTTGTATGTTTTTGTTTATTTATTTGTAAAGGGATGGTACCTAGAGAGGACAGCATTGTGACATGGAGCAAGTTCTGCAAGGTAAAGCATACATATTGAGATTTATTCATTCATCACTGTTATGGTGAACATACATTGTGATATTTATATACTTTTACTTTTGTTTAGATGTCATATGTGAAATGTTCATAACTTTTCATGTTAGTAGTGCGCAATGTCATCGCTAGTTATAGTACCTAGCATATGTATTTGGACCCCTCTGTATGTCCCTTTTCCAGTCAGTGTTGTAGCGAAAAAAAGGGAAGGACTGAATGAGTTACCTGTCAACAAATATCTTAAAAAGAGTCTAGAATTAAAATATCATACTTCCAAAGTATTCTGATCCATGTTCTCTGCTGGCTCTAAGTTACACAATTAACAAATGCCATAACACGGCTAAAATTGCTTCCTGTGCATCATTGAAACGGCTCTGCCTATAAAAGGCCATCCACTTATCTCCGCATCCAAACAAGCATCCTTTTGCAGGAAGCCACTGTGAAGCCTACTATCACTCTGAATGGCCACCAAGTTCAGTGGTGGAAAGTAGAATAAAAATGTATAACAAAATATGAAGCACTCGGACTAACACTGGCAAGTCTCAGAATGCCAAGAAAGAGTTGATACTCAAAAATAACATTCTCAAAAGCTGCCTGGAAAATGTTTTGTGGTTGGATGAAACCAGGATAGAGCTTGTTTGTCAAAATTCAAGCTACTTATGCAGCAAACATTGCCCTACCCATGTCGCAGTCCCTAAAGTGAATTATGGTGGTGGCAATATTCATATGTGTGGAGACTTCTCATCAAGCAAGACTTCCAATCCTGTTAGAGCTGTATGATTGGCACAAGGGGCTTGAAAATAATACAAGGGAACTTGCTTCAGTTTTCTAAACACAAGTGTATGAGAAACTTTACATTTCAGCATGACATAGATCTCCATCAGGGCCAAAGCATCACTGGAATGGGCCAAGAACATAAAGGTATATGACCATTTTTTTGACGGACAAAATCCTGACCTAAACCCCACAAAGAATTTGTAGCATGATTTGTAAATTGCAGCCCACACATGCTGTCCAAGAGCTGGAACTGGTGCAGATCTGACCAAGATCTTGTGGTACCTCCATTAACATCATAAAACTGTTCTTGTAGGAATATGGCTTTACCAAATATTAATGTGTAAGGTCTGAATACATGTGCAAGCATCATATTTCAGGCTTTTTTCTGTTATTTACGTGCTGACAAACAACTATTGTCTGCGATATGATGGATTTGAATACGCACTGCACTCTATAGCCAGTTCTCTGATGCAAGTAGTGGATATTGTAAAGTGTGTGTAACAGTTCTGAGGCTTCATAAACCTATATCCATTTTTTAACAGGAAAACATGCCCAAAGTTTCATTCACCTTTTGGGTGTGGTTTGATGCAATTGTGGTCCTTGTGAAAACACATCTGGAAAACATCTGGAATGACGGGTTTGTACAAAGGGATTTTTTTTTTTTGAAAAAAAAATTTCTCTTTTGTTATCAATAGTGAGAACTGCTCTGTAGCGGGCTTAAATGCAGTCATCTGCGAGCCCTAACAGCGCATGTTTTCCATATCTCCTTACGTGAGCACAGATGTATTCATTACTGACTGACACATTGTGAAAGATCCACAGGTGGTATAATTTATTTTACTTGTGATCTGGAAAACCTGCACTGTTAGGGCTCCCTGGGGACTAGATTTAAGAAACCCAGCTAATTCTGTTTATTTAGTGGTTTGAACCTTGGCCGTCATCTCTCAAGCTTAATTCAGGAGTTGCTATATTTGGCTTTGATGTTTTATATTGTTCCTCTTCATCTGGCCACGAATATAAGAAATCAAATTAATAACATACATTTAGTTGAATCTCAATGGTAAAGTCTCTGCCTGGTTTAGCTACGTTCCTGCATACTCCACTCTGGCCCAATGTGTCACATGACATTGTCATGTGTGCTCCAGTAGATATTACACTTCCCTCTTTCTGGGGAATAAGTGTACTTTAAACCATGCAGAACCACACACAGCACTGATCATAACAATGTATTTACTAAATCTATAAATTATTTAGTTAGTTACAAAGAAAACAGATAATGATTGCATAAATATTCTCCTCCTTTGCTAAGATAAGTTTAAATAATCACCGGTCTGCTGTTTTTAGAGGTCACATAATTAATGGACTGGAGTCTGCCTCTGTACAATGTGTATCAATTGTTTTCAAAATAAGATGCATATCTGTAAAATGAACATTGGTTAGTGCATTGTCAAGCAGAGTTTCATACTGAACATCCAAAAACATTCACGGCCAATCCAAGAAAAGGTTGTTAAAAAGCACCAATCAGTAGAAGGATATAAATAGATTTCAAGGTGTATTAATATCTCCCAGAGCACTGTTAAGTTTATCATAAAGAAATAGAGATAATATAGCACAACTGTGAATTTGCCTAGAACAGGCTGACCTCCAAAAATGAGCATCTCTGAGAACGGTGCTTGTTATAGAGGCTGCCAAGAATCCTAAGGCATTTCTGAAAGAGTTTCAGAGATGGAACTGTCTATGGAACAACAATGATCAGGCGCTTAAGGTGCCCTGAGTCCGTTATACAAATGTAATTGTAATTTCAAATAGAAAATATGTCTGTCAGTTTCTATTGCAGATAAAGTTCTCCCTTTCCGCTTACTTGTGTGTTTGTTTTTTTTATAACAGCTCTGTGATTGGATTTGTGAGTCGTAGTAGGGAAGACACTCTTTTGAGGACTAGGCAACAGGGCACATTCCTGCTTCGATTTAGTGAAAGTGTTCGTGATGGAGGGATTACATGTTCCTGGGTGGACCATCAGTATGATGGTATGTAATAACAGCACATAATAATCAAGTGATATCAAAAAGTATGTTATTCTTGCCCCTAGTTTAAATGTTATGCTCCAGTAACAGATCAGTTGTGCATACATCTGGAAGTTTTCTGTAAAAGCAAAGCAGCAGCGCATTGATCACAATGGCTGCTATCCTTTTCCTGATGGCTGCTATCGGCAGAGTTTTTTCAGACTCCATTAAATTCAATCAATATTGGCTTCAAGCGCTCAATCAGAATTGGTGTCATTGTGATATATAAGTGAATATACTGTCAACAATATAACGCACCGACGACAGTTAACTTGAATTATGACTACTTAAAAAATCAACCAATCTGCTATATAAAGCAATCAATATTGTCAAAATGGGGATGTTGGAATTCCGCAGTCCTACTTTTCGGCAATAGTCTCTTAGTAGTTCCATATACACTTATATTAACATTTAATTCAAATGATGGTCCCACTTGATGCTTCCCAACAGGTGATTATCCAAGTTCAACATATGCATTTAAGATATTGGGTAATTAGGTAATATTAGAGATGATCTGTATCAATATATCAAGTATAGTGATTCTTTGTAACTTACACTTACGAGTCAATCTATGGTTGAATAGAACCAGGCTGTGCTTCCCCACATACTGTTCCGTTGTTGTTACCATTCCCTGTGTAGACTTAGTTTGTCCTTGGGCGGTAGTGGTACTACCTCCGTGTGCTCAAAGCGATCGTGTTGTATTTTCGAAAGAGATATATGTATTTTCTGAAAATTACTTTAATAACAACTATGGATCAAGCTCCTTCATTCCTGTTTTGTTTTAAACGTACTAGCTACTACCTATGGTTGGTGTGAGAGGCATATAACAGCACACCCTCTGACTTGTCCTCTTGTAGAGACCTATACCATCCGCTCTGTGCAGCCATATACAAAGAAGGAGCTATCGAATATCCCCCTTACTGAGATCATCCGCAACTACCAACTTTTAGCTGAGGAAAACATCCCAGAGAACCCACTTAAACTTCTATATCCCAACATCCCCAAGGATCAGGCATTTGGACCATACTATGAGCAGAAAAGTGACAGTAAGTATCTAACACAATTTACCTTCACATATAGACATGTAAACTCACACTTGTGGTCCCATAGAATACACTATGCCTATGATGTGTAAAACATGATTTCAAATTATTTTGAAGCCATTATGTATTAAACAAAGGCAAGTGATAATTATATTGGTCTACGCATTATGCTCATCATACTTGCTCCTATCCAGTGCTGTCCTGCTTCATTAATGTGGAGGGCTGCACTTGTTATACCTGCATGGTTAGGGGGGGGGGGGGGCAGATATATAATATGAGCTTATCTTTCATATTATTAAGAAGCATATTATGCTCCATATTCCATAAACAGGTGACATCATAGCAGAATAAATCACACTAATAGCACAATTTCCCTTATGTATACAAACATATCCACCCAGGGCACACACATTCAGCTTATGTAAACTGATTCATCTATCCACACAGAGTAATATCTATATAAGAACCTGCATTTTTTCACATTGCACATGTTCGGGAAGTGAACACTCAACTGCAACTATTCAGACCAACATTATATCTTATATATAGTGTTGGTTAAACATAAAAAATGATTATATAAAACATTTCTCCCAGCTACCCATTAAAACGATATGAATAACTGGACGGGCCTTTGGCCTTCCCTCTTACTTGTGTAATCACTATTGAACATAAAACAGTTGTCAGTATGAAGAAAAGGGAATCTAATATAAACATCATTTTACAACTTTAAATTGTGTTAGATGGTAATTCATAGCTGACAATGTCTTATGTACACCTAATATGTACAAAGTCTGTACATCCATAGTTGCATTGGTAGATTAATATAATGGAAAACATTTGACTAAAAGTCAAAAAGAAGTCAGTTACTTGACTAGAAGAAATGCTAGCTGGAAGTCAGTTTAATCTTTTGTGCAGTTTATGGATATGATATACTAATTTGAACTTGCTGAATAAATAGCTGCTTTTAACTTGATTTCTTATTGGAACTAGGAGACTTTTATGTAAGAAGATAGATCATTAATTGTAGAATGTAACGGTATGGTCTCCAGTAAATATGTTAGAAGTGTATAGGCTTAAGTATATCGGATGTGGCTTTGTGGACTACACCACCTCCTTTGTCAGATTGTTTTATTATAATTGATGTATCTTTCATTATGGATTGGACATCCTGTTATTCAGCAGAAATAAAATTGTGCATACAATGTAGATTGTGTGTAAAACTTAGACCTCTGTCATGGAATTCCCTAATATCTGACTTCAGCAAATTGAAAAATATATCGATATTGCTACCCCTTGACTCTATTGAATACAATTTTGAAGACATTCTACAATCAGATTGGTTATGAGAGGTAATGATTTGACTACACCCTATGAGTTCATGATTTTTCACAAGTTATGTTTAACAGTGAAAGACCATAGTATGTATGTATGTGTGTGTGTGTGTGTATATATGTATATATATATATATATATATATATATTATAGCTTTTGATCTCCAGTAAGAATTTCCTGTTACTGAAATCATAACAAACACTCTTGTACTGTGTCTGGTGCATCTTGCTGCCTTGATAGTTTTTGATTATGTGACCTGTTTGTTTTCAGTATCTTTGGAGTATCAGAGGTACCTGAAGCGCAGATTGATTATGGTTTCTGAAAGGTAAGGTAACCAATAAGAAACTTTCTTTTTTTTTTTTAAACTTCATTTTTTGTCTCTTTTATATGCATTAAATGCTCTGGAGCACTCTGCAGAAACCATGCTTTCCTACTCTCCAAGAATGTCCTAGAGGCTCCTGAAATTAAGTAGTCCACCTGGACCACCAGAAGAGAAGGCACCCTTCCGGATTGCAGTAGAGGGGGCTTAATGATGCAGTGGTTCCGTCTCCCACTATGCCAGTGGTTCCCAAACTTTCCCAGTTCAAGACACCCTTAGGGTCTCCATAATTTTTCCAAGGCATCCCTAAGCCAAAATTACTGGGTAGTCCTGTTTTTTAAGTAGTTGGGTCAAAATAACATAAGAAGTATTTAGGCCCCTTCATTATAACACTGTGCCCCTTCATCATCCCACACTGTGCTCCTTCACAGTATCAAACTGTGCCCCTTTCACCACAATGTGCCCCTTACATAGTATCACAATGTGCCCCTTCACTATGTGCTCCTTCACAATGTGCCCCTTGTCCTTTTTTCCCCTGTGCCCCTTGTCTTACCTTTTACTTGCCCTTCTTTCTTCTGTCTTCTGTTTTCATCTGTGGTCTTCTATCTTCAGGCTGCTCACTGCCTCGCTCTTCACTGAAATTGTTGGGAGTTATGATGTCATGCCTGACATTCAGTAAGGAGGGAGGAGGGCACTGGGCGCCGTAAATGTAAGTTTAGTTGTTTGACTGATTGTCCGCTGGCCGGGCAAAAGAAAGAGGGGAGCACTTGGTGCCCTCCTCCCTGGCCTTGCCTGCCACGCTGGCTCTAACCGCAACACCCATGCGTTGCAGCACCCCAGGGAGCCGCTGCACACAGTGTGGGAACCACTGCACTATGCAAAGCCGTGAATCTCAGCATTACATAGCAGGGTGCGGGACCAGATTGATATGACCCTGTCACCATGCCCCCCCCCCCCCCACACATGCTGTCTGACTTAATAAAAGTTGGCAAGTATTGCATAAACACATTTAAGGTCTGTAGAGTAGTTAAATTTTTTCAGCACTTCACTTCAGAGTTCTGGCTTTGCATAAAATTAAAAATAGAGTAGCGGTCATTTACACACACAATTTTTGTATGTGCGGTTGTGCCTATGTCTCAGCTATACCTACACTGTATGTTGTAAATGCCCCCATTCCATTTTTCAACTTTCATCTGCACAGACGTTTATTGCAAATACAAGTCATGCTTACAGTTACATGTGGACCACCCCCTAATGTAACTACAACCTTTGTCTTCCTAAAATACTGCTTGTATCACATTTATGGCTTAAACAGTTTATGACATTAAGTGGATCTACTTTGAGGTTATCTTTGTGTCAGAACTTTACTTTTTTTTTTATTATATTGGTTTATGGATTCACATTATTGTGAGGCTCAATTATTGCCAACTCTCTAGTGGTGTAAAATCTGCCAGTCTTGTTCTACAAGAAAAAAACAAGAGTAAAAAGTCTCTACGGATATCCGATAAATTGGCTGTGGCTTCAAACCCTTAAAATGCATTCTGGTACATCACTGCGGCTATACTGGTTCTCCATGGAACAAAATGATCAGTATAATGCATGGCATCGGTACAATTTTTTTTTTGCGCTGTCCTGCCATTATTTTTTTTGCAATTGGCCCCCAAGGGGTTAGATCACATTATGGGCTCCATTTATTATGCAGAGAAAAGCTCTATTGCTGATGGTAGCCCTTGCATGGAGAAGCCTATTCAACACAGATTGTGGTGGTCCTTTCACTATTTTCATCAGAGGATGGTGATATAAGAGGATATTTCTTTATATTCCTACATAATTGTTCTTGTTTTATAAATATTTAAAAAATATTTTTGTCTTTTCAACTGTGCATATGTGAATCGGCAAACTGGGACACACATGCCTAAATGCACCAAGACTAGCATCACTCAGCTGCTCCAGCTATATTATCCTGGTAAATCATGGCAATAGTAGGATTTCTAATGCTGTGATAAGCACCAATACAAAACCAGCCCTATCGCCACAGTTTAATAATTGGACCGGTAAGAGAAATTTTTAGAAAAATGTATTTGTAAGTTATGTGTATAAAATATTCAAAACATTATATCAGCTCAATAGCATTCCAGATATTACTTGAATGTATTAAACAAATTTGCCATATGCTTTTCTATGTGGTATAGGTTTTAATCTATTCTACTTATTTATGTTTTTAATTGTAGGCACATAGATGATGCCGAGATTAGTATTGCTTCAGGAACACCCCTGTATGACCAGGATATATCCGAATATGACCATGAAGGTCTCCAAGGTGAACTTGCAGTCAACCACCACGATGATCTTGCAGTCGACAACCTCCTTAATCGTGAGTTTGTGTGTTATTGAGAAATCTGAATGTCTAAAACATTAATATAGTTCATAGACCTGCAGATAAAACATTTGTATAATTAAAATGATGATAAAAGTGAAATACAGTTAGTGAAGGCTGTCACTAATGGTTGTAGTTGTTCAGTTAGAACAACAAAAGTAGCCACTGTAAAAATATTCTACATGAGAGAAAGCACAGAAACCCAGGGGGTTCCTTCTGATAAGTGCTGGTTACTTACTAGCAGGGAATGACTGGGGATCATTTGCAGCATCATAATCCGGCATATTTTGGCACTTTTGCTATGTGAAGGTTACATAAGAATAACTTTGTAACTGGCCTTGTAGACAAGTGAATTTAAGATTTTTTTTTTAATGACACCGCTTCCTTATGGTACAATTTTTTTTGTAATAGATAGCATTTTATTTTTGGGATTGTTTAGACTAATACAGCTTAAAATAGTAAAAACAAAATACACTTTTTAGGAGTTTACTCATGGTTAATTTCAAACAACTTGTACACCTCCATAAATATGTCATATACTGTGTTTTCTAATTTCTCCTGTTTATTTTGATACCTAATTTATGTAGATTTTTTCTTTTTTATTTAAAATTATAGCACCCAGAATGGAGTAAGGGTTTATTTAATATATATATTTTTTTGTGTAGTGTATCCCCCCATAATGGACTTTGGAGGACTATTCAAATATATTTTCATTTGTATACCTCCCAGTATGTACGTTTTGTTTCTGTAATAATGACAACCCAGCTCTAATTGTGGAAAAACACAGCTCATGGGTATAAGGCCTGCTCCTGTCATACAAGGTGGATGGGAGTAAATACGGTAATAGTTGTTGAAAAAAGGAGGTTACTATGGAATTATCATGAAATTAAAAGGGCAACCAGCTTTGGCTTTCATTATCCATTATAAAGCTATTCATTAATATGGCCTGCTTTAAGCTGTCCGTTTGTTTACATATGTCTTAATAAAGTTAGCAGTTAACTTTTTTGCTATATCTATGGTATGATCCTTTTCCCTTCTATGGTGATCTGGTCAATGTGGAATTTATGGGCCTTATTTACATCTATTTTCTCCCACCTAGAAATGCGCATGGAAGACCTTCTGATAAATCCAAATATTGATCCTTTATTCTCAAACCCGTCTGTGGATTATTATGACATGCCCTTGGAGAATTTGATATCTAACCTTGACCAGTAGGACACAACAGAAACCTTCTTCACCAGATCCTCTACCCTCATAATGGACGGATACGTCTCTTGCTTTCATTTCCTTGTATACGTACTGTATAGGGGTAATGTGTACTAAGTAGATGCCCAATCTGCTGTAAGAGGTAGAATCTTGTGCTCTGGAGAGTGAATGCATAATTTGTGAAAATGAATTGAGCTTTGCATAGAGAGAACACATGTTTAAAAGAGCATGGCATTGTGAAATCAATCTTTATAAGAAACCTGTAACCATTAAGAAAAGGCACAAGAAGAATAGAGCATACCTATAGGAAGAGCAAAGGTGTTTCCTCCTATCTCATTGTCAGACTGGGGCATGAAGGTTCCCAGTGGGAAAAAGCAAAGTTAGAGGGGGTGTGACCAGCTGCCAGAGAGGCGTGGCTAGCCACTAGAAGAGTTTGGGTCAACCCAAGAAGGACATGGCTAGCGCCATAGTGTAGTATGTACAGAATTCAGTGTGTAGTCTCTCATTCAATAAATAGCCCTCCACCTTTACCCTAAATATACTGTTTGCCCACACTGGTGGGCAAACAGTACATTTGCTTATTTACAAATGAAGCAAATAGCACACAGTTCACTCTTAAATTGCAAATCATCGTTATCAGCTATTTATATAGCGCCACTGATTCCGCATCGCTGTACAGAGAACTCCCTCACATCAGTCCCTGCACCATTGGAGCTTACAGTCTAAATTCCCTAACATACATACACACAGTCAGAGACTAGGGTCAATTTGATAGCAGCCAATTAACCTACTAGTATGTTTTTGGAGTGTGGAAGGAAACCGGAGCACCCGGAGGAAACCCACGCAAACACGGGGAGAACATACAAACTCCACACAGATAAGGCCATTTTTGGAAATCAAACTCATGACCCCAGTGCTGTGAGGCAGAAGTGCTAGCCGCTAAGCCTATTTATCAAATAGCGGCAATATGAAAGATTTTCTATTGCCACTTATTGCAGTGAAAATCTTTCTTGGTGCTATTTGTCAATAAAATGTCACTGGACCAGCTATGGCCATAAGAAGCCATTGCAGGGTCCCTCTGCGTATGCGTTTGCCAGTTTGTGCATGTGCACTGGAACCGGAACGCCAATATTCGTACCTGCTCTGTCCATAATAAATAGAATTGGGGAAAGTACGGGGAAGCTTTGCCAGAGGACCTCGACAGTAGTTGTCACTAGCCAGGGGGCTTTCATAAACGGGGAGAAGCCTTAAATCCGGTAAAAACACAAGCTTTCTCTGGATTTATGGCTTTTCTCACTTTGATAAATAGACCTATTAATCTGAGGGAAAAAGGCGATGTGGTGTAGGAAAGGTGGAATGCACACTTTTACTTTTGATCTTGAATGTCATTAGAGATGGGTCTACTCAGAAAATCCTCAGAATTTGCTCCCTGTGTGCTGTCCTATATCTGTTAAAATGTGTACCACGTTACTGAATGAAACTAATTTAATTTAATATTTACTGTCCATTTTTCATTTTCACATATATGTATAGTTGTCTTACATGGAGTGTTAAAATAAGTGATTACATGTATAGCGTTCCGTTACACTTTAAATTATTTGCCCTTTATATGGAGTATTACAATCTATGAGTAAGAAAGTGCATAGATAGCAGATACAAACACTAATTTGATACAATGCATGCAGACTCTCACAATCCCTGCTACTGTGAATGTCAATAATAACCCCAATAGTTTTATTCAAAGATTTATATTTAATTTATTGCTCTAAATCAGTGTCTTAAATTGAAAGAAAATTGGCTTATTTAATAACATGTTGTAATATGGACAAATGTACCTTAATGCATAGAAACTAGTGAGATGTTGGCTTTCATTTTGTAAACTGTGCTAGAAAAATGTAAGTTATTACCCAACTGATTTTTGGCTTTGGCACATTTCACCAAGTTTATTAAGGTAAGTAAGGTTTTGCCACAGTGGCAGATAAGTAGCAGTAGTGTAGGGAAGTAATAAAACGAGACCTTCAATATGCAACGTTATTCAACATGTCACAAAATAAATAACAATTCAGGAATCTTGTTTCAATGATATCTGCAATATGCAAACATAAACCACTGCAACACTTTTATGTCGGGCACTGGTGCTTCAGTGAGTTGGGTTTCCCTGGATAAATACTTTCGAGAGACAACCTGTTGCTAACAGATTCATTAGACAATTCAACTCAGTGCTGCAGATTATCTGGACAAAATAATAACAATAGACTTTTACTGCAGTTACACAGATTACATTTATCACACATAAATCAGTAGAGCTGCAACAAGGATTTATCCAACTTGGTCAGGTTAGATGTTTCAGAACAGTGTTTCTTAACTTCAGTCCTCACACCTCCCTAACAGCTCATGTTTTCAGGATTTCTTTAAGCATGCACAGATGAGTTAATCTATTTGGCTGGGTCAGTAATTATCCCACCTGTTTCCACAGGCAGAAAGCCTCAAAACATAACCTGTCTTCTTACCCGTGTGAACTGTGAACCTAGAGGACCGGGTATCTAGTGAGCTTTGGTTCCAACCCAGGTATCCTCACATCTGGGGATTCCCAGCTTTAATCATTTATCAGTAGTCAGAGCTCTGTTGTTGGGTCGTTTTTTTTTCTTTTGGATTTCTTGTTTTTCATAAAGTTGGAAAATATTTTATTTTATAGCTCCTAAAGATGAGGTTTTTTTTAGATTAAATTTTTTAACGCTTTTGGTATAATGGGGAGCGGTCATAAAAACCCCATGTCCATTATACTGGTGCACATTGGGCTACCCCTAGAGGCACTAACTGGTTGGTTTTCATTATAATAGTGGGGCTAATGTTCATGGTGTCACTGTTATAGTGAAAGCCAGCCAGGCTTTCTAGTGCTGGTTTAGCACGTTTAAATTCGCTTTTCATTTGTATGCAGTTTTTCAATTTATTTGGTTTCATAAACAGATGAAATGTTAGCTGTATAATGTTGAATAAAGGCAAAGTTGGTAATGTGAATTGAATAAATGAAAATAAAAGCAAATGTTAGATGCTCTGCAACAGATTTCCGCAAGTATGCTAATAATAAAGTACCATTTAGTATCTAATCAGTCTGAATGTCCCAACACTGATTTTTCTTTATATTAACCAATATATATATTTTCTATGTTTATTTAGATTAGCACATTATCTCACAGAAATGGCATAGAAGAGAAACCTCTATTACATGCAACAAATCAGAGAGCATCTTGGTTGATAGAAGTGTAATAGTTTTTTATTTTGGTGAAGAGGTATTGCAAGGTGCAAGGTGCAATACAATTATTTAACTTGCATTTTTTAAAGAAAAAATTTGCTGTTGTGTTTCCAATTACACTTGCTGGATATTTGTTTTTAATGAAGAAGAACAAACTTGGGATTGGTATAAATTTGTCCTGTCAGTAAGTGAAATGCATGCTTGCCGACTTTTACATAGTGAAGTCCGGGAGATTCCATACAGGGGGGGGTGGCTGGTAGTCGGGGTGCGGTCAATCACTGCATTATGGCCCCACCCCCTTGACGGGACCATCATTTTGTCTGCGGGGGGCGGGGCAAAAATGACGCCATTCACTGTGAATCGCATGATTTTGGCTTGCAAATTGCAGTATGTGAGAGACTTGCCTGTCCGGATTTCGGGAGTCTCCCGGACATTCCGGGAGAGTTAGCAAGTATGGTGAAATGGCAGACTAAGGGAGCAGCTGCTCTTAAGCTGCCATCAACAATCTTGTCTTCTATAACTTGTGATACTTTACCCCATATAGTGTCTCTGTATTGGTTCTGATTAAAATATATAGACTGTGATGGTGTAAATATATGTAAAAACTAGAGATGGGCGGGTCCGGTTCTCCGAGAACCGAACCCACCCGAACTTTGGGTATCCGAGTACCGAGCTGAGCAGCTCGGTACTCTCCCGCCAATTCCGAATCCAAATCGAGGCCGAACGTCATTGTGACGTCGTCGGATCTCGGGACTCGGTTCTCGCGATACTTCAACTTTATAAATACACGCCTCCACAGCAATCCATCGCCATTTGACAGAGGGAGAGAGCAGGGTGTAGTCATAGGCTAATTAGAGCAGGGACAGAGAAAGAATACAATATTGTTCTTGCAATTGCTCTAACCAAAATCGCTAGTGCAGAGAGGAGGATAGAGGTTTATTATTTTTTCTTCATATTTGGCACTCCCCAGCGCTTTTGGGTTGTCCCCCATAATTGTGCATTAATATTTCTGGCTGTCAAAAGTCATATCTGTCAGCAGTATCTACTCAATAAATGTTAGCACTCCTCAGTGTTTTTGGGGTGTCCTCTCTAATTGTGCATTAATATTTCTGGCTGTCAAAAGTCATATCTGTCAGCAGTATCTACTCAATAATTTTAAGCACTCCTCAGTGTTTTTGGGGTGTCCTCTCTAATTGTGCATTAATATTTCTGGCTGTCAAAAGTCATATCTGTCAGCAGTATCTACTCAATAATTTTAAGCACTCCTCAGTGTTTTTGGGGTGTCCTCTCTAATTGTGCATTAATATTTCTGGCTGTCAAAAGTCATATCTGTCAGCAGTATCTACTCAATAAATTTTAGCACTCCTCTGTGTTTTTGGGGTGTCCTCCCTAATTGTGCATTAATATTTCTGGCTGTCAAAAGTCATATCTGTCAGCAGTATCTACTCAATAATTTTAAGCACTCCTCAGTGTTTTTGGGGTGTCCTCTCTAATTGTGCATTAATATTTCTGGCTGTCAAAAGTCATATCTGTCAGCAGTATCTACTCAATAAATTTTAGCACTCCTCTGTGTTTTTGGGGTGTCCTCCCTAATTGTGCATTAATATTTCTGGCTGTCAAAAGTCATATCTGTCAGCAGTATCTACTCAATAAATGTTAGCACTCCTCAGTGTTTTTGGGGTGTCCTCTCTAATTGTGCATTAATATTTCTGGCTGTCAAAAGTCATATCTGTCAGCAGTATCTACTCAATAATTTTAAGCACTCCTCAGTGTTTTTGGGGTGTCCTCTCTAATTGTGCATTAATATTTCTGGCTGTCAAAAGTCATATCTGTCAGCAGTATCTACTCAATAAATTTTAGCACTCCTCTGTGTTTTTGGGGTGTCCTCCCTAATTGTGCATTAATATTTCTGGCTGTCAAAAGTCATATCTGTCAGCAGTATCTACTCAATAATTTTAAGCACTCCTCAGTGTTTTTGGGGTGTCCTCTCTAATTGTGCATTAATATTTCTGGCTGTCAAAAGTCATATCTGTCAGCAGTATCTACTCAATAAATTTTAGCACTCCTCTGTGTTTTTGGGGTGTCCTCCCTAATTGTGCATTAATATTTCTGGCTGTCAAAAGTCATATCTGTCAGCAGTATCTACGCAATGGATTCAAAGCAGTCCACATATGATCTAAATGAGCAACCAGGTTCTGTCACCAGTCCTGATGTTAGTGTTCCCAGTACGTCATCTGGCCAAGGCGATGTCAAACAACAGAGTGTTTTCAAATTAGTGCAAAAAACAAAAACCAAAAAAAAATTTACTGTATTGAAGCGAAAACGAAGTGTAACTGAGCAAAAGTTAAGTGACGATAAAAAAAAAATTGCAAGCATGCCATTCTACACACGCAGTGGCAAAGAGAGAATGAGGCCTTCACCTTTGGCTATTAGTGGCAGATCCCAAAAAGTTACCCAGCCTACAATTGGTGCACAACTACTGTTACGCGTCAAAGCTGAGCTGCAAGATACCAGTGAGGCATTACAGGAGAATATTTGCTCTGATTCACAAATGACAACAATCCCTGTGGAGAGTCCATCCAACAGTGGGATGTCTAATCGTGAGCATTCTGCTGATGTGTGCCTTAATAGCCCGAGTGTAGCCGGTGATACCCAAATTGAGGATGCCACTTTGGAATTAGAAGAGGATGAGGGGGAGATTTGTGTAGGCGACGAGGGCGCTAATGAGGATGTTGATGAGGATGAGGTTGTTTGTGTAAGTCCTGCACCAGTGGCAGCAGTTCTGGCACGTGACAAGAAAAAGGCCATTGTCATGCCTGGGCATAAAACAAAAAAATCCACTTCTTATGTGTGGAATTATTTCTACCCAAATCCAGACAACAATTGTATAGCCATTTGTAGTGTATGTGAAGCCACAGTCAGTCGAGGGAGGGACCTTAACCATCTTGGAACCTCGTCTATGTTACGCCATTTAACGAGAGTTCATGGCAAAGTGTTGGGAAAAGCTGAAAGTTCTTCCCAAAAGAATACAAGCACTCCCTCATCAGCTAAGACCCTCCGCTCACCGACATACCGACGGCCACAAAATACACCCACCACACCATCCTCATCAATATCCTCAGTAGCGCTCGGAGTTAGCCCGGCATCCCACTTAAGGCTGGATGACTCCGGCACTATTATTGATTCCTCTGAAGAAAGCGTTAGTCCTGCTGCTGCTGTTGCTGCTGCTGGGGGTGAATCGTCATCCCAGAGGCAGGTGAATAAAATGAGCAGTCCTACATTTCAGCAATTAACTGTGAAACAATCCTTTGCGAGGGGAAGCAAATATGACAGCAGTCACCCAGTCGCCAAGCGAATCACAGACGCCATGGCTGCAATGTTAGTGTTAGATCTGCGTCCAATCTCCACCATAAACGCAGCTGGTTTTTCACAGTTAATTGAGGTTTTGTGTCCGCGTTACAGAATTCCATCGCGACACCATTTCTCCCGTAAAGCTATTCCACAACTATACCAAAAAGTGTGTAAAAATGTAGAGATTGCGCTGAAAAATGCCATTCTGCCCACTGTTCACTTAACCACAGATATGTGGACAAGTGGAAGTGGCCAAACCAAAGACTATATGACTGTGACAGCCCACTGGGTTGGTCATTCACCTTCACCAGCAGGAACAGCAGCAGCATGTACACCACTACGTAACATTTGTCACAGGCAGGCCACTCTTTGTATCACCGGCTTCACTAACAGGCATACGGCTGACAATTTGTTACGCAAACTGAGAGATGTGATTGATGCATGGCTTATACCACTCGGACTCTCCCCAGGGTATGTCATTTCAGATAACGCCAACAATATAGTGCGAGCATTACAGCTGGGTGATTTCCAACATATTCCCTGTTTTGCTCACACCATCAACTTGGTGGTGCAGAGCTTCCTACGAAACAACCGTGAGGTGCAGGAGATGCTTTCGGTGGCCCGTAAAATTTCAGGCCATTTCAGGCATTCAGCCACAGCATGTAGGAGATTACAGCAGCTCCAAGAGCAGTTTAACTTGCCCTGCCACCAACTTAAGCAAGAGGTGGTAACTCGGTGGAATTCCACCCTGTACATGCTTCAGAGGATGGAGGAACAGCGCAAAGCCATCCAAGCATATTGCACAAGTCATGACATTGGGAAAGGAGGGGGGATGTATTTCACTCTTGCACAGTGGGGAATCCTTTCAGTGCTGTGCAAGGTGCTGAAACCATTTGAAGTTGTGACATGTGAGGTCAGTGCAGACTCTGCTAGTTTGAGCCAAGTCATTCCTTTAATTAGACTATTGGAAAAGCAGCTTGAGAAAATGAAGGAGGAGCTGAAAGCAAGCAATTCAGCAAAGTATGTTGGCCTTGTCGATCAAGTACTTAATTCGCTTCACAATGATCCTCGAGTTATTAAGATCTTGAACTCGGATCAGTACGTTTTGGCCACTGTGCTTGATCCAAGGTTTAAAACCTACATTGAGTCTTTACTTGTAAATGAGCGAGATGTGAACTTTTGCAAGGAGCTATTGCTCAGCAAGTTGGCCGCTGAACTGGGCCTCGGCTTGACGACGTGTCCTCCTTCACTTTCTCAAGCTGTTGCTCGTAAAAAATTAAATTTCCAAAAAAGAAGCAGGGAAGACACAGGGGGCAGACGAGAACAATTTAACATCTGGGCTGGTTTGAAGGATTTTTCAAAAAAAAGTGTCACTTTGCCCATAAGTCCATCCAATATGAGTATAAACATGCAAAGGATGGTGGAGGATTACTTTCAAGAGGTAGTTGATATGGAAATGTCAGACAGTCCCTTTCCTTACTGGGAAGAAAAGCAAGCTATTTGGAAACCCATGTACAAACTTGCTTTGCAATACCTAAGCTGCCCACCCTCCAGTGTGTACTCTGAACGAGTGTTCAGCACAGCAGGGAACTTAGTCAGTGATCGCCGTAGAAGGTTACTTCCCAAAAATGTGGAGAAAATGATGTTTATAAAAATGAACTACATCTTCCACGAGGAAGGCCTTCACCATCCAAGACATGCAAGCACTGACTGTTCTCTAATGGCGGATTCAAGCGGCGATGAATTGATAGTCTGTGATGATGACGATAACACTGATGAGGGTGAGGATGAAGCTGAAGATGATGCCGATAACATCTTTTTAAAACTTTCTATGTAAGTGTAGGGTGCAATCTACCCCCAAAGAGGAAAGGGACTTGTGGCATTTCCATATCACATACCATCTTGAAAGGCTGCTGTTAGGGCAATTTATCCTTAAGGGTAGGGTGTCATAGACAGAGTGACCCTAAACTGGCTTTGTCCATTTTTCATAATATTGTACAGTCTATAATGGCTGAATTTTTTAGTATTTTATACAAGTGGAGGGGGGCCTAGAGAGACAGAAACCAAACTGGCTTTCTCCATGTCAATTAATATTGTACAGTCTATAATGGCTGAATTTTTTAGTATTTTATACAAGTGGAGGGGGGCCTAGAGAGACAGAAACCAAACTGTCTTTCTCCATGTCAATTAATATTGTACAGTCTATAATGGCTGAATTTTTTAGTATTTTATACAAGTGGAGGGGGGCCTAGAGAGACAGAAACCAAACTGGCTTTCTCCATGTCAATTAATATTGTACAGTCTATAATGGCTGAATTTTTTAGTATTTTATACAAGTGGAGGGGGGCCTAGAGAGACAGAAACCAAACTGTCTTTCTCCATGTCAATTAATATTGTACAGTCTATAATGGCTGAATTTTTTAGTATTTTATACAAGTGGAGGGGGGCCTAGAGAGACAGAAACCAAACTGGCTTTCTCCATGTCAATTAATATTGTACAGTCTATAATGGCTGAATTTTTTAGTATTTTATACAAGTGGAGGGGGGCCTAGAGAGACAGAAACCAAACTGGCTTTCTCCATGTCAATTAATATTGTACAGTCTATAATGGCTGAATTTTTTAGTATTTTATACAAGTGGAGGGGGGCCTAGAGAGACAGAAACCAAACTGGCTTTCTCCATGTCAATTAATATTGTACAGTCTATAATGGCTGAATTTTTTAGTATTTTATACAAGTGGAGGGGGGCCTAGAGAGACAGAAACCAAACTGGCTTTCTCCATGTCAATTAATATTGTACAGTCTATAATGGCTGAATTTTTGGGTATTTTATACAAGTGGAGGGGGGCCTTGAGAGACAGAAACCAAACTGGCTTTCTCCATGTCAATTAATATTGTACAGTCTATAATGGCTGAATTTTTTGGTATTTTATACAAGTGGAGGGGGGCCTTGAGAGACAGAAACCAAACTGGCTTTTTCCATTTCTTTACATATTTAACTATAAGTGTAGGGTGTAATATACATTCAAAGACGATGGCTGCATTGCCAATATGCATAGATGGAGAGGAAGACAATCTGTTTTGTGTGTAGAATAGGCCTACCAACGAAGAATTAAACTGTTTTTTGGGATGATTTATTACCTCAACAATTAGATTACTTGTCTCTAAAACAGTTGGAGCACTAAATTGGGTTAATTTAGGCCCAAAAACATGGATTTTCCCAAAAAATAGCAAAACAAAACCAAACAAAACCAAAACCAAAACCAAAACACGCAATGGAGGTTTTGCAAAACCAAAACCAAAACCAAAACACGACGGTAATCCAGATCCAAAACCGAATCCAAAACCAAAACACGGGGGTCAGTGACCATCTCTAGTAAAAACTGAGATAAACTGCTAATTGTAGCTTCTCTATTCACAATATGCATTTTCATAGAATTTTGTATTGCAACATAACATAAGTCATTTTCAAATGAAATAAAACTCTTGTTTTTTATAATGTGGGTGTTTTTGGTTTTATTATGGATAATAGTACATTATGGCAAATAAAAACATTACACAGCGAACTGAGCAGAAGATGTGTAAAATCTCCTAAGAATCTCAGCTTGGAAATCTATACAATTAAACACAATTGTGTTTGGTTAGGCTTCCAAATAATTAAATCACAATGGTTTTAACACTGAAACATTGGTACTGTTTCAGGTCAGTTGTGGGTTAGGCTTTTATTTAGCCATAGGCAAATATTATTTTGTGTCTCGGACACTCTAAAAAAAAATAATTTTTTTTTACGGTGGAACACGCCCGCCCATGGATGCGTTTGCATGAGTTTGGAATAATTTCCAGACCCCTGCACTCACAAAGCTATTGTTGGGACTACCAGAGATGAAAAATCCAACTGTCCGCAGCTGTGCAAGCACAAGAGATGTAACGCTGTGGGGGGAGGGGGGAGAACAGGGAATAAACGTCCAGCATGAGTCAAGGCGATTTAAAAAAAAGAGAGAAAGAAAAACAAAATGTACCACAAACATTGCCTGCTCCGATCACCAATGATTCCCGTAACTCTGCTCCTTCTGGAGAAGAGGAATTAACCAGAACAGCCTTTGTTCCTCAGACTGGCAGTGTGGCACTTGGCCGTGACATCAGCACCACACTCCCAACATCCAACTAACTAATGAGGAGCAGCAGCCGACAGCTTCACATGCAAGACATGTGGACTGCTTCTACTTTGTGTCAGCGACAAATGCTCAATGTGGCGTGCCATGGCAACATTAAAAAGACTGGATGAGTGATCTTGTGTAGTTTGTTTAGGGCTTTAGATGGCCCCTAACCGTATGCAACCTCCTATGTTTGCCTAATGGTACTGCTGGCTGACGCCTATAAACATACAATAAACTACTATAAAAAAAAACCTATAACCTACTGTACCCATTGTTGTAAGAGGAGGCCGTGTCCTCCTGAAACTTCAATGCACATTAAAATGGAGAAGGTTTACTATCCATTTCAGAGAGAAGCAGCACAATTTAGCAACATATACTTGGTGTCCATACATCCTCCTGGTCTTCAGATTGACTGCACCACCTGCTAATTGTTATGCCTCATCAGACTTCAATACAGTATATTTCTCTGTGGCCAAGCAGGGGATATTGAGTAGTATAGCTGAAGAGCTTGTTTACTTGTCACATGTATAGTGGTTAACCTCTGGTCTCACTATTTGGGCCCTAAATGTAAAAAAATTGTAGTTATAAAAATGATAGATAATATGGCCAGGTTGATATACACCTGTAATTTTCTGACTTGTTTCTGTTAATATGGAGCGCTACACTCAATCTCCCATCTTGGTAGTGGGGTCCCCTGTGACTTAGTGAAGACAGGAAGTAGGGCAACCTCCAGCCGTCTGCATCACTCTACTGAGCATGCACATTCAGGAAGTTCAGTTCTCAGCAGGTTCTTCCAGTGACAGTTGAACCGTAAAGATGTATAAAACTGGAACTGCATAAGCTTGTCATACTGCCTGTCTGCTACAGTCAGTATCAACTGTATATATTTATATATCATCTGTTACAACTGGTTCTGAAATAAAACCAACAAAGTCTAAAAGCTTCTTGTGGTTTAACATTTACCACCAACGCCACTAACACCTATTACATATAACAGCACAAGTGCCCTGATGATAGGTTTCTGTTAATATTCCATTGTGTGAACACTATTTCTTCAGAGGACATCGGCTCAATAATATCCACATTAAATATATTCATTCCTTATCAAATTATTTAAAAAAATATCCTTCCGTTGGTAAAATGTGCATCAACATTTTTTGTTTGTAAACCAGAATAAAAATAAATAAATATAGACTGATATCTATTTCTGGTTGTTTGTTTGTTTCTATTTTTTGACTAAACTGTATCTTTATTTTTTATGATGCCTACAATAAAAAGTATTTTATAATAATAAAAAAAAAAAAAATCTTTCCAAGAAGCCATTGATCTGGATCTGACTACATGGGCTGAACTAAGTCAAACGCCAGGAGATGTTATCCTTTGTATGTACTTTTACCATATAAAATAAAAAAATCATGAACGCTGCTCTCAGTTTCCCTTCAGGTCGTGGAAGTCAAATAATTAGATTAAGACGTTCTAAATTAGCAAATATAAATTGTAAAAGTTTTCCGTGCTATTGCGATGAGTACGCTACGTCATAATAGGATTAATAACGCAATTGCAGGGGAGAACAACATACCCAGACTTACATTTACACTTACATTTGTAAATAGTACACTCTTACTAAAGTTCCAACCCACATCAGTTTATTAGTAAAACTTAAAGGTTATATATGCAAAGATAAATTTATATACAGGTATTTATGGTTAAAGTCCTAAGAAATGTATGGTATTTGGTCTTATATTATTCCTCATATCACCAGTTGAAATACGGTGTTAACAGAGTAGCGATCGCAGTTAGAGATCTCTAGTTATGAATAAAATAAAATTGGTACTCTATAATACTGTAGGCAGCACATGTTTATAGGTTGGTTAAAATGGATTAGGTCGATTCCCTCCGGCAAGACGTGCTCAGCTGTTGGAGTAAGCTGCCCCCACCGTTGGAGAGGAATCCTTTGAACTGACCAATGATCTGCATTGTACTGGATTGACTTGACCCCTGGACCAATGTAGAAAGACCTAGGTTTATCTTTGTGTACATTGTGACATCACTGTTTTTGTTAACTCAAACTGTATATAAGCAAGCCCATGGGCTTGCTTATATACAAGACTGCAGACCACAAGACTGAACCTGGGCCCAGGGAGTTCTTGCGTAATATATTCGGATATACTTTCCTGTATATTGTGGTACCTTTTATGCATCATCTTGGTTTGCTGTTATCCTGCTATCTTTTGCTATTGGATCTCTTTGTGCGTTGGAACTACATTAATGGAATTGGATAATATTTATTGGTAGCGACAAGATGTATATTACAGATGGGAGCTCAAAATGGTGTCACATTACTCAAAGATTCGCAAAACCTACGGATTTCGATTTAGCAGCAAAGGGTGAGAGACGCGTCATATACAGGTAAGAACGCAAATAGTTCTATGCCTATTATATCATCCAGTGTTGCCAAATTTAATATTCACTTTGTGTAATCTAAGAGGTGCTGGTGAGGACTTCGGGACAAGAAAGAAAAATTGTTGTTTTTTTTATGTCATTTTGCGATTTAACACATAGTTTATTTGCATAGCATACGCATATATGTCCCTGTACATTTGCCACATGTTTAAACGGTTGTATTGATAGATATTACTGTTGTGTTTTATAGTGAAGTGTATTGTTAGAACCTCTGAGACGTTATTACCAACGTTTGGAAAAATATTTTTCTGTACAGAAAACAAAGGAGTATGTGGATTGTGAATTGTATGATTGCGAAAGCATCAGTTAAGGACAAAGGTTACAGCGTATAAAATAACCTCTGAGACGATCTGTTGAAAAAACAGGGTACAAAAGACGTTGAGGTAGTATGCGAGGTATACAGTGATATGAAAACAACATGGTTTTTTTTCTCATAATCCCAATTGTTATCGTACAGCCTACAGATAATTGGTACCTGTCATCTGTGTGATCAGACTGCACATGTAGCATGTGCAAACGTGATTGTGAAATTTGGATGGTGGGAGGAAATTCGCTTTAAAGGCTGGTATTCTTCAATATTCAGTTCTAGCGTACTCAGCAGGAACTTTGCTGAAAAGGTGGGGTATTGTTTTATGCAATTTTAGGCGTTGAGGAGTCTGCTTTTACAGGGGCACTAAAACATTGATATTTCCGTTCTCCCAGTTAAGTGACTATGTTAGGGTCCTCTCTGTGTACGCTTGGCATAGCATGTGGTGTTAAGTTAAGAAGAAGTGAGTGAACGCAGCTTACAGAATTTGGCCACGGCCACTAAAAATCTCTAGCGGGAGATTTGTGAAAGTGTTGAGGATTCCATTTCCACATGGGTGCTAAACAAACGTGTGAGATGCTCGATGTCTGGGTTAAGCAAGGGCCGGTAGGTTTGTGTAGGAAATAAGGTAAGTGTGCAATTGAGTACTGTGATAAGTGAGTCAAAATGGTCATTGAATGTGTGAAACCTTTTTCCTAAAGTTGGTAGTTTTAATCCAGAGGTATTGAGTACAGTTAGAGATAAAAATGTTTGTTTAATTCTCAGTTTTAGTGATTTACACACACTGACTGTTTAAAACTGTGGCCACAGGAAGGGAGTATGAGGCACGAGAAAGCATGTGCAGCGGAAGGTTCATTGCAAAGAAAAGAGAAGCAAGCACAAATGTGCCCCTGCCGCCAGGGCAGGAAAGTATAACCGATACAAAAAAAACCTTAAAAAAAAATAACAAATGTAACTTATATTCTATATTGAGTATTATAAAAATGTAACTTTTCAAAGGAAGATGAGTAATCTATATATATTTCTTTTGTGTGTTTTGTTTCTGTTTGTTTGTGTTTTGATTCAAAGCTCTGCAATCGATATACAGTAAGTGCCACGTAGGCAAGACAAGGGGCAGTGATTGAATCTAATAAGACCGGTTTTAGAAATAAACGGTCTGGAGACAGGCTAACATTCTATTCAATGGCAAGCCCAACATGTAAAATCATAATCAAAGTGACATTCCCCACCTTACGTGGATACAAACTAAAGTACAGCTAGAGAAAACAGTGAGCCATGTATTAATATTGGTGAAAGAAGTTTGTTGTAATCCCTGCAATGGCTTAGTTTCATAAATCATAAAGGAGAAATAAGGTTCCACATGTATGTACTACTAGTAGATAAGAGATATCCATTGTGTAGAGACAATGGTTCTAGATAACTGACCCTGGGTACACTGATGCTATAGAATGAGAACATTATAACAGAGTAAATTGACAAGTAAGTGACAAAAGACTAGAGATAACATTTGCTAGAGCTAGGTTAACATAAGAAACAGTTGCTGCCCTTGAATGGATAAAGTCTAAGGTTTTGGTTCATTGATGATGAGGACCAAAGAGTAAAGAAAAGAAAATGTGTTGTTTTTGTTTTTCTGATACTAATTAAACCTTTTTTTTCCTTAGGCAAAGGACGGCCATAGAGATAAATATTTATTAACTATGGGGATTGCAGGAGAAGTGCAAAATTTTCCCTTAACGAAAGAAGTTAACATTGGGCCACTGTAACATTCTTTTTTTTTTTCTAGTTGCGGTGGCTCCTGATAACTTATTTGGCTGACATTATTTAAAATGAAGTATCTACTATATAAATGTCTAGTGGCGTGTGTGAAAAAAAAACAAAACAAGCTGCAGCGCCACCTGCTGGGCAGAGTTATACACTGACCTATATATTTCTTGAAGGAGAAGTGACAGTTGGGAGTGGTTGGTGGTTGCCGGGGTTAACAGTGGGGAGTTTTTAACACCTTAAGTAGCTTGATGAAGGATGTGGCGATGAAGATGAAGGATGAGGTGACGGAGAAAAATGATGAGGTGGTGACATGTGGACAAAACCACGTTAAAAAAGGGCGCTTGCGTCGGGAAGTAACGCTCTTCCCCTGAGGAGGCCTTCGCTAGGCCCAAATGCATGACAAGAACCTTTTTAACACCTTAAGTAGCTTGATTTGACTAGAATGCATGAGTATCATGCACGGGTTAACTTGTGTAATATATGTGCTCCTGATGGTGTTATTTAGGTATTTCAGGAAGACATGCATGAGAGGTACAGAATATGCTTCACAAGGGTTAATTTGATTATTTCTGCACTTCACTGTTATAGCTACAAGTCCATCACAGATTGTAGAAATATTGTTATCAGAGATACTGGGTTCATTATGAACTAATGATGGACAGGACACTGGATTGGATTGGTAATGTAACTCCCTGTTAGGTTTAAAAAGAATGGGGGAGGGGTCATAGATTAGTTAAGATTTAAGGAAATTAAAGGGTTGAGAGTCAATTCCCCATAGTGCAAATCCAGCTGTCATCTTGATGTAAATCCCCTTTTCTGCAAATCATTTCATTATTATTATTCTTTGCTGTCTTATGCTCTGTTCTTACACTTCTGACTTTTCTTATAAAGATGTACAAAATATGTAGACACTGTCCCAAAGGTTTATAGGCAACCTCAATATCTGGACTCAAGCCTGGCGTGACTGTTCTAAATGTTTCCAACCAAATAAGGGGTGCAGTATGAAAAATAGTATTGCTGTGTTCTGCTTTGTTTATATCATCAGTGTCTGAAACTAAATGTTTATTCCCCCATTTCCCAATAATAGGACAGGAGGTTGCAAAAGGATAGATTATAGCAATGCCAGACAAAGATCCAATAGTTGAGATACTGCCTCACCCAAGGGAGCTAAGACATTTTTGACAATGGACAGAATTAAGGGTACACACACTACACTGACATAGCCATGAAGGTAGCTAAAGGTTGTATTTCTATGGTTATGAAAGCTGCTGGTTTTTAGGCAGGAGTTTTGTTATGGAAACACGAGTCAAATGTTTATATATCACGTGCGGTATCTGCCCTCCCAAGTTCTGCCTAAATTACATATGTCTCCATAGAAAGGTGTACAAACTGTGCCTCCAGATGCACAAAGGGTGGAAGGAGAAGAGGAGACTCTAGCTTAAGGTGAATTTGGCAGACATACAGATACACATGACTGTGTGGAACATTTGAATCAGACTTTTGCCACAAGAACTGATGTATGTGACATCCCCTTAGAAAATAGACAGGCATGTACTGGATATTCATTGTTATAAATGACAAAGGTGCTATAAAAAAACTGACCCCTTGGCCCACCTCACTTATCCTAGTAGCTGAACTTGTGGGATTGAGAATGGCATGTGAGTTGGCAGAGGGTAAATCAGTTAATATACACTGATTTTAAGTACGTTTCTAGGATAGTGGGTGACGTTGAGGCGACAGGGGAACTTTATGACAATAGCAGGACATGAGCAGTGCACTCACATTACATGAAGGACTTTTGACAGCGACAGAGTTACCAAATGAAGTAGCTGTTATTTAATGTAAAGCCTACACACATGAATAGGATCCAATATCACTTGACAATAGCAAGGTGGACTAAGCTGCCAAGTGGGCAGCAGATTTATATATGAAAACTGACAAAATGTTTGTTTTTTTTAATTAAAAAAACACACAAGAATTAATTAAAATGCAAGATTTGTGTTCCCTACAGGGAAAGGCAGTCTGGAAGTCAAAGGGATGTGGTCAGGAGTCCTCTGGACTCTGGAGAGATGGACGAGGTAGGCCAGTGGCTCCCAGAGCACATCTTCCAGGCCTAGCTGAGGCAGCACATGGTCTGACTCATCTGGGTAGAGAAAGTATGTATATCCAAAGGGAAAAGAGGGAAAGTGGGGAAAGGGAAAACAGCTCCGCACCAGGTAATAACCAACCTCACTTTCAATATTAGTTAATTATAATTTGTGTGAGTGGGTGCTTATGTCAACACAAATGGTCACATGATAGGAAGGTGAAAAATAAGAAGATGACCAAAAACAGCACTACAAAGTCTTATTATTAATAAAATAAATTATATAAATTGTATATTATCTAATATTATCGAATTGCATAGGTAACCAAATATAGATGCCAATTTTGCCTCTTGTTCTGAAATGCACAAACCTTACTAATGAAGGGTACATATAACCACACAATCTAAGTGTTTTAAACACTTTACCCTATGCCGCCATCTAGAGTCTGTATGCGAACAATATCATTAGAAGACTTATATTTCTGAACTAGAGCAACATTGTTGCTATTGTACAACAGTGTTGTCAATCAGAATCTGTATGCAATAAGGATATTTGTAGGATCTCCAAACCTCTTTGATTTACAAGAATACAAATAAGACACAGATCTGCTCATAGTTATGATAGGCAGTACAGGATTCACAGACTATTACTTTGAAACATGATATAAGACATAGTTTTGTCTGTATGCCATGGTAGGCACATTATTGGTAAGCTCAATACTTGAAGTATTATCTATTTAAGATCAATCCCACCATAGGGTCTTCTATATTTTAAATTCTTTTCTTTATTCAACACTTTATTTTTAAATATTTTGCTCTTCTCTTTTTGGTCGAATATCTATACAACCTTTTTAATGAATATATCAATAAAATGTATTTTATTAATAATAAGACTTTGTAGTTAACTGTCCACACCTGGAGTGCTGTTTTTGGTCAACTTCTTTTTTTTTTCCTCCTATCACAGAGAAAGTATGTGCAAGCTGGTAGGAGCATACTGGTGTTCACCAGACTTTTCTTCTCAAGCTATTAGGAAAGCAATGTCCTGTCTTACTTGATTAAGGAAAAATGTTAGAAAGACAATATCATCATCATCATCACCATTTATTTATATAGCGCCACTGATTCTGCAGCATTGTACAGAGAACTCAATTCCCTAACATACATACACACACAGACAGAGAGACTAGAGTCAATTTTTGATAGCAGCCAATTAACCTACAAGTATGTTTTTTGAGTGTGGGAGGAAACCAGAGCAACCGGAGGAAACCCACGCAAACACCGGGAGAGCAAACAAGCGCCACACAGATAAAGCCATCGTCAGGAATTGAACTCATGACCCCAGTGCTGTGAGGCAGAAGTGCTAACCACTTGGCCATCGTGCTTCCCTACCAATAGAGCCATCCCATACCCCTTGTACAGATGGACTTTTTCCAGGTAAAACAAATCAACTTCATCCAATTGCCACCTTGCAGGAATCTCAAGTATGTATTGGTGCGTACTATGTATTTTATAATTGAGTAAAGACATTTCCAGCTGTCACTAATACTGTTTTTTCATACCCAGGAACATGTATGCAGATATTGGATCCCTAGTGTTATAAAATGTGATAGGGGTAATCATTTTTCTGGTAATATCTTTCAGACCGTGTGTAAAACGTATGGGTATTTGATAGTAATCTACATACTCTCTATAGGACACAAGCCAGTGGGAAATTAGAGAGGGTAAATGGTACCGTCAAGAATGAATTGAATAGAGTGATAGTTGAAACTAGATTGGAGTGGCCGGAAGATTTTGCCACTTGTCCTCCCCACTCTCAAAACTAGAGATGCTCAGGCTCGGTTCTCCGAGAACCATGCCCACCCGTAATTCGCTGATCCTACTACCGAGCTGAGCCGGCTCTGTACTTGTGCGCGCCCTCTGAGTAAAAACGAGGCGAAACGTCATTGTTGTGTCGTCGGATCTTGCGAGTTTTGTATTCTATAAGTACTGCCCTCCAAGGCGATCCAGTGTCATTTCACAGAGAGACACAGAAGGGGTAGCACTGTTCCTGGCAGTCTCTAGTGCAGTTGGCCAGCATCATATCTAAAACAGAAAGAGGAGGGGGTGGCAGTTTTCTTAAAATTCTCCAGTGACATTCTACGGAGTTATAGCTCACACAGAAACAGGAGAGGTCCATTGCTCCATTGCTAATTGTCATTGCTGCAATAGAAATAATAGGGCTGTAAGTGTTCTTCAAAATCTACAGTCACATTGTACTGTACCATAGCTCACCCAGAAATAGGAGCGGTGGCAGCGTTTAATGCTGAAACAGAAATTCAAATATTAGGGCTGACATTGTTTTTAAAAGTCGCCAGTGACATTCTACTGTGCTATAGCTCATACAGAAACGGGAGGGGTGGCAGTGTTCTTGTCACTCTCCAGTCACATTATTCTTGTCAATCTCCAGTCTCAGTCATGATGATATTAATCCCTCTTTGTTATGTGCTAAAGCCTATGTTCAAGTGCACAGTGGTTTTAAGTAGAGAAGCTCAGACTTGGTTTTCTGAAAAACTGAGCCCACCCAAACTTAGGAGATCCGAGTAGGCTTGCTACTTTCACATGTCCTCGGATCTGAATCGAAGAAAAACGCCATTGTTGCGTTGTCGGATCTCGTGGGTTTTGGATTCCATAAATACCTCCCTCCCCAGAACCATTGCTCACACAGAAACATGGGTAGCAGTGTTCTTGTCACTCTCCAGCAGTCTCCAGTGACATTGCTCAGTGCTATTGCTCATACAGAAACCGGAGGGCTAGCAGTGTTCTTGTCACTTGACAAAAATTGATTGGAAATTAATGTTGAGGTTAATAATAATGTAGGGATAAAAAAAGAGCCAAATTATGTGATTTTAACCCAAAAAAATCGGGATCTTAGAAAAAAATCAGGATCCTAAACTAAGACAGAAGTGTTACAATTAGAATGTTAATAAAACAACACATTTTTAAATAAAACTATATTTTGTGCATAGTTTTTCTTGAAGATATGAGCATAAACTCTTATATGAATATTGGTCCTGCGAATTTAAGAAAAAATAAGAATTATATTTCTTAGGTTAAATCATAATTACCCGTGCGATGAGTGGGTTGACGGTAATAGTCATATATAACAGTATTAAATGGTCATCCGTACATTTGCCAGATTACTAGGGAGATTAAAACACCAGTCGCCCTAGAAATCTTTTTACACCACCGCCACCCCTCTTCCCACACATTACACCAATACCACCCACCACTCTCCCCACACATTACTCCAATACCACCCCACCCCTCTCCCTATACATTACACCAATACCACCGCAACCCCTCTCCCCACACATTACACCAATACCACCGCAACCCCTCTCCCCACACATTACACTAATACCAACGCAACCACTCTTCCCCTCTCCCCACACATTACTCCAATACCACCACACCCCTCTCCCTATACATTACACCAATACCACTGCAACCCCTCTCCCCACACATTACACCAATACCACCGCAACCCCTCTCCCCACACATTACACTAATACCAACGCAACCACTCTTCCCCTCTCCCCACACATTACATGCAGGCGCTGGCTGACCAATTTTAATCGGGGGGCCAAGCACACAGCTGCAGTCATTCATAAGTAACCCCACAACTCTCAAAATTAACCGCTCGTCATAATTAAACCCCTCAAACAATCTTGTCATTAACCTCTTCAAAATTATTAAAATCATTGCAAATTAACCCCCTTATAATCATTAAATCCCACATCATCCCCCTTATAGTCATTAAATCCTTTAACAACCCATTCAACATCATTAACCCCTTTATAATCATTAGCTCCCTCATCACCATAATTTACACCAACATCATTAAATGATTCCATTTATATTTATTAACCCCTTAATCATTAACTCCCTCAGCCTCATCAAAAACACCCCATTAATTTTCTCACCCTCATAATTCACTCCCCTCTTTATACCTAACCCCCTTTAACATCAACTTACCACCAAGCACATTAAATCCCCCCCCCTCATCCCCACTTACCTTTGGTTGCTCAGTCCTCCCTGTAATAGAGGGAAACTGGTCACATGTCAATTCCACTCTGTGTGCTTTGCCTCCTACAGCACACCCTGCAGGCCAGAGGTTATAAAGCTGAGCAAGTAGCTAGGGACAAGTAGGGGCTCTCAGTGAGCTCCTTCACCCACGCGTGCCGGAGAAGTTTCCTCTTTCTGGGTGGCAGGGGTGCGCCCAAAAGCCCGGTGCCCTAGGCAACTGCCTAAAGCTGCCTAATAGTAGCGCCGGGCCTGTGTCTAGCACTTACGGACTTAAGACATATAGGGGACAGCCATGAGAGAGAGATGGAGGGGGTAATGTGAAAATATGGAGGGGGCAATGTGAGAATATGGATGGGAGGCAGTGAGAAAAATATGAGGTGGGCAATGGGAGAGATATGAGGTGGGCAATGAATGATATGAAGTGGGCAATGTCAGAGATATGCGGTTTGCAATGAAAGAGATACAAGTTTGGCAATGAGAGAGATACAAGGGTGGCAATAGGAGAGATAGGGTGGGCAATGAGAGAGATACAAGGGTGGCAATAGGAGAGATAGGGTGGGCAATGAGAGAGATACAAGGGTGGCAATAGGAGAGATAGGGTGGGCAATGAGAGAGATACAAGGGTGGCAATAGGAGAGATAGGGTGGGCAATGAGAGAGATACAAGGGTGGCAATAGGAGAGATAGGGTGGGCAATGAGAGAGATACAAGGGTGGCAATAGGAGAGATAGGGTGGGCAATGAGAGAGATACAAGGGTGGCAATAGGAGAGATAGGGTGGGCAATGAGAGAGATACAAGGGTGGCAATAGGAGAGATAGGGTGGGCAATGAGAGAGATACAAGGGTATAATTGAGGGGTCTATTTATTAAGACCCCTACGTTAATAAGGTTTTTGATCGCTGCTCATTGCATTGCAGGAGGCCCCCGGTGGTGAAGTAAATTAGGAAAATCTCTAAATCCTGTGAAAACTCCCATTGATAAATAAACCAATTAGACGTAATTTCCCCTGGGGCGGGGATTGGTATGAATGAAGAAAACATTCTCTGTTGACAGTTTATCAATAAAGGTTAATAATAGCATAAGAATGTGTTTAAACAAAATGACTTAATATGCTGCATTGGTATTTTATCTTGACTTTTTAACCAGGGAATATGTTTATTACGATGACATATGTCACATAGCAGTATTATTGAGTTTCACAACATCACAGCATTTTGCATTGTTTAACATAGTAGTAAAACAGAATGCTACAGACAATGAAAGTAAAGCCCTATAACAACAATTGAATGCAGCCTATAAAATGTACAGTATATTATGTCACTATGGGAATTCACAGGAAACAATGACAACAATTACAGTTCAGCAAAAGAGTACAGCAGAAAAGTGTGGCTGGGAAGCGCTTTATAGTTTCTATTTATTATTTAGAGAAAATCCCTTGTGTTTTTGCCGGATATATGGCATCACCCTATTTCAAGGGCTACCACCATGCTAACGTCGGTGTTAGAATGGGCTGGTGAAGAGAAGCCTATTTAACTAGGATTGCAGCGGCACATGTACCACTGCAATCCTCCTTATCTAGAGGATATTAATAGATAAAATGATTTATTTAAATAAATTTATTTTTTTCTCATCTGAATAACTTTTTTTAATCAAATTTTTTTTGTTGTTGCTTTTTTTTTAAAAAAATTATTTTTTTTGAGAAATGGAATTGGAACCAAAGTTTCACTGCGCGTGCATGAACCGGCTAGCCAAGTCACACATACGCAGATGCATCCAGGACTGGCTGGCAAAGTGGTAAGACTTCTCTTGCCTCTGGCAGTCAATATTCTCAGGCAACTGAGTATCACTTGGCTGCTCCTACCTTATTTTATTATTAAATTGCGTCAATAATTGATTTCTATCACTGCGATAAGCGATGCTAAAAAATAATATTCGCTATTGCTGCATAATGATAAACCTTAAATAAACACATATCGGACCCCAAAATCGTAGTGAAACCTGCTCATATTCTTTGTTATATATCATTTTTGCTATCGAGCTATATGTTTTTACTTGGATTACTATCCTAATAAAAAACAGTATGTAATAATTTGACTATTTGAATAATTTGGCGCTGTTGTCAGGCATTTGGATAATTTTGGTGGTGTGTTCCTTCTTGTTGTGGACAGGGGAGGTTTAGGCAGGCTGGGTATCGTGCGGCGACAAACAGAGAATGGACTTTCATTTGAGTAGTTGACCCCAAGAAACGAGTGCAATCTAGTAGTAAGGGATAACCAGGGAACGCTCCATCTGAGCTGCACATAGCACTACAACTTTTGAAAATATTTGAGTGCCCTGTGACTAGAGCTGGTTTAGTAAAACATTGAGCCAGTTACCCTAGAGAGATGGCTATTTGCTGGGGACATGATTGTTATTCTACAACTCCTGGTCAGTGGGTAGATAAATACTGCGATCACATTCCCGTCCTGGCTATATCCCAGGTATATGAACCCGGGATATTGCCGAGTGACCGAGCCTCCGACCCTGGCAAATTCCCGATTCACACTGAAACCGGGTCTGCCTGGGTCTCTCTGGCAACATCACAAGATTTGCTCCTCCTGTGATGTTGATGTTTTTTGTTTTTGTTTTATCTTTTCAAAAGTTTTCGTTGAGACCCAGATTGAAAAACCCGGGTCTCACCAATCAGACTGGCATCAGACCTGGAAATAACCCTCCAAAAAACCCTGGTTCAATTCCCGGGTCATCCGACCCTGGTAGATACAGGGCACCCCGTTCACACTCAGCCTCGACCCGAGTTGCCTCGGTACTAACCCGGGTTTTAGAGGCATTGTGAATGAGGTAAGAGTCTATGTGCTGTACATGTAATTGATAATGGAAAGTTCACACCAAGAGACTGATGTTACTGCTGCAGTGAATGCAACTTTTGCTAAATAATGTTTGTGACTACCAACCCCATCAAGTCCTGTTTGATGGGGTTGGTAGTCACCAGAAAAGAGACCCCAAAAGCCTGTGCCTCAACACTATGTTTGAAATTAAATTCAAATATGTACATGACCATGAAGAATTAAATCTTCCTGCCAATTTACACAGCTCTTTGCTTCTACACCTATCATAGTTGGCAGCTGACCCTTATTTTCACAGACAGCCCCAGTTATACTTTTTAATTATAGTGCCAATAGAAGAGTGGAATTAGTCCACCCATCATTCCACCTGTCATTTTTATTACCTGTAATTATACAAGATGCAATGGAGCTCTCCCGAATGTCACTGGAGACTTTGAAGAACACTGCTATCCCCTCCTCTTTCTATTCTACCTATGATGCTGCCCAACTGCTCTTCAGACTACCAAGAACTGTGCTACCCCTTCTGTGTCCCTCTGTGAAATGCTGCTTGATCAACGTGGAGGGCGGCACTTATAGAATCCAAAAATCGTGAGATCCGACGACGCAACAATGACATTTTGCCTTGTTTAAAATTCTGAGAGCGCGCAAAAGTACAGAGCCGGCACGGCTTGGTCCTCGGATCTAAATACAGATAAGTGTGTACAGCGCTCGGAGGAAATCCACCTAGATGTGTGTTGGTTGATGTAATATCGACCAATACATAAACCACATAAAATCAATATGGAATATAATAGTACAATTTAATAATATAAAACACAATATAAAATAATTACTACAATACGGACATCAGATCACATGTATATTGAATTGCAAATGTTCCATAATAAGACATAGCACAATTGAAGTGAGCAATGGAGGGTACTGCCTTGTCCTATATAGTGGGTGTAAGGATAAGCATGCCAATCCAAGAGAGATCCTGTATATATACAAATAGCCAGCTGGACATTGATCAATTTGATGACGCCAATAGAGGAAGATAGAGAAATGTTAGTGGGACTGAACGATGATGAAGGGGTTAGCATGAATGGAACGCACTTACTCAGATCCCCGTGAAGTCCACCGATAGTGTATTAAGTCCCGACTGAATCTCCTCCAAACTATTACCAATAGCGTGTCAGCATGTAGGTTCCAGTGATGTAAAAACACAGGTGCGCACCTGTAAAGGCTCCGGAGAAAGCAAATCTACTGCATATGTGTTCCTGATGAGTCCATAGATGCCGCATTCACATCAATAAGTGGACTGGATCACTTTAATCTTGATAGATGGTAGAGATGTTTCACAATAGTCTCCAGCAGATGAATAAAGGTTCCAATAGGCAACGCGTTTCGTCCACTACATTGTGGACTTTCTCAAGCCTCAGTCTCAATTGTTCAATCATGGGTCTTTAAATAGCCCTCCCTCCATGAATTTAATTGAATCAATCACACCATTTGCCTAATATTCTTAAGGGCAGTATCTCTCCAATGATTCAGTCACTCCATATGCCCAATGTACTGTGTGGCAGTATATCTCCATTCACCAAATATACATGGGATAATGAAAGAACTAATATTGATACTCGGATCTGCTAAGTTCGAGTGTGTTCGGTTGTCGGAGAACCGAGCCTGAGCACCTCTAATTATAAAATTTTTCCTGCTAGCCAGGTTCTAATATAAATGGCCTCTCCAGGCCCCTTATACAGACCTCCATGGAACTAAGCTTGCATTCTCCATCAGCTAAGTCCTCTCACCTTGGGATCAGGGCAGGTAAAGGAAGTTTCTTCCTTGTGTAACGTGTATCAAAAATCTTTTTTCTGGGGGGAGTTTACCTTTCCACAGGAAACAGACCACAGCCTTTCACATGTTAATCGGACCAACTGTTCAAAATGTGTTTCTCTGGTATTCAAGTTCCATAGTAACAGGTAGGGGAAGGGATTGTATGGGCACAGTTACTGTTCTCATTCAACTATGGCTGAATTCAGATATATATCATAAAATGAGATCTAAAATAATAGAATATTTATATACTCCATCAGGTGGTATTGGTGTAATGTGTGGGGAGAGGGGTGGCGGTGGTATTGGTGTAATGTGTGGGGAGAGGGGTGGCGGTGGTATTGGTGTAATGTTTGGGGAGAGGGGTGGCGGTGGTATTGGTGTAATGTTTGGGGAGAGGGGTGGCAGTGGTATTGGTATAATGTTTGGGGAGAGGGGTGGAGGTGGTATTGGTGTAATGTGTGGGGAGAGGGGTGGCGGTGGTATTGGTGTAATGTGTGGGGAGAGGGGTGGCGGTGGTATTGGTGTAATGTGTGGGGAGAGGGGTGGCGGTGGTATTGGTGTAATGTGTGGGGAGAGGGGTGGCGGTGGTATTGGTGTAATGTGTGGGGAGAGGGGTGGCGGTGGTATTGGTGTAATGTGTGGGGAGAGGGGAGTGGTGGTATTGGTGTAATGTGTGGGGAGAGGGGTGGCGGTGGTATTGGTGTAATGTGTGGGGAGAGGGGTGGCGGTGGTATTGGTGTAATGTGTGGGGAGAGGGGTGGTGGTGGTATTGGTGTAATGTGTGGGGAGAGGGGTGGCGGTGGTATTGGTGTAATGTGTGGGGAGAGGGGTGGCGGTGGTATTGGTGTAATGTGTGGGGAGAGGGGAGTGGTGGTATTGGTGTAATGTGTGGGGAGAGGGGAGAGGTGGTATTGGTGTAATGTGTGGGGAGAGGGGTGGCGGTGGTATTGGTGTAATATTTGGGGAGAGGGGTGGCGGTGGTATTGGTGTAATGTGTGGGGAGAGGGGTGGCGGTGGTATTGGTGTAATATTTGGGGAGAGGGGTGGCGGTGGTATTGGTTTAATGTGTGGGGAGAGGGGTGGGGTGATATTGGTGTAATGTGCTGGAAGAGAAGTGGGGCTATTGCCGGCTTATTGTCATAATTATATTTTTTTGCTTTGCTTTGAAATCTGACATCTGTCAGTAACCAGTGGATTTGGTCAGATTTATGTTTTATATACAGTATATACATACAGTGGCATGTCATACCACTTCTACTGAAATGAATGTAAAAACTGTCATTAACATACTTACATTACCATCAATTCTAAATTTCCACTTCAATTGTGTATGTATGTGTGAAAAACATAGACCTGACATTCCTAAGTGAGGTAGTCACACCATAAAAATGGCCATTTAGTTTGTCCTTCTAACACAAGAAGAATGTTGTTGGGAGTTTACCAAGGTTTCCGTTTCGGTTCCTCAAAATAAATATTTTAGAAGCAAAAATTAGTAGAAAAATCACCCACATGATTGAAAGCACACAGACATCTCTTCTACCTTCTACCTGTATTCAGAAAGACAATTAAAAGGAAAATCAGTTTCTGATTGCGTTTGTCAAATACAGTGTAATAAACTAGTCCTGTAATGGCCTGAAGACATGGTACATAATAAACAAAGTTCAGTGCGTTAAACAAAATATTTATACTTACCTTAGACCTGCCATTTACTGGATACATGTGGGACTGTTATAGGTGTTAGGGACTCCTGGCGGAATTAGCAAACAACACATGCAAGTTGAGTAAAAATGTTACTTTTATTTAGTTTTGGGTGAAGTTATGATGATGATGATGATGATGATCCTTTAATTAAACATTATTCTATAAAAAAAGGTTTAGATTATTGTCAAAGAATAAATCATTTTTATAGAGCTATTGTCAAGTTTAGACAACAAAATAAAAAATATGTTTGCCTAAAAAGCTGTTTCAAATGTATAGTGGCATTTACAGTTGATGATATTGTGTTTATGTATTGGAAAATGGCTACTTAAAACTAACAAAGTGTATATGTTATCTTTTTAAAGTAATTTTTTTGGATATAGGTCATGTTAATATTATATTTTTAGAATGAGACATTCTTGTCAGAGTGTATTTAAAATTCAAAAAGTAATAAAAACTTATAGAAAATTCACATTTACACTATTTGTATAGAAAGTTATGCAAATGCTAAGTCTCCAAATCTATAAACTTGCTCCACCTTTTTTTCTTTTACAATTCCTCTATCTGGGCTGGATTTTTTTAACAATGTGCAAATGTGTTTTTGCCCATAACAGCCAATCTGACATTTGCTTTCATTGGATGTAACTTGAGAAGCTCGCTGGATGTGCATCGCAAATAGCTTTGCTTTTATACCTGTGCATCTACAGCAGGCCTGGACAACCTGTGGCTCTCTAGATGTTGTGAAACTACAAGCCCCAGCATGCTTTGCTATCCGATAGCCAGATGATAACTGTTATGGTATGCTGAAATTTGTAGTTTCACAACACCTGGAGCCACAGGTTGTCCAGGCCTGGCTTAGAGGGTTAACCCAGCACACTGCAGGGTGTGTACCTACTTTCTGGTCTGGAGTTGGGTTGGAGACCCCTCCACAAATTACAAGTTTGCCAAGGTTTGCTTTCGCAGAAGGTGGGATAATCCGAAGAGGGACAATGTGCAAAAGTGTAAATGTTACATTAAATCCCAGCCCATTCCACTTTAGATCCACCCTTTTAATTAAATAAAACTTTTTTGATTTTCTCCTAAAAGACATCGCAATTGTCTTACATTTGGCACTTTAATGTGTTTGAAGTTTTTTTTTTAATATCGCTCAAAACAGACCTAAAAATGTCTGGAAAATGTCATAATAGCAAAAAAAGTACTGTATACTCAGAGACAGGGCCGGACTGGGACTAAAAATCAGCCCTGGCATCTAAGGTACGCAGGCCCACCTCAGTTTCAGCAGGAACGCAGCGGCGCCGCCGAACAGGGCGTGACCTCATTGTGCTGTGGTTGTGGCCAACATGGGGCATTGATACATACATTATAATAATACATTACATTTATCATTTTAGACAAATACACAGGCACTACTGTTAGAAGCACACAGCTTTGCCTTCACAAGCAGTACGTTGTGCAGCGGGACATACCTCCCAACTGTCCTTGCAGTCGGACCAGATCCTGACTAAGGGAGACATTCACCCAAATTCAGGACTGCCCCACCAGATTCAGGACAGTTGGCAGAATGTCCTGCTCTCTCCTACCTGTCTTGGTCACTTTCACCACTTGTAGCAGCTGGTTTCTTTAGCTCAGTTCATTCTTGTCTTGATCCTAGAATATTGGATGCCCTATTTTGAAAATAAAAATAAAAAATGGGTACATGAGATTTAGAAAACTCCCCGGTGTTAAAACAATAGCACTCACGTTTTATAATTAGGCCTCCCTCCATTCCCAACAATAATAATATTCACATTTAATAAGTCGACCTATTTCCCTCCAACCAGCGCCAACATTAAATTAACAGTATATCCATTTACTCAAAACATATTTCCCTCCAAACAGTCCTAGCAATAAATTAAATAGCATTAAAGTTTAATAAATATAGCCATTTTCCACAACCATCCCCGACAATAAATAATTCATATTCACATTTAATAAATAGCCCTCCTCCCCAAAATCAGCCCCATATTCAACTGATAGCCCTAAACCACCTCAGCATTAAATTAAAGGTTCCTTAACCGCACCTTAAATAATTAGCCCCCACCTACACTCCACCATTAAATAGCCAACCTCCCCACACTATATTAAGATGGGGCCACACAGAAACACTATTAGCCACACAGACACGCCATTAGCCACACTATTAGCCACACAGACACACGATTAGCCACACACAATTTGCCACACTATTAGCCACACTATAAGCCACAAACACCATTTGCTACACAGACACACTATTTGCCACACACTATTTGACACACTATTAGCCACACAGACACGCTATTAGCCACACACACTATTTGCCACACTATTAGCCACACAGACATGCTATTAACCACACACTATTAGCCACACAGACACACTATTAGCCACACAATAGCCACACTATAAGCCACAAACACCATTTGCTACACAGTCACACTATTGGCCACACAGACACACTATTTGCCACACAATAGCCACACACACTATTAGCCACACAGACACACTATTAGCCACACAATAGCCACACAGCCACACTATAAGCCACAAACACTATTTTTCACACAGACACACTATTTGCCACACACACACTATTTGCCACACAATAGCCACACGGCCACATTATTAGCCACACACACTATTTGCCACACAGACACACTATTTGCCACACAGCCACACTATTAGCCACAAACACTATTTGCCACACAGACACAATAATAGCTCCACATACACTATTTGCCACGCAGACATATTACACACACACACACACACACACACACACACAGACACTTACCTTACATCCAGAAGCAGCACTCTTCCCGACAGAAGGAGAATCGGTGACAGCCGCCTATGCAAGCAATCACATGACAGGTGCCGTCCCATGTGATTGCTCGCATAGCCGGCTGTCATTTATTCTCCGTCCGCCGAGCAGCGCGCAGAGTGTTGCTGCTCGGCGGACCTGCGGACCGGCCCATCTGGCCATCGGCCCTTCTGGCATTTGCCAGATGGCCAGTCCGGCCCAGCTCAGAGAGGAATACAGTCATTCTGCCCGACTTCATCTGTCAGCTGGTATAAACTGCTCCTCTGCAAAGATGCCATTTTACTCCACAAACCAATAGTGTTTGGAAGAGAACTAGGTGTACAATGAGCTGTGTGTCATCACCAAAATGATTTTGCAATACGCATTGCCCATTTTGCACTTTCAAACTGATGCCCACTGTCAGGGCCGTTGGAATGCGGTAAGCCAGGAAAGCAAGGTGGGGGGAGGAGTACAAAGTCTGAGAGGTGCTCCATTCCGCCTGTCATCCCCCACTTGTCCACCTGCCCTGAAAAAAAACAAAAAACTTACCTGATTCGCCCCCCTCCCTGCTCCGTGCACACTGACTATCATCACGCTTCACATTTTAGTGAGGAGCGCGCAGACAGGAGCAACGACTCAGGCAAGAAAGAAGACAAGAAAACAGAAGAAAGAAGTCAATAGAAAGGTAAGTAAAGGAACGGAGGCACCATGGCACAGTGTGATAAAGGGGAAACAGGTGAAGGGGAGCAAAAGCAGCATGGAGGATGCAGTGTGATCCTAATGGGGCACAGTCTGATATTGAAGGAGCACAGTATTGTGATGAAGGTCACACAGTGTGATGTTGAAGGGGCAGAGTGGGATCATAAGGGGGCACAGTGTGATGTTGAAGGGGCACAGAGGAATCATGAGGGGGCACAGTGTGATAAAGGAGGGTTCACTGTGATGAAGAAGGGGGCAAAACCAAACTAATTTGCCAAAAAAAAAAAAAATTTATTACAAAGAATACATATTCTTCATTTACATTAATCATATAGCAATTTATGTTTGCTTGTTAATGTATTTGTATTACTGTATTTATTAAAGTTTATTATATGATTTGTATTAAAAGAAAAAGTGTTATTGAATGACACATAATTTATAAAAGAGGAGAACATTTTTTTTTTTTTTTTTTTGGCATGGGTGCCAGACATGTTAGCACCGGCCCTGCCCAATGTCTAACTTCTACTAGATGGATCATAGCTTATTGCTGATTGGTTCTACATCACCACACATGCTAGCGTAGGACTTAGTAATTTCACAACAGGCACATATTTGTAACTTTACTTTCTTTAATAATTAACACAAAAATTCACTCTTGCAATAAATACAATTTTAGTAAAAAAATACATAGTTATAAATTAAATAATAATAAATATCATGATGTAAATATAATTATATATAAATATATAAAGATGTTAAATAAAATGTTTATATCACACTACAAATGTTCACAGGTCAAAGATACAAAAATGTACCCATCCCGTAAAAATGTTTTCACATTCTGCATCTTTCAATGAACGTAGGCAGTTTTACAGCATTAGTCTCCATCAAGGGTTCTTAATCTGTGGGTTGGGACCCAAAAGATGGTTCATTTTGGCATTTACAGTGGGTCCGAGTGATATACTCTAGTTACACCTAGTTTGAGACATTTAGGCAAATTGGTACAAGGGGAAAAAAAAAACAATCTATCATTGCCTTGGGTAATACTAATTTCTTTTCATAAATATCAACCATTGTATTCTACAACGAATATACTGATTAATAATTATGCTTTAATATTATATTTGGCATAAGTCTACATTTCAGATATAATATATCTGACCTGTGGAAGAAAATTAAATTACTCAATTAAAAAGTTGGGCAATGGCTTGCAATACTTCTATACAACAAATAATCATACATAATCTGAGTCCCAGCCATAAAAGTTTAAAAACCTTTGATAGATATAATATATAAATAGCAGTCACTGATTTACTTGTGCTGTAACTAAAAGTGACATGAAGGCCATCCAGAAGCTGCAGAATTTGTTATGGATTAGAACTGGCAATCACTCTTCTGGTCTCAAACAGAACAGCAATAAATCAGGGTTGTAATGACCTCCCAATTACTAGTCCAACTCGCTACAGTTGGAGAAATATTGCAGCTTACACACTGTCCATACCGAAGGCAGCATAACAAGAAAAAACGAGATTGCTGACTATCAAGTTACTAGGAATTGGGGACACCAATAAAGTCCAAGGCACAACGTACCCAGTGCAGTGATTGGCTGCAATTCCATGGATATCAATGTGACCAAAAGATGGATGCCTCCATTGGTGAACACATGTTATTATAAAATTGTCCACCATATACTAAGAACCATACCTCACTAACACATGAGACACAACATACAAGATCTCAGTGAAGCCTAGAGAATGTGTAGGCTGCACTGCTTTGGCATCTAAAATGGCTGCCAACACTATGTAGGCAGTGAGTAACATTATGCTTTGTTGTAAATCGGTAACACCAGTTTAAAAAAGCGTATTGCAGAATGTTAATATTTGAATTCCAAATGCAATATATATAGTTGTTTATTGTTGTTGTCAATATCACAACCAACATAAACAACTGAACAGATATATAAATATATTATTATTATTATTATATAGATATATTATATATACAGGTTATTTTAGCTTGTCCTTTCACTGCATTTATAGAACATATGTACATTTTGTACTTTACAGAGCTATAGATATTTTTCAGCCTGCATTGGAGGCACTTATAATTCTATGAAATATATAATATTTAATAGATAGTTTATATATTGTAGCTCAGGTGCTAATGTCTCTTGGCTACCGTATGGTCGGTTGGATTGCCAGGTGAGAAGACCCGAGCAATGAGACTGGTGGCAGATACAAGAGGGAAGCCAATGGTTTTTATCACAAACTCGTCCGTCGTCTCAGAAAGGGGGGTTTCATCTGTGTCTTCATATCCCATGAACTGTGAGGAGAAAACAGTAACTTGTGAGACTACAGTATTTAACTAGATGTCTACATATGAAAACCACATGGTCACATTAACTAACCTTAATTTATAAAATGAATTGCTTCTGTCAATAGACACTTTAACCAGGTCAATGCATTTATTTCAATCACTAGTATCAGTGGTGAATTTAAGCTACATTGTGCCCCGAGTATTCTCAAGCCATCATTTATTTTTGTGATCAGCCAATGGAGCACACGTAAGTCTTGCACTAGTATGGAAAAGATCCTCAAATCATCCTAACCTGCTAGTGGATACAATAACATGTTTTATATTCTCAGAAGGAGCCGTTATTGAGACATCTGTACCAGAGCAAACACCAGTCTCTTATACGTATTCCCTACTGTATGTGCAACATCATCTGACTCTAATACACCACTGTGTCCAAAGACCCACAAGAAAGAGTGAGGAATGGCTACTTTTGACAACAAAGTTTATTGCTGACCTCCCATGCTTAGGGCAATGTGCAGAATAGCTAATAGGTCTTATAATTATTTATAGTATGGTGGCATAAGAGACCTGAGGGTCTTTTGTTTTTTTTAAAAAGTTGTGCTTGAGAAACAACAAGTAACAGTTTCTGAATTGCATTAAAGGAACCTGGAGGGTTGTGGTGTAAACCTAGGATAGTGACTTAGGTGCATGCATTGGAAGTGAACAAATATGTTCTTCTTGTATGTATTTGATGTACAGAGGAAGCATGTTTATTTGAGACACAATAAATATCCCCAGCAGAGGCAGCATTGCAGATGCCCCCCTCTCTCCACTTATTAGTTTAGTCACCACAATGGTTCACATATAGAACACTTGTGTCAAATATTGGAACTGCTATCAGGCTTTTCTATTCAGTTCCCTGCCCTCCAGTGATCACAGATTGGCTGCCAGTAGCAGGACTGACTGGATTAAGATCTGTGGGAGCCCCAGGGCAAGTAATTTGTAGGGCCACCCATCACTGAAATTTTTTTGTCCAAAGTATTTCCTTGCTCAGCGACATCTGTGCCCCCATCCAGAGCGTGCATATACAGGTCAGGGAAATACTGCACCTACTGCCAGCAGTTAATGCTGTACAGTCTTGTCAGGGCAGAGGGCGCGCACAGCTTTCAGTGGCCCGGAGTACAAAACAGCACTGTCAAGAAAGTAGAGGAGATTCAGCTGCTGTAAGCTCACTGAGGAAGTGTCAACTGAACACTTACAACCCAACTCTAGCATAGTTTGCTCTGACCCTCTCCTAAAGTCTGCTCTAGCAACAAGTGGCAAAAAGAAATGATCTCTTTTATACCACCACTTTTTTTTATATTTCTGCATAATAAAATATTTGTTGCCCTATTTTCAATTACACCATTGCCATTAAGTTAATCCTTATGTTAGTTTCAATATAATGGTTAATGCATTTATCATCTTATGTTTACAGTAGGAACTGTCTGCAATGTTCTGATCTGCTGGCTTGCAAAACTCACTACGACCACTAGATGGCATAACTAGCACTATGCAGACACTAATATAGTTTTGTTAAGTCGGGAAAAAGGCATTAGAGCAAGTGTATTTTGTGGCACATTAAATAAACAGTAATATAATCATCAATGCATCAGCATAATGCAGGCACTACTTTAAGTGGCGTCAAATAAACATTAAGCATAGACTAAATACAGGATGTAACTTAGAACTAAAGCAATATTCAAGGTTAGACAAATCTTTTAGCTTTATCAATCCAAATGTGAATCCTGATTTCCCTATGATTTTAGGGCACAGAGTTAATGTTTTTGAATGATAAAAAATTAAGATAGAGTTTTATGTCTTAAGTTCTTCCTGCCTTTGTCATAAATGCAATTAAAGCTCTGATTTACTTTTTTATTATTAGGTAGACTCATTTCTAACAGCATTTGGTATTTGAGTATACAGTATATTATTAGAATCCTTAATAAAAAAAGAAACAAAATGTAAATGTACCCTAAGTTAAACATACAATCTAATGTGATATGTATGCAATGTGAACATTTCTTCTGGCAAGTTCTTTTAGAATAAGCCAATCAATTCACTAGGCCCTAGAAGCATCACTCAGTGAAGTCAGTAGCTCTTAGTTAATTGATTAGATCAGTATTTGTTCGGTCCAAAAAAATAGTTTTATCCACTATTTAAATATAAATCTAAGAATAAAATTATGTTCAGTAGACTGTTTTTTTTTTGTTAAAACCCTTACCTTAAGACAATGCAGCAGATCTAAAATATTCTTTTTAATTTCATCAACGTATTTTTGTAGCAACTCCTCTTGACCTGTCATATTTAATTTTGCCATATTTAATTTTTCCATATTTAATTTTGTCAGTACTTTGTGATAATATGACAGTATGTGGACGACGCGCTTCAGGCAAGTCTGTAGAAGAGATGAAACATATTCCATTAATTAATGTTTTGCTGGTTACCATGCATGTCATATGTTCCTGAAATGCTTATTTGTTAATATTTTTTTAATCACTCTCAATCTCACATTACACTGACATTGTATGACACAAAGGGAAGAGACTGTATTTTTTTTTAATACACAATATAGTACCTACCACCATAACTTCATGAAGAGGACAATCATTTTAATTTCAATTTCATATTTTACACAAAAACCTATATCAAAGGAATAACTTTTTTGGATCCTACTCCATATTTTCAACCATTCTGTGCAGGTACCAGACCTGTAGTGCTCTTTTTAGGGGGCATCAATGTTTTGGAAATGCCATATTATCATACAGAAGGGAAATATATTTCCCAGAGTAGCATAAACCATTTCAGACAGTGCTTGATATAGGGATCATTAATCTCTGTGCGGATCACTACAGCCATACCTACTGATTTATATAGCAACTTAAGGTGATCTGAGGTCAGGACAGAGCTTAGCTGAAAAACATAGAATTGTCTGTGCTTCTTCCTGCATGTTCCCTGCATTGCCACAAATGTCCAAGTAAAACAACACTTTCAAGCCCAGACTGGAAAGTTTTATGTTCCACTCCAAGACAATTCAAGCCAGCTATGTTGGTGGGGCAATGTGGGATGGCTGCCTATGTACATGCAGTTGTTTTGACTACTGTGATAAATTAGGAAAATTGACAAACTTACAATTTTCAAAGCCTGTAGTTTTCTGTTGTTCTGTAATTACATCATGCCGTAAGCAGTCATCATCATCAGCAGCTATTTATATAGCACCACTAATTCCACAGCGCTGTACAGAGAACTCACATCAGTCCCTGCCCTGGAGCTTACAGTCTAAAGTCCCTAACATACACACACACAGACCGAGAAAGACTAAGGTCAATTTAATAGCAGCCATTTAACCTATTAGTATGTTTTTTTGGAGTGTGGGATGAAACCGGAGCACCCAGAGGAAACCCACGCAAACACGGAGAGGCCAAACAAACTCCACACAGATAAGGTAATAGATGATAACTGTCTAGTTCTGTAGAACGATTGTCCCAGATGTCAGGTTCTTAATAACCAGAGTAAATAATTTATACACTCTGTCCGGTCTTGGCACATGGGGAAGTTGGAATTCATAGCTAATTCACTATTAATGGCTCTGTGTGTGTATATGTTAGGGAATTTAGACTGTAAGCTCCACTGGGGCAGGGACTGATGTAGATGAGTTCTCTGTACAGCGCTGCGGAAGCAGTGGCGCTATATAAATAAATGGTGATGATGATGATGATGTAGCTAGGTATTTGTACAGGAAAACATTTATTTCCTGAACTCTACAATGTTACCTGTGGGGAATTCTTAAATGACACTGATAATGCTGATGAGCACAGTCTTTGTAAACAAAAACAATTATTTTGTGCCTCATTCCTCAGACATAACACTTGTTCCTAGTGAACTGATAGACTGCAATTTCTTGAATACTTCTTCAGCCCAAAGGAGGGCTGTCTCTATTGTCTATAGACTTTGGGTACACTTTAATGTCTTAAGCTGGCTATATAGAATAGACAAATGTATCACACTCTTAGGATTGTTGTAAATTGCATATATACCGTTTTATTTGAAGTAAGGTGTTGAGGTCCGCAGTGATGGAGACATTGAAACCTGGGAATTTCATCTAGAGCTACGTCCTTTATGGGATTCTGTATAAAAGAAAAATTGGGTATATTAAACTTTGTTTTATTTGTGTTTGCTGTGAATATATAAAAAGTAATCTATGTAGCTGAGCATCACTCAGGCACAAGGCTCCATGTTTACCCTTTTATCTATATGATAAATGGCATTATTAGTCGACATTTCATACATTAATTTGTGTTTAATATGGGGGACAAGGCATAAGAGTAGGAGACCTCTGACTTTCAACATAAGTAAAAATTCTAGAAGGATAGTGGAGCATAATAATATTATTCCAAAATGATTACATACATATTTTATTTTTGCTGATCACAAATGATAAGATTGCATTCATTCAACCAAAATATCTAATAAATACATGAACTTAATTTTTTTGCTGCTCGAACTTTCTGTTAAATTAAAGCCATAACGACTAATTACTACAAAAAGTAGCACAGAAAGTGATTATCAAGTTCCTAAACGTACATGAGGCTATAGAAAATAAATCTGAACATATGATGTTGGAAATAGTCAAACAGTTTTATCTGCTAACAATTTCTACATTACTATTGACAATGGAATAACTTGGTTAGAAGATTCTTACCGTAATGTTGTAAAGATGTTGTGCTCGATTGTTTAGATCCCTTGTCTGCTGCTGGAAAAAATTCCACGTACAACTAATAGAGGGCGTAGTGTGAATGGGGCTAGAGTTACCCATGTCCTGGAATAGGGTGATGAAAACGACCAGTAAAAGTCCACAATATCTGGTACACATTTTCACAGTGGCAGCTTAGAGATGTGATGCTTTAATCAGAGCTATCCTCCACAGAGCACAAGTTATAAGCTATATAAGAGCTTAGGGATTATATACTGTGTTCATGTGAGTCAGACAGTTGACAGGGACATCCCCTTTTGTTTGTATCTCAGGTGTGGGGCAGGCCCACTGCTTCTATATGAAATTTCTGGTGACAGTATGCCTACTAGAGTGACAGAGAGAGAGAGAGAGAGAGGAGGAGGCTGAATCACCCAATTGTTTGATAGGGGACACTTTCTTGTTGTTGTTTGCATTGCACAACAGTCCAGAAATTCCATCCATAATGTCCTTCTGAGCCTTGTTTCAGTTTCTTCCCTTTCACTGTGAAGTGAGAGAAACCTGCTGCCACCTCTTCTGTAGAATGATGATATACCCTGGGGCGGTCATTTTACTGCTGGAGTAAAAGACAATTATTGGGATGTGTAGTAAAGGTCATCAGAGTTTCTAGAAAATGTTTCAGTCCATATAAATTGATGTAATGAATTAGATCATGAATTAGAAAAGTAGAATTTCGAGTTTAGCACATATGATGTCATTTTGTAATGTACTTACATGGATAATTCTCCTGACTGTGATTGTTATACTTTAGATTGCTCTTCTTTGTATGTCTTCTTTATTTTTGTATGTTTGTATTTTTGAAATACCAATAAAAATACTTGAATTAAAAAAGAAAAGTAGATTTAACCAAGTGGAAGCCATACACTGAATTAAATGTTGCCAAATATCAGAAATTTGATGAAAAAAAAATAAATCCCTAAAACATGAACATACCTCCACACATTGAAATGGACAAGGAGAGATGTGTTATAATAAAATACACTTGGTTATGCGTTCACAGATGTGTACACCATCATTGCAGGCTTTTCTATACAAATGATTATATACACAGCTTGCTATATAAATCATTCTATACCAAAGTTTTTAAAACATGTAATAATGTAAATGGTCTTATTACATATTTAGGACCCAAACACAGTTTCTTTGAGTCAGTGGAAGAGTTTCTCCATACGAATCAATACAAAAGGGTGATGGCAGGGGCTAGCTGGCAAATTGTAGCCCAGGGGGGCAAGACTCGACTCTGCAGCCTTTTAGGAACATTTTAAAGGAAAAAACAACTTCTGGTGGTCCAGTGACCCAGCCCAAGGTAGCCCAGTATGGGACCGGCCCAGGGGGACAGATGCCCTATGCCCCCCAGCCCAGCCTGCCCCTGCTTGAAGGAAATAATAAAATATGCACCATATCCACTAAGGTGGCGTCCTTTAGTGGGTTAATAAACCTTACCGCAAAGAGTGCACATAGCCATGTCCAAAGTTTATATATTAGAAAATAGATGATGTGCAGGAAAATGTTACTTGTAAAAATATGCACATTGATTTACTACAGATACAACTTTTCCAGCTCTGCTCAACATTATTTCAATTGGGGAATTTCCTGTAAACTAACCAGGATTTTTTTTTTTTACATTCTATACAAGTTTTACAAGTAAAAATAAGATGAAGCTTATACTTATGCATTATGTACATGACTTGGTATTATCATTACTTCACAATACTTGGTATATACTAAATAATGGCTGTGATTAAATATATGCCGCTTGTCAATCAGATCTCTAAGTCTGAAATAAGATTTGGTATTTTGCAGCGGTGCAGGACATATAGACCAGCGACTTTGCAGGGGAAATTTAAAATGGCAATGTCAAAGACATTTGACTTTAGCAGGTGTACTAAACCAGCATTTAAAAAACAAACCAAAAAAAACCCCCTTGCATCAACTGCGCTACTGGGGTACAACAAAGTTCGGGTAGGTGTATTTATGAAGCCCATAACTCCCAGTAGTCCCAATTATGGCAGAACTGTCCCGATTTGTGAGGCTGATTGGAAAGTGTTGTAACTTAGAGAAAATGGGAATGTTGTTGGGAAGATCGATTGGGGGCTTATTTTGTCCTGATTTTGAAACCGGTGGGAGTTATGGAAACCTGCTGCACAGACAACACTGCTAAAGAAGCTGTTTTAGCCCATAGCAATGTTTGCATTAATTTTGTAAACTATACTTGGTCTTCGTCTTCAAATTTTAATTTATTGCAGCATGGATTTGAGAGTACCTATGTTTCCTAACTGCAAGTAAATTAACTGGTAAGGAGTAAAAATTGGTCATTCATAAAAAAAATCTTTTTTTGTGTGTGGGGGTTCCTGTGTCATCAAGAGTACATCTATACTTTTAATATGTTTCAGGCTGTGTACATACGTCTCTTTCTTCACTTGAATGGGAATCTAAAATCCACTGAAAAGCTGGACCCAGGCGTAGAAAGTGACGACTGTCATGAGGTGATAAGTCAAGAAAAAAATGCAGAGGAGCAATTTATTTAAAAGATCAAATGAAAATAACAAAATTCATCTGGAAATAGACTTAATATTATATAATTAGCGTGTCAACAAAACTGTCACTTGTCATTTATTAAAATAAATTTGTCGTTAAAACTATTTGTCAGAGTTGGCAATCTTGGTATTGATCATTTGTTATGTTCCAGCAGCGTATTGTAGATTTGGGGCACTGCCCTGCGAGGAATGCGGCCACACAAGTTAACATGCAAATATTCCAATTGTAATATAGCAGGGCAATTACTTTCTGAATCTCTGTTTCCATGTCTATCTTCTGCACTGTGTATGATTATTCATGTAGTAATTAAGGAAATTACATCCTGGTCAGTTTCATTACAAACTGGGAAGAGAGCAATATTCATTTCCTGAATTTCCCATGGAATATTATAATTCTGATTCAAACAGATAAGTCCTGGATTGGCTGCAGGAAGGTGTCTCGCAACTTTGACATCATTACTGTGCGACTCACAATGTAAAAAAAAAAAAAGAATGATCTCATTTAAATAAGTACTGTTCCAAAATATGTTCTATCATTTTATGTGATGTAATAGATTTAATTGTGATTCTTAGACCAGTATCAGTTACAAATTGGGCAAACGCAATGGAAACCTATACCTAAAATTGGCATAACATAGACAAAAATAACTACATTGACTGTTAGCACTCAAAATAAAAAAACTCTATATACCTATAAGTATATAATACATAGTCGCCAACTTTGTGACTCTGTCCTCCAGGAGGACAGGTCACGTGATGGGTAGGAAGGGGTCTGGTGATGTCTTTTTGTTACCATAGCCACGCCCCCACTATGAAATGCCTAAATTCACTGCATTGAATAGCTGGGGCGGGGCTTAATGATGTGATTAAGCCCCGCCCCTGCTATTCAATGCCGTGAGTTTCAACATGTTTTAGGATCCGGGAGGGTTGCCTACTCTTCTGGGAGTCCGGGAGGACTCCCCGAAATTCGGGAGCCTCCCGGAAATTCCGGGAGAGTAAGCAAGTATGGCTCAAAGTGATAACTGCCCCTGTTTCTAAACAGGAAAAAAAAATCAGCCAGATTTTCTCAATACCCTGGTTTTGTGGGAACCTCAGCAACACTGATCTCAAGATAGCTTATCTCCTGGAAGAAACTGTATGTGTAGACTATTTCATCGTCACCATTTATTTATATAGTGCCACTGATTCCACAGCGCTGTACAGAGAACTCATTCACATCAGTTCCTGCCCCAGTGGAGCTTACAGTCTAAATCCCCTAGCATACACAGACAAAGAAAGAGAGAGACTAGGGTCAATTTTGATAGCAGCCAATTAACCTACCAGTATGTTTTTGGAGTGTGGGAGGAAACCGGAGCACCGGGAGGAAACCCATGCAAACACGGGGAGAACATACAAACTCCACACAGAGAAGGCCATGGTTGGGAATGGAACTCATGACCCCAGCACTGTGAGGCAGAAGTGCTAACCACTGAGCCACCATGCTGCCCACTATTTAATTATATTTAGTTACTTTGTCTCAACTTTAACGGGTTCACTGCTAAAAAGGGCACTAGTCTCAAGATTGCTAATGATGAATAATGCTGCCGGAGCACTGTACCCTATAAAAGCCAGAACACATATTATATTACATTACAGACAGTTACTTACACAGGGAAATGTGAAGCACACATGTGTATATATATATATCCCTATATTCATCTATATATTCATTTATATTTGTATATATCTATATATTCATCTATATTCGTATATATATATATATATATATATATATATATATATATATATATATATATATATATATATACCATCCAACCAAACAAAACCACCCCCAAAATTTTTATTTTTTTAATATATTACTATTCCCAACTAGCAAGCAACGTTACTCTTAGTGTGGAGATTAATGTTAGTGTGGCCAGTTGCTCATTTTTTTCCTTTCCTTTCCTTAATGAATCAGGCCTTTTATGTTTTTGGATTTTTAATGCTATTGGATTTCTGTACCTTTGTACATGTGTGAGCCTATAAGTCTGCAAACACAGCCACACAATGGGGAGGGCTGGCTTGTGGCTAGTGAGGCAGAAAGTAACTTTTATCTCGCTGGGCTAGTATCGCCAGGACAGATGAGTAACACTCAGCTGCCCCTGTAATATATTTTTGGTAAATATAGTTGAATAATGATAAATAGACCCTCAGTCACAAATGTGGTTACATGAAGGTGACACAGCACAGCCATTGTAGAAACTAAATGTTGATGAAATACCATCATATATCAGATATTTCTAATGTGGAGGTCCACTTAAAGGTATTTTTAATACCTGTGGGCAAATAACACAATTGTGTTGTACCCAATGCAGCCAATTAGATATTTTTTAGTGTACCCTGCAATAGACCAGATTGAGCAAACTGTCAATCTATGTGAGTTTGACATTATAGTTCCAAATGAATCCTCAGCCAGACAACAGTCTGTGGAGAACCAAAAAACTATGGATAATGCATCTATTAACCAAAGAACTATGGATAGTGCATCTATTAACCAAAGAACTATGGATAGTGCATCTATTAAGAAAAAAATCTTGTACAGTTTAGGACAACATATTAAAATTAAATATAAAGGGGACAACCCCATAACTATATTAATGCTTTTTTTCTTATGTGCTTCTGTCTACTGCCGACACCATTGCCAAGATGTTTCCTGGAGATGTGTCCTGAATAATTTAAAAACATCTTTTTACTCTTGTTGATGGTATTTGATTATGTGAGCTTCACAAGAGGGTGTCAGGAGCTGTTTATTTAGTGAAGCAGCTTACAACAGTAGACCCAAACGAAACAAAACAAAACAAAAACGTACAATATTTAGATTTGAAGTGGATATCCTCTTTAAAGTGTTTCTGGCTGTCTTTATAAATGTGACATTTACTATTGACAAAAATATCACATGTAATCAAAGAATATGATAATAAAATCAGCCCAAATGTATCATCAATGGACACCTATCAGTGTGAAAATAATGATACATGGGGTTTGCCCACAATTACTGACCTTTTCCAGTACATCACCATTAATAAATACCATTGAATATTAATCTCTGTAAACCAAATTTGGACGTGTCTTGGGGGCGTGGCCACGGTAATAGCGTCATTAGGCCCCTGCTATACAATACCAATTTCAGCCTCCCCCCTCAAGAGACTCCTTTCCTCCCACCCTCTTCATCACTATTGGTTCTATCATCATCTCCTCTTGACTCCTCTCTTCCCTTCACCCCTCACATTCAATCCTTCACCCAATCTGGCCATTTCCATCTCTGCAATATAGCCTAGATCAGACCTATCCTCTCCTTGGAGGCCACCAAGACTCTCATCCACTGTCTGATAATCTCCCACCTTGATTATTGCAACCTCCTCCTCACTGGCCTCCCCTTACCCGTTTCTCACTCCTCTACAGTCTATACTTAATGCTGCAGCCCAACTTATCTATCTCTCACGCTGGTCCTCATCTGCCTCCCCTCTCTGTCAAGCCCTACACTGACTCTCCCCCTCTACTTCAGAATCCTCTTCAAAATCCTCATCCTTACCTATAAAGCCCTCTCTAACTCCACTGCTCCATATCTCTCCAACCACATCTCCACTCATACTCCTTCTCGCCCACTGCGGTCTTCCAACGACTGCCGCCTCACCTCCCATCTGGTCATCACCTCTCACTCCTGCATTCAAGACTTCTCCCATGCTGCCCCCTTCTCTGGAATGATCTCCCTCATTCTATCAGGCTGTCACCTAGCCTGTCAAACTCAAAGGGCTCCCTCAAAACCCATCTGTTCAGGTTAGCCTAACCTTCCATCACCTAATCCTGCCCCCCTGCATCCCTCTTCTCTATCTTTGTATGCTAACTTCTCTATTCGCTTCTTCCTACTTACTCCTGTGCTTCTTTCCCCTCAGTGTTCTCGTCCCTCACCCCATCTTCCCACTCGGTGTCTCCTGTCAGTCTCCCATGACCTTTAGATTGTAAGGTCCCTTGAGCAGGGCCCTCTATTCTCGTGTCCTCCTCCTCTTGTTTACCTTTGCCTTTAGCCCTCTGCCTCTTCTCTCCATTTTGTCACTTGACTTCTGCTCCCATCTTTCCTCTTCTATAGTCCCTCCACTTCTCTATCTCTGCCCTGATCCTGTATTTGGTGCCCACTCTACCCTCTTTCACTCCCCTCCTCCCTCCTTCACTTTCATCTATCTGTACACTGAAAGTCACTGTTCCTCTTTGCCTTGTGCACTCTTCTCTGCCAAATTGGTAATTATTTATACTTATTGCACTTTGTTTACACTCTTTGCACTTTGCTTTTACTGCCCTTTATGTCTGTACTATCTTGTATGCCATGTATTGTTACCCTGTACTGTTATCCCTTGCCCTATGTACGGCGCTGCGGACCCTTTGTGGTGCCTCATAAACAAAAAAGATAATAATAGAAATAATACTATAGCAGAGGGTGGGGCCAGGATGACGCAATTAGTCCCGCCCTCACCCACTTCACCAATAAAGTGGGCAGGATTTGGGAGGTTGCCCTGCTCTCCCGGGAGAGTTCCCAAAAATTTGTGAGGCAGCATCAATTCTGCTTACTTTTACCATCACTCCAGATAAAGTGTTGATATTCAGCTTCCCCTCAGTTAATTTTTCTTTGTTGATGAAAGGAAAAATCTATATGAGAATTTTTTTTTTAGACTTTTCCAATGTCCTGTAATGTCCGGGAGAGTAGGCAACTATGAGTAGAAGCCCACTTACACTGCCCAATGTATTCATTCAAAATTCTCCAGGGTGTTGATTTCTTTAGAACTGGCCGTAAACTAGGACAGGGGACAGAACAATGGAATTGCAGACACCTCAGACATGGGAAACCTGTGGTTATGCTAGTTAGGGGGTTGTTCAGGGGCAGGCTGGGCTGGGTGGCAGGGGCATATGCCCCCCAGGCCGGTCCCATAGTGTGCTACCTTGGGCTGGGTCATTGGGCCACCTTTAAAATAGGCTGCTGAATCGAATCTTGCCCCCTGGGCCAAATTTGCCAGCCCTCCCCTGGGGTTGTTTTATTAAAAATAAACAGTTTAGTGGAGTTCTTTTTTTACTGGCACACAATGGGGTATATTGAATGTTCTGTGTAAAAACAAATGGGGCTACTCAATGGGATAGTGTCTAGGGGGCCAAATGCTGCGTGCCTATACAGGAACCAATAATGTAAACCTGGTCTTCAGTACTATAGTTAAAAAAAAACGTCCAAGCTTATTGTAGCTTTATTAAGAGGAATCATTGACCACTCACAATGAAGGCAGCCATATCTGTGGATGAACCAATGTTCATAAAATACATCACTTCACTTGTATCTTGTGAATTTGATAGGTGGAATATCGATGCAGCCCACATAATGGCTGCCTGTAGTGTGTGTAGGCACCAGTACGCTTTCACGTATTTAGACAAATTATTGTTTGCTGATTTAAATATTTGATTTTATGTGAGTAGCGCTTTAGGAACTCACTTTAGGAACTCCAGGTTTTGAAAGCGAAGTGCTGTATTCTGTGTTAATAAGCCAGCATTGGCAGAAGGATAACCAACCAATAATACATTTAATGACAGCTAGTAAAAATGGTGACTGTCACGAACAGCACTCACCTGAGTCTGCGTGATGCATATGTGACACAGGGTCAACCACAAAGACAACCACCTGGTCTGTCTAAAATGATTAAATACTTCCCTATCTATGCCACACACTAGCTTTGCGATACTAATTACCACCACCAAGGTTGTTTCGGATAAGAGCTGACACTCTTATTTAGGAAGCCTTCGGTTCTCCCTAGCATTAATCCAACAAAATTTACTTTAATCAGAGTTCACTTAAACCACAAGGTTTGCACAGTTTCAATTAGGTAGCGTCTGGACCAAACTGTCGCGTGAATTCATAAGAACACAGAGACTAGAACTTATTAAGTGTAATTTAATATGGAAGATACATCCACAATGCTTAAGATAAAAAGATAATAAAATGACATACAAATATAGTGCAATTGTTTCTTATAAAATAAAAAGGATAAAACACAGAATTGATACCGCACTTAGAATTAAGTTTGAGGTGCCGGGAGGAGCAGAACAAATGGGACTTCTCCAATTAAATGACTCCCTCAGAAGAACCAGGAGTTACATTTTCAGTACAGTTTTAAAACCCAGCTACAGGACCCCCCCAGCCCCCTTTCCTGTGAGGTTAGAACCAACAGGAGGGAAGAATGCAAATTAGGGTCTTATGACTTTGCTGTTTGAATACCTTTAAGTCAAGTTTTCTTTACACCGTCCTAACTTTGCAACAGTATGGTTTACAAACATGATTTTACCTTCACACAACAGGTCCTTAGTTTCCCTTCATCTGCATACCACACATGCCTCTGGTATGTATGATATTGGAGAAAATGATATGATCTTTTCCTGTGACCTTATTCAGCTTGAATCTGTCATTAACATACAACCCAGTCTCTGCAGTCGGCATGTCTGGGGCCTCCCAAACATGTGTGAGATTTCATTGTCTAGCAAGAGATTTCTTCAAATGCCTTCACATTTGCGTCCTGCCATACATGGTATGAGGTGCTACCCTTATCTACCACCCCCCTCTGGGTAGTTTATCATCCACAAAACCCCTTGATCTAACAGCTTCTAAGAGAACCATGTCACACTATTTCTAGGAAGTAATTCACAAACATATAGTGCAGATTTACGCCTAAAAATTAGCTTGCACATGACAGTGACATTGTTGTCTATAAAGTTATTTTCCCTTTAGATATATTTTGGTATTATATATTGTTAGTAGTAATACTGTTGTTGAGCACATTTTATACAATCTTCAGTCAAAAATATTTTTGGGTAGAGAATAAAAAGCACAGTTTTCATATGTGAAACATAAATATAACTTTCTCTGCTCAGTGTTAGTATGACTAGCTACTGTTGCTCTGTTATGTATAATGTGAGGTAATGTTTATTTTTCCTTTAGTCACAAGTCTTGTGAATGCACATTTTATTTCATATAGAGGTGCATTTGACACCTAAATCTTCCTGCATGATAACAGGAGCCTGACTTCACTATTTTGTGATGTTGAGTTACTTGTTCCATCCACTACTTCTAAGTCTGTGGCTTCCCCTTCTGTTATAACACTGCCTATGTCACGTACAGCTCTGTCCTCACTTACACAGTTGCACGAGTGGACAGACTGCTGTCTACCACGATGATGAGTATTCTGATTATCTGATTAGCTACAGGTTATTTTGCCTTCACCCACTTCACAGCTGGACATGTCATGGAAGAACAGGATATGAAGATTGATTACCTTGGTCAATTACATCTTAAAAACATGCAAAGCCACACCACAACACACAGCACATAGTTTGTGACTAAGGCCAATACAAAAAGCACGAATGGTATAGTATAGTGATTCCTGATGTGAATTAACCAATCTGTATGGACTTTTCTGCTGAATAGAAGTCTGAAGGCCTGTCAATCGGTCTTCTGCACTGTCCCAGAGAAATGAAAAGCAGTGAAGCTCTGCAACAAAGGGATCGGACAGGTAACATACTAAACAAATGTGTATATAGGTATAGGTTTATTTATGTGGCACTGTACCTTTTATAAATACTTATAATTTCATATTTATTTATTTATTTGTATTTATCCCAATAATACACAGGTATTGGGAAAATGGAACAATTTTAGATTTGATGAGGGTCGCCCTTTGGGATGTCCACTGTTGGGAATCCACCAGTGTTGAACACTATTGCTCTGTAAGGCAGAGAACCCCATTAGGCAAGACCTGCAGCCTGATCTGTAGTAGGCCAATCCACTGAATCCGGCTAAAGAGATAGTTTTAAAAATATATATCTTACAAAAAAATAAAAAATAAAACAAATCTCAATATTAGAAATCATATTTTGAAGACTGTTCAGCCAATTGATTGGTAGGAATAAAATATAAATATTTTTTAAAATTCATTGAATAGGATGGAAAAGATTGGAAAAGATTAGCAGTCATGCTTTTTCAAGAATCTGGTCAGCAGTGTTCCCTGTGTGAGCAGAATTGTTTTCTGGTGGGTTAAACATTTCGATAGTGATTAGCTGTGGATGAAGTATTGATCTTGCTGTGTAGAAATTGCATAGCCAAAAATTTAGATGGGCATTGTTTTGAAAAATAACGGATGTGTCTGTATGTAAAATGTGCACAATTAGAGTCAGAATCAATAAGGTAGATAATATAACAATAAATACAGGGGGAAATATAAAATGGGTTGTCTAATGTAAGCATGGCTTTACCAGCCAATAAAATAGATAGGACAGTGTAAGTTACTGCAACAGAAAAACAGGCGGGGCGCCTCTAAGTGTAGTATCAAACATACAAGTTGGAATAGATAATAACATGCGTACCGTAAGGTAGGCAGCAATAGATATTGAAGAGAAGATGGAGTAGCCTCTGCTATGATCGTATTCCTCCAAATCTCCGCCAATCAGCACAGCAATGTGAAAACAGCAAACATAGTATAACACCGTAATGCATTCAATAGGGACGGTTCACCAATACACCCCGCGATTGTATAGAGTGTATGGGACTTAAATCCCAAATTATCATTACAGGACCCCCATGTGAGTGCAGGAAATATATTACAACTGCGTACCAGATACCATGAGGAATCTCACATCTCAAAATGACTTGATAGTAGCTTAATACATGTGCATCACTATTAACTTCACAATCCCAACCTCATTCCAATGGCGGAAAATGGAACAGATTGAAAAAAGAAGATGATTTGGTATGCATGCAAAAATTTATTTAAAAATGTAATAAAAACACTCATGAGGTAATAAGAGTAACGCTGGAAACCAGTAGTACAGCTCAACGCGTTTCATCTTCAGATTAACTTTATCACTAGTGAACATCCAGTACAATGTGTACATATAAAAAAAGGGGATTGTATAAAAGGGTATAAACCATACCATATATGATAATGAGGACCGTGAATGTATAACATAATAAAAAAGTGCATGCTCGTGAACCACGGTGCACCACCCAAATGTCAGCATGGCACATATATATATATATATATATATATATATATATATATATATATATTTTTTATATGTACACATTGTACTGGATGTTCACTAGTGATAAAGTTAATTTGGCTCTCATGTTTTAATGGACATGCGCACTTGAGAATATCTCTTATGATATATTATTATTCACTATATTCCTAATCTAAAATCTATCTAATGATTGATAGATGGGAATGATTTCACATATCAAATATATATTTTTCAATAATTATCGCCGAGACATGTCCTCCGATATGAAAGATTTAGTTTTTCATTATATCTCTTATCCCGTTTGTATTGTTTATAAACAATAAAGTTGCGTTTATTTTCCGCGCATGCGCGTTGAGTGGCGGTCTCCGCGCATGTGCCAATATGGCACGGCTCTGTTATAAATAGCCGCAACATATGTAACTTGTATATCTTTGCTGCTGATGAAGTCTTGGCTGTCTCAAGATGAAACGCGTTGAGCTGTACTACTGGTTTCCAGCGTTACTCTTATTACCTCATGTAAGTGTTTTTATTACATTTTTAAATAAATTTTTGTATGCATACCAAATCATCTTCTTTTTTCAATCTGTTCCATTTTCCGCCATTGGAATGAGGTTGGGATTGTGAAGTTAATGGTGATGCACATGTATTTAGCTACTATCAAGTCATTTTGAGATGTGAGATTCCTCATGGTATCTGGTACGCAGTTTTTATATATTTCCTGCACTCACATGGGTGTCCTATAATGGTAATTTGGGATGTAGGTCCCATACACTCTATACAATCGCGGGGTGTATTGGTGAACCGTCCCTGTTGAATGCATTACGGTGTTATACTATGTTTGCTGTTTTCACATTGCTGTGCTGATTGGCGGAGATTTGGAGGAATACGATCATAGCAGAGGCTACTCCATCTTCTCTTCAATACCTATTGCTGCCTACCTTACGGTATGCATGTTATTATTTATTCCCACCTTGTATGTTTGATACTACACTTAGAGGCGCCCCGCCTGTTTTTCTGTTGCAGTAACTCCTTGTCCGGACCGACCATCTGGTTTCAGGCTATCAAGGCTGCCACTCGTATAGGAGTCAAGTGTTACCTATGTGGACTATTGTGCTTGGGAGTGATCATTTGTAAACGTGTTTTGAGATATTTATCTTAGCACGTACGCTGTGGTGATTAGCGCCATACATATCTTCTGTTTGTTATTATGACAATATAAGTATTATTAGTTATACTCATGGCTTAACATGTGCTGAAAGTGCACTTATTTTGACCCTATAATCTTATGTGCTGGAAGTGCACTTATTTTGACCCTATAATCTTTCATGTTTAAAAATTATTTTATAATGACTTTTAGCATATGCCATATATTTTTGAGTTACACTTCTTTTTATCTACAAATTGAGTTATTTGTATCTACAAATGAATCACTTTTAATCAAATGCAACACAGCCCAATCTGCTTAGTAATAATAAACAGGGACTATTCCAGTGATGAATTTACAACAACAAGCATTCTAGTAACCAGTATACACAACAGCAAGCATTCTAGTAACCAGTATACAATACAGCAAGCATTTTAGTAACCCCTATATAGTAGAACAAGCATTCTAGTAACCACTACACAATATAGAAAGCATCCTAGTGACCTCTGCAAGATCTTAATGGTCAATATATAAAGCAAAAAACATTATACTGACCAATACACAATAAAGATAGCATCTTCATGAGCAATTTACAATATAAAGATAATCTTAGTGAACAATATAAATAGGGACAAGCATTCTAGTGAACCATGTTGAGAGCATTCCAGTTACCTCTGCAACATCCTTGTGGCCAATATACAATGCAAAGAGCATTCAAGTGACCCATAGACAACACAGAGAGCATTCTGGTGACTGATACACAATACAGAATGCATCTTAGTGGTTGACATACAGCACAAAGTGTATACTCGTGACCATTGTACAATGCCAATCCTGTTCTCGGGACCCCTATACATTGTAGACCCCCCAATCTCTGTTGGCTTTATAATTTAGAGCATCCCCAAGTCTCAGTTACCTTTATATATAATATCTGGTAGCTTTACAATACAGATCCCACAATCAAATATTTGGTGGCTTTATAATATAAACTACCAAAATCACTGGTGGTGCTACAGTACAGATTAAGATCTCTGATGATGATGATGATGTCCTATATTTCATAGGATAGTCACACTGTTAATACTCTTGCTACATTACTGTACACTTCTTTTATGTTCTGTCAGGCATTTGCAGTCAGAACTGATGAGTACAGACAGGGCCGCCATCAGAAATCATAGGGCCCAGTACAAATGAAGCAGGCAGGCCCCCCGATGATCACCCCTCCCCCCAATGAACCAGGGCCATCTTTCCAACTGCGCACAATGGGCAGGTGCCTGGGGGCCCAGGGGAAAAGGGGGCCAGCTTTTCTGGATTCTGAAATGTTGGGGGCCCTATTTGGAGAAAAAAAATGGGTACATTTAGAAAATGACAGCCAGCCCCGGCGTTAAATCAATAGCACCCACGATTAATAATTAGGACTTCCTCCAACCCCAACATTAAAATAACAGTATTCACATTTAATAAATAAACCTATTTCCCTCCCTACACAAATAGCCCCAGCAATAAATTAATAGTATTTACATTTCAGAAATATACTTATCACTGACATTAAATAATTCATAGTCACATTTAATAGAGTGACCTCATTCTCCCCCACATTCAGTAGCCCCCAAACCACCCCATCTTAAAATAATAGTCTGCACTATAAAATTGCCCAACCATTACCCCACAAACAAACTTGCACCCATTAATTAGCCACCACCTACCTCACACTACATTGCCACAAGCCCCCTGTACCATCACACACACATTACTGTGCCCCTTCATCACCATGTTTTGTCCCCTTATGATCACACTGCACCCTCCATGCTGCTTTTCCCCCTACACCTGGCTCCCCATTATCACACTGTGCCATCCTACACCCCCTCTCCATCACTCCGTGACTTTCTCCTCCCCCCCCCCCTTTTTCTTCATACTGTGCCTCTCTTCCCTACTTTTTCCTCATGGTGTCTGTGCCTCTTTTCCTACTTTTTCCTCATGGTGTCTGTGCCTCTCTTCCCTACTTTTTCCTCATGGTGTCTATGCCTCTTTTCCTACTTTTTCCTCATGGTGTCTGTGCCTCTTTTCCTACTTTTTCCTCATGGTGACTGTGCCTCTTTTCCTACTTTTTCCTCATGGTGACTGTGCCTCTTTTCCTACTTTTTCCTCATGGTGTCTGTGCCTCTCTTCCCTACTTTTTCCTCATGGTGTCTATGCCTCTTTTCCTACTTTTTCCTCATGGTGTCTGTGCCTCTTTTCCTACTTTTTCCTCATGGTGACTGTGCCTCTTTTCCTACTTTTTCCTCATGGTGACTGTGCCTCTTTTCCTACTTTTTCCTCATGGTGACTGTGCCTCTCTTCCTTATTTTTTCCTCATGGTGTCTGTGCCTCTTTTCCTACTTTTTCCTCATGGTGACTGTGCCTCTTTTCCTACTTTTTCCTCATGGTGTCTGTGCCTCTCTTCCCTACTTTTTCCTCATGGTGTCTATGCCTCTTTTCCTACTTTTTCCTCATGGTGTCTGTGCCTCTTTTCCTACTTTTTCCTCATGGTGACTGTGCCTCTTTTCCTACTTTTTCCTCATGGTGACTGTGCCTCTTTTCCTACTTTTTCCTCATGGTGACTGTGCCTCTCTTCCTTATTTTTTCCTCATGGTGTCTGTGCCTCTTTTCCTACTTTTTCCTCATGGTGTCTATGCCTCTTTTCCTACTTTTTCCTCATGGTGACTGTGCCTCTCTTCTCTATATTTTCCTCATGGTGTCTGTGCCTCTTTTCCTACTTTTTCCTCCTGGTGACTGTGCCTCTTTTCCTACTTTTTCCTCATGGTGTCTGTGCCTCTTTTCCTACTTTTTCCTCATGGTGACTGTGCCTCTTTTCCTACTTTTTCCTCCTGGTGTCTGTGCCTCTTTTCCTACTTTTTCCTCCTGGTGTCTGTGCCTCTTTTCCTACTTTTTGCTCCTGGTGTCTGTGCCTCTTTTCCTACTTTTTCCTCCTGGTGTCTGTGCCTCTTTTCCTACTTTTTCCTCCTGGTGTCTGTGCCTCTTTTCCTACTTTTTCCTCATGGTGTGACTTTCTCTTTTCATTTACTTACCTTTGTATTAGCTTTTTTCCCGCTCTTATCTTCTCTTTTCTTCTGTCTTGTTCCTCTCTGCACAGTTCCTCACTGAGTGTCAGGTGTGACTTGATGATGTCACGCCTGACACTCAGTGTAAATAGTGCAGAGAGGAAGAAGGAGGGACGCCAGCGCTGTCATCACAGGTGAGTATCTGTGGTTTTTTTTTTTCTCCCACTACCCTGCTCCCCCCTGAACACCAGCGGCGGCGCCCGTCCCCCCCCGACTTTCTGACTGACATGAGGCCAGCCAGTAGCGTGGGCTTTGTAAACAGTGGTTCATAAATAAATGTCATTGTGTACCGACTCAATTCATTATCATCAGCTATTTGCATAGTGACACTCATTCCGCAGCGTTGTGCAGAGACCTCACTCACATCAGTGAGCCTGCAGTTTAAATTACCTATCGTACAAATACACAGAGAGAGAGAGAGAGAGAGAGAGAGAGAGAGAGAGAGACTAAGGACAATTTAATAGCAGCCAATTAAATTAAACTGGAGCTCCTGAAGGAAACCCACGCAAACACGCGAGAGAACATACAAACTCCACACAAATAAGGCCATGGTTGGCCTTAATATCAATTCTTGATAAACAGGCTTTCCCATCGTTGGCTTATTCCTATCAAATAATAAAAACCTTATATCAGTGATATGATACAAATCAGTAATAATGCCACTTTAATACAACGATAGAGTGCCCAAGTGTTAATATATGATTTAGTAAGCATCATACATATACATTCTAACTGTAATTAAAGTATATTTCAGTCTGGTCCCATAGATATATAACATTCGATCAGAGTTCTTATGAACAATATGAGCACATTTAACCACTGTTCGCTTACGTGTTTTTACTAATTAAAAAAAGACACTGGGCCTGATTCATTAAAGATCTTAAATTAAGAAGTATCTTATTTAAGTCTCCTGGACAAAACCATGTTACAATGCAAGGGGTGAAAACTAGTTTTCTGATTTGCACATAAGTTAAATACTGACTGTTTTTTCATGTAGCACACAAATATCAACTTTAAATTTCAGTGTACAAATAAGCTATCAAGTATTTATGTGCTACATGAATAAACAGTCAGTATTTAACTTATGTGCAAAACAGAAAACTAGTTTTCACCCCTTGCATTGTAACATGGTTTTGTCCAGGAGACTTAAATAAGATACTTCTTAATTTAAGATCCTTAATGAATCAGGCCCCCTATCTCAGTTTACATATATTCTATCTAGAATTTCATCTCTAGTATAGTATTAAGTATTTAAATAATCTTATGGTATGTAAAGCCTCCGATTCCATTCTATAAAATGTGATATTCCACACATTATATTCATTTCTTGCACATTGGTTGGTCCTCCATCAGAACATTGGTGACTTTCTTGGTTCTAATATTTGAATCACAGGAGTAAAACCAGAACGCTTGAAAGCACATAGTTTATATTGAGAATATGTGTATGTTCATACATTTTATTATATTTAATGCCTACAATTGTGGAGCCTTGTATTGTATGCTGTTCAGAGACACTTGCAGACACGTGGTTGTTTAAATATATATCAATTATTAAATATCCTGGTGCTAGCTACAGTGCTCTGTTATTCATTAGTATTGATAATAGGCTGTAAACTTTATTTATACATTCAACATGATGTGGTTGTTTGTTAGTAGCAGCCTGTATATCATAGCGTGACATTTATGTGCATATTCCAAATTACAACTTGTCCAAACGGCTGTCAATAACACCCTCAAATTGTGGGGCTTTGTTTTGAATGGTGTTTTGAAAGGAGGGGCAAAAGTGTTATGATGAAGGGGTGCAGCGTGATGAAGGAGGGCACAATATAATGAAGCGCGGGGCACAGTATGATGATGGGGTACAGTGTGATGATGAAGGGGTACAGTGTGATGAAGGAGGGCACAGTTGATGAAGGGGTACAGTGTGATGATGAAGGGGTGCAGTGTGATGAAGGGGTACAGTGTGATGATGAAGGGGTAAAGTGTAATGAAGGAGGGCACAGTTGATGAAGGGGTACAGTTTGAAGATGAAGGGGTGCAGTGTGATGAAGGGGCAAAAGTGTGATCAAGGAGGGCACAGTGTGATGGAGGGGCATTTTTGTCTCTTTTATACTTCTCACCAAACTAATTTGCCAACAATATAACATTTTAATACAAAGAAGAATACATATTCTTCATTTATATTATTCATAAAGCAATAACGGATTTCTGTTTAATTTATTTATTTGTATAAAATAATTTTAAGAAGGGGGCGCAAATGATTTTTATGCATGGGGGCGCCAGACATGCTAGCATTGGCCCTGAGAACCGGTATGGGGTTGGTACTGTTAGAATAACTTTAAATTGGCTTCTCTATGCAATCATTTGGAAACTCCACTCTATAAAAACTGTGTTTGCCCCTGTGGAGGTTCTAAAAGGTTCTTTCTGTGTGACCAATGAAGGGTTAAGAAGCAGAAGTACCGATAACGGAGGTATCGGCAGTTTGAATAGTGGTATCTTCCTGTTGTGTGTGTGGTTATGAAACTGACTTGCACTCTACACGCAGCAGGAGAAAAGGCAAGGATCATAGTGCATTGACTCAGTAAGCAGTTTGACATTCTGAAAGGGAGGAGTGAATGAAAGGGCAGGGAGGAGCTGCATAATGCTGTAACTGGGAGGGAAGCTGGAGTGAGTCAAAGAAGTACACCCTGGAACACGTAGCAAGATATAGGTGAAACCCAGTCTGTTGGACCTTTGTTGCTTTAGCGATAGGCGGAAATCTGTATATGCTGCAGTTACCATAAGTGTTATTGCAAGGCTTAGTCCCTGCATTGATGAGGTAGGCAGCCTGTGTTTCTCCAAACGTTGAGGAACTACACGTATCTGCATGGATGCATGCTGGTATTTGTAGTTTTGCCACAGCAGGAGAGCCATGCATTTTCTATACTTGATGCATAGCACATGTGAAAGGGTGTATGGGTTTTGATGGTAGGCAGGTTGGTAAAGGTTTTGCAGGTGTGCATAATTTGTACATAACTGCTAATATATAAATATTTTATCAATGAGGTGGCTTTAAATATATCTGATACTTTTAAGTTTTGAAAATATTTAGTCCCACTTAGTATTTTTTCAGCTTGTTATGAATGTAATAGTTCTATAGATTGTGCCTATCAAATGTGCAACAGTATTAGCAAAAATAGCCTAGTTAATGAATGTCTACCAACTATATCAAACTTGGCCACTACCTCTGTTTTGTTTCACTTTACTGCCTTGTTTACAGAGGCAAAATCTAAAAGCATACTTGCCAACTTATGGCAAGTATGATCCGGGAGCTGCCGGGGGCAGGTGGGCATGCAGGGGGCGGGGCTCCAAAATTTGCGTCATCTTGGCCCCACCCCCGTGATGTAATGACACAAACGCGTCACTTTACACCGGGGCCAAATGCCGCGATTCCCGGTGTATCGCGGCATTTTGGATTTAATTCTGCCCATTTCATTAGGAAGTGGGCAGATGCTGGAGATTGCCATACTCTCCCAGGAGTCCGGGAGACCCACCCAGAATTCAGGAGGATCTCGGACATTCAGAGAGAGAGTTGACAAGTATGTCTAAAAGAGATCAAGTGCTTCTCGTATATAACGCAGCTCTGCTCAAGAATGGAGCGAAGCTGACCTCAGAGGTGATGATGGATTTTGTCTTTTGGACAATGGGAGAGAGCAGCGCAATATTCCTCTCTTGTTCAGCCCCAACTTATAAAGACTTGTGATGTGAGCTGTGGTTTATTAATGGCCCCTGACCTCTGACTATTCTAATCTTCATCTTCACTTCTGTGCACACTGTGTCACTCACCGGACTGTGAGTGCTACTTCTAAGGTAGCTAGGAACCGTGTCCGTCCATTATAATGAGGTACTGCGCATGTGCAGTCCCTTTTAACCTTCAGTTCTGTTCCTTTAACTTAATTGGCTGATCAGGCAACACTCCCTATATTAAGCACCTGTGGTCAATACCACGTGGCCTGATCTTGGAGTCTCATTCCTCATGAGTCTCTGAAGGTGTTCCAGTGCCTGCTCGTGTGTTCAGCTTATGCTGATTCCTGTTTGCCGTTTGTGGTTTCCAGACCACTTCTATTCCTCGTGTTCCTAGTGTCTTCAGCAGCTGATTCCTATCCGCTGCCTCCGTGTATCTACAGTTACAGATTACTGCAAACTCTCCTGTGTTTCATCGTGACTCCAGCAGCTGATTCCTATCCGCTGCCTCCGTATATCTACAGTTACAGATTACTGCAAACTCTCCTGTGTTTCATCGTGACTCCAGCAGCTGATTCCTATCCGCTGCCTCCGTATATCTACAGTTACAGATTACTGCAAACTCTCCTGTGTTTCATCGTGACTCCAGCAGCTGTTTCCTATCCGCTGCCTCCGTGTATCTACAGTTACAGATTACTGCAAACTCTCCTGTGTTTCATCGTGACTCCAGGAGCTGTTTCCTATCCGCTGCCTCCGTGTATCTACAGTTACAGGTTACTGCAAACTCTACTGTGTTTCATCGTGACTCCAGCAGCTGATTCCTATCCGCTGCCTCCGTGTATCTACAGTTACAGATTACTGCAAACTCTCCTGTGTTTCATCGTGACTCCAGCAGCTGATTCCTATCCGCTGCCTCCGTGTACCTACAGTTACAGATTACTGCAAACTCTCCTGTGTTTCATCGTGACTCCAGCAGCTGATTCCTATCTGCTGCCTCCGTGTATCTACAGTTACAGATTACTGCAAACTCTCCTGTGTTTCATCGTGACTCCAGCAGCTGATTCCTATCCGCTGCCTCCGTATATCTACAGTTAGCTAGGAACCGTGTCCGTCCATTATAATGAGGTACTGCGCATGTGCAGTCCCTTTTAACCTTCAGTTCTGTTCCTTTAACTTAATTGGCTGATCAGGCAACACTCCCTATATTAAGCACCTGTGGTCAATACCACGTGGCCTGATCTTGGAGTCTCATTCCTCATGAGTCTCTGAAGGTGTTCCAGTGCCTGCTCGTGTGTTCAGCTTATGCTGATTCCTGTTTGCCGTTTGTGGTTTCCAGACCACTTCTATTCCTCGTGTTCCTAGTGTCTTCAGCAGCTGATTCCTATCCGCTGCCTCCGTGTATCTACAGTTACAGATTACTGCAAACTCTCCTGTGCTTCATCGTGACTCCAGCAGCTGATTCCTATCCGCTGCCTCCGTATATCTACAGTTACAGATTACTGCAAACTCTCCTGTGTTTCATCGTGACTCCAGCAGCTGATTCCTATCCGCTGCCTCCGTATATCTACAGTTACAGATTACTGCAAACTCTCCTGTGTTTCATCGTGACTCCAGCAGCTGATTCCTATCCGCTGCCTCCGTGTATCTACAGTTACAGATTACTGCAAACTCTCCTGTGTTTCATCGTGACTCCAGCAGCTGATTCCTATCCGCTGCCTCCATGTATCTACAGTTACAGGTTACTGCAAACTCTACTGTGTTTCATCGTGACTCCAGCAGCTGATTCCTATCCGCTGCCTCCGTGCATCTACAGTTACAGATTACTGCAAACTCTCCTGTGTTTCATCGTGACTCCAGCAGCTGATTCCTATCCGCTGCCTCCGTGTACCTACAGTTACAGATTACTGCAAACTCTCCTGTTTCATCGTGACTCCAGCAGCTGATTCCTATCCGCTGTCTCCGTATATCTACAGTTACAGATTACTTCAAACTCTCCTGTGTTACATCGCTACTGTTCCAGCTGATTCCTGTTAGCTACTTCAGCGTGTCTACAGAGTCCTGCTTGTCTCAGCGCTCCAGTCTGCATTCTACCTGCCGTCAGCTGACCCGCTGCCTACTGCTTCTACAGTGTGTCCGTTGTGTCAACTTGCCTGTTAGCATCGAGTCTACGCTCCTCAGCTTCCAGCTCTGCTACATCGCTTCTACTCTCCGGTGGTCTCCTGCTGTTCTATTCGATATACTACTGCTTCCTGAGTATTTGTCATCCTTGCTGGCCTACCTACAGTGCGCTGCACCTACCTGCCGCTTCCATTCTGCAAGGACTTCTCATCTCGTCTGTTCCCTGCCGCTCAGGTATCCCTGCAGCTATCTCTAACAGCCTGCTCATCTGAACCACGGTATGCATACTTCTCATTGACTGTGCTGGTGTATTGCATATCCATCTGGACTGAGTTGTTCTCCTCCGGAGTTTCCATCCTCTGAGACTATTGCTATTATTGACTGTGTTTCCTTTTGCTGGACTATTTGAGTGACTTTGTTTATCTGTGCAGTGCTGTTCATTCATTATTATTATTGTGTGCAGTTCAACGTGGGATCAAGTTCAGTGTACCCGTGTAGACTCTGCATTGCATTTATCGCCTCGTGTCCTTCCTCACATATATATTCAGTGGTACAACTTGCTAGAGGCAAACCACTGATTCCTGTTTCCCTGTGTCACCAGTTGCATATATCCTCTCACATAAGCAGTGGTACAACTTGCTACACGCAAACCACTGACTTCCCCGTTACCTTCACCTGGATTCCATTCCTTCACTACAGACAGCGGTACAACTTGCTATACGCAGACCGCTGACTTCCACCTCCTTATTACTCCTGGACATTCTTCTCACTATAGCAGTGGTACAACTTGCCGTGCGCAGACCACTGACTACCCTCACGTGTCCTTGTCCATCCAGATCCTCGTGTTCAGTTACCTATTGTTTACCAGTGCTGCTAGTCATAGACTTTCTGAGCATTCTCTAACCATCTGCTGTTTCCAGTTCCATTATCACCCTGCCATCTGAGTATCATATACCAACTCTACTGCTCTGATAAGACCATCAGCGGGTGATACTGGGTAAAGACTCCTAGTGCCCGTGACACACTGAGTACAAAGCAGTAGTGCCTAATTTACCTATTTTTCATTTTAAATCATAAGTTATAATATCTTAGTTGCCCCTTTAGTGACTCACAATATAATAGTGTCTAATGGATTTATTTAGGATTGTCACCCACTAATACTGTATTAAATTGAAACCCATTGTTTCTTTACTTGTCATTAACATGCAGCTGCTCAAATATCCACTCAATGCATCACTCACTATCTGAACTTGTGTATTTTTACAAGACACTGGTGCAAAAAGACCTATTTGTCTGCACTTGCCATAAGAGCCATTTACTATTTAGGTGTACTAATACCCAGGCAATACATTGGCATCTAAGCTGCTGTATAACTTACAAAGCAGTGACTGGCGCAAAAAATCCTATTTTTTGTCGGCACTTGTCACTATCACCAGTCAGTCTTTTTATCTCCTTTAATTGAAGTCCTTATTGTATTTGGAAGCCTCTATATTAGGTGATATCAGATTATTGTATTGAGTCTTAGTTACTTTATAAACTATGATGACCTGTGTGAAGAAAAGAAATGCTCCTCTCCCCAAAATTGTGACAGATTCTCCTAAAGCCATAGCGGTGGTTTTATAGAATTCAAATCCATGACACTATGGACTGGCTATCCCCATGTTGGGTGTTCAGATGATAATTAAGCTAGTGAATCTCTATAATCCCCTTTATCAAATTATGACACAGAGCTTTCTTTACTTAGTCATAAAGACTAAAATTTGAGGACAATATATGAGGATCTTGGAGTGGTTAAAATAAATTCTAGTTGAGTTCAGTGCCTATTTGTAGCAGTTTGAGGATGTGCATCATGAACCAGCAGTAAAAATGTGATAGTCATTCTAGAAGAGATAACGAGGATTAACTCTCACCCTATGCTACTGGTAATTAAACTAATACATCCTCATTCAACTTATTTGCAAGTTAAAAAAAATAAATGTATTGGGTGACAAACATTTTTTCAGTTGTGGGCAATGGTAAGCAGACTGGTGACAGGCAAACAGCTAAGCAACTAGATGCTGCTGTCATCAACAGAGTAAAAAAAAAATCCTACCACACCAGCTGATTCTGAGAAACACAATTTCAACCCAAAAATTATACTTGGAAAGAAAGTGTAATTTATCATATACCAGACAGTGTCATAGCTGCCTGCTCTCCATCACCTGCAAATTTACAAACAAGCACTAAGTTTCCAATTCAAGAAATTGATCCTTGAAGATCCTTGATGTTAAGTTTTTCCAGAGTGACATGGCCTATATTATTATTATTATTATTATTATTATCTTTTATTTATAAGGTGCCACAAAGGGTCCACAGCGCTGTACATGACATATACAGAAAGCAGTTATCCATAACACGTAAAATGATACATGAAGAACAAAATACAAAGACCAGATATACTGAATGAATAAAAATACAGGTAACATGGTAATGTAGATTGTCGGGGTACCGAGGCTTGGTGCCCCTACTATCAATCTCTGATAACCTGATTTCCTATGTGGTATTTTGCCGTCGACAGCAAAGTGGAGAAATGAAACACAAACAAGGTGTTGCAGTTTCAAAATCAGCTCTGAGGTTCCATGCAAACTGATCCTTTATTTATACATAGTGACCAGCATTAACTGGTTAACGACAAGGACATATAAGGAAATCTCTTTAGCTCAGCAAATATACATTTAAGCCCACATCCTCTGTTCAGCATTACATGCTTTTCCTGCCAGCTGCTTCCTTCAGTCTGGCATCCTGCTGCTGTCTGTTTCATAGGAAGCATCTGTTTTTTCTTCAAAGCGTAGTTCTGTATAGTTTTTTTAAGGCATTTCACATATTTGTACATCTTAATAACTATCAATTATTTTATACTCTCACAATCCCCTCTTTTTATTACTTTAAACAAATATGCATGTGTTTCCTGACCCTTCCTATCATGTCATGATACAGGGCTACCTAATCTCAAGCTACATTTATCCCGACTTTGACCTAAAGTCTCCATGGAGATAGAGAATTGATCATTCACAAGAGAAAGTATCCTTGCATCATTTATTCTTTCCCTAGCAGTATTTCACTGCAGTATACACATGTTATTTTTGCTTGATAAGGGTTCTTCCGTTTACATGAGGTACATACTTTTTGAGTTTGATTAAAATATGTTGGTACCGGAGTCATGGCCTGATTAACCATTTTCCTAAACTTACAGGACAAATAACAATTCCACACAATCAACAGGATCAAAACCATTATTATTACCAGTATTGGATGGAGCATTACCTTAAAAATACCTGTTGCAGTGGGGGAATTACCTATGAACACATCCCACCAATGGTGTTGCAGATTATCTTTTAATTGACGAGCTACATATTTTAATTCCCGTGCTTCTATTACTGTCTGCATTTGTGCATGATTAGCTGAATAGTTTACCTGTGCCAAATGTTCTGCCAGGCGCTGGGTGTTGTTTATAGCATTGATTATCCCCTGAAGATTAATAGTCAAGTTATAGGAGGGTAGTTTAATTGGGATAAATTGCTGATATATATTGTCTCCCCTATCCTTATAGAATATATAAGTCTCATTCCTCCATATTAGATGAGTAACATTTTGGATACATCCTGAAAATGGGTTAGTCAAGTTATACATTTCTATAGTTTGTTTATCATGGGTTACTAAGCACACTATTTGTGGTGCTACTTCTATAAACATATCATTTCTCCTGTCATGGAGCTCCCAATTACAGACACTAGTTGGATGTTCTAGCTTACAAGGTTCATAAACTTGAGTGTTTTGAGAGCACACTATTCCATTGTCTGTATTTGAACACAATCCTAAGTTATGTGTGGTGTTGTTATTATCATCTATATACTCCCCTGTTATCTGCGGGGTCCATAATTGTGTTCCACCGACCTGGGCATAGAGTGGGACAGGCAATATGAGGAATGTACACATTATCTCAGTCCTCAGTATACTGTATGTCTGAAAACTTCCTATGCACCAGTTTTCTGTACACTTCACACCTATTCCATCAGTTTGAATCCATAGCTGCGTAGCTACATTAAACATATTTCTATATACCAGTTCATTGTTAGTCATTAATTGAGTTTGAGCGTTACTCTTTTGTATTTTCTGATACAGTGTCTTAATTGAGCATTCAGTCCAGTTAAACATCAAGGAGATATTTACATCTATTCCTAAGGAATTGAAAAATGTTGCATTAAATATCTGTAAATATTCTTTGTCCCATAATATTAGTTTCTGCAAAGGCGTGAAAACTGTGGGCATACACTGTGCCTGCATGGTGACTACCTTGTTTATATCTTCTCCTGCTGCACTCATCTTATTACTCAATGTTTCTATGTCTATACTGTTAAGTACCCCCATTCCAGTACCTGTTGCCCCCAATAATGTATCATACCACTCCCTTTTCTTCCTATTTTGGCACATGGGATCAAGAGGGAATGTGATATTGAAAGTGTGCTGGGTTGCATATTTCCTAGTACCTATATTTCTGCAAGTAGAGGGCACCTTGATTAGAGTATCATTAATGATTCTTGGCTTGGGGGTCTAATATGTATAGTCTTTTCATGAGTACATACTCCCCTGGTATCTCAGTACTGTTGGTACACATCATCATCAAATCCTCTATTCCCTTCCACGCCCTTCCTATAGGTACTGTATTATTATTGGAGCCATTTACACACTTGAGGGCTTCTATCCAGGCTTGGGTATACCCTTTTAATTTGATAAATGGTTCAGTGCAGCATATTATGGGAGTACTATTAGTTATGGTCATAGTATCATTTTCCCCTGGTGCCCAAAAATGATGGGGTTCATTCCTCCCTGCTGTTTCTACAAACCCATGGCCACCAGTAAATGTAAAGTTTAACTTACAACAGGGATATGGAATCATTCTTCTACTACTTCCTGTTCCTACATCTACCATCGCACATTCTTCTTGATTACTTGATTTATTCCATATCATACCTGCACATTTGGTTAAGTCTACCTTCTTAACTTTATTTCCTGGCGTATACATCTGTATATACATTATCTGTACTGTTACTAGTGCTATGCACATTATCACACAAAAAGGATTCATGGTGCTTCAATTTTCACTGTCAGCTTTTTGCAGTGAGATGCGTGGACCCAGGTGTCTCGTCCTCCTAACTTAACAGAAGTGGGAGTAGACAAGACCACTTGATATGGACCATCAAATCTGGGTTCCAAAGTTTTCCTCATGTGCCTTTTTAGGTAGACCCAATCTCCTGGTTGCAAAGCATGTGTTCCTGTATCGTTATTTTGGTCTGGAATGGAGGAGAAAACTTGAGAGTGCAAATTAGTCATTATCTTTGTAAGCTGTATTAAATAATCAGTTAGATCTGCATGATTATGTTGCAATTGCTGAGGAAAATAACACCCTGTCTTCGGGGCTCCCCCAAACAATATTTCATAAGGGGACAACTTATGCTTCTTTCCTGGTGTTGTTCTAACTGTATATAGAGCTAAAGGTAGACAATCTAACCAGGTTTTTCCTGTTTCTGCAATCATTTTCTGAATTTTTAACTTTAATGTGCCATTCAATCTTTCCACTTTTCCACTTGCCTGCGGCCTATATGGGGTATGAAAGGCTTGCTGTATCCCCATATCCTTCATTATATTTTGCATTACTTCCCCCGTAAAATGCGATCCTCGGTCTGATTCTATTGTTTCAGATATTCCATACCTGCAAATTACCTCACTTATCAGTTTCTTGGCAGTGTTTTTAGCAGTCGCCTTAGCCACTGCCCAGGCCTCTGGCCAATTTGAGAATAGATCTGTATACACAAGGACATACTCATATGTTCCTACCCTAGGTAGCTGTATATAGTCAATCTGCAATCTCTGAAATGGGTACAATGGCTTTGGTGTGTTCTGTGGTGTTTTCACTACCTGACCTGGATTGTATTTTCCGCATATCACACAGGCTGCTGCATATGCCGTAGCAGCTGCATTGAATCCTGGTGCTACCCAATGTCGTAAGACAATATTGGTCATAGCTTCTTTAGAATTGTGGACCAGCCCATGTGCCAATTGAGTCATCATAGGGTATAGGCTTCTGGGCAGACAATACTTATTATCTGTTCTCCAGAGCCCTCCCTGACATGTAGCACCTTCCTTTTCCCATGTTTTTTTTGTCTATTGAGGAGACTTGTTCCTGGAACTTTTGCAGTATGTCAAGGGTTACAGGCTCTACAGGGTTTTTACCCTGTATCACATGACAGACCTGCACCCTGGGCATAAGGGCTGCCTGTTTAGCAGCAGCATCTGCCTTGGCATTTCCCACAGCCTCCCTAGTCTTTTCTTTAGTGTGTGCCTGGACTTTCAATATAGCTACCTTCCTGGGTAGCTGCAGAGCTCTAAACAGAGCCCTTATCTGTTCTGCATGCTTGATAGGTTTTCCTGCTGACCCCACAAAATCTCTGCTCTTCCATATTGGCCCAAAATCATGGGCCACACCATATGCGTACCTGGAGTCTGTGTATATGTTAGCTGTTTGGTTTTCTGCCATTATACATGCCTCAGTGAGTGCATGCAACTCCGCCTCTTGTGCTGAGCAGAAAGGTGGGAGTGGTTGTTGTATCAAAGTCTCTTCCAGGGTGGTCACAGCATACCCTGTGTGTGGTGACCCTTCATAATAATACCTGGAACCGTCAACAAATAAGTTCTAATCTGCATTAGGTATAGGGACATCTGTCACATTTTCTAATTCCTTCATTTCTAGCTTCATTAGTTCAGCACAGTCATGTGACTCAGAAAAGGGAAAATTTTGGTGTATATTTTGTCTGGTACTGATACATTTCTCCCTTTCTGATTCATCAAGGGTGGGTAGGTCCCCACCCACCTCTCTCCCCTCTGTTGAACCTGCTTCAACTGGAAACAGTGTAGCAGGTTCAAAACTGTGCATCTTTTAATTGTTACATGTGCATGACTTAATAATGACACCTCATACTTAGTGATCCTTGCTGTGGACAGATGCTTTGTTCTTGCTTGGTTTAGTATTTCTGTAACTGCATGTGGGACCTGTATAGTTAAGGGGTGGTCTAGTACTATATCTGCCACCTTATCTTTTAGCAAGGCTGTGGCTGCCACCGCCCTTATGCAGGACGGGGCTCCTTTTATGATACTGTCTAGATGTAATGAATAGTAAGCCAGCGGTCTCTGTTTATGTGAGTGTACCTGTGAAAGGACCCCTTGTGCATGTCCCTTAGATTCATTGCAGAACAAGGTAAATGGCTTATCATATTGTGGTAATCCTAACGCTGGTGCCTGCACAATGGCTTGTTTTTAATGTTTCAAACGATGTTGGTTGTGATTCAGTTAAATATATCCTGGACCCTTTTACCTCACTAAGAGCATCATAGAGGGGTTGCATTAGGAGGGATGCTCTGGCAATCCATTCCCTGCAGTACCCTACCAAACCTAGGAATGCCCTTAATTCCTTGGTGTTCTGTGGTGGCTTTACCTGCTGGATTGCAGTTATCCTGTCCTGTGTGAGGTGTCTGGTACCTTGTGAGATGCAATGTCCTAAAAATATTAACTTACTCTGTGCTGCTTTTATTTTTGTTGGTGATACCTTGCAATTTTGCTGCCCTAAAAAGTTAATTAATGATGTAGTCTCTTCCTGACACCTCTCATTCATTTGGCAACATGGTAATAAGTTATCTACATATTAGAAGAGTGGTGGTACCGACTGAGGGAGTGGGGGAGAATGACAGGACAAGGGAGTTAGGAGGAAGGCTTATAGGCTTGAATAAAGAAATGAGACTTAAGGGCATGCTTGAAGCCTCTGAGAGTAGAGGCTAACCTGTTGGAGCGTGGGAGATCATCTACAGCTGGGGAGCAGCCCGGGCAAAGTCCTGGAGGCAGGAGGGGGAAGAAGTGATTAGTGAGGTAGTGAGGTGGTTGTCATTGGCAGAGCGGAGGGGACGACGAGGAGTGTAGGTAGAGATGAGGTTGGAGATGTAGTAGGGGGAAGGAGTGATTGAGAGCTTTGAAGGTAAGGGTGAGGAGTTTAAATATAATTCTGTAGGCCATGGGGGGCCAATGTAGGGACTGGTGGAGGGGGACAGCAGAGATAGAGTGGCAGAAGAGATAAATGAGGCAGGCAGCAGCATCGAGGATAGACTTAAGGGGGGTCAGGTAGGCCAGAGAGAAGGAGGTTATAGTAGTCAAGGCAAGAGCTTACAAGAGAGTGAATAAGAGTTTTGGTTGCTTCCGTGGTGAGAAAGTGCTGCATCGTGGATATATTTCGGAGGTAAAAGTAGCAGGATTTTGATTGGGACACAATGTGAGGTTTAAAGGAGAGGGAGGAGTCGAGGATGACCCAGGAAGACGATTTTTTCAGTCTTGAAAATATTAAGTTTAAGAAAGCGCTGGGATATCCAAGATGAGATGGCTGAGAGACAGCCGGAGACACGACACATAAGAGATGGGGAGAGGTCAGGGGATGAAATATAGATTTGGGTATTATCAGCACAGAGGTGGTACTGGAGGCCAAAGGAGCGCATGAGGACACCAAAGGAGGAGGTGTAGAGGGAGAAGAGCAGGGGGCAAAGAACGGAACCTTGGGGAACTTCGACAAGGGAAGAGGGGGGATGTGGAGTCATGTGTAGAGCCTGAAAAGGAGTGGTTGGTGAGGTAAGAGGAAAACTAGGAGAGGAGAGTGTCACAAAGGCCTATAGATTTGATAGTTTGCAAAAGGAGGGAGTGGTCAGCGGTATCGAAGGAAGAAGAGAGGTCCAGAAGGATAAGATGGGAAAAGTGTCCTTTGGATTTAGTGGAGAGGTCATTAGTGACCTTAGTGAGGGCAGTTTTGGTGGAGTAGAGGGGGGAAAACCAGATTGGAGTAGGTCAAAGAGTGAGTGAGAAGAGAGAAAGGTGGTGAGATGGCTGTAAACAACTCGTTCGAGAAGTTTGGATGCAAAAGGAAGGAGGGAAATAGGGCGGTAATTAAAGAGGCAGAATTGACGGATGGTTTCTTGCATATGGGGGAGATGAGAGCATGTTTAAAGGAGGAGGGGAAGTGTCACAAATCGGGGTCTTAGCCCTGTTTACACCATTCGGCGGTACCATATCACCGTACATCTCCCTCCTGGTCGAATGCAACTGGGACAAGCGTGACTTCTGTCTACAGTACTGAAGGCTGCCATCTTGGGTGAGACATCATCCACCAATTGGCTTCCTCTGCAGACTATAAGAGTCTCCTCCTACACTCAGCAATTGCCAGTGCAACACTTTCCTAGTTCCTAATCTCCACAGTTGCTTTTGTTTTGCTGCCTGCTGTATACAGATCTCAGCCCTTCATGTGAATTCAGCTTCATCCTGCTTGCTGCTTCAATCCTCCACCACTTATCATCTGAGGAAATTCAGCCACACCCTGCAGCTGCGTTATGGACTTCTATGTGTGAGTTCAACTTCATCTTGCTTGCTGTTATATGAATTGCAAACCAAAACCCCTTTGTGTGAATTCAGCTGCTTCATCTAGTTGCTGTTATATGAACTGCAAACCAATAACCCTCTGTGTGAATTCAGCTGCTTCATCTAGTTACTGTTGCCAGGTATAAAATATTTTGGACATTCACCCTGATCCAATATATGCAAAAAATTCATAGGGGTATATTTACTAAACTGCAAGTTTGAAAAAGTGAAGATGTTGCCTATAACAATCAATCAGATTCTAGTTATCATTTATTTAATACATTCTTCAAAATTACAGCTAGAATCTGAATGGTTGCTATAGACAACATCTCCAATTTTTCAAACCCGCAGTTTAGTAAGTATACTCTGTAGTCTCTTTTGGGAGAAATGCAAAACATCAGACTAGTTCTAAAAATGAACATGCAAACTGTACAACTACCATTGTTGCCCTGGCTGCTGATGTTGATGATGATGTACATGCTGGCTGGGAATCTGCACCTGATGACACTTGTGAACGGCAAGCTCAGTCATCATCACTTATTGTTTGGTTTGGAACTTTTCTTAGGCACAGGGGGAAAGTACAGCACGACACATCACCGAGTATAAATTATGCATTTATGATACATTTAAGGTTTGTTAAATTTGTCATTTCATGAATTGATAGCTTGTCCAGTAACTAATCAGTATTATTTTTCAAACATAGCTGAACCCGCTTTATAGACCGTCAATGAAAAACACCTGAATGTTAACTTTTAAGCAGACTCCCTAGCTTTCACTTGTTGTTTTGTGCTGCCAGTTGCTGTTTGACAAAACAGGGTATATAAGAGAACCGAGGAAGGGTATACAAAGAATGTATACTGTGCTTACAAAAGCAGGGTCATTTCGTGACCAATCGCGTGGTATACAGATAGCTTAGTATCTGTACGCTGCGCGGTCGGACCGCACATGTTACATACGTAACAAGTGATTGTAAGTAGTTGGAGGAGATACGCTGGCAAAGTTGGTATTATAAATACATAGTGCCGCCAATGGTATAGTACTCAGCAGGAACCTCTCTGGAAAAGCGGGACATTGTTTTATGCTGTAAAGTGTTAATATTTCCATCAGTTCAGTAGAAAGTTTCTGTGTTAGGGACCTCGCTGGGTACGCTGACAGTGGCGTGCATTGTTTAGTGGTACACAGTGGAGAAGTAAGTGGGCGCAGCTTACGGAATTTGTCCATGGCCACCACAAATCTCATTTCCACATGGGTGCTAAACAAATGTGTAAGATGGCCGACATGACCGACGTACAGGTCAAAGCAGGCCCGATAGGGTCTGTGTGTGTGAGTAGAGACTGTAAGTTAAGTATGCAATGACATACAGTAAAATTAAGTATACAATGGTCTACTGTGATCAATGGGTCAGGATGACCGATAAATGTGTGAAACTGTTTTCCATGGTTGGTAATATTTATCAAGAGGTACTGAGTAAAGCTAGAAATAAAAATATTTGTGAAAACTGAGAATTAAGCTGACTGTTTAAGACTGTGGCAACTGTAAGGGAGCATGTAGCAGGATAGTGTGCATAGCGAAGCGAAATTAAGCGAACGCAAGCAGGAAAGTATAAACCAAATTAAAAAATCCTTATATAAACAGCTAATATAATTGATAATCTGTATTAAGTGTGTAAATATTCAGGTTTAAAGATGAGAAACTTAATTGTATATTTTCTTTTGTGTTTGTGTATGGTGTGTGATTTAATATGGAAATAAAAAGGCAGCTTCAAACAGTCTATAGAAACCTTTGTTTCTATTCCATTAATTATCAGCATGTAAAGTGACACTTCTCATCTTATGTGGATAATTACTAAAGTGAAGCCAGGGAGAAGTGTATTATGTATCAGTAAAAGAAATTTCTTGTGTTGCTGTAATGGCATAGATTCAGAAATCCTAAAAGGAAAAATAAGGTTTCACATGTATGTGCTATCAGTAGGTGAGAGATATCCGTTGTGTCCAGACAAATGGTCTTAGCTAATTGACCCTGACTGCAATGAGGCTATATAGCCTTAGAACAATACAAAAGAATAAAGATAGCAGTTGCTAGGTAATTTTCCTGCATAAAAAGCAATTGTTACCAAGGAATGAATGCAGCCTGTGTTTTTTTTGGTGTGTTTTATGTTTTGTGTTTTTCTGTTAAAAGTAAAGAAATAAAAACGTTGGGGTTTTTTTCTGATACTAACTTTTTTAATTTTCTCTTTTGTAGACAGTGGTATATGTAGTAATTATGTGGATTGCAGCAGAAATACAAAATTTTCCCTTAAAAGACAAGTTAACAATTGGTCATTGTAACACTCTTTCTTCTAACTGCAGTGGCCCATGATAACTTATTTGGTTGAGATTTATTATTTTAAATGAAGTGTAAATATACTCTGCTTCTAATGTTGTTTTATGTATTCCACAAAAGACACACATGGGAGATACAGAGTATGCATCACAAAGGGTTAATTTTGCACTTCTCTATTATAGTTACGAGTCCATCGCAAGTATAGTTATTATAATAAGAGATACTGGGCTCCATACGAGCTAACGATGGACGACACTGGATTGGATGAATGATGTAACTCCCTGTTAAATTTAGTACGCATGGGGGAAGAGTCATAGATTAGTCAAGAGTCAAGGGGATTAGTGGAATAGTTGAGAGCCAATTCCCCGTAGTGCCCAATCCAGCTGTCATCTTGCTGTAAATCTCCTTTTCTCCTTTTATGTTTTTCTGCAAGTTATTTCGTTATTATTATTCTTTACTGACCTATTTCTCATTCTTTACTTCTCTGTCAGTATCTCATTATTTTCTTAGAAAGAGATACAAAATACGTAGATACTGTCCCAAAGGATTATAGGCAACCTCAATATTTTAAGACACAGGTCTGGCATGACTGTTTTAAAAAAAAAAAAAATTCAACCAAATAAAGGGTGCAGTATGAAAAATAGTTTTGCTGTATCCTGATTTTTTATATCATCAGTGTTTGAAACTAAAGACTTGTTCATTAATTTCTTGGTAACAGGACATGAGGTTGCAAAGGTATGGATCACAGCCATGCCAGACAAAGGTCCAATACTGGAGATATTGTCTCACCCATGGGGCTAAGTCATGTTTGACAACGGACAGAATTAGGGGTACACACTACACTGACATAGTCATGAAGGTAGCTAAAGGTTTTGTTTTTATGCTTATAGAAGCTGCTGATTTTAAGCAGGCATTTTGTTGTGGAAATGTGATTCATGTTCTATAGATTGCATGTGGCATCTGCCTTTTGTCTCCTGAGCAAAGTGTACAAAGTGTGCCTATAGATGCACAAAGAGTGGAAGAAGACAATTAGCTAAAGGGGAATAAGGTAGATATACAGATACGCATCTCTGTGTGGAACATTTGATTAACATTTTTGTCACAAGACCCGACATAAGTGAAACCCTTTAGAAAATGTAAAATTTTCATGTTTTTTATATTTTCAAGTTAGATAGACATGTACTGAATATTGTTATAATTGACGAAGGTGCTATAAAAATTTACCCCTTTGCCCTCCTCACTTAGCCAGGTAGCTGAACTTGTGGGATTGAAAATGGCATGTGAGTTGGCAGAAGGTAAATCAGTTGATATACATTGGTTTTGAGTACTTTTCTAAGATAGGGGGCGACGTTGAGGCAACTGAGGAACTTTTATGACAGTAGCAGGACCTGAGTAGCACACTCACATTACATGAAGGACTTGTGACAGTGACACAGTTACCAAATGAAGTAAGCTGTTATTTAATTTAAAGCCTACACACATGACTCTAATAACAAGGCGGACGAAGCTGTCAAGTGGGCAGCAGGTTTAAATATGACAACCGACAAATCAATGTTTTGGTTTTGTTTCTAAATTGAAAACACACAAGAATTAGTTAAAATATAAGATTTGTGTTTCATGCAGGAAAAAGCAGTCTGGACGGTAAAGGGATGTGGTCAGGAGTCCTCTGGACTCTGTAGAGATGGACAAGGTAGGCCTGTGGCTCCCAGAGAGTATCTTCCAGGCCTAGCTGAGGCAGCACATGGTCTGAATCAACTGGGTAAACAAGGTATGTGCAAGCTGGTAAGAGCATGATGGTATGCATCAGACTTTTCTTCTCAAGCTAGTAGGAAGGCAATATCCGGTCTTACTTGATTGAGAGAAAATGTCAGGAACACAATACCAATAGAGCCATCCCATACCCCTCCTACAGATGGACTTTCTCCAGGTAAAACAAATCAACTTTATCCAATTGCCACCTTGCAGGATTCTCAAGTATAAATGGTGTACTGACGAAATATATATCTGGGTAAAGGTTTAATCAAATGTTTCTAATATTGCTGTGTCATATTCAAGATTTTTGTTAGTAGATATGGTATCCCTAGCGTTATGAAGGTGATAGGGGTATTCATTCTTACTGGTAATAACTTTTAGATAATGAGCACAATATATGAGCAGTGATAGTAAGTTATATACCCTTTATCAGCCACAAGCCACTGGCAAAAATAAAGTAAATGGTACTAGCTAGTACAAATTAAATAGAGGTTGATGGTTGAAATTAGATTTGAGGAAGCTTTTGCCACTAGTCCTCCCATATCATCAGAATCAGTCCTAAGACACCTCTTAACCTGTCACCTTTTGAAATACTTTTGACTTTTCCTGAGATGAGTTTATAATGTAGAGACTGTTGAAAATATGAGTTCATAATGAAGAGATTGTTCACGATCTTGCAAACAAAAACAAATAGTGAGACAGCAACAAAGGACATTCAAAACACTGTCTCCTGATATGTTACACTAACAGTTATGAGGTTGGACTGGGAGAGTATGTTATGGACTGTAATTTCCTACGCTCAAGTTGTTTGACAGACAGGTACCAAGTATTGACGACCACCATCACATCCCTAGGAGTAGCAGAGAGACACTTGTACCCATTCCACCCACTGCAGAGGAGTCAACACCCGGAGAAAGTCTAAATTACAGCCGAGAGCGACACTCGTTAAGTTGTGTCGGGAGACCCAAGATCGCAGTTAACAACACCTGAGCCAAGGACTTTGCACAGACTGTTATCCAGCATGGAGCAGCGGTTTTCCTGTTTTTTCCCTGTCCAGTGTTTCTCTCATCTCATTCTTTTTTCAGGACAGTCAATTCTTTCGATGGTGAACAGATGACAGAGACTGGTTCAGGTAGTGATATTGAGGAGGTGGGGATGAAGGATAAGTAGTTAGCACAAACAGTCCAGCCAATTACGCTATTGAATTCAGGGGTAAAAGAAAAAAATCAGTTAACTTTGGAGCTCGGAGACAGTGTGTGGGGCTATTGTCTGAGGAGTAATGTGTCTATAAGTACTGTGACCCCATAGTTGAACAGAGGTGCATCCAGTGATGCCAGTCCAGTAATGCCAGTCCAGTAATACTTCGGACTCGAGCGGGCATCTGTGAGAATCATTATCATTCTTGTTTGGGTAATATTTTAGCCCAATCTGAGTGCTAGGTGTGTTCTCACGTGCCTCAGAGATTATATTAAGTAGGACTAGTTCTCTTTTCACTAAATATTTCAGAGGTACCCAAATTATGAGGTGGGAGGCCAGTAGGTGAAAGGTAATACAGCTAGGTCCCTTAGTTTGAAGTCTCCCAATATTCAGCAGGCTGATCACCGTTTCACGTACAAAGAAACTTGAGTACTGGGAGACTGGGCAAAATGAACAGACAATAGCCCGCCCCACAAATGTTGATGAAAAACCTGTTGCTATTATTAGAGTGTATTTAACTACAAAGGATTGTTAAATAAAACACGCTTCGAACAGATGAACATGCTAGGCATGAACAACTTTAGTAGAATATTCTATATCGATCTTACATTTTATCATACCTTATACCCTTCCAGATAAAGTATTACATATGTGGGTGAAGGGCATACAAAAGGTTAACTCCGAGCTCCAAAAGTATATGTTCCATAGGAAAGAAAATGGTTTCTAGACTCTCTTTATGGTAACCTGACTGATATCCACAGACAGTGTGGTCATACCTAAGGGGGACATACATCACAGAAAAATGAAACGTACTACTGAGATCCTGCAATAAAATTTTTAAGGTGATAGTTTTGTGCACTAACAAAGGGTGGCCTGTGGAAGTCAAATAATTGGATGAAAAAAACCAAAATGATTAATATTGGTTTACTGTGCGATTAATACACCACGTGTTATGGTGCAATCGGCGAAATTAGGAGGAGAGAGGAGAGAACGGATTAGGTGGAAGGTTGGCATTTATTTATTAGTGTAGAGATAAGGAGATAATGGATAGAGCTCAGTTTTTTACAGACTGACCTAGCATTCCAGAGTCCACAGGATAGAGAATGAGAGGGCAGAGGAGAGATGTGAGGACGAGAAACAGAACTAGGAGAACTATACATCATGGGCTAGATTTACTAAGCTGCGGGTTTGAAAAATTGGGGAAATTGCCTATAGCAACCAATCAGATTCTAGCTGTCATTTAGTAGAAGGTACTAAATAAATGAAAGCTAGAATCTGATTGGTTGCTATAGGCGACATCCCCACTTTTTCAAACCCGCAGCTTAGTAAATTTAGCCCCAAGGGTCAGTCTAGGTTACCACGTAAAAGAAAATTGAACATCCACCCTGATCCAATATATGGAAAAGATTTGTAGGGGTATATTTACTAAACTGCTAGTTTGAAAAAGTGCAGATGTTGCCTATGGCAATAAATATACTCTGTAGTCTTTACTGGGAAAAACGCAATAAAGCAGACTGTAGTTGTAAAAATGAACATGCACACTGTACAATTACCTTTGTTGCCCTGGCTGCTGATGTTGATGATGATGTACATGCTGGTTGTGAATCTGCACCTGATAACACTTGTGAACAGCAAGCTGTAAATTCTCAGTCATCATCACTTATTGTTTGTTTTGGAACTTTTCTTAGGCACAGGGGGGAAAGTACAGCACGACACATCACAGAGCATAAATTATGCATTTATGATACATTTAAAGTTTGTTGAATTTGTCATTTCATGAATTGATAGCTTGTCCAGTAACTAATCAGCATTAAAAACACCTGAATGTTAACTTTTAAGCAGACTCCCTAGCTTTCACTTGTTGTTTTGTGCTGCCAGTTTTTCTCAGAGAGATTGTGCATGGCTTATAGGAAGTGGTCAGGGTGATTAAAAGTGAATCACAATTTGGAAGCAGACTTTGCCTTGATTTGGGAAATTTGATCTGTAGTTTGTCTGAATCAAGGGAAGCAGAATTTCTGGGACTTCAAACAATCCTTATAGCTAGTAGCTGCAATGTGCGCTCCGCTGAGTTGGTGATCAGAGTACTCCACAGGTGAAATAGCCGAATGGTCTCTTCAGAAGGTAAATCAGCCATACATCAGGAGGTCTAGTAATACTCTGTTGTTCATAGGGGTATTGTAGATTGGCTGAGATTTATCCATCAATGAGTATTTGGTGCTAATGGGAGGCCATTACCAAGCTGTACGTCTCTGAGGTGATCCACTGGGTTTAATCTTGCCATGTAGCCAAGGCCATCAAGAGGAATTCTGGGCTCCGGGTACATCAGCTTTTTGGGGCCCCTTCCATAGCCACTGAGGGGGCATTGTGGAAGCCAAATAGGGATGAAATTGGATGAAGTAAACCAAATTGATTAATATTGTTTTACCATGTGATTGCGATTAAAACGCCATGTGCTATGACGCAATCGCACAAATTAATAAAACACACATTTACATTCGCACTTACACTCATAAGTAACACACATTTATTAAGATTGTAATCCACATTTATTTATTAGTAAATTGTATTAGAAATTGTTTATACATAAATGATAATATATTAAAGGTATTTAAGGCTCAGGATATAGGAAATGTATCATGTTTAGTGTCATTTTTATCTGCACATTACCATCTCGATTCCACTACTTTCGGCTTTGCGATCGTTTCCTGGGATCAATAGTTATGGAAGATTAAAGATCGAAATTACATTGTGTTTGGAAAACTGATATGTTGGTACAATCTGGTTTAGGTCAGTTTTCCCTTAGGCACAACATGTGCTCAGCTGGTCACACCTTACAGAGGAATTCTTTCAATTAACCTATGACCAGCAGACAACTAGAACATCATTAAACCCTGAGCCAATGAAGACCCTAGACGTGATGCTTGTGTACATAGTGACATCATCAGTAGTTTTTTCTATACTAAAACTGGATATAATCAAGCTGTTTCCCCCAGCTAGATCTCTTAGCCTGACTACACAGCAGACATGACTATCTTATCCTGGGCCCGGATGATGCGCTAGCGAAAATGTAATGTATTCGGTGTTTTTATACACTCCTGCTTTATTGTAATATCTTTTATGTGTAATAATGGCTTACAGTAAATCCTGCTTTATTTTGCAATTAAATATATTTGTGCTTTGGAACCACAATAATCGCATTGGACAATGTTTTATTGGTAAGCAATAAAATGACTTTAATAGCATGTCCACACCAGGTAAGTGGCTCCTCCCTATATACAGGCAGGTCAAGGCATACCGGTACTTTGTATTCACCCCCCCCCCCCCACTCTCAGCACCCTTGCATATAACTACTTTTTTCACCAATGTTCACATATATTCATAAAATTAACGTAATTTAAAAATCAACAATTTTACCTCATTATTTTGATTTTCCATTAAAATATAGAGATATGTTATTCCCATTTCATGTGGCATCTTCAATTTCTTTTGACATTCTCATATGACTTGCTACGTCCTTAGCGCTAATCCTTTTTGATTATAAACAAGAGTTACATCATAACCTGTTGTAATAAACCAATGTAATCTTAAAATATTTTTTTCCTTTTGATGATTGCTACCACATTGCCTGTTTTTACTAGCTAGTAAGTTTTGTTCTTTAATGTACCACTCAGCATTGATATAATAAATGTTTCTCAGTAATTTATACAATATACATAATATATATATATATACGCAAATTGCACACATATGTATACTGTGTCATATTTATTGTGTGTGTGTGTATGTGTATATATATATATATATATATATATATATATATATATTGTGGCAAGAGCCCGCTACTGGTGAAGCACACGCGAACAACTTCTTCCTTTTTATGGTTCTTTATTGTCAGGATGGTAATAATATTTTGATACCATATACTTGCACAGCAATTATGGAGACCCTATACGCTTACTATACATAGTCCAGCTCTCTGTCCAGATCAGCCAGCTAGCCCAGCATTGATCTCCCTGAACAATGAAACAAGCAGGGTTTTGTACCTGACACTCCTCCCACAGGCCTAGCTTGATGGGCAGGTGACACACCCACCTTCCCTTTAAAAGGAAACGCCCATCCCTGGCTCTGTTTAGACTAAGACACACCCTGTCTGTTTACTGAGAGGAAGTAGCTTTTAAATCATGTAAGTTAACACACTCCAAACTACACATATGTTTTTACCTGGTTCAATCTCCACCTAGGTGCATAACTGTGGCAATGTTTTATTCTGTTTGTATACTTTATCTGCCTCTTGTCAGAAAAATGCCTCCCTTTGTTACAATAATATATATATATATAATTAGTAAAAAAAATCTGAGAATACATCTAGTAGAAAAGCAATGACCCTGTAATATATACAAAGTAAGTACAGAATCATAGACTCAGCATATGTGACAGAAGTAGTGCTATGCAGTTGTCCATAAAGTATATACATGATTAGTATCACTACCTTTAACCAACCATTTGGCTCACATATAAGAGGTGCATAGATGGGACCGGAACAAATATACAAATAAAACATAAAGTGTGGGATCTCCCCCGATATTTTTAGTACCAGCACTAGGCTTTGCCAGCCGGGGCTGATGGCACTATTGTCGTCATTGTCATTGCTTAAATACAAATATACTAGTCCTTGCAGGCTTTACTTCTGAATTTGCACCACAAAGTGTACGGTGTTATATACACCCAAAGACAAGAGCTCCATTGCTTCATTGCTAATTGTCATTGCTGAAATACAAATACTAGTCCTTGCAGGATTTTCTTCTGAATTTGGACCAAAAAGTGTAGGGAGTTTTTCAAATGGATTCACAGCAGTACACAGAAGAGCAGGAGCCGCAAGCAGCTGCTGCCACCAGTCCTGATGATAGTAATCTCTGTACGTCATCTGGTAAAGCATATGTAAAAGTACATAGTCTTTTTAAGTCATAAGTCATACTTTCTCTGAGTGCGAGATCTAAAATTGTTACTGAGGCATCTTCTTGTAAGGTCACTCGTGACCAAGCAAGACCAAGTAATTCGGACTCCAAAAGTGATGCACAAATACTATTATGTGTAAAAGCCGAGCTGGAAGAAAACAGTAATGCATTAGTGGAAAATGTATGCTCAGATTCAGAAATGACACCAATCCCTGAGTCGAGTCCATCCACGAGTGCTATGTGTAATCGTGACCATTCTAATAGTGTACCCATAAAGAAGGCCCCTTTCAGCTTTTCTGCTGATGTGTGCCTGAACAGCCCGAGTGTAGCCGGCAATACACCAATTGAGGATGCCACTTTGGAAATGGAACAGGATGAGGGGGATATTTGTGTAGCCGACGAGGGCGCTAGGAAGGATATTGATGAGGATGATGACAACAACATCTTACCACAGAAGAGTTAATTAATAGCACTGTTACCTTAAGGCCATTGTTACCTTGTTTTGTTGTGTTTTGCCCAAACAAACCAAGCACTTCAGCCACAAGGAGTGGCACTTATGTGGCTGAAGTGCTTGGTTTGTTAAAGTGTGCACGTTCTTTTTAAAATCCAACATGTGGATGGGAGGTTCCAAGGACAATTCCATCTTGCACCACTTTTCTTTTCTGCCACGGTGTGTCCTAGATGTAGTAGGAACTGCTGTGTGTTTGAGTCATTGCTCTGTCGCTCAGCATCCGAGCCAGGTCGCTGCAGTATTTGTCCGAAAGTGTAGTAAAATAATAATGTGACCTGTGAGGTGGTCAAAATTGACTGCAAATGACTTGAAATTAGTGTTATTGAGGTTAATAATAATGTAGGATCAAAAAAAGTGCAAAATTATGCTATTTTAGCATATTTTAGCAATTTTTCTAAAAAAATACAGATCCAAAACCAAAACATGAAGCTAATCCACATTCAAAACCAAAACCACTTCACGGGTGTCAGAGAGTATCTCTAGTTTAAATCCCAAATGCAATTAGTATAAGACCTTTATACATTTTATCTGTTTTAATTAACACAGTTAACATATTCTCTGGGCCATTATATTTGGGGTAGGGCATGTCTTAGAGCAACTTTAAATTTCAGTGTACAAATAAGCTATCAAGTAATTGTGTACTACATGAAAAAACAGCCAGTATTTTCCTTATGTGCACCGCTTGCATTGCAAAATGGTTTTATCTAGAAAACTTACTCAATTTCTTGCCTAACTTCCTTAATGAATCAGGCCCAATATCCCTTGTGATAACTTTTTTCCTTCCATGGCCTCAAGCATGCCTTTAGCATTTAATGCAATGCCTTGTCTGTGTAATTTGTTTTACTTTCTTTAATTATCCCTTTGAAATATTATTAACGAGTGGTTCATAATCACTGATATTGTAATGAATATAATTATTACTATCAGCTTTTTTTCTGGTAAGTTTCAGTATTAATGACTTTAACATGAGCTAAGAACATGTGATGATCTATTTGGACAAGTTGTTGCTGATATGCACTAGTGAATTTGAGATTGTAGAGATTGGAATAAGAAAGTGACAAAGTTCTTGAAAGATAGTGCATCCCCTTACCAAATAAAAAATAGATAATAATAAATAATAATAATAATAATAATAATAAATTTTACCTGCTGTGGAGCATCAGTTTGCCCTGTAGGTACCATCCCATATGTATTGCTGCTCAAATTGGCCCATGTAAAGATTCGCAAAACAAAGAGCGAATCTGATGCCTGTTGCAGTACCGAAGATCTGTTACTAATAAACTGGATTAATAATGAAATAGTTCCTAGCTTTTTTTCAAAAAAACATGGAACGAAACGAGTTTGATAACACCGTAACCAGCCTCTTTCTCGGTTCTCACAAAATGCGGATTATAGCTTGTACTTTTTATACCCCTTGCTTTTGTTCTCCAGCTCAGCAGAATACCACTGCAGTGTCTAATTACATGTGGATAAGGGGATATTGTAGCTCATTGTAAATATGTATATTGTATATTGATGATGTGGCAGTGAGGTTGTTATTCATGGTTTATAAAGTGAAGCCGGGTGGGTTATGGTTAAAGATCAGGTGGCATTCAGGATATAGGTGAGTGGGCTGGAGCTGCATTCATTCTACCCCCTTCTTCCTCTACATGAAGCATGGAACAGCTGGGGACCCTGTGACATCACAAAGTAGTGTAAGGGGTTAATTTTAGGATAGGCTGACTGCTACCCTATCTTTGGAGGTGGGGGAAGCCAATTAGTATCCATTGTTCTCCATAGGACTAATCCAAACGTTTTGTCTGCGTCCCAGCAGGGGGCTTCTGTGAAAGCACAGCTCATCTCCACTCTCCCCTCCAACCACCTGATCCAGGACCTACCAATGTTTAAAGAGAGAGAGACCCAGGGGTTTGCCGAGGGAGGGGAAAGCACTGTGGAAATTTGACCCTAGATATAAAGAGCCATTCCAGGGAGGGATGTGGTGTTTATTCTGGGATTTCATTCATGTAAGGTGCAAGATCTGATTTTGAGTTGTCTCTCTCTACCAGAGTCTACATATGCAGCTGAGAGAGATCCATGGGTCGTCAAGTCTGGACAGCCAGATGACTGTAACCCCTTAAGCTAGTGGGGTAAGGGACAGATGATGTGGTAAACCTGCCTGGCATTTATTTACTGTGTGTACATAATAATCTAGTGATTGTTTTTATTACAATAAATGTATTGCTTTACTTTCTAACTGCATTTGCCTGAGTGATTATACGAATCCTAGAAGGTACCGGGTAGACTTCCCTGGCATAGGAAGGCACCCGTGGGTGGCCAGCCAGAGTGAAGTGGGTAGAATTGGGCCAGAAAACCCGGTATCTTCACAAACATTTTTGCTGGAAATCGGGCTCTTCACCCTTTAAATATTATTTTTAAATTGTTAAAAGAAGAGGGAATCACATTAGCACAGAGTAGTTATTTCAGCCATCTGTAAAATGAATAGGGAAAGAATGTACTATTAAATGTACTTCTAAATGAAACACATTAATACAGTTAGTACATTGTCGTGTAAACTTGTAACCTGTCAGATCAATGGATATAATGCCAATGATTTCTACATAAAACTATTAAGGGTAGTACGGTGGCTGATGTGAAATGAGTTCTCTCTATTGCGCTGCGGAATCAGTGGCGCTATATAAAGAAATGGTGATGATGATGATGAAGGGTTTGATTCAAAGTAGGCCACACTTTTGTGGCCTGAACCCAAAAGGAAAATCAGTCACAAAATTGTCTAGTATGTGTATTTTGAGTTAATTGAATGTTAAGATACTGATTGGCTGTTTGCATAGTGACTACTCATGATCAATAAATAAACTTAATTTCCCTTGAGAGGTCAATACACGATCAGAGCGGATTTCTCACTCTCCAGTCAAGTCCGCTATTTGTGTAATGACCCCCGCTCATTCATTCAGTACAAGTACTTATTGTTTGTTCTTGGTTGTTGATTTTATTGGATTACTGCATGACATAAGAAATGATGATATGTATTTAACATGCTAAAAGTGAAAAACAAAAGTTTGGGTGAATATTTTGCGTATATAAACTACATTTTGTCTTTTTATCTTTTTTACTACATGCCCTGGCTGACACAATATAGTTCCACAAGGCCTGGTAAGTACCAACATGCCCAAACAGTCAATGACTGCATGAACTTGCTGGGACTTGTAGTTCTACAAATGTGTGTAATGCTATAAGCACTTTAAACCATTACCCTGGCACTTATGTTCCTCTGTGGGCCAAATGCCTCTTATAGATAGATAGATATTGTGGCAAAGGGAGCTTGCCACGGGCCTTAATGAGTGGAACCAGCTATGTAGCTGATGGTCTGCAGGTAAAGACTCGCGATTAGGTTACACACAGGTATAGCTGTGCACCTAGGTTCAGAAATATACAGGTGTGAGACATGTGAGAAAGTAAAACAGCAGGCTGTGTGTCTGCAAGAAGAACAGTAATTACAGAGCACCTGAGGAGACTTCCTTTTAAAGGCAAGGTGAGATTGTCGCCTGTCCGTCAAGCTGAGGCTGTGGGAGGAGTCCCAACTATAAAAGACTGTATTGTGCATTGCAACCGATGCCAGTTAGTGGCTGGTGACCAGATAGGGAAACTGAGACTAGCCAGTGTTAGGTTGCCTGGTGTCGTCTTGACAAAGTGTTTGCTGTATTACTGTGAACAATAATGTAAACAATAAAGCATTGTTTGTTTCAAGCAAGAAGTTGTCCGTGTGCATCATCAAGTGAGTGCCTGTGTCACAATATAGACAGATTTTTTTTTGTTTCTCTTTAAAACGGTAGTCATCATCATCATCATTTTCACTACGTATCAGCTAATTTGCACCTGGACAAACCGTAGCTAGGATGTGCCCCATCCCAGCTCTAAATCTGCCTGCAATTTAAGCCCCTCGCACCCTGCTCCCTCTAGATTTTACTCCTCACTCTGAGGCCCTAACAAAGTATCTTGGGGCAGCCGTATATTTACATGGTATATTTTAAAATAGACTCATTAGACCGTAACTTTACTTTTATGTTCTGGACGTAAAATTAGAGCTTTAAATCAGGCCCCAAGTTATTATGTTTCAATCACTTTTCTTTTTCCTCTTTTTTAATAAAATGTCATTGCTGACTCATATGCAAATGAAAATAATAGTATGTTATGCTTTTTAGGAGTGCAATATGTTATCACAACTGATGTTACATAATCAGGAAGTTAACAACATGCAAAGAAATAAGCTGGGGCACTCCTTGTTTCACAATGCTTTCGCTGTGTCTGGTATCGTGTTTCACTTCACAATTTTCATATTTAAATCTGAAACATGGGCTGATAGTATGACCAATATTTAAAAATAAATAAATAAATTACGTGTATTTTCAAACTCTGCATGTGTAGCACATGCAATGACCTGCAGCCTGTGACTCATGGACAGTGTCAGACTGGGGCATGAAGGGCCCATCAGAGAAATCAATGGCAGTGGCCCAAGTAATGGCATGCACTGGCTCGAAGTCTACGAAGATCATACATAGGTGTATGATCACATTACTCTTTTGAGATCTGCCCCCATAAAATTGCTCTGCATGACCTTTTGCAGGATTATTGGTTTTCTAGGTAATGCATTTGGTGGAAAGAGTAATAATATACCCGGGTTTCCTCCTGGTGCTCCGGTTTCCTCCAACACTCCAAAAGCATACTATTAGGTTAATTGGCTGCAATTAAATTGACCTTAGTCTCTCTCGGTCTGTCTGTGTGTTTGTTAGGGAATTTAGATTGAAAGCTCCAATGGCGCAGGGGCTGATATGAATGAATTCTCTGTACAGCGCTGCGGAATTAGTGGCGCTATATAAATAGATGATGATGATGATGATAATTAGAGATGGTCACTGACCCCCGTGTTTTGGTTTTGGATTCAGTTTTGGATCTGGATTACCGTCGTGTTTTGGTGTTGTTTGGTTTTGTTTTGCTATTTTGTTGGAAAATCAATGTTTTTGGGCCTAAAATAACCCAATTTAGTGCTCCAACTGTTTTAGAGATAAGTAATCTAATTGTTGAGGTAATAAATCATTCAAAAAAACAGTTTAATTCTTCGTTGGTAGGCCTTCATTTATTCTACACACAAAACAGATTGTCTTCCTCTCCATCTATGCATATTGGCAATGCAGCCATCTTCTTTGGATGTATATTACACCCTACACTTATAGTTAAATAGTTAGAAATGGAAAAAGGCAGTTTGCTTTCTGTCTCTATAGGCCCCCCTCCACTTGTTTAAAAAAACAAAAAATTCAGCCGTTATAGACTGTACAATATTAATTGAAATGGACAAAGCCAGTTTGGTTTCTGCCTCTATAGGCCCCCCTCCACTTGTCGAAAATACAAAAAAATTCAGCCGTTATAGACTGTACAATATTTATTTAAATGGAGAAAGCCAGTTTGGTTTCTGTCTCTCTAGGCTCCCCTCCACTTGTATAAAATACAAAAAAATTCAGCCGTTATAGACTGTACAATATTAATTGACATGGAGAAAGCCAGTTTGGTTTCTGTCTCTCTAGGCCCCCCTCCACTTGTATAAAATACCAAAAAATTCAGCTGTTATAGACTGTACAATATTATGAGAAATGGACAAAGCCATTTTGGGGTCACTCTGTCTATGACACCCTACCCTTAAGGATAAATTGCCCTAACAGCAGCCTTTCAAAATGGTACGTGATATGGAAATGCCACAAATCCCTTTGGGGGTAGATTTCACCCTACACTTACATAGAAAGTTTTAAAAAGATGTTATCATCATCATCTTCAGCTTCATCCTCACCCTCATCATCACAGACTATCAATTCATCGCCGCTTGAATCCGCCATTAGAGAACAGTCAGTGCTTGGATGTCTTGGATGGTGAAGGCCTTCTTCGTGGAAGATGTAGTTCATTTTTATAAACCTCATTTTCTCCACATTTTTGGGAAGTAACCTTCTATGGCGATCACTGACTAAGTTCCCTGCTGTGCTAAACACTCGTTCAGAGTACACACTGGAGGGTGGGCAGCTTAGGTATTGCAAAGCAAGCTTGTACATGGGTTTCCAAATGGCCTGCTTTTCTTCCCAGTAAGGAAAGGGACTGTCTGACATTTCCATATCAACTACCTCTTGAAAGGAATCCTCCACCATCCTTTGCATGTTTATACTCGTATTGGATGGAGTTATGGGCAAAGTGACACATTTTTTGGAAAAATCCTTCAAACCAGCCCAGATGTTAAATTGTTCTGGTCTGCCCCCTGCATCTTCCCTGCTTCTTTTTGGGAAATTTAATTTTTTACGAGCAGCAGCAGCTTGAGAAAGTGAAGGAGGACACGTCGTCAAGCCGAGGCCCAGTTCAGTGGCCAACTTGCTGAGCAATAGCTCCTTGCAAAAGTTCATCTCTCTCAATTACAAGTAAAGACTCAATGTAGGTCTTAAACCTTGGATCAAGCACAGTGGCCAGAACATACTGATCCGAGTTCAAGATCTTAATAACTCGAGGATCATTGTGAAGCGAATTGAGTACTTGATCGACAAGGTCAACATACTTTGCTGAATTGCTTGCTTTCAGCTCCTCCTTCATTTTCTCAAGCTGCTTTTCCAATAGTCTAATTAAAGGAATGACTTGGCTCAAACTAGCAGAGTCTGCACTCACCTTACACGTCACAACTTCAAATGGTTTCAGCACCTTGCACAGCACTGAAAGGATTCCCCACTGTGCAAGAGTGAAATACATCCCCCCTCCTTTCCCAATGTCATGGCTTGTGCAATATGCTTGAATGGCTTTGCCCTGTTCCTCCATCCTCTGAAGCATGTACAGGGTGGAATTCCACCTAGTTACCACCTCTTGCTTAAGTTGGTGGCAGGGCAAGTTAAACTGCTCTTGGAGCTGCTGTAATCTCCTACATGCTGTGGCTGAATGCCTGAAATGGCCTGAAATTTTACGGGCCACCGAAAGCATCTCCTGCACCTCACGGTTATTTCGTAGGAAGCTCTGCACCACCAAGTTGATGGTGTGAGCAAAACAGGGAATATGTTGGAAATCACTCAGCTGTAATGCTCGCACTATATTGTTGGCGTTATCAGAAATGACATACCCTGGGGGGAGTCCAAGTGGTATAAGCCATGCATCAATCACATCTCTCAGTTTGCGTAACAAATTGTCAGCCATATGCCTGTTAGTGAAGCCGGTGATACAAAGAGTGGCCTGCCTGTGACAAATGTTACGTAGTGGTATACATGCTGCTGCTGTTCCTGCTGGTGAAGGTGAATGACCAACCCAGTGGGCTGTCACAGTCATATAGTCTTTGGTTTGGCCACTTATACTTGTCCACATATCTGTGGTTAAGTGAACAGTGGGCAGAATGGCATTTTTCAGCGCAATCTCTACATTTTTACACACTTTTTGGTATAGTTGTGGAATTGCTTTACGGGAGAAATGGTGTCGCGATGGAATTCTGTAACGCGGACACAAAACCTCAATTAACTGTGAAAAACCAGCTGCGTTTATTGTGGAGATTGAACGCACATCTAACACTAACATTGCAGCCATGGCGTCTGTGATTCGCTTGGCGACTGGGTGACTGCTGTCATATTTGCTTCCCCTCGCAAATGATTGTTTCACAGTTAATTGCTGAAATGTAGGACTGTTTATTTTCTTGACCTGCCTCTGGGATGACGATTCACGCCCAGCAGCAGCAACAGCAGCAGCAGTGGGACTAACGCTTTCTTCAGAGGAATCAATAATAGTGCAGGAGTCATCCAGCCTTAAGTGGGATGCCGGGCTAACTCTGAGTGCTACTGATGATATTGATGAGGATGGTGTGGTGGGTGTATTTTGTAGCCGTCGGGATGTCGGTGAGCGGAGGGTCTTAGCTGATGATGGAGTGCTTGTATTTTTTTGGGTAGAACTTTCAGCTTTTCCCAACACTTTGCCATGAACTCTCGTTAAATGGCGTAACATAGACGAGGTTCCAAGACGGTTAAGGTCCCTCCCTCAACTGACTGTGGCTTGACATACACTATAAATGGCTATACAATTGTTGTCTGGATTTGGGTAGAAATAATTCCACACATAAGAAGTGGATTTTTTTGTTTTATGCCCAGGCATGACAATGGCCTTTTTCTTGTCACGTGCCAGAACTGCTGCCACTGGTGCAGGACTTACACAAACAACCTCATCCTCATCAACATCCTCATTAGCGCCCTCGTCGCCTACACAAATCTCCCCCTCATCCTCTTCTAATTCCAAAGTGGCATCCTCAATTTGGGAATCACCGGCTACACTAGGGCACACATCAGCAGAATGCTCACGCTTAGACATCCCACTGTTGGATGGACTCTCCACAGGGATTGTTGTCATTTGTGAATCAGAGCAAACATTCTCCTCTAATGCCTTACTGTTATCTTGCAGCTCGGCTTTGACGTGTAACAGTAGTTGTGTACCAATTGTAGGCTGGGTAACTTTTTGGGATCTGCCACTAATAGTCAAAGGTGAAGGCCTCATTCTCTCTTTGCCACTGCGTGTGTAGAATGGCATGCTTGCAATTTTTTTTTTATCGTCACTTTTGCTCAGTTACACTTCTTTTTCGCTTCAATACAGTAAATGTTTTTTGGGTTTTTGTTTTTTGCACTAATTTGGAAACACTCTGTTGTTTGACATCGCCTTGGCCAGATGACGTACTGGGAACATTAACATCAGGACTGGTGACAGAACCTGGTTGCTCATTCTGATCATATGTGGACTGCTTTGAATCCATTCTGAGCGCAAAGCACTGGGGAGTGCTAAAAATTATTTGGTAGATACTGCTGACAGATATGACTTTTGACAGCCAGAAATATTTATGCACAATTATGGGGGACACCCCAAAAGCACTGAGGAGTGCTAAAAAATATTTGGTAGATACTGCTGACAGATATGACTTTTGACAGCCAGAAATATTTATGCACAATTATGGGGGACACCCCAAAAGCACAGAGGAGTGCTAAAAATTATTTGGTAGATACTGCTGACAGATATGACTTTTGACAGCCAGAAATATTTATGCACAATTATGGGGGACACCCCAAAAGCACTGAAGAGTGCTAAAAATTATTTGGTAGATACTGCTGACAGATATGACTTTTGACAGCCAGAAATATTTATGCACAATTATGGGGGACACCCCAAAAGCACAGAGGAGTGCTAAAAATTATTCGGTAGATACTGCTGACAGATATGACTTTTGACAGCCAGAAATATTTATGCACAATTATGGGGGACACCCCAAAAGCACAGAGGAGTGCTAAAAATTATTTGGTAGATACTGCTGACAGATATGACTTTTGACAGCCAGAAATATTTATGCACAATTATGGGGGACACCCCAAAAGCACTGAGGAGTGCTAAACATTATTTGGTAGATACTGCTGACAGATATGACTTTTGACAGCCAGAAATATTTATGCACAATTATGGGGGACACCCCAAAAACACTGGGGAGTGCCAAATATTAACAAAAAATAATAAACCTCTATCCTCCTCTCTTCTCTAGCGATTTTTGTTAGAGCAATTGCAAGAAGAATATTGGATTCTCTGTCCCTGCTCTAATCAGCCTGTGACTACACCCTGCTCTCTCCCTCTGTCAAATGGCGATGGATTGCTGTAGAGGCGTGTATTTATAATGTTGAAGTATCGCGAGAACCGAGCCCCGAGATCCGACGACGTCACAGTGACGTTTGGCCTCGGTTTGGATTCGGAACGGGCGGGAGAGTACCGAGCTGCTCAGCTCGGTACTCGGATACCCAAAGTTCGGGTGGGTTCGGTTCTCGGGGAACCGGACCCGCCCATCTCTAATGATAATATCACTTCAAATTCTTTCTGCTATCAGTTTAGGATACCCCTTCAATAGGAACAACTGTTTCTATAGTATTCTAAAACACTGCTTGGTCGAGCCTCATTTGTGCTAAAAAAAAAATCATTAGAATTAGGGGACATAGAGTTTTTATTGTCACCATCACTTGACTGTTTTTAGTATATTTGTAGGAAAGCTCTTATAAATGTGTTTTATCATAACGTGAGCTTAGGATGTGCAAATGGGCTCCTAAATCAAGTCCTTTTGCAGGGAAGGGGGTGGACACATTTTAACGAGAAATGCCCCATGAATCAATATTATCCACCTCTTGAAGCTCATTTAAAATGCATGTGAGTACAATACCTGCATGAGGTCATCTCATATAGAACATTTTTTGCACTGCCACAATTATTACCATGTTGCCCCAATAAGCCACCCGTTTACCCGTGCCCACATTTTTACAATTTCATAAATGACCTGTTTTGTTTCATATGATATTAACTTGAATATTTGATTTAGTGGTATGGTCGCCAGTTCATATATGTGATTAGGGCAAATGTTAGTAGTTTTTGTAATTGTGTAATGTTATGATAGACAACGTGTAAGCTGAAAGGGACAGCAGTAATTCCACAGTGTCCCACAGAAACTATTTGTTTAAATTAATGTCACATTAAGCTGTGTATTTCAACACTGCAAATAGTTGTTGTGCTTTGATGATTACATACTTGGCAACATGTGTCCAAGGGGCACTTTGATACTTTCTAAATACAACACAACACATATGTGATGTGTCCTGCCTGTGCCCTTTCTAAAAAGTGATTTTAATGTATATGTATCACTGGGACAATTATTTTTTAAATTAGGAAAGATTGCAAGGAAATGGGGAGCTTCATTTAAGATATTATATATTTCAATTTACATAATCTTCACACAGAACACATAACAGTTTAACACAGATGATGCAACATATGTAGGTACATTAACTTCCATTACTGACCTCTTCCTGTGTCTCCCATACAATTCCTATGTTGCTCGAATTTTTTTTTTTTTCTTAGCATTACAATCTCAGATCTCAATCCCAATCATATAAATCTCAGCATATAGTCAATCACAGCACTATCTTGGAATTACACTCTGTGGCCAGGAGAGTGGTCAGCCCACAAAGGACAGCTACACCATAGTGTAGTATATAAAGAATGCAGTGTGTATATAAAGAATACACAGTCTTGACCTGCCCCTTAGATTGGGCAGAACAGTCACCAAAAATCGGGATTGTCCCACTAGACTCAGAACACAGACTGTCCCACCTGTTCTTGTCACTTTCACCACCTGTGGCTTCTGGTTTCTTTAGTTGTGGCTTGTCTGGATCCTGGAATGTTGGGGGCCCTATTTGGAAAACAAATGGGTACATTTAGAAAATTCCAACCAGCCCCGGCGTTAAATCAATAGGACCCACAATTAATACTTAGGCCTTCCTCCAACACCAACATTAAAGTAATAGTATTCCCATTTAATAAATAAACCTATTTCCCTCCCTCCAGACAGCCCCAGCAATAAATTAATAGCATTTACGTATAATAAATATACCTCTTTCCCGCAACCGTCACTGCCATTAAATAATTCATATTCACACTTAATAAATAGACCTCATGCTCCTCAAACTCGGTCCCACATTTAATTAATAGCCCCCAAACCACCCCATCTTAAATTAATAGTCCCCACTATAACATTAAATTACCCCACAATCACCCCACAAACAAAATAGCACCCATTAATTATTCACCACCTATCACACACACATTACATTGCCACAAGCCCGCTGTGCCATCACACACACATTACTGTGCCCCTTCATTACCATGCTGTGCCTCCTTATGATCACATTGCGCCTTCCATGCTGCTTTTGCTCCCCCCTTCTCCTGGCCCCCCTTTATCACACTGTGCCATGCTGCTTTTGCTCCACCCTTCTCCAGGCACCCCTTTATCACCCTGTGCCATGCTGCTTTGGCCCCCCTTCACACCCTGCAATGCTGCTTTGGCCCCCCTTCACACTCTGCAATGCTGCTTTGGCCCCCCTTCACACCCTGCAATGCTGCTTTGGCCCCCCTTCACACCCTGCAATGCTGCTTTGGCCCCCCTTCACACTCTGCAATGCTGCTTTGGCCCCCCTTCACACACTGCCATGTTGCTTTGGCCCCCCTTCACACACTGCCATGCTGCTTTGGCCCCCCTTCACACACTGCCATGCTGCTTTGGCCCCCCTTCACACACTGCCATGTTGCTTTGGCCCCCCTTCACACACTGCCATGCTGCTTTGGCCCCCCTTCACACACTGCCATGCTGCTTTGGCCCCCATTCACACACTGCCATGCTGCTTTGGCCCCCCTTCACACACTGCCATGCTGCTTTGGCCCCCCTTCACACACTGCCATGCTGCTTTGGCCCCCATTCACACACTGCCATGCTCCTTTGGCCCCCCTTCACACACTGCCATGCTGCTTTGGCCCCTTCCCACTCTCTGCCATGCTGCCTTTGCCCCTTCTCACTCTCTGCCATGCTGCCTTTGCCCCTTCTCACTCTCTGCCATGCTGCCTTTGCCCCTTCTCACTCTCTGCCATGCTGCCTTTGCCCCTTCTCACTCTCTGCCATGCTGCCTTTGCCCCTTCTCACTCTCTGCCATGCTGCCTTTGCCCCTTCTCACTCTCTGCCATGCTGCCTTTGCCCCTTCTCACTCTCTGACATGCTGCCTTTGCCCCTTCTCACTCTCTGCCATGCTGCCTTTGCCCCTTCTCACTCTCTGACATGCTGCCTTTGCCCCTTCTCACTCTCTGACATGCTGCCTTTGCCCCTTCATTCGCTGTTATACTGTCTGTGCTCCTCCTTCACTCGCTGCCATGTTGTCTGTGCTCCCCCTTCACTCTGTGCCATGATGCCTTTACTCCCCCTTGCTTCCGTTCTTGCACTTACCTTTTCTATTCCTTCTGTCTTCTCTTCTACTGTCTTCTCTCTTCTTGCCGACTCCTCTCTGCGCCGATCCTCACTGAACGTCGGGCGTGATGACGTCACACCCGACATTCAGTGTGGACGGAGCAGAGAGGAGTCTTGGGAGCGCCGCGGTCACGGGACTATTTTTTTTTTTTTGTTTAAAGTCACCTGCTCCCCCCCACCAATGAAGAGGGGAGCGATCAGGGTCGGGGCCTAACAGGGGATAGCCCGGCCCCCCGGTGGCCGAGTCTGACTCTGTACCAGGCGCCCGAGAGGTTAAATTACCGGTGCTGGGCGCTGCATGCTTAAAATAAATGTTTAAATGTATTAGTAAAAATAAATATGAAATGTATTTTACATGTGCGCTGTGGCGCCGGGAGGGGTAAACCATGGTGCTAGGTGTGTAACTATTTATTCCATCTTCACCAGTGTATACCTGGTTATTTATCTATCCCAGTGTGTTCCTGGTTCTTCCATCCACGCCAGTGTATTCATAAGTATTCCTTTCACACCAGTGTATTCCTGGTTATTGCATTTACGCCATTGTGTTCCTGGTTATTCTATCCACTTCAGTGTGTTTCTGGTTATTCCATCCACTTCAGTGTGTTTCTGGTTATTCCATCTACTTCAGTGTGTTTCTGGTTATTCTATCCACTTCAGTGTGTTTCTGGTTATTCTATCCACTTCAGTGTGTTTCTGGTTTTTCTATCCACTTCAGTGTGTTTCTGGTTATTCTATCCACTTCAGTGTGTTTCTGGTTTTTCTATCCACTTCAGTGTGTTTCTGGTTCTTCCATCCACTTCAGTGTGTTCCTAGTTCTTCCATCCACACCAGTGTATTCCTAAGTATTCCTTTCACACCAGTGTATTCCTGGTTATTACATTTACGCCATTGTGTTCCTGGTTATTCTATACACTTCAGTGTGTTTCTGGTTCTTCCATCCACTTCAGTGTGTTTCTGGTTATTCCATCCACTTCAGTGTGTTTCTGGTTATTCTATCCACTTCAGTGTGTTTCTGGTTATTCTATCCACTTCAGTGTGTTTCTGGTTATTCCATCCACTTCAGTGTGTTTCTGGTTATTCTATCCACTTCAGTGTGTTTCTGGTTATTCTATCCACTTCAGTATGTTATTTACAGATACATTAACACCCCGCCTGCTTCTGTTTACCTGCCAATCACATGTGATAATTGTCCGGAGGACTGTGACCTGTGAAAGGATAGCAGTAAGCACATACCTCCTTGTGGTGGTCCCTTGTGAATACCCCCCCTTCGTAACACTCCACGTCTCCATTCCAGATAGTGTCAAAGCGGTCTGGCTGTTGGAATCCAGAAGTTTCTGTTTGATTCCTGACACACATCCAGTGCTCTCAAATTGAATTTAAATTTAGGAAAAAATTGTACAAAATAAATCAAAACAAGGCTAATATGCAGAAAAGTGGATCAAATGTAACATTTAACTATCTTGCCCCATTTGCTCCATCTGGATGTAAGGGGCTCATTTCATACATCCAATACAAATCTTGCTTACAGCGGCATTCGAAAGGTCTCTCTCCCCGATGTGTGAGCTATATATGTTGTATACCTACTATCTTTAGACCACTGGGATCACTATCATGACACAATTTAAAGTGTCTAGATACACCTTGTATTAACCTTTTTAATAACATTGTGTCTATGCTCAGTGAACCTGGTCTTTAACGATCTTGAGGTTCTTCCAATATGTTCTTTGGAATGCTCTTTCCCATGGTTTGAAGTTTTTTAGACTGCAAATAATTGTTACTATCCATTTTCTTATAACAAGTAGATGGAGTAATAACTGAGCCCTGCACAGACAGTATCACAGTGAGAAAATCTGTGGAGATTGTGCTGTGATTGAAATGGAAATTATATTAATTAGTGTAATGAAATGAAATAAAACATTGCGCCAAATCTTTATCCCATCCCAAATGATAAGCATCATCAATATAATGGCCATAGCAAACCAGGCTTGTCCCATAGCTACTCTCACAAATGTAATGTACTCAAAGTTGCCAATATAGAGGTTGGTATCCCTAGCCATACCCATCACCTGTAAGTAATATGTGTCATCAAAAATAAAATAATTGGAGTAAGAACAAAATCAATAAAATCCCTGTTGTGTTCTTCAAGTTCTGCTCATCTAGAGTTAAACAATCTCTGATAGCTCCGATACCTTGACAATGAGGTATAGTGATACAGCAACTGTACATCCAGACTGAGAAAAACATAGTTTCCAAGACACACAATGTAATTTATCAAATTCAGAGATGCAACTCAGGGCTATGAAAAATAATCCATAATAAAAGAGAAATTAGATGTTAAAGATCCCAGAATAATAGAATGCCCAGGATGTGCAATTAGTGTTTTATTAATTTTAAAACAACAAAAAACCATGTGCTCATTTGTCTGTGTGTGTGTGTGGGGCTTGTGCAGGAAATGGTCATCAATCCATTCCTGTCTAATTTGGGTTCACATGGTCTAAACCACTGAGAGGAGGGTGGGAGATGAGTCCTTACCGGGTCACTGGAAAATAAAGGTTCAGAAATCTCCACTCATCCCTAGAGATGACTTGTCAGTCAGGGGGCTCTCCAAAAGGGACTTGTGTTGCTGTTAATAAACTAGAGTGGGACAGTTTAAAAAAATATATATCACTCACTTCTCTAAGGGCTTCATTTCTGTAATCAGCTATATCTTCAAGGAAATCCCCCCCTCCTCCCCTTGTCCACAGATTTAATAATACTGGTGATATCAGAACTCTAACAAAGCTTGTTTTTCTGAAAGATTAGTATATTGTTTTCTTGGCTTGAGATACAGTTGTCTAAAGTCATCTATTGCCATCTAATAAAAAACAGGAAAAAACATTCATAGGAAAAAAGTAAAATTTATTATTCTCTGTTTTATTTGGAGAAGGGTAATTCATTATCAGAAAATGTTGATGAGGCATCATTTTCTTCCCATAATTCTAGAAGCATTGTTAAACCCAAATGATCTATACCATCAAAAAGTATATTTTGTTCTTTTCATTTGTTTGTCTGCAAAATATTTTTTTCTGACATATTGTGACCTTATCTACTCAGCTCGTCAAACAATTCAAACATGTTAGGATCTGAGACCGGAATAGACTTTATACCTTTAGTTAATAAAGAAATTTGAGCCTGTGTTAAATACTGACTTGAAAATCAAAAATGTCTCTGGCTTTAATTTTAGACGCTTTTTCTTCCCCTTTTCCTCTGAACTGTCCCTTGAACATCTGAGTCTCCCTAGGTATAGGGTTTTTTCGTGTGCATAATATTTTGCATACTGGGTCTGTGTCTTTGTGACGATGGCCATTTTGGTGGAGTCCCCAGCGTAGGGGGTGACAGCATTTTGTTTAGGAAGTTATAGTGGATCAATGGCCATTTTTAGCATGTGTGTGTAGGGAAAAACACTGTTATGGACATTTTTGAAGAACTGTCAAAACCAATTGTAATTTGTAAATTGATATTGGTCTAATAGCTGGAGCTAGATGAACCAGGTTACAGTTTAAGAAGCCAGTGCCAGAGTAATAAAGAAGTGAATTATACCCCCTTCACACTGCCTAAAAGACCAGGGTTTTTGCTGGGATAAGCCCCGGTGGCCCGGGTCTGGGCTTACTGTGAAGGGGGTTTCCTGCATCTACCCAAGTCGGATGACCCAGGAATTGAACCCGGGTCTTTTTGAGGGTTTTTCCCTCGTCCGACCCGGATAGTCTGCAGTCTGAACGGCGAGAACCGGGTTTTTCTACCCAGGTCTCACTGGAACCTCACAAGAGGAGCCAATCATAGCTCCTCTTGTGATGGAGCCAATCATAGCTCCTCTTGTGATGTTGCCATGCAGACCCAGGCAGACCCTGTTAAGTGTGAACACGGTCTACCTGGGTATTTCTCAGGGTCGGAGGCTCTGTCCCTCGGCACTATCCCGGGTTCATATACCCGGGATATTGACAGAGAGGCAATCTGAAAGTGGTATCGGAGAGAAAAGATTAGAGAAGGGAAGAGCTTACTTGGCACAGAGGTGGCAATTCAAATAGCTATGAATCCTGGTGTGAACAATTCACCTATATTTTTTTACTTTGCACGATTCAACCCATTTATTCTCATGTTAGCGTCATACTTGCGACCAAGTTTTGTTTTCTAAACAAAAGTTGGTGATAAATTCTCTAAAATCAGCTTGCATCTCAGAAGATGGCGAAAAGATTTACACATCATCAACTGTTATGAGGAAACGCCACAGAACTTCTACAGAGCATATGAAATGCACCTGTCATTTATTTAATATCTTTATTATTAATAAATCAGAGTAATAATCAGGGGCTGGTTGGCAATTTTTGACCTGGGGTCATGTAATTGCCCTAAGCTCTTTTACCAGACTGCAATGGAAAAATGGACATGATGATAAACGTGCTGGCATGGTTTGCCTAATGTGGACATGGTTTTATATAGCCAATGAAATATATGAACAACTGTTATGTCAAAGAGATATAATCAGATTAAACATCCACTAGTCCTATCTGACTACAATTCAATGCAGAGAATACATACAGATAATATTATATGTGACATCAATTCAATATAGTCAGCATTCTTGTGACCTCTATATAATCCACAGGGCACTCTAGTGATTGATATACAGTGCAAAAAGTATTCTAGTAGCTTCAATGCAATACATTTATAATACTGAACATCTTTATGAACAATATACAATTCAGAGAACAGTTTAGTGAACTCTATACAGTACAGAGAGCATCTTAATGACAGAAGTACAGTAAAGGGAGCAACTTAACAAGCAATATACATACAAAGAACATGTATATTATGAGTACAAAGAACATTTGGTGATCTCTATACAATATAGACTGCATTCTCGTTACCACTAGTAAAAACACAATGCACATTAGTGGCTACTATTCAATGCCAATTCTGTTCTGGAGGCAAATATAAAAAAATAAAGCCACACATTTTTGGTGGCTTTGCAATGCAGGTTCCCCAAATCTCTGGTGGCTTTACAATGCAGGCCTCTTAAATCATATATGGTGTTACACTGGTCCCACTACAATATCTGGTGGCATCATAATGTAACTCACCCCATGTCTCTGGTTGATTTGCCCCACAAACCCCAGACATATGGTGGCTTTATTATGGAGAACCTGGATCTCTTGTGGCTTTATCTTGTTTCCAGGAGTTGAAATGGAGTATTTTGAAGTTCAGATGTTAGTATACCTTTAAATGTAAAGAAATAAGAAGCCACTATGACATCAAACAAAGAAGAATATTAATTACCATTGAAAGGGATATGTCAGTTTTTTACCTAATAAACTCAAAAATGAATTTTATTTATTTAGTTGTTACTGTAGTAAAGTGTACTGAAATTATTCCAGTGAATAATACTAATATGAATGATCAGTTTCTTTGGAGAGTTCAAAGATTATTTAATTTCTTTAATAATTTTCCTACCCGACAGGAAATATAAATGAATACATTAAAAAAGCCATACAAATAGAAGGTTGACATCAGAAGTATTGTATTTACAAATAGGGGAAATATGTGAAGTCTTATATGACACTGTAGAGACTTCAGCAAATACAGAGTCAGTGACAACTGCATAATGTATGTTTTCACAAATCGATTATGAATTTCTATTCTTATAACATGGAATTTTATATTAGATTTACAAGATAAAAATGTGTTTGTAAAATTGGTACAGCATTTGTGTGCTGCAACTCGTATGCAGATCGCCAGAGACTGGAAGTCCTCCCGCCCTCCTGGCCTTCAGGCGGTTGTCTCCCGTGTTTGGTACATTGTATCTATGGAATACATCGCAAGCTTCCTTCGGGACCGGATTACTAAATTCCACAGACTATGGGACCCCTGGTATTCCTTTCACCAATCCCCACTACCTGACACTCAATAAGTTTCTATTCTCTTCTTGATCCCTAAAATAGAATAACCCAACAACATGAAGCTTTTGGAGGGCTCACTCTTGGAATTCTTTTGGTATATCAGGTCAAAATCAATAATTACTTGTAGGAGCTCACTTGTCACAAAATATATGGATGACTTTGTTGTTACCTCCTTTACTATTGCAGATATATGTTGCTTTGTAGATATTCTGTGGATATGTGTGTTCCTTAATTGTAAAACATAACACATGCCTGTTTCTTTTCTGTGCCCTCATGTCTCATGTTGTTGAAAATAAAAAGATTTGAAAAAAAAGTGTCTGCAAGGCAAAGCTTCTTAGATAATTCATAGAATAATAAGTTGCTTAGAAGAAATCTGTGAGTTATATGGAAAATGTTTTCACTTATGCTACAATCCAATACCTACAACATTCCCATAATATAGAGGAAGAAAGCCCCCCAGATCTACCTTTAATCATTATACACACTTCTCTCCTTGTTTACCTCTTGGGGCTAGATTTACTAAGCTGCGGGTTTGAAAAAGTGGGGATTCTAGCTTTCATTTATTTAGTACTTTCTACAAAATGACAGCTAGAATCTGATTGGTTGCTATAGGCAATATCCCCACTTTTTCAAACCCGCAGCTTAGTAAATCTAGCCTTTGGTGTTTTTTTTTCCACCACTCTTGTCTCTTTTCTTACTTTACTCCTCATGTTTTTCTCTCCTTAATTTTCATCTTTCCTCCTTTTTTCTACCTTCTATTTTCCTTTCATTGTCCTTTGTTTACCCTCTTTTCCCATAACGTTATACAAGCTAAATATAACTTTCACATATCTTTCTCCACCTCTCTTAGCATTTGTTTTTTGTGCCTCATAGAAGCCAACACCATCCACCTATACACCCCATTCTTTTCCCTAGCCCGCAATCTTAAGGTCCCTTGACTCCAGTGCAAAACCACTCTAGTCATGAATTTACAGGTCATTAAGGAACCTGTTTACTATTAATTACAATTTTATCTTGTTAATTTTTAACTGTCACTGTAACAAAGACAGATGAATTAACGGGGCAATTTACTATTACAGTCATATTAGGACAGCAGGTTTGATAGGAGGCTGTCCAGACGATTACTTTTTACTAAAGACAACTCCGGGTTCTGACCTGTTCTGTCTTTACTGCACATGGAGGTCATGTACATTAGCTAAAACAGGAGAGAGCAGGAAGGCTGCCAGAGAGGTATCCAAAGATCCCAGTCCTGCAATGCTCTTCCCATTAGATTGAATGGCTAGCGTCATCTTCCGAAGATCCCAATTCTGCAACACTCTTCCCATCAAATTGAATGGTTAGCGCCATCTTCTGAGGATCCCAGTCCTGCGATGCTCTTTCCATCAGATTGAATGTCAAGCGCCATCTTCTTAAGATCCCAGTCCTGAAATGCGTTTCCATCCGATTGAATGGCTAGCGCCATCTTCCGAAGATCCCAGTCCTACGAAGCTCTTCTCATCAGATTGAATGGCTAGCGCCATCTTCAGAAGATCCCAGTCCTACGAAGCTCTTCCCATCAGATTGAATGACTAACACCATTGTGGTCAAGCTCCAAAAAGCTAGCCCTTTTCGGACCTTGATCAGTTTGCCCACATATTATGGGGACTGCTGGATTGTGCGGTAATTTGCCTAATGAAGGAGATATCTTCAATATCTCCTGCGTGAGACTTTTGTTAAATGACCACTTTACTTTCACATGCCTCAACCATGCGCATGGTTTAGGGGTAGATAAATAGGCCCTTAAGGCACTACACAGTACATATCATACGATCTATCACTATCTCCAGATTTACTAAATAGAAGACACTGTGTTTGCAATGAAACACATACCACCTCCAGCTACAGCTAAGCGCATTAGTGAATCTGTCACGGATATGGGGACTGTGTTTACTGCATATGTCCCTTTTGTTAATTTTATTGGTTTTTATTTATTACATTAAATGCACCTAGAAGTCTCCACACGGGTAAAGCCTCATTAAAACAAGGAAAGCAAGTTTGAGTCTGTCACATAATTTCAATGTAACCAAATTTATCTTAAAGGTTTTATGAAAATATTACTAGAGATATTACATTCCATATACTGTAAAAACACCTGTAGTATTGCCTGAATGTCAAAAGTAATTTACCATGAAAAGGTCCCATACTATGTAAATACCCATGCAAATTGGACACCAAAGCACACAGGATTGTTGTATGTAGTCAAGTTCATTTTGGTTCAAAATGTAAGTATTTTAATACTTAATTGATATTTAATTATTCAATAATTTCCTGCCCATCAGAGATTACAGTCTAAGTTATCTAGCACACACACTCTAGGGTCCATTTTGTCAGCAGCTGATAAACTTTTAAGCTTATTTTTAGACTGTAGGAGGAAACCAGAGCACCCAGAGAAAACCCAGAAAATAAAGGGAGAACATACAAACTCTACACAGATAGGGGTCAAAATCTAACCCATGGCCCCAGAGCAGTGAGGCGGCAATGCTAACCACTGTGCCACAGTGCAGTAACTTTTATGTAGAGGAGACCTAAAAAAAGAAACTAAAGAAAGAACTTCATCAAAAATGATCAGCATGCAATTTATAAACAGGGATACCATCATTTGAAAGAGTCCTTCCTTAAAGTAAGGATACCCCCAGTTTTCTAAGTGCCAGGAATAGAGGCTCTAAAAAAACCTTCCCCCTCTTTTAAAACCCTTAAATGAAGAGGACGAGTGTAACTCATCCTTAGCACTTTAGGGGGTCACATAGGGGACAAGTCCCACTCGTCTTTAGCACTCAAGGGTAGAATGTTCTATTTAAAGTCGATTATATATTTTTTAATAAAGCCATATTACATTTTAGAACATTATAAAAATGGGTCTGAAAGCCAAATGGCAGAATTTATATATAGGAAAATAGGTTAACATTGGACATGTATTTATGCAACAAGCTATAACATTTCCTTTATAACAGAACAGTGATAACATGATTGTGTATTAGCACTAACTCCATTCAATAGTACATTTTAAGTTTTAGGAGTAAATTCCTCTTTTATTGGTTATTATTATTATTATTATTAATATTTATTTATAAGGCGCCACAAGGCGCCTATATATGGTTATATCATATTGTATCAAATGTAAAGGTCTAGTCTAAGTGTCGATTACAAGTGATGATGGCTGTATGGAGTATTCATCATAGAACATTAGAACATGTATTTGCAATCAGGAACAACTGTAAAAATATATTTTATGTACAGTGGGCATTCATAACAGCCTAATAAATGTATTTCATGGAATAAAAAAACAAAAAACAAAAACCAAACACTTTTTGATTTTTTTTTAATGTTTTGCCATTAATGACTATATTATTAACATGTGAAATTAATTGAATAGTTTTTAGACTTTATATTCCCCATGTGTATTGGACACATCCTGCAGTGTCCTGTCTATTAGAGCATAGCAGACCCAGACCCGTATTCATAAACAGACGTATCTTTACATCCGCTCCTTGCTGAATACGGATGTGCGTATATCTGATGCACGTACGTTTTTAAAAAAATGCATTTTCCGTTCGTTTTGCATTTAGCAATGAATGAGGCCCTATGTATTAGAGATATAAAAAAATATATACAGTAGAGTACACTGGAAGAAATATTAGCAACTGACAGTTTTTTTCAGCTGCTGTGATGACTTATCTATGCATGATGTCTGCTGCACACCATAAGTACCAACAGGAAACAATATATCTCCTGATGACATGACAACTAAATTTAATTATAAGGCCAGGGCGGGTTGTAGAATAGACAGGGCTCAGGGAAAAATTGTAGGATGGAATCCCTTAACTATTACAAATTATTGTCTACCCTTTTAAGCAATATACATTTTGTGCTATAGCAGAATTTAATTTAATATTTGTAACCATTAACAATACCCTTAAACTAATCATCTGCCATGTTTAACTCTGCCACACAAAATAACCCCAAAGATATATGGGGTAACAGAACTCATAAGCTAAAAATGAAAGAAACCAGTAAAAGATTAAAGTAAAACAGCAAAGGAAAAAAAACATACACCTGTATCTTCCACCATAACTCCGTAAGATATTGGTGTACATATTCACTACTACTATACTCTGGAGAATGAGATAAATACATCATTTTTGGAATTGCTTGTAAAAATCTAAAAGTAATTATGGGATGGATTAAAAATATATATTTTTCCATGATTTATTCCCATTTTGTGATTTTTGCCTATCTCTTGACATTGGCTGTCAGTGACAATTGGTGTTTCAATGATCGGTATAAACAGTCAAAAGGCATGAAGTCCCCATAGCTTCATAGGTAGGGAGTGGCTGTTATTGTAGCTACTAAGATATTCAACTTGACCAGGATCTATCAGTTTTACAAATTGGAGAGACTTTTTTGAGTCTTCTGGTTACAAAAAATTGAAAAGGTGATAAGGGGAAAATAAAAAAGTAAAACAATGAGAGTAAACATAAAAAAGCAGGAAAAACACAGAGCCATAACTAGATATTTTAGAGCCCTGGGCAAGAGAGAATACTGGCGTCCCCGCACCACCTGCAGAGGATCTTGGTGAAAGTAGATTTTTGAGTAATAAACAGGCGTCCTTCCACACAGAATTTAAGTAATAGTATTCACATTTAATAAATATTTTCCATACTTCCCCACTCTCCCGGAATGTCCTGGAGACTCCCGAATTCTGGGTAGGTCTCTCAGACTCCCATAAAGCAGGCCATTCTCCCACATCCTACCCATTTCCTAGTGAAATGGGCAGGATGGGAGCCTCCATGACTTGATGCGTGGTGAATTGCATCATTTTGGCCTCATTCCCCCATGATAAAATTATGCTTTAGCATCATTGTGATGCAGGGGCGGGGCCAAAATGACTCAATTTGACCACTCCCCCCCTCCTTCCTCATTCTTTACGTCCCCTACAGGATCTCTCAGAGGAAAAGAATAAAAGTTTGTAAATATGCTATTTCCCCCATACAGCCCTGACATTAAATTAATAGCACCCAAGATTAATAATTAGGCCTCCTTTCCCCTAACCAGCCTGACATTAAATTAATGGTATTTACATTTATTAAATAAGCCTCCTTCCTCCCAACCAGCATCAACATTAAATTAATAGCATTCCCATTTATTATGTAGATCTATTCCCCCACCATACCCCTGACATTAAATTAATAACATTCCCATTTAATAAAAATCCCTATTTCCCCCACCAGCCCCAAAATTAATAGCCTACACTCTATCCCACTGTTCTCTCCAGCCACCCCCACTAGTTTTCTCCAGCCACTTCTCCCCTTCTTCCCTCAACCCCCTGTCCCCCCACACTATTGTCTCCATCCACTGCTAACCTCCACTGTTCTCTCCAGGTCCCCACCCCCTCTTTTCCCCAGCCTCCTTCCCTGTTCTCTCCACCCCCTCTTTTGGTATGCAGGAGCGCTTTCGCTCCGCCTCCTGTGTGTTGTCGTGTGTTGCCGTGGTTACCCGTTTTTCCCCTGTGGTCTAGGAGGAGAACAGGATGTGAGGCAGGACATCGGCGTCCAGATTGCCCTTCCACAGCGACGAACTTCCCTTTATAGAACATCTCTTCACCCAAGTCTACACGTTTGATTTCTAACACTCATCTCCATCCTTGTTACAGTTGAATTGTGTCTCCTTTATATGGCTATTATGGTGATACAACAAGATAACTTACTTATGATACATATGCTACAATCACATGTACAACAAGTTGGTACTTTCAGGTAAAACACTTGTTACATTCAGAACATTTAAAAGGCCAAAAGGCCAATACCAGGAACTATTGGCAGTGACGATGGAATTAGATGTAGAGACCACAGCCTACAAGAAGTTGATGGACAATGAGGAGTTGAGACTCAGCAGTGGAAGCGGCATAACAGTACATGTGGCCAAATCTATCTTTGGCATGTGCCGGCACCCGAAACCGGCAGTTCAGCTTTTTCGTGCCGATACTTCGAGCTAGACATTGAGAGAGACGGACGCACTGTCTGGAGTTGCGTAACGTTATTTATATAAGTCCCCCAAAAGCATATAATAGGTCACCGGAGGCTCCCTAATAGTCTTAGGAGAGTCTGTGCCACACCACAACATAAACTGCACGGCTGTACAGCATACAAAGAGTCCTGCCTGCAACTGCATATCTATATATATATACAAGTGTGTATTACCAACTGCATATCTCCATGTGTATAAACTGTATTGCCTGCTGTACTACAAGCAACTGTGTGTAGCTGCATCTGTTGTTATCATCTTTAAAATAAACAGCAACCTGTTTAGGTTACAAAAGCGTTGTAGCTTAACATCCACATTAACACCGCTGAACACCTTACGTAACATCAGAAGGTATAACCAACACCTGTTTCTTTCCCTATAACTCTATAATGTCATGATTTAAATGTACACATATTTCTAGGCATGAAAACTGTTTCCATCCCCTACCTTCTGACTATTATCTAAAATCTGCCAAACAGGGACAGGCCAAAGCAGAGATTGGTGGTCAACTTCAGAGCCCGTTCTTCACTTCTTTTGTAAACTCAGTGGAAGTGCTCAGTCAGGGTCTAAGTCAGCTCTGTGACTGTGCAGTTCCTCCTTCCTCTGTGCAGCCCACCAGTTACTTCATGTTGCCCCTCATTGGTCTAAGTGCTCTTGCTGGATCACAGAGCTACTGGCAACCTGTTGGTTGACAATAGCTCCCCCATTGAAATATGACAGTGGAGAGTAGTACAGGACACCGTGCTGAGTACTATATTGCATCAATGGCTCATAGCAATCAGTTTTATGTCCTCAACTGAACTCTGTTCTATTTGTTATCCTTACACTAAGATGAATTTGACCAGGGTTGTCCAACCCGCGGCCCGCGGGCCGCATGCGGCCCAGCCCGCCTGTAAATGTGGCCCAGCGGTTGTGGCAAGGGGGCAGCGCTGTTAATGAAAAAAAATATCCTGCAAAAAAAAAAAAGAAAATACTTACCTTGCGGTCACGTCAGCTGGCGCTCCGGCTTCCTCCCTGGTCTCCTCCTCTGTGCGGTGCTCTCAGTGAATGTCGGGGGTGACGTCATCACACCCGACATCCATTGCGTGGCGCAGCACAGAGGGGTCACCCGTGCGAACTATCAGCAGCAGTGAAAGATTATCCAGTATCTTATTGTTGTTACTCTGAATTTTGACTTTCTGCACCATGCAATTATGAACTAGCTGTGTTCTCTGTATGTATCTAATATAAATATTAAGAGATGATTATATTTTTAATATTTTAAACCATTTTAAATGTGCAGTGCTGAGTAGGGTGAAATTATCACCCACTGTTACCCTCATCGGAGGCTGCTCCATGAGCTATTTTTCCCGCCACCCTATCTTTAAATCTCTGTAGATTTCTATTAGTCCTCCTGATGCTACCTATATCAGTGACCATTTCAAACTGGTCAATAAAAAAAATGATTCATGGGTGCAGAAAGAGAGGAAAAAAAAGTTTTTGGCATTTAATTCCCCGAACCCCACTAAGGGGCAGATGCAGGTAAGTTAAATTGCAGCTGGTAATGGGACTACTGCTTTAATCATGATTCTGCAACAGGTTTCCTAACTCTTACTAACTTTATTTCCAAGTAAGTTTAATATGTTAACTATGTTTTCTATGTTTTTTTTGGACGATCAGCTATCGTTAGTGTTAGTGTATTTTATGTGCGGCCCAAACCAACTCGTCATCTTCCAATGTGGCCCAGGGAAGCTAAAAGGTTGGACACCCCTGAATTAGACAAATACATTTCTGTTGAAATCCCTCCGCTTGCTCAAATTTTGTAAAAAGTGACCATTGGAAAAATTATGGTAAAGTGTATTTTTTAGTTTTTTGGCTGTTTTTCTCAAGCTAATGGTTACCAAAACAAACCCCTACATAGCCTAAATAAATAACAGTATAAAAATTCACTTAGGTGCATTTTGAAGAGTCATTCCTAGTGAAAATAAAGATGTTCTGCTATAAAAGTGTAAACCAACCCATGTCTTAGTATAAGAATAACAGTATAAGAATATAGTGAGTAGCCTTATGGAAATACATTACTAGAAGACAAAAGCTCCTACCTTAGGAGCAGCTGGCATCTGCCTCCAGGCTGATCCCATAGTGGGCTACCTTGGGCTGGTTCATTGGGCTACCTGGATTTTTTTGCTTTAAAATGTTCCTAATAGCCTGCTGAGCCGAGCCGTCCCCCCCCTTCACCAGGGCTAAAATGTGACAGCCAACCCCGGCACCAGGCAGTGCTTTTATCAATACAATTATTATGTTATTATATATTTATATCAATCCATACATCCACTTAGTATTTCATGCACTGCTAGTTACAGCATATTGGTGCTTGCGAGGTGTGAGGGGGAGGGGGGGGATCTCAACCTGTTTAAATGGCAGCTCTTGAGATTTCCCTGAAATATCCCATAGGGTCCTGATTACACCGCATTTAGCATTAATGAAAAAAAAATAAGGGGAAGCGCTGCTGCGGTAAATATGTGGTAGAATGGTAGCATCGGAATGTTCTTGACGAAAGGGGAATAAGCCCTTACTGTAGCAGAGACTGACAGCAGGGGAGGGCAGGTACATGATAGAAAGCAGACCACTGCCTGATATAAGAGGCTGAACAGCAAACAACTTTGTAAAATGTAATTTCAGTTTTTTAGTTTGACCAATACCAGGAAGTGTAAACTGAGATAAATATTCCAAAACATCCCAAACTTCATGTAAAGGAAAAAGAAAACACACACAAGGCAATTGATACCAAAGTGGGGTTTTTGTGCTAACCACAACGAAGAACTTTGCATGAAATTACAATATTGTAAAATGAAAAATGATAATTTGAGGGGGAAAATCTAATTTACCCAAATCCAAGCAAACGGTCCTATAAATGCTATGCACAGTATATGTTTGAAGTTTTGCACTGCTAAAACACAAAACACATTTAAAAATTATTTATTGATTATTTGTGTTTTTATAACAACAGCATTTTGATAATGGTAGTCTAAATTAGCGTTATCAACAAGGGCAGGGAGCTTAATGAATTTAATTTATGTTAAAAGTAAAAGAGAGCCAGTTCAAAGCTATAAGGGCTTGCTTATCACGAACAGCCTGATTATGGCAATATGTTTTTAATAGTTTTAATATTTTTTCCACTTTCTATATGTTGTTTTGTTCAATTGTTCTGCAGACATAACTTTATGTATTATAGGGTATGAATGCACTCATAATTTTATTAGCCCTTAAACCTTTGTGATATTATTTCATCATTATGTTTCTATGTGTTCTTATTTACTTGCATATATAACTATTTTACTACTATTCTTTATCATCTAGTTTTCTTTTGAGCGCCGGGGAGTGTGTTTTGTTAATATGTAATTTTGTTTTATCAAGGCCTATCATGATGAGCATGATCTGCCCCAAAACTGGAATGGAATTCGCCAGGCCAGTCTGTGGAAACATTTTATTAAAAAATGGTAAAAAAAAATATTTAAAAACCTTTATACATAAAAAATGCTTTATTCAAAGAATAAAGAAGTTTTTTTTAAAAAAAAATATTTTAATCTCTTCTCACCATCATGAGAAGCATGGGGGGGGGGGGGGTGGTGGGGTCTTCGCTACCAAAAATTGGCGAATCTTACCACAGGCAGTGTTATCACTGGCTTTAAAGGATTAGGGAGAAACTAACAAAGCTCCATCTCCTGTCTTCACTGGTAATAGGACTTTTCTCCCTTTCATAAATCTGGCATTTAGTGGTTGCAAAATCTTCAATGAGGAATCCATGGCTGTCAGTGTCATTAGTATGCGCTAATGGGGCTTTGAGCTTGATGAAAGTTCCCATAATGTATCAATAGTTTACTATTCCAGCACTCAGCAAAAAATTATTAAAATCAGTAAATTGTGCGCACTTGCCATCCTTAGGTACTATGTTCGTCCAACAACTGGGGCTTCCAGCAGAAGAGGAGGAGGAAGGTAAGGGGTGAAGATTAGAGATGTGGAAGAAGAAGGGGGAGTCGGGAGAAGGTACAAGACAAAAGAAAAAGTGGGTTGTGTGGGCCACATGGCAAAAGTGTGTGGTGGGTAAATGGTAGAAGAAGATTAGGGCATAGATATGATAAGAGAGGCAAAGGGAGTCAAACATACAAAGGAGGTAAATGAAAGGACAGACACCCACAATGCAGAGACAGACATATGCAAACACAAATGGGAGGAATGGGGGCATAGACAGATATGAGGACATATGAACACATACAAAATTACATAAAAACACACAAAGAGGGGGAAAGAAAGGGAAACACACAAAAAAGAGAAGGCAGAAAAGCACACACATAAAAGGTGGGACAGATGCCCACAAAGAAAACTGAAGAGAGATAAACACAAATAAGTGAACAAAGACAGGTGAGGATAGATAAAAGTAGTAGGGGTGGTGGGGCAGAAATATGCAGACAGCGGAACTCACATTTACTTATGCTGGGGGCATTGCGATGGACTGTAATAGGCCGGTTAACGGAGGTATCAGGGAGGAGGAGGTGAGGTGTCCAGGAGGAGGAGTAGAGGTGGGGTCATGGAGTGAATTGTGCACAGCAAAAGGCTGCGCCCCAATGTAAACTGAGTGGTCGCGCACAGCCTTTCATAGGAAATGTGTGGGCAATTGTGCATAAAATATCTACTTATGGCTCTGGGTATAACTGTGCGAATCAATAGTAAGATATTGGTCCGCACAATTACCTTGGACTCAGCTGGGGGTTGCGCCCACATTAAAGACTGGAACCCACTCCATACCCTTCAGCGTCCCTGCATGTGTGTGTGTGTACAAATATATATATATATATATATATATATATATATATATATATATATTTGTACACACACACACACACACATACAGTCAAGTCCATAAATATTAGGACATCGACAAAATTCTCATATTTTGGGCTCTATACACCACCACAGGTGAAATGAAACTAACAAGATGTGCTTTAAATGCAGGCTTTCAGCTTTAATCAGAGGGTATTTACATCCAAATCAGGTGAACAGTGTAGGAATTACAATGGTTTCTATATGTGCCTCCCACTTTTTAAGGGACCAAAAGTAATGGGACAATCGACTCAAAAGCTATTTCATGGACATGTGTTGACTATTCCCTCGTTATTTCATCATCAATTAAGCAGGTAAAAGGTCTGGAGTTGATTCTAGGTGTGACATTTGCATTTGAAATCTGTTGCTGTCGACTCTCAATATGAGATCCAAAGAGTTGTCACTATCAATGAAGTAAGCCATCATTAGGCTGAAAAATCAAAACAAACCCATCAGAGATATAGCAAAAACATTTGGTGTGGCCAAATCAACTGTTTGGAACATGCTTAAAAAGAAAGAACGCACCGGACAGCTCAGCAACACCAAAAGACCCGGAAGACCACAGAAAACAACTGTGGTGGAAGACAGAAGAATTTTTTTCCTGATGAAGAAAAACCCCTTCACAATAGTTGGCCAAATCAAGAACACTCTCCCAGGAGGTAGGTGTATATGTGTCAAAGTCAACAATCAAGAGAAGACTTCACAAGTGTGAATATAGAGGGTTCACCACAAGATGTAAAACAAAAACAGGAAGACCAGATTAGAGTTTGGCAAACAACATCTAAAAAAGCCATTACAGTTCTGGAACAACATCCTATGGACAGATGAGACAAAGATCAACTTGTACCAGAGTGATGGGAAGAGAAGAGTATGGAGAAGGAAAGGAACTGCTCATGATCCAAAACATACCACCTCATCAGTGAAGCATGGTGGTGGTAGTGTAATGGCGTGGGCATGTATTGCTGCTAATGGAACTGGTTCCCTTGTATTTATTGATGATGTGACTGCTGACAAAAGCAGCAGGATGAATTCTGAAGTGTTTTGGGCAATATTATCTGCTCATATTCAGTCAAATGCTTCAGAACTCATTGGACGGTGCTTCACAGTGCAGATGGACAATGACCCAAAGCATACTGCAAAAGCAACCAAAGAGTTTTTTAATGCTAACAAGTGGAATGTTATGCAATGGCCAAATCAGTCACCTGACCTGAATCCGATTGAGCATGCATTTTACTCGCTGAAGACAAAACTGAAGGAAAAATGCCCCAAGAACAAGCAGGAACTGAATTAATTTGCAGTAGAGGCCTGTCAGAGCATCACCAGGGATGAAACCCAGCGTCTGGTGATGTCTATGCGTTCCAAACTTCAGGCTGTAATAGACTGCAAAGGATTTGCAACAAAGTATTAAAAAGTGAAAGTTTGATGTAGGATTGTTTAGTTTGTCCCATTACTTTTGGTCCCTTAAAAAGTGGGAGGCACCTATAGAAACCGTTGTACTTCCTACACTGTTCACCTGATTTGGATTTAAATACCCTCAAATTAAAGCTGAAAGTCTGCAGTTAAAGCACATCTTGTATGTATGTATGTATATATATATATATATATATATATATATATAAAATGTATGCATACATATATATATGTATATATATATATATATGAAGAGAAAGATAATTGTACACACACATATATATATATATATATATATATATATATGTATATATGTATGTACACACATGGCTGGATGCAAAACATCTTTACTAAAGATGTTTTGCATATAGTGGTTTCTCCAATGCTTAGACTGTCATGCTAGACTCAATGGAGGGAACTGAAAGTATCAAACTGCTAGTTATTTTGTAAGACAAGGAAATGTCTGAATTTAGACGGTCCGGAAGAATTTTTAAATTAACAAATTTGATTACACACTATATAAAAAAAATCAAGATTATCTCAGTGCCATGCGGATGATATATTCACCCACAGACCACTGTGGAATTTCTTTCTGGGATCGCAGTTTTCTTCTCAACCACAATGTCATGCTATGTTAAAAGGAACAAATATTATTCTGTCATCAATTATCTTGGTTCAGTGCAGATGACAGTCAATATTTTATTTTTCATGGTAAAAAGGTTTAACTCAAAGGTTAAGACAAGCTCATTAGATTTAAGCAGTCTTTCTCCTCCATTTAAATGTACAGTCTGACTATTGGTGACTTGTGCAGAGGGGTATAGACTCCATTCTCCAGAGATGAAGAGCTTATATGATTGATTCATATTATCTTTTGCAGATTTAAACTTAGTTTTCATCAAGTTACATTAAAATCGTCTGAGCTAACTTCTGTAGTCTCTTAAGATTTTGTTTTTCTGCCTTAAAAGTAGGCGTTACAATCAATCCTTATAGCCCACCATTGGAAGTAAGTTTTACTGACTATTTTTTTTTTCAATAAAATGGAAAAATTTTAATGACACATTATATTGGTATATCAAAATCTGGTGGATCGTCACAACCCAAACAATCACAAAGTGATCAGTATGTATTTTAATTTAGTCAGGAAGGCGGACAATTTTTATTTTCTTGCTATTAGTAAAACATTTACTGACAATTGGCTACCCTAACTTCCCAAACAGTGTGTTCGGCTATAGGAAAAACCGGAATAGGGTTCCCTGGGGAATGAAGGGAGAGAGAAGGGCGGCCTTCATTCATAAGGACCATTTCAGGTTTTCCAACCAGATAGCAAGTTGCTAGTAATAAGGAATTGCATTTAATGAGGTGCTGCTAAAAGGCTGTTAGGAAGTTCATTCACTCTCTCAATACCTGGGGAGGATGGCTCCTGAGAGATACTGCATTTTGTGATCTGTAAGTTCTGTTGTTTTGTAGGTGTGTGGACACTAGGCCCCTCACTCTAGAGAGGAAGGTCGTGTGCACTAAAACCAGAAGAAGCAATGTCAGGAGGAATATTAGACCATTCCTCCTTACAAAACTGATTCAGTTCAGAAATATTCTTGGAAAGACTGGTATGAACGGCTTTCTCAGATCATGGCAAAGAATCTCAATCATGTTGAAATCAGGACTGGGCCACCCCGTAAGTTTAATTTTCTTCTGTTGAAGACCGTTCAGTTTTCTATTTACGTCTGTGTTTTAGGTCTTTGTCCTGTTCCATCACCCAACTTCTGTTGAGCTTCAACTGGCAGATAGCTAGCCTTACATTCTCCTGCAATATGTCTTGATAAACTTTGGAATACATTTTTCAATCAATAAGAGCAAGCAGTCCAGGCCCTGAGGAAGTATAGCAGCCCCAAACCATGATGCTCCCTTAACCATACTTTACAATTGGGATGAGGTCTTCATGCTGGTGTGCTTTGCCTTTTTCTCTCCACACAGTTTCATCTGTCCATAGAACATTTTGCCAGTAGCGCTGTGGAATATCCAGATGATCTTTAGCGAACTTCAGAAGAGCATCAATATTTGTTTTGGACAGCAGTGGCTTCTTCCATAGTATCTTCTCATGAACACCATCCTTGGTCAGTGTTTTAAGTATTGTAGACTTGTGAACAGACATGTTTGCAAGTTCAGAGATTTCTGCAAGTTTTTTGCTGACACATTAGGATTATTCTTAACCTCTTTGAGCATTCTAGGCTGTTCTCTTGCAGTCATCTTTTGCAGGAGAGTAGCAACAGTGCTGAACTTTCTCTATTTATATTTGTCTTACCATGGACTGATGAATATGACAACTTTCAGAGATACTTTTGTAACCCTTTACAGTTTATGCAAATCAAGCAATTCTTAATCTTAAATCTTCTGAGATCTCATGTTTCACTTTAGGCAATGCTTCTTGTGAATAGCAAACTCCAAATTTGTGAGTGTGTAAGGTGGGGTTATGGATGGGGGCCTGGGATGGGAAAGGAACCCACACTTACACTACACACCACACCGGTCTCTGGTCGTCCTCGGGAGAGTCTCTCTTCGCCTCAACGGTGTCTGCACGGAAGGGGGGATGTCCGAGTACCCGAACGCAACAGGGGAGAGAGCCCCTTGTCTCATATGCCAGGCACTCGTTTTGCTATAAAGGGGTGGGGTGAAAGGTGGGGAGGACAGTTACGCGAAGTGAATGCTCCACGGGGAACAGTCCTTGCCATACTATACTCACGGACGCTGGTCCACTTTGGCGACTTTCTTTGTCCCTGCTACTCCAGGGGGTTCTCACTGGCTGGGGTCTTACATTGTCCTTGTCTGCTGACAGATGCCTGTAAACAGAGCCCAGACTCCCTACCTAAACTGTCCCTATTCTAATTGCTGTTACATTTCTATTCTAAACTCGCTCGCACACCCAACCCTGACAACTATCTGCCATGCACAATCCGCAACAAGAGATACACAACACAGCAATGATACAACCAAGAGGACTCAAGTTTTGAGGTAGTAAACATGGAAGAACATTAGAGCTCACAATTAGATAGGTTATTAAGAAATTGCTTATTATTCTATCAAAAGGCAGCAGAGAAGCTAATAAGAATATAAATCATATTAAGAGGCAACCAGGCGCTCAGTTTAAATAATGAATTTGTTCCTCTTTTGACTATTCTGTTCTAGGAGAGCACAGGTAAAGAAATTATCCTGGACATGTTGATACTAATCAGTCTAACTATATTTCACAAGGTTGATAATGGTCTGGTTCTGCAATATTCACTCCATTCAATTTGTAGTCTCCTGAGTTAAAGACGTTATTGATGAGCCAATGCAATTTAGGGTTATTTTTGTTGTGGCTTTTTTTCTACATTTTTATTTTTTAATTGTGATTTCAGGCTTCATTTAAATAAAACAGCTAAGAAAATGTAAATAGTACAGGCAAGACTGGAGTGTACTACACCATTTAACATAAAATTAGTCTAGGCCTCAGAAATGACAATCTACTGGTGTTTTCTTGAAGCATCAAACCGGTAGATTTTCAAGCTTATCATTCATGAATAAATTAATCAAATACCCACATCCAATTAATATTTATTTCCTCTTCGGATCTCCTGGCAGCCCACATTGGTTAACTCTCTAGTCAACTGAGTAGAGACTGGAAAAGGAAACATTACTGAGGGTATATATTGTAACTCCTCCCTCTAAGCATCTTTTTCATATCTCTAACAGTTGAGCCAAGGTACTAAAACAATCAGGTCACAAATGGCTTTATGACATACCAGAACCTTCTACGTATGGAGTAGGATTGGTCCTCCAATAGTGAAGAGGTAGAGATAAGAGAAGAGCCCAGTTCATTTAATAGTGTAGGTGCTCCTGAAGCATATCAATAAAGCTATAGGGCTACAGGATTCACCAACCATGGCAACATTACAAGATGCCTCAAGAAAAAAAATAATAAAGAATATTTAACTATGGAGACTATGAAGAAAGGGATTGAATTCCTCTGTGAGGCATCCTTGGATATGATTACCCCTTGAGCGCAGCCTCAACATAGTGTACAAGAATTGTTTAGTCACATTTCCCTTTGAGGGTTATTTACCCTCTAGTTACAAACTGATGATTGAGAAAGTCACAGGAAGTAAACTACATTATTTAACACAAGATCCTAAAAGGCCTTCTTCCTCTCATCAGCACTTCCTCTCATCAGCAAGGAAGAGAGAAGATATTGGCCTTGTAAACAGTATTCTAAGCAGTTTGTCAGTAATAGTGTTTATGTCTCTTTTTAATTGCACACAAATCGCCTTCGCATATTCAGACTTACTATTACCGTACATAAATAAATAACCACATGGACACCAATGTTAATTTGACAAAAAGGTTTTATTAAAACAATAATGGTGGTGGAGAGAGCAATGTGAGTCAGCTAACAAATAATAGCAACACCAAGCAGTTTATTGCCATCCGGCACTATCCACTGGTCCGAGGATATAATCCTTTACGATTGCCCGTTGCTAAATGTGGCATCAGATTGACTACACCCCTTCTGGACTCACAAACATGTGCCCACACAAAGCAGGTCACGGGGTCCTCCACTCAAAAGAACCAAGAATCAGATAACTTCGAAAGGGGTAGTGACCTGTGGCCAATCAGCATCGTATGAACTAATCGCTGACCGCAATGCTCTCCCGCCTACTGTGCCTCACCTGTAATAGGGAGAAAAGGTTTTGTTTGCAATACAGTAAAACAGGTACACATGGCGGAAGCATCGTATGAACTAATCGCTGACCGCAATGCTCTCCCGCCTACTGTGCCTCACCTGTAATAGGGAGAAAAGGTTTTGTTTGCAATACAGTAAAACAGGTACACATGGCGGGAGGGAGGTTTTTCGGTGCAACAAACAACGTGACCCAGTATCCACTGGGAGGAGAATATATAGAGAAACCTATAATGCCTATGTTATTAACGAGTAACATTATTTGAATAGTTTTTTTCATTCTGTGCATTCTTTAGTGAGTTCATACTCCACATATGTATTGTATGTATCCTGCAGTGTCTTGTCTATTAGAGCAGAGTAAACCCAAACCTGTAGTCATCACCAACGTATCTTCACATCCGCACCTTGATGACTTTGGGTGTATGGATATTGAACTTATGTGTGTTCTAAAGCAAAGGCTCAGTATACACACCTTAATGACTCAAGGCCATTATATCCATAATCAAAGCAATAGCTTTCTGCTCATTCCAGTGGCAGCCCATTTTCTCAGGTTTTCCATTCTAGGTTTCCACTTCCAGTTTGCATGCCTGGTAATGTTTGTTTATGGGCAACACTATCTTTATATGTATTAGACCATAGGGTCCTCCCTGCCTTAAGTGCCCCAGACCCATTAAAGTCTTAATCTAGCTCTGTCAACCGCCCATCTCCTACTAAATATTAGTGAAATAAGTGAAGATAATATAATTTGTGAAAATCGTGCATATTAAAAGTGTGAATTTTTTTTTTAAAATACCTTATAGTATACAACAGAGTATTATTGTTGGAAATACAATGAATTTTCTAATATGTTTCAAATAAATAAACTTATATCCTAATGGGATGGTGTAGTATCTAATTTATTCTTTTATAAAATTCAATATCCATTCTCATATCAGAGAAAAATGGTTGTTTATACAGATATTATCATATTAAATATTAGTTATAATATAATTTGTGATGATTATGTTTTATTGTTATTTTCCTTTAATAATCATGTATGACAATGTATATTGTAAGTAACCTTGTAATGTAATCTCAACATGTGCTTTGCTATTTGACATGAGTCTGAACCTATGCAAGTGTCAATAAACTTTTGAAATTAGCCTGAAAGAGATAGATGAGCATCTCTGAGGAATTTGTGGTATGCAGAGGATGTGGACCTGACCAGCCAAGCCGAACAAGCAGAGGTGAGAGCTCAGGTCCTGGGAACATTTCCGATCTCAGGACATCCCTAGCTCACTTCGAAATTCTTGTGACATTTGGGAGATCAATATGCTCTTATTGACAGCTAAACTCCAAAGGTGGGGAGTGGGAGTTATGTGGAAAAATGTTTAAAATCTTCTGCCTTAGACAATAACATGTGCATTTTCATGAGGGGGTCTATCAAGACTGAAATGTGTACTCTTTTTCAATTGTGCTCCCGCACACACATGCCAAGTCTTAACTAGTAAGTAGTGACTCTGGTTGTATTTCCTATTTTAGCTTCTGAAACTTATTTGTGCAACTGAATGTATGTCTAGTTATAAACTTTTTTGTAACTAAGCCTTGGAAACATTTTTCAGATGAAATAAATTTAATCTAGTGTGTTCTACCTGATTCTTTGTGAATTTTCAAAGCCCAGGGAGGCTCATGCTAGAGGTGTATATGATTTAAGTGTGAAACATTAATAAGTGGTTCTAGTGAACGTATGGACACCTAATAAATCCTTTGTTGTGGCAGAAAAGGTGTAATCATTGCTAAGTGACTAGGGTGACACCAATTACAGCCAGCTGTTCAGATTGCTGTATGTGGGACAGGCTGGGCGTTCGTGACATAATTGTCATGAATTCAGTCTTTATAGCCACTTTGTATTTTGTCAGGATGTATCACATTTATTGTGTATAGCAACGTCCAATGTGTTCATATCAATAATGAAGCATCTTATGTCATAATTCATTCAACTGCAGCTCTGAATTTGACATTTGATTATTACTATTCCCGTCTCCTAGCTTTCATAATTGCAACATTTCTTTGTGAGTGTACTATATATTAACATCAGAATTATCAGCTCCAATAGATCTGCTTAGACTTTATTCACATTTCCCCTCCTAATACAATTGCACTAGTTATTGCAGCTTAACTTTTACTAAACTAATTCACAATGACTCATTGTATTTCCACTCGTTTGCTATATTACGAACATTTTGTATCCAATTTCTTCTATTAAGGATACCTAAATGCTCTGTTTATAAGTGCCTAGATATGCTACACATATGCTACAGATTATCTAATGTGGCTAGAAGATATTGACGCTGCTACTGTCGGATTAAATGTGGTATTATAGGTTGTTACTATATACAGCTGGTGTCCATGACAATGTATTACTTGAAATATATGTTACAGCTTGACTTTATCTCGTTATCTGTTTTAATCAGTGTGTCAGTCAACCTCACATTCTGACCAAATTTACATCTAAAAGGTAATTTTACTTCAAAATACCCTTGCTGTTGCTTTGGAGTTTCCTTTTTTGTTCTTTTTGTGTCTTTTTTTAGTTTTTATTTTTCCTTTTTTTCTTTAACTTTTCCAGCATTTTTGTACTGTGGAATGGTTATGGTTTGGGCTTTCCAGACCACAGGTTCTGTAATTTATATCATTATGCCTAAATCTACTAAAATTAATATTTAAAAAAAATGCTAGTAATATTTCCATTAACATGAAGTATGTCTTTCGGGTAATTCATTGGTTCAAGTAATAATATCTTTAAATAACAGATGACTGACTAAGGATGAGTTGTAGGCTTACAGCAGGGTTGTTGACAAATGCTGACATTTACAGTCTAATAATAGCATTACAATGTAACCCTAAAGTGAGACTATTTTCTAAATTTACAAATAGAAGCAACATTCGGAGTGCCAAAGGCCAATAAGAGAGAACATTGAAGTGAATGTTAAAATAATGACAACAGTAGTAAATGGTGATGTAATGAGTAGATAAGGACATAGTTTAGGGACGTGGAGGTCCGGGAGAGCTACCCAAATTTTTTAAGTCTCGCAGAAATTCCGGGAGGGTAGGCAAGTATGCATCAAGAATTAAATTGCATTAGATGTGTGTGTCAGTATATAAACATTTTGTTCAGCAGAAAAGCATCTGAATTCTAAAGTGATTTAATTTCATTCCTAATTGTTTAATTATATTTAATATGCAAATTAAACACTACAGCTCAGGTCAGCAACAACGTCTATGAATCAGCAGCACTGGAAGCCTATTTTTAGAAAATACACAAAGTGACATGAATTAAACAATGTAATATTTAGCAGTGCAATATTAAGAGCACAGTATATTCAAAGGCACTGCAATCTATATCTGGCTCTGTATTTTTGACCTACGTGCTCATCCTGTCTCCTCCCTTCCCTTCAGCATAAGATCAAGAATCAAGATAATGCTCATCACTGACGTGCAAAACAAACTGTGTTTGTATACAGATCTTTGAGAAGGAAATAAATAAAGGTGATCAGTGGGAGAGAATTTACTTTGGACATTGACAAATAAAGTTTTCTCTACAATAAAAAAACAAACAAAAAACAAGTAATACATGCTTTCAACTGAAAGAGAACCAAACCAAAATGAACCAAAGTGACTTCAGAGCCAAATCTTAACCTGACTTTCCATTGTAAGTCTGTTAAAATGAAAACAAAAAAGGAGAAGTTTTGTATGCGAGGCCTTTGCTATGTTACCCTAATAATTTATATACAAATTCACATTATATTTGCCTTTTTTTTGTGCCTCTTTATTCAGTTCTTTCAAACCAATACATGAACAAAAGGGTTTCAGTATCATCTCTATGCAGATGATACACAAATTTATCTATCCTCTCCTGATCTCTCACCATCTTTGTTGTCTCGCGTTACTGACTGTCTCTCTGTCATTTCGTCTTTGATGTCCTCTCGCCAACTCAAACTCAGTCTTTCATAAACAGAATTAATAATATTCCCACCCACCAATAGAAGCTTCCTGCCTGACATTTCTATTTCTGTTGATAACATGAACATAAATCCCAACCCGCCAGATCGCTGTCTAGGTGTAATCCTTGACTCACAACTATCCTTTCTTCCCCACATCAACTATATATATATATACATCATGCTGCATACATCTAAAAAAACGTTTCCAGAATACGTACATATCTCACACAAGACACTGCAAAAACTTTAATTCATGCCCTCATCATCTCCTGCATCTACTATTGCAATTCCCTCCTTACTGGTCTTCCCAAAGTCAGACTTGAACCCCTACAATCTATTTTGCACACAGCGGCTAGATTGATTTTCCTTGCAAATCGTTCTTCCTCTGCTGAGTCACTCTTGTCAGTCTATAAATTGGTTTCCTGTTTTTCAAAGTATCCAATATAAAATTCTTCCATCAACATACAATGCCATCAACAAAATTGCATCAACAACATCTCAATTGTCTCAAAATATCTCCCAAATCGACACCTCTGTTCTGCACAAGATCTGCATCTCTTTCCCACTCTCAACACATCCTCCCATTCCCAGTTACAGGACTTTTTTTCGGCTGCACCGAAATGCTAATCGGGACTTTCAGTTGTTAACGATATCGCATTGGGAGATATTTTCTGTAGTATGTACCCAGCTTTACTGTGTGTGTATCTTCTCCTTAGTTGCTCATTGTTACAGGTGTGTCTTTTGCCCTGTTGGTGAATGTATTGTCAGTTCTGCTTGCTCACTTGATGCTGAATGTAAAAGCTGGTGAGGGAGTGTGTGTCTCTGGAGGATGTGAAAGAGAGAGCAACTGGAACTGCATGCACCAGCTTTAAAGGGCACATTCAGCATGCCGTGACTACAATGTCACCGCAAACATGTGGATACATTCCATTGCATTGGCACGTGCGCAATGTTGTCATCACAGATGCACTGATGCGTGCAATATAAAAGTGCAAATTTCATATGCATGCATGACTCGAAAGCATTAGAGCAAGCATTCTCTTGTTTGGACTCTTGTTCTGTTTGCACAGAGCACATGTAGCCTCCTCTCTGGGGGGTGAAAGCACACATTAGTGACATAGATATGTGAAGGGGAAGGGTAGGGATACACAACCCTCCCTTTACATTAGCAGAAAAGAGTGAAATTTAATACACCGGCTACAATTGGCATGCACCTATCTTATCAGTAACTGGCTGTCCTGTCTAGCTGGTAAGTAGGATCTCTGCTTGCCTCTGACACTCATAGATGTCTATAAAAGGTCATTAGCTGAGATCATTGCTGAGTGTAACTATTAAAGCCTACTGCAGCGGTTGCCAACCTATGGCTCTCGAGCTGAATGCAGCTCTTTGTGCTTTAAAAGTGGCGCCTGGCCGGGAGCACGACTGCAGCATAGTGCTCTGGGCGCAAGCAGGGGCAGAGTGGGACCTGGTCAGCTGTTCAACTGACTTTGAGCAGCTGTGTCATGTGACCTCCTTTGTACAATGCAGAGAGGTCACAGATAATTCAATCAGGGAAGAAGGAGGAGGAGAGAGTGTTGTGTTCTCTCCCTCCATCCTCTGCACGGGCTCCATCGGCTAAGGGTCATGTGAGATCTGATGCCATTTGGGGAGATCTGATTTAATGTGCTTTTATAACCAGTTATAGTTCTGTCTTCCAGTGTCTAACCTACTCCTGAGCTTTTATTGGTGTGAACCTTTGATCTGATTACCTGTCCCTGGATTCTGAACCTTTGCCTGTGAGCCTGACCCTGCTGGTATCTGACATCTCCTCCGGTGCTCTGTCCAGTCTGCAGATCGCTGGCCGGCCTCCGTTCCGACTGTTACCTCGTGTACCTGTGCGCAGCCATACCCGCATCTAATAGGGTTGAAACGCGTTGGCGGTTTTCCCGGAGACCGAGTGACCAGAGGCACACCTTTTGTGGTTTGGATTCCAAGCTGCAGCGTGACCATCTATACATTGGAATCCTCTACAGGCTGTTTACACAGAGTCATCCGGTACGGGACTTTTATATTATTGGATTCAGCAATACATGTGTGTTATCCGGTTTTATTGTTTTTATTTGTGCTATTGGAATTAAATTTATACTTTGGGGTAATGCACGAAGTTGCCTTCGTTTGCTTTTCTTTTCATATTCCGTGCCTCATCAGTGTTTTGGAGTGAGTTTCATATGTTCCCACATGAGGAGGGTGATGTTTGATCTGATAAGCGCATACCATCTTTTGGAGATGTAAGCATACACCCGAGAGGGGATTTGAGGAGAAGAAATCACGAGTGCGGTGCTTTGAGGAGAATTACATATTTAGAACTTTTTCACACACTATCAATCCGGTGGTGGACTTATAGCATTGCATTTATTTTTACATATTATGCTATGTGGTTTTGTATGTTTTTGTGTTTCCATACATGTATGCGTCTCATGTGGTGGTGGCATTGAGTTCTAAGTAGAAGACACCATCTGGCCATGAATAGGATATTTTGATTGTGATTATATATGGGCATAAACAGAAGCGCCAGTGTATGTACTTATTTTACCTTGTATATCCACACAGATAAGGCCATAGTCGGGAATTGAACTCAGTGCTGTGAGGCAGAAGTGCTAACCACTAAGCTACCCATGAAATATATATATATATATATACATCCCTGCTAATCTACAATATGTATATACATTTTACTATACAAACATAATTGGTGCTATCACATCTATACTAGGTAACTGGATAGACCTAAATCTTTCCCTGCTTGGTAGCAATGCTGTTATTAAAACTGGATTGTTTCTGAAGCTTACCTACCCGTTGCAGATGCTCCCTGTCAGTATGTCCACAGCAGAAGCGGGTCAATGAACCAAAATGTTGTCTAACTTTCTATGGAGAAATTGTAAACCTAGAATCACTAAATCAAAATTACACTTGGATAGAAAGCACAAAGGCAACGGCGTTTCTCTGACATTATGGATTTTGCTCGCTCTATGGATTTTCCCTATTCTGCTATGCCTCAGGATTTTTATGTTAGTTTAGAACTGGAAGGGGAACTTTTTGCACACTTCTCCCCAGCTGCCCTGCTTCATACTCCTACACACCTTCTTCCCCCCACGGTGGAGATAATATTTTGTTCCGTGACACATTTCATGCATTGTGTGCGATTACTAAAAAAAAAAATGGAGCGGATTCCTGTGATTATAATACCATATGGGGTAACCCTGCCTTTGAACCTAGGCTGTCCAACAAAACTTTCTGGAATGGAAATGTGAGGGTATCTCCTCTATCAGAGATGTGTTTGACCCTGGTGGTTCTTTGTATTCTTTTCAACAAGTTTCTCATAAACTTTCTTTAAATAATAAATCATTTTACATTTATCATTTTATCATGACTGTGTCACAACAAGTCTAAATGGTTGGTGCCAGATGCCTTGGATAAGTTGCCGCATTTTCTAAAAACTAACAAATTCAGAATCCGATTTTCATATCAGGATCTCTTATACTGTTATGATACCAGACTTTGGAAACACACGCTCCAAAATTGGTGTCTTGATATTCCCTCCATTACCAGCCTTATTACATTACTGACTTATCATGATAAAATCCTGAAATGTCTAACTTCAGCAAAGTTGCAGGAAATACATATTAATATGATCCATCAAGGCTATATTTCAAAGACACAAAGAAAATATTTTGTGCCTGATGAACAAAATTCTGCCACCTTTAATCCAAATTTTTGGGAATGTTGGAAAATATTCCCTTTTGGAACAAGATCCTAGCCCCTTCTCACTGCTTTTATGAAATTTCGATGTGTGGAAAGATAGCTTACCTCATATTAATATCAAACCGATCTTAATAGTCATAATAACATTTTCTAAAAAAAACAATTCTAAGCAACTGGACATGCTCTGCTCCCCCCTTTCTAAACGAAGTAAAAACAGAATTATTGGAAATTCTTTTCTTTGATAGACGTGCAGCTTTTCCAGACTTCTTAAATTTTACTCTAAGTTGGATCCTTACATAGAATTGTTACCCAAAGCTAAGCAAGATAATATCCTAAAAGTGTTTGACTCCACCACCTGGTTCCTATATAGGCAATTGGAAACATTGGACGTTTAGAGACCCCCACTACCTGTATGTCCTTAGGCACCTTATATGTATGATATCAATCAATAATGGGGGGGTTCTTTTTGCATCACATGTTCTGTGGTAGTTTTCTTGCCTCCCCGTTGGCTTACTGTATTCCTGTACTTATAGTATATATCTTGTGTTACTTCGTTCTCCTCACCGTCCACTTGTACCAAAAGATGACAGTAACTTATATTTGATGTGGGCTGCATATTTACTTGATTCTACACCTAAGTGTAGTCGTTCCACTTGTATTATTACTCGAGGTGTAGCGCTCATTCTTTTGCCTTTCGATTGTTCTACAATGTTTTTGTTTTGTTTTTTGAGTTTTTGTACAACAATTTATGAGTACTTCCCAAATAGTGATACTTCAAATATTACTGTGTTTTCATATCATCCTGTCCATACTTTATATATATCTATTCGGTGTTATATCTTTTGTCAACAATACTTCCTTTATTATGTAATCACTTATCAGAGAACTGTTAGCTAATTGTTTAATGTTTTATGTTTGAAAATGAATATACAAGTTGTTTTAACAAAAGCAATTATTACAAGATCCTAAAAGATAATTTAAAACAACTTTTTGTCACCCATTTCAGAAAATACATTAAGAAAACATACTGGGCCCGATTTATATGACTCAATTCCTACACTGGTTAGTATAATGTCAAAAACTACAGCATAATGTGAGCAATTCGCTAGCTAGACATTCTGGGACTCATTATGGAAAGGAAAGCAAAAAAAAGGAGTAACTTTGCACCTTGACAAAACCATGTTGCATTGAAGGGGGTGTAAATTTAAAATATGTTGGCAGATTTATAGTTGGGGTAAGAAATGTCATAGATCAACTTTAAATTTCAGTGTAAAAATAAAGCTATCAAGTTTTGGGTGCTACATGAAAAAAACAGCCAGTATTTAACGTATGTGCAAAATAATAAACTACTTTGCACCCCTTGCATTGTAACATGGTTTGTCCAGGAGAAAACATATTCCTTTTTTTGCCTTACTTTCCGTAATGAACCAGGCCCACCATATCCCAATTTTATCGAGGCCACCACAATGCTAATTCTAAAACAAACAAAAAATGCTGAATTAATCACATCCTACAAATCTATTACACTTCTGAATCAAGACTACAAACGTCTGCACAGTTTTTGTCACGCCCATTTTTCATGTGTGGTGCACTGGTTGAAAAACCTGGTCCACATACTTGTGTTTCCTCCCCCAGGCTAAAAGTTACCAGCCAACGCCTGCATATAATACATTTCAATATGGATGACAGAACACCACAAATAAACTCCAGTTTACTACTGATCTGTCAATGTGTAGCAGGCGCGGATCTAGAAATTTTATTTTAGGGAGTGGCGATCTAGTCCCCTCCCCCTTTTTCAGTTCTATCAGTAGTAGGCTGTCTGTGGCCGCACACTATGTTCAGGTCCGTGTTGGAAGAGACAAGCAGTCAGTATGCTGCCCGGGTGAACAATCAGAGCGGACAGACAGGATTATCTGTCAGCCGCTCAGCCGTCATGGACCTCCCCCCTGGATCCGCCACTGATGTGAAGATGCTTTTGCTTGGTAATCTTTGTTTGAGTGCTTTTATGCTCTATTACTCTTAAATTATATTCTGCCGTTTCTATATATTCCAAATTACTTCTGCCTTTCCTACTTTATTTTTCCATCCTTCCCATGTGTACCTGGTGGTCCTGTGTCTCCAGTGTGCCACGGTACAACCCTGCTGGTAGTGGGTGTGGAAGAGACGAGAACAGCTGGGATACTTGCGCATTTCAAGGTTTCAAAGTTTGCAGTCAGAGAATATGTGCCAGACATACACACTAGGCCCAATTAAGTCTGAAGCAAATTAAACTAGCAGTATGGCTTTGGACCATGAGAAGAAACCAGCGCACCCAGATGAAACCCACATAAACTCAGGGAGAACTTGCAAAAATTCTGCTCCAATTTGTTTGTGTTACTTTGAGCAATAAGTAGTTTTTATGGTATTGTAGGAATGTTTTAAAAGGTTTTCTAAAGATAATAGCAGTACACCAGGAATGTTATGTGGAAGTTTCCTGGAGATTATTATATAGAGAAATAAATGACATCACCCACTACTTATCAGCTTCTCCCATGCTTCAGGAGAGATCTGTGATCACACAGCAGAAATAAACAACTGTGAGAAATTTTCTGGTGATGTTTAGGTCAAAGGTCTACTCTGCTCATTCTGCTCAGTGTTCCTCATTTCATAAACTCTCCCTTATGTGAATTGTCTGAAGCTGAAAAATGTTGACATCCAAGCATTTCCTCATTCTTCATCTCATTATACAAAGCCAAAGAAACTAAAAGTGAAATCCAAACAGTGCAGCAGGGATGTCACTTCCTGTGATGTAAGGAAACAAGGAAATATATTGCTTTCCTATTTATTTCCCCAACACTGTGGTCACCCAGGGTTGAAAAGTTAGTCATCTTTCCCTGGCATTTCCAGGTCTGTAACAAAACAGAGGACCTGGTTCATTAAGGAAAATAAGGCAAAAAAGGAGTAAGAATTCTCCTGGACAAAGCATGTTACAATGCAAGGGGTGCGAATTAGTTTATTATTTCACACATAAGTTAAAAACATTGCTGCTTTTTCCTGTAACATACAAGTAAGTACTTGATAGCTTTATTTTTACACTGAAATTTAAAGTTGATCTATGACGTTCCTTACCCCAACTATAAATCTGCCAACACATTTTAAATTTACACCCCCTTCAAAGCAAGATGGTTTTGCCAAGGTGCCAAGTTACTCCTATTTTTTGCTTTCCTTTTCATAATGAGTCAGGCCCAGAATGTCTAGCTAGTGAACTGCTCACATTATACCATAGTTGCCTACTGTCCCAGAATGTCCGGGGGACTCCCGAATTTGTCCCGGACTCCCGGGAAAGCGAGCCAACCTCCCGATTCTTATTTTCCACAATAGTAAAGGGGTGGTGGCGGGGTTTAGGACACGAATCACGTGGCGTCATGGCCACGCCCTCTGCTGTAAGTAGCCGGGAACCATGATTGATGTCTCCGGGGCGGGGCCAATTCACGTGCCCAGTCGGGCCCCGTCTCCAACATGCCCACCTCCCCCTGATCTTCCAGAGGAGTCCTTGCCAATGTAGGCAAGTATGCATTATGCTGTAGTTTTTGACATTATACTAACCAGTGTAGGAATTGAGTCATATCTGTAACCAGCAGTGGATTGAGGGAGACGATTGGGTTGATCACCCCTTTAGCACTGCATATAATTAGAAACAGGACTTGCGGCTATTAAGCAAACAGCAGCTTTGTTATTATGGCAGAAGACACACAATCCCACACAAGATTGATGAAAAATAAAACACATTTAATTTAACCACCAGGAGCTTTACAGCAACTAACAAAACAATCCTGCTAAATAGTAAAGGTCCACGACAACCAAGTAATATTACCAGCTTTTAGCACCCTCCTGGTACTTGAACTTGCAAAAAAAGTGTAATGGCAGTCCAGTGATCTAATGTATGCACAGATTTGTTCATATCCTCCAAACTGCTGCTAATATAAGGCAGTACCAGACCCAAAAGTCTCATTGATTTAAGCGGACCCATAACCTGAATGCAAGAGATATTACATGGTGGCAACCAACTGCCTCAAACTGTACAGCTATCCATAATTCTTCTCACATGAATCAGCCTGATTGGACTTTGACCAAAGCCTCATCTCCCCATAAAATCCTATTCTTCTGGGGTGGGTCAACTTAGCTGGTGACCGGTGGATGTTGGAGTGCCATTGGCTAAGGTACTTGGAGATGGGCTCAATTGGATAGGGGCACGGTGAAGGGAACCATCCTGGTCCTCCACTGGGATGGCTCGGTTGGAGACCTGGGTACAATAAGACAGCTAAAATAGGGACAAAGGGACAAAACTAGAAAGTGCAGGATACAGGGAAGATAAGCCTAGAAGGCAAAATGTGACCACACCAAATATTTATTTGATTTAGATTTCTCTTTTGTTCATTCACTTTGCATTTTGTTAATTAATAAAAATAAACTATTAACACTTCTATTTTTGAAAGTATTCTTACTTTGCAGCATTTTTTCCACACCTGCCTAAAATTTTTGCACAGTATTGTATATATATGAGATGTGCTCTGACCTCCGTGTTTTAGTTTTGGATGTGGTTTGGTTCTAAAACGTGTTTGTGTTATGGTTTTGTAACTGATTTTGCTTAAAAGTTGCAAACGGTTTTGGTTTTTCATCTGGATTTAATTAAATATTGTGAAAAATAAATGACCTTTGAGCTGTTTTTGCACCTATATTACTATTTAGAGCATTGACATTCTTTTGCAGTCATTGCCAGTCTATTTTACTATGATCCCTTTACAACTGTCCCAATTGTCACCAAATTTTGGCCAATGACTGCAGTCAGCTGTCTTCATGAAGGCTTTTGTAATTTTGCCATTGTTGCATTTGCTTTCTTCCATTGAATTCCAAAAATAATTAATCAGTCTATAAGGCTCTCTAAATCCATCACTTAGCATAAATCGTCAACCATCATATTTCCATATCTACATGTATTCTTTGCCAGGGCCAAAATCTATACCCTTAATGTCCAGTATGTGGACTTTCATTTGCACTGGACTGTCTCTGCTTCAAGTCTCGGGCAGTCCCCTTTACCCCGGGATTGGATAACGCTCCCCCCGAGGGACTGATTCTTCAGCCCACCCAATACATATATACGAGTTCCCTTGCTTGATTCAGAAGGGCAGCATTACGGCACAAATCTACCTTTCTCTTAACTCCATTCTTGGCTAAAGATGAATACTCTGCCCATTGAGAAGTGCATAGTACTAGTCTTTGAAGCTTTTGGTATGGGTGTAGGCCACCTTCGTCTATTTACTTTAATAAATGTCTAACTCTATTTATTCATACCACTGTCCATCCAATGACCTCTGCCTGTTACTGTAGCTTCACTGTCAATGATTGATGCCCTGTAACACTCAAAATGTATTGTGTGCATAGTCTTTGAAGTTTTGTAATGTGGGTGCAGGCCACCTTCATCTATCATCATCAACATTTATTTATATAGCGCCAAGGTATTTGAAAGCTCCAACCTTGGCTAACGATGAATGCTCTGCCCATCGAGAAGTGCATAGTACAAGTCTTTGAAGTTTTAGTTATGAGTGCAGGCCATATTTGTCTATCATCACCATTTATTTAAATAGCGACAGCAAATTATGTAGCGCTTTACAATTGGTTATCTATTTGTCTAAATATCTACTGATGCCTCTGTCCATCTAATGGCATTTGATTGTTACTTTGTCTTAACTCTCCATGATGCATGCTTAACCATCCATGATTTCTTATCTCTCCATGATGCATGCTGTCTAACATTCTAAATTTAGTGTGTGCATAGCGTTTCAACATTTTTATCTCTTGCATCTTACTGTGATGATTATGTAGCATATGTCTCAGTTGTGTTCCCTCACACATGCTTCTTTATGTGGTTTTAGAAAAGTCTTAACTAGCAAGTGTTGACTATGGTTTTATTTCCTATTTTATTTCTGAAACTTATTTGAGCAACTTATTGCATGGCTTGTTATTAACTTTATGTGACTAAGCCTTGGAAACATTTTTCAAATTAAATACATTTAATCTAGTGTATTCTCCGTGATAATATTGTGAATTTACAATGCCAAGGGAGGCTCATGCTACATGTATATGTGATTTAATTGTGAAACATTAATAAGTGGTTTTGGTGAAAGTAAGGTCAGCATAGTAATTCCTTTGTGGTGGCAGAAAAGTTGTATTCATTAGTAAGTGACTAAGGTGACGCCAATCACAGCAAGCTGTTCAGATTGCTGTATATGAGACAGGCTGGGCGTTCGTGACACTTACATTATATTTTTTTTGTTGTTTAATTCATCTAATAGGCTTGCTTCAGTTGGTGGCATGACAGGTGACATTTTTTTGCAGCCGCTGAAAGTCAAAAATGCCTAGCAACAAACCTCATACACAAACACCCTTTTTTCATAGAGATGTCACTGAATTCCCTTTGAAAATTTTGAAATAATGCAGAATAGAAAAAGTTTAAAATATATAGGGTTTCTTTGGAGTGTGCAGCTGCATTGACACTCCCACACAAACACCCTTTTATTAAAATATAGATGTCACTGAATAACCTTTTAAACATTGACAAGTATTGCAAAATAGAAAAACATTTAGAATACATAGCATTTTTTGGGGTGTGCAGCTGCATTGACACTCACACACTAAGTTTTTTTCAAAATTAATAACGGCGGATGTAAAGTCCCTCTATACCAGTGGTTTCCAAACTTTTGCAGTTCACGGCACCCTTAGAGTCTCCATAATTATTTCAAGGCACCCTCTGCATCCACACTCTCTGTTCCCCATCTGCATCAACACTCTCTGTGCTCCCTGCCGGTTAGGTAATTTTTTTTTTGTTTCTTTTTTCCCCTTCCTGTCCACAGCACCCCTGGGAGCCACGGCGCACAGTTTGGGAACCTAGGCTCTATACCATTATTAGTCATACCGAAGGGATAGAAGTGGTTAATATTTTTTGAAAAAATCATCTGTTAAACAGAAATTGAAATCCTTAATCATAGAAAGTATAGAGATTATTCTCAAAAATAATTATTTTTGGTATGATGCAGATTTTTTTTATTCAATTAACCGGTACAGCGATGGGAGTCAGGTTCGCCCCAAGTTATGCTAACATCTTTATGGGGTGGTGGGAGGAGACACATGGTTGGATTGAGCCTACTGTAGGGGAGAACCTGGTTCTTTGGTAACGGTTTATACATTACATTTTCTTTATTTGGGGGGGTGATCAGCAATCTCTGGATGAGTTTTGCACCAAGTTGAACTCCAATAGGTTGAATATTGAATTGACATACAGTACTAGTAGGTCCCTAGTACACTTTTATTATTAAAACATCTTCATTAAAAATAGTTTTCTTTGCACAAGGAATTTTAGTAAACCCACTGATTGTAATGCTTATTTCACCAAGGATAGCAACCATTTTGCAAAGTGGTTAGATAATATACCACTTGGCCAGTTTCAATGGATCCGAAGAAACTGTACGCAGATCGAGAGCTATAAAGATCAAGCGCAGATTATAAAGAAGCAATTTATTTCAAAGGGCTACAAAGAAGGAGTGTTAGATGAAATTATTAATAAGGTTGAAAATCTAGACAGGAAGGAATTACTTATTCCCAGGAAAAAAGGGGACAATTTGAAGAAATTCACAAAAAAGTTTCCTTTGTCACGCAATATAATTCTGATTATAAACTAATAGAAAAAATTATAAAGAAATATTGGCCAGTTCTCATTCGATACCCAGGCCTTAAAGAGGTTATAGGCGCCCACCCTCAGTTTGCATACAAAAAGGACCAACTAGTTTGTAGCTATATCCCAAAGCCTATTGGTAATAACATTGTATCCAAAGGTTTTTATAGGTGTGGTACCTGTGTAATGTGTAGAAGTATATCTAGCACTTTAACTCGAGTGCAGGAAGTAAAAGCCTCAGCCACCAATTTTATACATAGTATTAAAGATTTTATTACATGTAATTCGAACAATTCCATGTATATTTTAGAATGTAGCTGTAAGAAGCAATATATAGGCCGAATCTCAAGCCGGCTAAGAGAGAAATGGGCAGAACACCTACGAAATATTAAAAGGGTTATCCTTTACACACATTATCGGCTCATTTTAAAGAGGTACACGTAAAGAGGTACATGTAAAAAGGTACATAAATGTAATGTTTATTCTATTACTTCTTTATGTGATCTTAGAAAAGTGAGAAGAGATTTGAGAAAAAAAAGGATACAGGTACTTCTCTAGCAAAAGCTGAAATGCAATTGATTTATCAGTTTGGCACTGTGATCCCCAATGGGTTAAATAAAGAATTTGAATTAAAATGGTTTCTTTAAGTATTGAAGTCTTTCCTTCATATCCATATTTATATGTTAGGGGGTCCTTCATCTTTACTTAGCTTTAGTTGTGGCTCTGTTGACTTTGTATCGGTATTGCAAAGGTTGAGAGTTCAAATCCTGTTGAAGTGCAGAGAAGGAAGGGAAAATATTGTCCTTTATCTCTTTTTTCTTTTATTACATTTGCATTAATTTTGTGTGCTTGGATACATGTTTTATTGTTTGTATTATACAGATGTACATATGTGCAATACATATTATGTATTATATGTAAATGTTCATCCATTTTAGACTGTTTGTATATAAATAATTGTGAATGGACATGAGACATACCTTTATAAAGAACTTGATTCGAAACGCGTTGGTGTGAGTGGGGATCGCAGAGCAGCTGTAACAGTTCCGTGTGAGCAGAGGAAGCCATCTCCGACTCTGGTTGTATAACATCCTATCTGCAGAAGTTGACGTTTTTCTACATGCTATAACATCTTTATATCCAGGGTAAGCACATACCCTGAAGGGACTGGATCCTGATCTTAAAGATTGACAATTTTAATGTTTTTATGTGTTTTAAGCCAGATATATCTGAACTAAAGAAGAGTAGTATCTATAGAGAAGTGTATTTATTGTATCAGGGGTAGTGATAGGGAAAGATAGGGATCAGAGACTAAGATATATTGTGAACATCTGCACTAAACCACAAAATTTACTTCAGACAAGTGACATTCTGTGAAGTACAGAGGAGAGATAGCTCACTGCAGGACTGGGCCTGTGTAATAGGACGAAAAAAGAAGGGAAGTGTGTACAAGCCTAACTTCTTAAAGTCATATTCCACCGGGATAAAGACATTAATTTCCTAATAAGTGTCACGAGCCGCAGCGGTACTCACGGCTGCCGCGGCTCGCTTCGGGTTCCCTCTGGTGTCCCGGCCGTCACCTTGACGACCAGGACGTCATCTGCGCTTCCTGCCCTGCCGAGCGCGTCTTCTGTAGCGCTGCGTCCCGGCAGTGCTGGGAGCCGGGCGCATGCGTGTAATGAACAGCGGTGGGTTAATTAAGGAGGGGGGCTTGGCCAGCAATTATTACCCACCTGTGGGCTTGCTCCAGAGCTGGGCTCTGATTGGTGGCCATCAATATTTAAGGCAATGAGATCTGCAGCCTCACTGCCGGTTATAGCTTTTCTGCCACAGTCCTGCTGACCTGCTTTATCCTGATACCTGCTTTCGTTCCTGTCCCTGTCCCATGGACACTCTATTGGATTTCTCGTGCATGACCCCTTGCCTGGATTTGGACCTTGCTCGTGTTTCTCGTGACCCTGACCTTCTTGCCTGTATCTGGACCTAGCTACCGTACCTGTGACCCTTGACCTCGGCTTGTGTATTGGATTCCCTGTCTGCTGCCGGCCCTCGACCCTTGCCTGGACTTTACTCCGCTTTCCTGGGTTCTCCCTAGTCGGTACGCACTTCACGACCCTCTGCTAGTCTGCGGCCAAGTCTGTCCCCACCACTAGGGGCTCCAGTGAACACCTGACTGGCAGATCAGGCTCCGGGTTGTGCTGTACCGGCTAGAGGGGTTCCTAACAATAAGACCACTTAAAAGCATTTTATTGTTAATTATGCATATGTTGATGTTAAGTTCTGTAGATATGTGTTGAGTTTAGAATGTGCTATTGCTAAACTTTATTGCAGTTGGAGAATAATTGCAAGTAAACATTTAAAGTAGAGGTACCTCTTAGCTAGAAAGTTTAAGGTATTGTATTAAATTCTTGTAAATTCACTATATTTTATCTGTTTCAAATGGATACTTTTAAAATACAGTTTATATACGAGATATTCTGTTTTGGTATATATAAAGTGTAATTAGACATGAAAATCCTTTGAGAGCAAGCGCCCAATCAACAAAAGTGCCGGCGTGGCTTTCAATTACCAATTTGGCTATTGTTGTCTCTTTCTGTGTGTACCTGTGGTTTTGTTAGTAGGAGGCTGAGGGTTCCTTGGTCTTGGTTTTGCCCAAAAATCTGAAAAGGTTTTGGCTTTGGATCTGAATTTATTTGAAAAATAGGTAAAATTATGAGATTTTGAGCTATTTTTGCTCATATATTACTATATATAGCTTTCACATTCATTTACAGTTTATTTTCTAATGATCTATTCACAGTTGTCCAAATTTTCACTAATTTTGGCCATTGTCTGCAGCGAGCTGGCTGGCTAAAATTAGTGACAGAGCAGCAGCAAAGACACATGGCAGTTTACTAAACATTGCAATCACAATTTCTTTTAATTCAATTCCATACTTCACATTCTAAGTTGACGTTTCGGTCCAACATTTGGACCTTTGTCAAGACAACCACATAGAATAACAGAAAAGACAGATATTAATAAAACATGTAGTTACCTGACTCCTTATGCAATCCCAGACTGTATTCAGTTGCAGCTCATGATTCATCAAAAAGTGAAAGTCTGCACATATTTGCAAAATATATGAGACAATGGTTCCCTTGCATCCTCTATGAGGCATGCCAGACAATATGCATACCACTCTGGAATCAGAATCGGATGTCTCAAACCTGAAAGTGCCAACACTAGAAGTACACAGACAAGTTTTCACTTTAAAAACCAAACACAGCGATTCTTAGGTGAGTCACTGGGACAACTGCCTAGCAGGTATGTATAACCTATGAGAACCTAAGACATTTATCAAGGAGGTACAAAAACACATCTCCACTATCAAATGCACACTCCAGCGGCATGTATATATCATAACAGTAAACAGCAGCTGGAGATGCAAAAATACATTGATGCTGAGAAGATGAAGGAGCAGAAGCGGAAATTCATGGAGATGGAGAAGCAGAAGGAGGAGGCCCGGAGGTGATTTAGCCTGGAATTACTCCATGTATAGTGTAGAAATGGCTTTCATGTACAGAAGTGTGCTGCCATTGCTTGTAGACATAATCCCATTCATGATCCACGTTTTAGATCAGAGAGTGGGAGCCAGAAGCTCTCCGAACATTAAGCTCTAGAATCTAGATGGTGAAGTTCAGCAACCATGGTTAAACCACAAGTTGTTGAAGGGCTCATATATACAGGAGTATTCCCTGCAGCTGTGGTGTGTTAACTCAGCGCTGTGTTCATCGCGTGGTTAATGCAACTCTACCAGAACTAAGGGCTATTAATCCCTACAAAGCAAGTGCTAAAGAAAGCGCTTGTGTGTTCTCTCAGAACGTTCTTCAAAAGGCTTAATGAATTCTATCTGCGCCGCCAGTTATTACTATTATCCATCTATACATACACCATATACAATATATTTGCACTGTTTCTGCAGTTGTCAATTTGTAACGAAACTCACTGTTTATGCCTCCATATGAAACAGTTCCATAAGAGGTTTCCCAACAAACCACATCAATTTGTTAATTAGCCAAAAATCTTTTAAAAAAATAAAAAAAAATAAAAAAAAATATATAAAAAATAATTGAAAAAGTATAAAAAATATTATAGAGCAATATATTCTTGCAGTCCCAAAATAGAGGACCTGCCATTTCTATTACTACATTCATTATTTCTGTAGTTCCAAAAAATAGGAACTGCCAGTTATATTACTACGGTCATTGTTTGTGTAGTTCCAAAAAATAGGAACTGCCAGTTCTATTACTACGGTCATTGTTTGTGTAGTTCCAAAAAATAAGAACTGCCAGTTCTATTACTACGGTCATTGTTTGTGTAGTTCCAAAAAATAGGAAATGCCATTTCTATTACTACGGTCATTGTTTGTGTAGTTCCAAAAAATAGGAACTGCCAGTTCTATTACTACGTTCATTCTTTGTGTAGTTCCAAAAAATTGGAACTGCCAGTTCTATTACTACGGTCATTGTTTGTGTAGTTCCAAAAAATAGGAACTGCCAGTTCTATTACTACGGTCATTGTTTGTGTAGGTCCTAAAAAATAGGAACTGCCACTTCTATTACTACGGTCATTGTTTGTGTAGTTCCAAAAAATAGGAACTGCCAGTTCTATTACTATAGTCATTGTTTGTGTAGTTCCAAAAAATAGGAACTGCCAGTTCTATTACTACGGTCATTGTTTGTGTAGTTCCAAAAAATAGGAACTGCCAGTTATATTACTACGTTCATTATTTCTGTAGTTCCAAAAAATAGGAACTGCCAGTTCTATTACTACGGTCATTGTTTGTGTAGTTCCAAAAAATAGGAACTGCCAGTTCTATTACTACGGTCATTGTTTGTGTAGTTCCAAAAAATAGGAACTGCCAGTTCTATTACTACGGTCATTGTTTGTGTAGTTCCAAAAAATAGGAACTGCCATTTCTATTACTACGGTCATTGTTTGTGTAGTTCCAAAAAATAGGAACTGCCATTTCTATTACTATGTTCTTTGTTTTTATAGTTCCATAAAATAGGAACTGCCATTTCTATTACTACGTTCTTTTTTTCTGTAGTTCCAAAAAAGGGGAACTGCCATTTCTATTACTATGTTCTTTGTTTTTATAGTTCCAAAAAAGGGGAACTGCCATTTCTATTACTATGTTCTTTGTTTTTATAGTTCTATAAAAGAGGAACTGCCATTTCTATTACTACGTTCTTTTTTTCTGTAGTTCCAAAAAAGGGAAACTGCCATTTCTATTACTATGTTCTTTGTTTTTATAGTTCCATAAAAGAGGAACTGCCATTTCTATTACTACGTTCTTTTTTTCTGTAGTTCCAAAAAAGGGGAACTGCCATTTCTATTACTATGTTCTTTGTTTTTATAGTTCCATAAAAGAGGAACTGCCATTTCTATTACTACGTTCTTTTTTTCTGTAGTTCCAAAAAAGGGGAACTGCCATTTCTATTACTATGTTCTTTGTTTTTATACTTCCATAAAAGAGGAACTGCCATTTCTATTGCTACGTTCTTTTTTTCTGTAGTTCCAAAAAAGGGGAACTGCCATTTCTATTACTATGTTCTTTGTTTTTATAGTTCCAAAAAAGAGGAACTGCCATTTCTGTTACTACGTTCTTTGTTTCTGTAGTTCCAAAAAAGGGGAACTGCCATTTTTAATACTATGTTCTTTGTTTTTATCTGTGCAGTGGAATTCAGACCAGTTGAGGGTGATATATCGTGGCCCCGGTACCAAATTGGGTAAAGGGGCCACTCCACTACGCAGTCCAGATAGATGCGTATCAACTACATTCAGTGTTGGGTCCAAATCCAAAATTAATGAAAATGACCTGTCATCGTCAAAAACAAGAGGTATTGACGCGCTCGAACTCCACCCTCTATATGCTGCAGAGGATGTAGAAGCAGGCAGCTGTGCAGTGGAACTGAGACCATTTGAAGGCGGAGGTATTGTGGCCCCGGTACCAAATTGGGTACCGGGCCCATTCCACTACGCAGTCCAGAAAGCTAACTCGGTGCAACGTTTTGGACTAAAAAGAATATTGTGAGGTGTGAGGTGTTCAGAATAGACTGGAAATGAGTGGAAATGATTGTTATTGAATGTTATTGAGGTTAATAATAGCGTAGGAGTGGAAAACAACAAAAAAAACAGGATTTTAGTGCTTTTTATGCTTTTTAAAAAATAAATCAGAACCCAAAACCCGAAATCAGAACCAAAACCTTTCATCAGGTGTTTTGGCAAAACAAATCAGAACCCAAAACCTCAAGCTAATCAGAACCCAAAACACAAAACACTAAAAGTGCCCGGTGCACACCCCTAGTGTGGACACGGGTAAAGATTTGTATTTACAGTCACATAACTGTACACCGGTGTGATTTGTGTACATGTATCAATGTAAATAGGGTCTGTTTCTATGTACAGTTAATTCTTTCCCTGCATTGTTATGGGTAGGACTACACTAATATGTGTAAGCTGTATTAAATTATACAATATATTTATTTATATTCATGTTTATTGCCAGGTTCACTCTTGTGTGTCACTAACGCTCCACTGTGAACTCCATCTCTCTGCACTGTAGATTAACCCTTGCTCAACATAACTAGTCAGGATTGCAACTGTGTTTCTGGTTCTTTATGACAATGTTAATGAACCATGGAACTGAACTGATGATTGCTACTAAATCTATATTGCATGAAGCAAAATGTAATGCTGTGAGCATAAATGGGGTAATTATCTCTATGGCAATCAGCAGCATGGGGTCTGCTCATGAGGGCAGTATGACATGAGTTAACATACCTGTCATGCATGTTTGCTATGTGTGTTATGTTTAAAACCGACACAGCATCAGAATCTGTCCTCAACGACAACTGGCCACGTGTCATTTGTTAGCAGCACAATACCAGGTTCTGACATTGTATCAACTTCATCAACCTTTGCTTTTTGCGTATTAAGATGATGATGAAGGGATTTGAAACAAGTTCAAATAGTTCTGTGGCATCAATAATTCAATAGGTTTTGCCAGCAAAACGGAGTAATTTATGTGTATCATTGTCACATTCCTATATAGTTTCCCCATTGAGTTTTCAACAGGCACACCTGATATCCGCTAACAGATTTGAAAGGCGTTTATTGAATAACTGTGTCTTCTTCTTGGCTGTTGACCCATACAGATGTCTTTACAGCGTGCTCTTAAATCATATTGTAAACCTGATACTTGTTTTGATTTAGTTCAAGATGCAAAGTTTGTCAGGATAACTACATAATTTGTGGGCTCCACCAAAGGCTTATTGTCCCGTGTCTCTGTAATTTTCACACTGGGTCAATTACAGACATTCATGAGTCAAACAATGTTTATTCAAGAATGGTATGTCGGTATTTGAATAAGTGAGTTTTCCTTTCGAACACTTGCCCATACAGACATCTGTACCATGTGTACTTAAATCATGTTTAAAACCTAGTGTTTTGCTTTTATATAAGACTGCTTACAATTTGTGCATTTGTTGATTCTAATACTGTGAATGCCAGACTTTACCTTTTTCTGGATGGCTGGAGACTGATAGAAATGTCCCTCTGCGATCCTGCTTGATGCACAGATATGGGGACAATGAAGGAGGTCCGTAAGGTAGTTGACTGTTTTGTTTGATTTTCTGTGCATTGTTCTGGATTCGTGTGTAGCAACCAACGTTAAATTATTAATTGTTTTAGATATAAATGACGAGAGCATACCAAGTGATGAATAAGAGAAGATTGCATACAAAATGTTGAGTATCAGAAGATCTACCAGGGTTAGGGATATCTTTGATTATCTGCGTGATATCACTTATAGCAGCTGTGTTGTCTGGTTCCCCAGGGAATGTAGTCTTTTCTAATAAGTACTATATATAGTGTAGGCAGTGCTTTTTTTGTAAGAGAAAAGGTTCCGGAACTCACATCACGTAGTCAATCACTGTACACACACCCACACACGTCAGTTGTGTAATGATACAGAACGGTTGCCGCCCGCAGCAAGCACTCAGCGAGCGACCACACGACCAATCACAAGCTGAGCAGTGCCAAAAGCCAAGCAGTGCCATCACATCCAGCGAGGACGATGTACGCATGCATCGGACATGACACACAAGCAGCCCGCATGCACCATTTTAATGATTTTGCAGCCGACCTGCTACACTCAACAGGGCGATTCAAGTCCATGTGGACCAAACATTAAATGTTCAAAAGTTACTTTTAAAACTTGGAGAAAAAAGGTGCCGGAACTCAATTCTGGTGAATTCTATGACAAAAAAAGCACTGAGTGTAGGAATAAAATGAGTGACTCTTTACTCTGGTCTCTTTAACAAGTTGCTGTTTTATTTCGTCACAACAACACTGTAGTGTATTCATAAAATGTTTCACGGCTTCCTGACACTAGTTTAAACCACCAGCCCTAGTTGTCGTCCGGCTGCTATTCAGCGTCGGAAGCCCCACACACCAGATCCCATAATTATTTTATTCACAACAAACACACCTCAGCAATCACACCCATGTCGTGCACCTGTGAGTAAAATCCTTCCTTAAGGTAACAGTAGGATCCTTAACCCTGTCTGTACCTTTCCCTGGGAAATGGGTCCTGTTCTGGTTACCAGTCTGTGGTAAATTACCCCAGTTTTCAAAAATATGTATACTATTTTTATAGTAAGCTTACAATTAAACCAAGATTGGCAATCAATTGGATCGGAATAATTACACAGCTTTGTCTAAACACTCTTGGACGCATTTGCACTCTTAACCTATGCAGGAAAAGACGCATAGATATAAAAGCACATTGATGTCCATATATTCAGTAGGACCAGTCTCCAGATGTGTCCAGCTGTACATCACTAGCATTTGCACCAGGTGTAGATCAGGAGCAACAAGTGCATGTAATATTGCTCCATAATAGTACAGAAATGTGGCTATACAGTGTTCCCAATCCTTCCACCTCTAAGTGCCAAGGAGGTGTAAGCGTAAGATGCTCTTAATTTCATGGTCATTTTTTTTATGCATACGCAGTGAATGAAAATGTGTATTTTACTCAAACAAAACATATGTACAGTAGTTCAACGCTACATAAGCCCCTATGTGTTTAAGATATATCCTATGACTTTCTCCTCCACATCTTCTCCTTTTTCTATCTACTTCTCTGTTTTAATTATTTACTGTTGCTATAGTCTTTCTTATTAGTCTTTACCATCTAACCTCTAATGCAGGGTAAAATCTCGTTAAGTTATCCCCCTTTCATGTTATCTCCACCTAGTTGATCTCCCCTCAGACCTCTCTTTATCCCTTATTAACTTGTAGTATCATTAACATCTATTCATATAGCACCAGCATACTCTTACGTCTGTCAGCCCCTATTTCCTTCTGCCTGACTCCTCTTCCACCTGATCTTTTTATATAATTTCTTTCTTCTATCTTGTTGCCATTACATTACTTCCCTTCTGCTTGTTCCTTCCCTTGCCGCCATTTATTCCCTCTGGTGAAACTCCTCTTCTATTACCTTAACTCCTGATCACTCCATGAACTTACGTTTTGCAGCACAGCTGAGCGGCCGCTCTCCTCTCATTGGTGTCCAGTTGCTGAATGAACCGCTCTAGCAGTCTGTAGCGTTTGTTTTTCAGTCTCTGCAGTAAGCTCAAGCTCACATTACATTGGTCTTCAGTGTAGGAGTGGTGGTCGACTCCTTCCTGTCACATGGGGTGTCCATGCCTGCACTATGGCACAAGCACCAGTCCCTGCTAACTATGTCACATACTGGTTCACAGCTTTTCGGATTGGTACAGTTAGAGTTACAATATTTTACAAATACTACATGTATTACACCCTTGCCCACTACTAAAATAACATACACCTCTATTGTTAGTAATATTCAATACTATACTATATATTTATATAATTTTTATAGTAATTTGTAGGGCACTACAAGAAATATTGTCTTTGGGTCTTCGTGCCCACCCTTATGTGGCAAATTAAACAGAACATGCTCATACCTAAAAAAAGACAGGCACTATAGCCACAGGGATGACACTTATGTGGCTGGAATGCTTGAATCCTTTGGGCCTAAATAGGATAAAAGATTATGGCATACTTGCCAACTCTCCCGGAATGTCCGTAGGACTCCCAAAATTCGGGTCGGTCTCCTGGACTCCCGGGAGAGCAGGCAAGTCTCCCGTATTTGGCAAATACCTGGCCAAAATAATGTGATTTGCAGTGAATCGCAACATTTCGGCCCCGCAACATCATTTTCAACACCGGGGCAGGTCCAAAATGACGCGATTGACAGCGCCCCGCCCCCTCCCATCTTCTAGTCACGCCCCCTGTCCAGGATCTCCCGGACTTCAGTGCCTAAAAGTAGGCAAGTATGGATTATGGATGTTGGTCAATGGATTAGGCTCAGGCTCAGAGCCGACATCTTACTCAATTTGTTCATCATCCTACTTTTTCACTCTGTTTAATTAGATGTAGGACTTACTGACTGAACTCACTTCACTTGTTACTTCCCTATCTCATGGCTTGATTTTTCTTCTTGATGGCTTGTATCTTGAGCATATAGAGTGTTGAGATCCACTCATTACTATTTCTTGCTTCGCTTGGTGGCATGGCAGGTTATATTTGCACTACAGGTGTTACAGTGTTCTGTATGTGGTTGTCAAATGATGAACATGAACAGAAATTTTACCGGCCATGGCCAAAGATACATTTCCTGCTACCAATAAATTGAGCAGGAATTGAACAACAGTAAGAGTAGACCCAGCTATATAATTGTATTTTAGTAGACAGATACAAGTAGGCAAAATCCAGCATTTCTTAATAATAGTACAAGTGGGTGACATCTATTGTTACATCTTTTTCTACAAATTCAGGCCCCTGTTATAGTCCATAATGTACACTTGCTCATGGTATTTTCGTCATTTCATCTATGTTTCCAGTATGCACATTCTTGCATCAGGGTATGTGGCCAAAAATTAAGATTTATATCCCTCTTTACTATTGTGATAATCCATGTTTTAAGCAAAGAGTACAGTCATGGCCAAAAGTTTTAAGAATGACACAAGTATTGGTTTTCACTAAGTTTGCTGTTTCAGTGTTTTTAGACCTTTTTGTCAGATGTTGCTATGGTATACTGAAGTAAAATTACAAGCATTTCATAAGGGTCAAAGGATTTTATTGACAATTACATTAAGTTTATGGAACGAGTCAATATTTGCAGTGTTGACCCTTCTTTTTGAAGACCTCTGCAATTCGCCCTGGCATGCTGTCAATCAACTTCTGGGCCACATACTGACTGATGGCTGCTCATTCTTGTGTAATCAATGCTTGAAGTTTGTCAGAATTTGTGGGTTTTTTGTTTGTCCACCCGCCTCTTGAGCATTGACCTCAAGTTCTCAATGGGAGTTTCCTGGCCATGGACCCAAAATGTCAATGTTTTGATCACCAAGCCACTTAATTATCACTTTTGCCTTATGACAAGGTGCTCCATCATGTTGGAAAAGGCATTGTTTGTCACCAAACTGTTCTTGGATGGTTGGGAGAAGTTGCTCTTGGAGGATGTTTTGGTACCATTTTTTATTCATGGCTGTGTTCTTAGGCAAAATTGTGAGTGAGCCCACTCCCTTGGCTGAGAAGCACCCCACACATGGCTGGCATGACACAGGACTGATGGTAGCTCTCACCTTTCCTTTTCCAGACAAGCGTTTTTCCAGATGCCCCAAACAATCTGAAAGGGGATTCATCAGAGAAAATAACTTTACCCCAGTCCTCAGCAGTCCAATCCTTGTACCTTTTGCAGAATATCAGTCTGTTCCTGATGTTTTTCCTGGAGAGAAGTGACTTCTTTGCTGGACTTCTTGACACCATGTCATCCTCCAAAATTCTTCGCCTCACTGTGTGTGTAGTTGCACTCACACCTGCCTGCTACCATTCCTGAGCAAGCTCTGCATTGGTGGTGCCCTGATCCCGCAGCTGAATCACCTTTAGGAGACGGTCCTTGCGCTTGCTGGAAGTTCTTGGGTGCCCTGAAGCCTTCTTCACAACTATTGAACCTCTCTTTCAAGTGCTTGATGATCTGATAAATGGTTGATTTAGGTGCAATCTTACTAGCAGCAATATCCTTGCCTGTGAAGTCCTTTTTGTGCAAAGAAATGATGACTGCCCGTGTTTCCTTGCAGATAACTATGGTTAACAGAGGAAGAACAGTGATTTCAAGCACCACCTTCCTTTTAAAGTTTCCAGTCTGTTATTTTAACTCAATCAGCATGACAGAGTGATCTCCAGCCTTGTCCTTGTCAACACTCTCACCTGTGTTAACAAGAGAATCACTGACCTGAGGTCAGCTGGTCCTTTTGTGGCAGGGCTGAAATGCAGTGGAAATGTTGTTTTTGGGATAAAGTTCATTGTCATGGCAAAGAGGGACTTTGAAATTAATTGCAATTCATCTTATAACTCTTCATGGCATTTTGGAATATATGCAAATTGCCATTATAAAAACTGAAGTAGCTGACTTTGTGAAAAATAATATCTGTGTCATTCTCCAAACTTTTGGCCATGACTGTACTTTAGTAACATAATATTGGTATACTGCCTTATTATTCATATTCAGACCCAAGCATATTATCCTGGTTAAGAGTTGTTTAAAGTATTTTAACTATGATACTGTGTATTCACATAATGTTTGCTGTCCATCTATTCATTGTACTGAATACTGTCTATTGTATGCAGATATTGTCATACCATATTGTGTTTTTACCTATTACTACAGATCACTATTGTTCAGATATTCTTATTCTTTTAATTATTGTAACTCTGTTACTCCATGTTTATCAGTTTGTGGTGTCGAAGTCAGCAAATTGGATAAAGTCATTTCAATTAAAGTCTAGCAAACTTGGTTGTCTTTGTCTGAAAAGATGCGTACGGTACGCTATGACGTACAAGGGCACGCTACGGCGTGAAAGGGCGTACGCATCCACTACACATGGCAGCAACAGAAATTGGTCTTTTACCATACATTCGCACAAACACGCATACTTATAAAATAGTACACATTAATGGTAGTTGCAACACATAGTCAGTTATGTCGAAATATAGTAGTATTTATATGTTATATCAGAGTTACATGCATATTAGTGAAATACACGGAACGGGTTGAAGGAATAGCATCATGAGTGGTATCATAATGAACCTTGTTACATATCCTACTGTTTGGTTCACTCTGCGAGGGAATCGCAGAGTGCATACACAAGTTATGAATGATAGGGAATTATGAACTACTTAAGACTAAGGAATCTTGGCGGGATGAGCAGAGCATACCCCCTGCAGAGATGACCCCCTCCTTTGGATTCCTTAGGATGAACCAGCCAATGATTGACAACCCCTTGGACATTCCTGAGACCTGGACCAATAGATGCAAGCTATACCATCTTCATTGTATTACTGTATTTGATTGTGTATATAAGCTGCAGCTTGTGATCCAGCATGCAGACATCTTGTCCCCAGACTTCAGGATTGAATGACTGCACTGGATCCAGAGCGCCTGCGATAAGTAACGGCTGTATTTACTATTACTTCGCTTGAGCATATTATTCTACTTATTGCGAATAAATCTTTGTGCTTTGGAAACACAAATCGAGGTTCGACAATCGTTATTGGTTAGCGACAATACGCACATAACAGTGGTTACATTACTCTTCACTTTTTCAACCACATCAAAGAATACAATTGGTGTACACCATCCACCTATCTCACTCCTAATCTAAGCTAACCTAAGTTACAGGCCGATAGGTTACATGTCTTTACAATTAATGTGTCACATGGCTTATCCCCTTTACCAGGAGTGTGTGTGAGGTTCCGCCAAATACTTATAGAGCGTTAGAGAGGGTTTCCAGTGTCAACCCCATTTGAGAAATCGAGAAAATGCGAGATGACCCTAACTGTGAAGTTTACCACCCTTTTCCCCACCAGGTGCTACAAGACTGACTAAAAGTTCAAATTATTCTTAAATGGTCTAGCAGTTGATCCATATACATGGTGTAGATGTGCCTGGTGCAAAAATGTGACTATCATCATCAACTTGCAAACATGTACCAGGCCCATGAGACACGCAAATATATGCCTCCTAATGTGCATAACTTAGATACGTGTAAGTCAAAATCAAATGCATCTATAAAGTGTGTGGTTCATTTATGTCTCCACACCACTATAGTTCTGAACTTACAACCTCTCCAAGCACCAGTGAGTGAGTGCAAAGTCGTATTTATAGTAATAATAGTAATAATAGTAATAATACAATTTGCAGAGTGCAACCTGATTGCACTTATATAATATATTATTATTATTATTATTATTATTATTATTATGCATACTGTTTATTTGGGAATTGTTTTAAAATAGTCTATTTAATAATATGGACTATTTAACCTTTGAAATGGCTGATGGATATTTACTAAAATGTAGATCCGTGTTGGTGATTCATCAACTGCTTTGTACCTGCTCATTTGTATGCATATGTTTAGGACGCCATATGTGTCAAACTCTCAATAAGGCGTTTAGAGTGGCTCCTAGAATACGCAGATACAAACATAATTAAATTAGCCTCAGAAACATCTGAAGCTTCGCTAAGCAACAAGTACATTATTATAAATCCAACTTTAACAAAGTATTAGCTCAACTCAAAATATAAACACAAGTTATGCACATGCTCATAGCAAGATATTCAATGTAAGTTGCATTTTTACATGCTGCAAACATACGCCCAACTCTGTGCTCATATTCATCTTTCTGTTTACTAATATTTATAAATCCGTTTCCATCTCATGTTTCCCTGATTTCCTTAATATATAAATAGTAGAATTACTACCATTAACTAAATGCATAACCTTCCATTTATCTATGTTAAACTTAACCTGCCACTGTCCTGACAAACTTTTCACTTTTTCAAACTCCTTCTGTGGTAAGGTATTGTGTCAGGATGGGATAACTCTGCCACCTCTCTGGTCAGTTCATCAGGGGAGCCGGCGATAGAGACAGACACAGGAGGAGAGTGCTAGCAGATAGCTACAGACACAAATGATGATGTGGGGGAATATGGAATCAGGGGTGGGCAGGGAAGGAAAGGGGATGTCAAGGTTGATGGTTATGAGTGAGCGTAGGACTGTGTGGTGCACAGTAATAGGCCTGGCCAATGAAGGAAGCAGGGGGGGAAGGAGAATAGAGGGGAAGTAGAAGTGTGGGCAGGTACGCACAAGCACAGCAAGAGACTGCTCCTTTTAGGTAAAATAAATGCCCATTTGTTGCCTCTCTAAAGCAATAAGGAGTAAACAGCCCAAAGCATGGAATATCGGACTGGCCCAGGAAGCATAAGCCCCTCCTGCCAGACATGTAGCTGACTTGGCCACTCTTCTTATCAATCATCGAATAGACGGCTGGATTCAACCATGTATGGAAAGCTAGGGTTCAGTCTATTATCACATAAACATCAAAAATTACATCCACATCTATAAAATTAGCATTGCCTCAAATAATTAAATTTTTAATGTGCATGAATATTTTGACTGAAAATTTGAATAAACATGATTAAAAAGAAAAAAAATATATGAATAAAAAAAATTGGGGCACTCATTAGGAAGAATAACTGCTGTGTGTAGTTTGCGGGGGAATTACAGTAACAGATTCTGCAAGAGGTTACGGGATTCATGATATACCACTGTCACATTTATAAATAGAACAAAACGTGCATATGTGTACCTGTTAGGAAAAACAGGAAAGGCTTGTTTTCAGGTGTTTTAAGTGACTAAATATAATTTTTGGGCGAACCTAGAGATATAGATAGCACTTCCTAGGGTTTGCACAGCCAATTATTCCCTTACAGGAAAAATCCATCCAATAAACACAACTGATAACCCCTATACAGAACATATGGTGCAGGATGTTTTTCACCATTCGCAGTCATCTTTCCCAGAACCACATTGTTTACTGGTTCTCAGATGCCTCTGGACTTAATTCTAGTACTGTATAGTTAACAGCCGTGAGTGAAGTAGAGTCAAGGAAACTCGCAGCTATGGAGCAACACATAGATAAAGTAAGACAAAACAGGACTCGAAAGAGGATGGTCAATTGGCAAGCCGGCTCAGAGGACAGGAGAGATACACAAAGTCAATAAACAGGCAGAGACAATAAACAAAGCCAGGGTTAAGCACACTGAATCCAGCAGCAGGAAATATATCAAACTATATATGTAAAGACCAATCAGCGACCATTAGCAACTCAGGAAGCAGGGTAGTATGGTTGCTTATCAAAATATGGCACGTATCGGCATTTAAGTTTCTTGGTGATTAAGTATGTCTAGGATGCTCCTGAGAGGGTGGGAGTAAATTAACAGACAAATGGTCATCCAAAAGACGAAGGACTATCGACTATATGGCATACCGCTGTACTAAGAGTGAGACACAGACACAAGAGAATAGACAGTCTGAACAATTTAGGTATTTATAAATATTCAGATGCTCTGGTTAGTGCTGAATACAAATAAAAAACATGTAATAAATCTATTTATGAAGTACAAGGAATATGCACAAAAGTTTCATTGGAAAATATTGTATTCAGGGTTCTGATTAGACCAGACTCACAGGGTTTATGATTCAGAAAAGTCATCCTTGGGACATAGTTAACAAATTGTAATTGTCAAATACAATTTTTTATCGGTGTGCTTCCGCTAACTTGAATATGGTAGACACAGGCCCTCCCCCTTTCCTGCCTGCAGATGTTCCCCTGAGTTGCATCATCTACAGTCAGGGCCTAGTTAGGGCTGTGCAAGATGGGCAGCTAACCAGGACGCAAATATGAAGGGTGTGCAGGTAATTAAAATTTTACATTAATCTGATTACAATTGAGGGTTGAGTGGGGCTCACATTTCCTTCTTTCCCCAGGCGCTAACTTTTAAAGTTACAGCTCTGCCTACAGTAATGTGATGTCAACACCACACGGACCCTGAACACAAGCTTCTTCATGGGGCTAAAAGGGTGAGAAGCTGCAGTTAGTATTAAATAGAGGACTGAACAATTGATGACTATGATTGATATGTAACTAAGCTGCCTCACTCACTTAATGGTCTCATTGGAAGCTGCTATGTAGCATATAAGATTCGATTTGAATTTGAATTTGAAATGTACTGCTGAAGTTAAATGTATGAAAGTTTTACTATATTTTAGAATGCCCTATAAAGTGGCCCTAAAGCACATTAACAATGCCTTATGGACTGTTGTGATTGATTTTATTGGTGGCTAGATTGAGGTAGCCTATTGGGCAAAGGGTAATTCTCATACAGTCCTTCCATTACCTTTGTTAATCATTGGTCACAATGTCTGAGTTCCAGATGAACATTACCACGTTGTCACGAATCACGCTACGAGTTGAGTTATCAGAGTCTACTGTTGATGAGAGCTTCACCTTCAGGCTTGGAAAAAGGAATCTACAGATAACAATTCTGGACTGTCAGGGCACAATCCAAATGCCCAGGTTTGTGAATCTCCTTGCAACAGTGAGATAACAATACCCACTCGCTGCTGTTCAGAACCGAAAGACCGAGGACGTAGCTTGAAATATGCAACTTCCCCTAAAGTTGTGGAAATCCCTTCGGTTGCCAGAAAATCTGTCTGGAAGATAAAGCTTGGGTTCTTGAACCTCAACTTCCTGAGAAGAGGTAATCCTGGAGTCTTGTTCATGAACAGACAATCTGGTAGAAATGTCTTGAACAGTCTGATATTGAGCCTGCAGCCGATTAGCCATCACTTGTGCAAGGGATAGAGGAGTAGAATTCACGGGAGTAAATCCCAAGTAGGTCACGAATCACCCTACGATTTGAGTTATCAGAACCTGTTGTTGATGAGAGCTTCACCTATAGCAACCCCCTATCCCATAGAACCAGATATGTTTGCAAATTACTCGGTTGTCCCCAGGACTTATTCTCGAGTAGTGATAACTCAACTCCAGTAGGTAGGCACAAAAAGAGGACTTGACAGTGGGATGCTGAGCAGAGATACTGTACCTATGCTAACTAGGATGCAGGATATACCTGGACCAGATTAAGCAGGAACAGGAAGTTAGCAACAGGATGCAGTACCAACCTCCACCAGTATAACAGATTGGCAGTGTGGAGTAGAGGATGGTGTAGTACCAGCTATGGCCTGTGTGAGATGGAGCTAGAGAGCAGCACAGTGTCAGGGAAACTGCCGGAGTAAGATAGAGCAGTAAATCTGTACTTAGAAACACTGTTGACACAGGTGAGTCTTGATGGAGCAGATAGCTGGCACCACGATCCTGCGGCTGGGAGGTGCTCTCTCAGACGAAAAGGCAGAGTCGAAATCCAGGCAGAGGTCAGGGTCACAAGCAAACAAGCAAGGTCAGGCAGAGGTCACAACAAGTATCAATCAGTAAAACTGGAGTACAGAGAAGCAAGCATGTGAACGATATAACCGGCAAAGGCAGAGTGAAGCTGACAGCTATTTAAACCAGTAGTAGCCAATCAAGGTAGGTGTCAGATTGAGCTCCAGGTGAGAGGAGTTCAGGTGATCACATCCAAGCTGAGAACAACACTGCAGCAGTCAAAAACAAAACAGCAGTTACCTGCTGTTAATAACACACGTCAGTTATTTAATAACAACAACCTCCAGAATCCAGGAATAGACTGCATTCAAACAATGGGTCAGATTAGGTAGACTCCAGGGAATAGTCAGAATCCAATGCAGGGGTCAGGGCAGGCAGTGATCTAGAGAGTGGTCAGAGTCCAAAGCAGGTCAGGTCAGGTCAGGCAGAGGTGCAAAAAGTAGTCAGTATTCAAATGTAGAGGTCATAACCAGAATTAGAACTAGACTAAACACGCACAGCAGGAGTCCCACAGACATAGCATTACTGCACCTATCATTGTTACAGCAGCATAAAGCATCCTACACTATGAAATGCAAACAGTCAATCAGAATGCTTCTAGTGATCCGGGCCCTCCTGTTACTAATCTCCATAGTGCCATACTATGATCTCACTGCAGTTCCCATCCGGTCTTTAGCTAAATGGTATAACTGTTTAAAGTTATCCTGAGCCCAATCCTTATGCTTGCTTACTTACTGGCATATTTCACAAGCACTGGTCTATAGCCTGTGCAATCCTTTGCCAATATAATGCCTGAGTATGGAAGAATCTCACAAGCTGTATGAACTCATGCAGTATTACCTTATATAGGTTTATTTTCCCATCCAATATGGTCTCCATCTTGTCAGACCTAGATATGTGAGTAGGCTACATAAACCTACTCACATATCTGCTGAGGGTATAAAGTGTTTTTAATCTATCCTTAATTTGAGTACATCCATTCCTCCATGCCTGCCTACTGTTGACCTCTCTTTTGGCTAAACACCACACTCACCAAAAAAAACCCCACCCCCTACACACATTTTCCAGGGTATTTGCTGTGATAAGCCGAGCTTTGTGGCCAACAAATCCCTAGTGGACAGATACATTATATGGGAACTACAAAATCATGTCACAGCCACATTCCCAGACTGAGAAGCAGAGAATGCTGCACCACTCTTCCATCTGCCATCTGAATGACCAGTGGAGGAAAGAGAGAGGTCGCCATTCTCTGTGACCAGTAAGGATTTTCATAGAGTTAAATAAATAAATTACATACAAGCTTTTTGTCAATGTAAATATATTTGTTTGCTCCTCTCAGGCTTAAATGTGTAGAAATTGTAGTTCCTCTTCATACCAGATCAACCAAATGGACTTATGCCTCCTCTCTTGTGCTTGCCCCAGCTTTGGGCAGGATTTCTGTTGCTAGTCTATTTCCTTGTACAATGGAGCAGCTCAATTGACCAATTCCATGAGCTGTTCTTACTACAGGTTAAGCTTAGCTTCTGTACCTTCTGTTTCACTCTGTACGCCCTCTAGTTACAATTATATGACATACCAATGAGGTGTTAGCTAGGGTGTACTCCAGTGTGGGCTTTTATTCCCTTATTCTTGTTGCAGATTGCGCTTCTTTTATACACTGTCCATAGGACACACTGGGAAGTTCTTTGTGGAAAGTGAAATAATAACTTTATATAAAAATGCAGTTATATCAGCATATAGACCAGGGCCGCCATCCCCTGCGATCATGTGATCTGCCTGTAACAGCCAGATCACATGATCACAGGGGAATGATTCTTCCACCCCTGCGATCGCATTCTGGTGCCTTGCTGTCACGGTGACAGCCAGGCTGAAGACATCAGCGCAGAGTAGCGGAGACCAGCGCACTGCAAGACAGCAGGCCCCCAGGTAAGTTTGTGTTGCGCTGTTATACCAGGCCCCCTGGTGAGCCCGGGCCCGGTACAACAGTATCCCCTGTACCCCCCTGATGGCGGCCCTGATACAGACAGAACACATCTTGCATGCAATATCAGCATGATGAGAAAATAGAATATTCTTTCTACAACAGAGTACATTACTATCATACAGAATGACAACACAATAACATATTTAGGAACATCTCCAGTCCCTCTTGTGTAATCACTCATGCAACATTAAGTCTGAGTCTGCTGCAGTATCTCACCAATTCTACCATCATAAAGTCCTGCAGAAGTCAATTTAACACACAACCTTTTGTGTCTAAAATCTAGTTAGTAAATAAAGTTTATTTCTTTAATTCCACTTTTTCCTGCTTTTAGCCATGGTCAACACAGTGCAATATAGGATGTGTCAAACCTCTAACAGTCTGGAGAGAGCTTTGTAATAACGACTCACTGCTCTGAAGCAGTGGCGGATCCAGGGGGGGAAGGGGGGGGCGATCGGGGCGATGGCCCCCCCCCCTAGCAGGGGCTTGCTGCCGGCGGCTGCACACTGTGCAGGTCCGTTCAGCAGTGACAGTGTGCTGCCCGGCTGCTCTGATTGTGTTTTAAACACAATCTGAGCAGCGGGGCAGCACACTGTCACTGCCGAGCGGACCTGCACATACTGTGCAGTCGCCGGCAGCCTTAGAAATTAGAAAGGGGGCGGGGCCTAAATCGCCCCCCCCCCCCTAAAATCGCCACGGGTAGGGCAAATGTCTGGGTCCGCCCCTGCTCTGAAGTAATATAAGATCTCTATGTTAAATTCTTTTCTGTGATGGTTTCACCAATCATTCCTTCACATTTTTATTTGAAACCACTGGAATTATATGATTCATTGACTGTACTGTAAATATATGCAAACCGTGGGACCTGTAGTTCCTGGGTCAGGTGTATATCTATAGGTGTATCTGTGAATGAGGTCTCACCTTAATCTCTGGCACAGTGCCTCAATCGGAATATTGCTTGGAGTTCCCAGGGTAGTAGTGTCTTTGTATTCTACCAGAGGTCGACTCAGGACACCTCTGCCTGACTCTTTGGGTGTAGATACACAGTAAGGCAAAGACATATGTAAAAGGGCAAGCCAACTGGTACTTTTATTAAACCATGACATAAAAAGGAATAAAGCCGTGGGTCTAACAGGTATAACAGATACTGGCTATGAAGACTGACATCTGTATTACTATAGCAGAACAGTAAATGGATGGCTGAGCAGAATACAATTTAAGCAGCAGACACACAGTTTCTTAACAGTAATGTGATAATAGATTTGGCTAAAAACTTAAATGTCATATGTCCCACATAGCATGTGAAACCCACTAGTGCATCCTCACACCACATATGCTCTCCTATAAGGCCTCGAGTGAGCCTTATAGGAGAGCATACTTCCCTGCACAGAATACAAAAATATTAAGGTTACAACTCCTTTAATGTGATTATATATTTCACTTACATATACACAGTGATCGAAGTGGAAACTTAGAAGTGGTGTTATGGAATGTTATGGAAAGTGTATGGAATTTAATAGATTTACAATGAAGACAGTAGAAGTATCGGTATGGCATACCACCATATACACCCTACTCCAAACGGATAAGTATAAATAATGCTTACCTTCCAACTTTGGGATAAGGCCATAATCACAACATGATGACATATTACACAACATAATTTAAGGCGACCCTGACCATTAGCTTACAATCCAAGAGGTGAACACATGAAATATAAGGTAGCGGAATAACAATTGTATTTGCTTGTAGTGATAGTGCGGGTGGCTATTGTAAGGCAGCAGCATTATCAGCCTCCAATAATAAACCAGTCATTGGCAACTGGCATTTGTACCCAGGGTAGGTGCTGGGGCCCATGGCGCCCTAGGCACTTTCTCAAAATCGGCCCCCCCCCCAAGACAAAAAAATCGGCGCCCCCCCCCCCCCTCCCCCACACCGCAGGAACACTTTGACAATCAAATAAAAAAAAAAATAATAATAATATTCTATTTACTTACTTTTTTTCTCTTGTCAGCAGATGCAGGGGGCTCTTCACACTTCTTCTGTTCTCTCCACTGGCTGCCAAAAACGCTCCTCGGCTTCCAAAAACACAGAGGAGGGGGTGGAGCGGAGCGGTGCATGCTGGGAGGGGAGGGAACACGGGGGGTGGGGACAGCATTTCTCTGGACCTGGAAGACGCCGCCGAAGAAGACTGATATCACATGATCACTGACTGATGTCAGTGGTCATGTGTGAGTGCTGCGCGGACGGGGGCATCCATAAAAAAAAAAAAGGAAACAGCAGGCGCCATTCCGCCGCTGTACTATGTCCCAAACACCGCTGACTAGATTACAAAATCTAGTCAGCGGCGCCCTGCAGGTCCCGGCGCCCTAGGCAACTGTCTAAGGTTGCCTAATGGGAGCGCCGGGCCTGTTTGTACCCTTACAGCTCATTGAAACAATGCTTCACATCTCCTGAAAAGTCATGACATTAAAAGATATTGTCTCATGTATCCCTGCATGCCTTTTGCATGACATAGAATAAAGCAATAAAGCAGTGAAAATAGATAAATTATTGCTTATTCTCCAAAATAAATTAAATGTGTCCAGCCCATTTTAAAATGTTTTATGGTCCCCCTTAGAAAATATTCTAAACAATTGGATTATAGTGATACTTCAAACCAATTGCTTTCTTTAATTAGCATCACACATTTCTTCAATCTTCTAATCAGTAATTCAGACAATTTAAGTGGATAAAAGTAGTCACTCTGCTGTTTGGTATTATCATGTGCACCACACTGAACATGGCCTAGAGAAAGCAAAACAGAGTTGTCTGAGGAGATCAGAAAGAAAATGATAGACAGGCATGTTACAGGTAAAGGCTATAAGACCATCTCCAAGCAGCTTGATGTTTTTGTGACAACAGTTGCAAATATTATTAAGAAGTTTAAAGTCTATGGGACTGTAGCCAACCTCCCTGGACAAGGACTCAAGAGCCAAGAAAAACTTCCAAAGAGATACAAGGTGAACTCCAAAGTCAGTGTCTGTTCACACCATCTGACATTTTTTGAATGACAGTGGGCTCCATGGGAGAAGACCCAGGAGGACTCCACTTTTGAAAGAACAACATAAAAAAGCCAGACTGGAATTTGCTAAAATGTATATTGACAAGTCACAATGCTTCTGGGAGAATGCCATTTGGACAGATGAGTCAAAACTGGAGCCTTTTGGCACGTCACATCAGTTCTATGTCCACAGACATGAAGCTGTCAAAGAAAAAAACACTATACCTACTGTGAAACATGGAGGAGGTTTGATTATGTTCTGGGGCTGCTTTGCTGTGTCTGGTACGAGATTCCTTGAATCTGTACAGGGCCTAATGAATTCTCAAGACTATCAAGGCATTCTGAAGCAAAACATACTGCCCAGTGTCAGAAAGCTCTGTTTCAGTCACAGGTCATTGGTTACTCCTACAGGATAATGATCCAAAACACACAGCTAAAAGCACCCAAGAATGGATAAGAACAAAACATTGGACTATTCTGAAGTGGCCTTCTATGTAGAGATGAGCGGGCTCGGATATCTGAAATCCAAGCCCACCTGAACGTTGCCGATCCGGGTATTCCCGCCAATTGCAAAACTGAAACCGAGGCTCTGAGTCATAATCCCGCTGTCGGATCTCGCGATACTCGGATTCTATAAGTTCCCCGCTAGCCGCCGCCATCTTCACTCGGGCATTGATCAGGGTAGAGGGAGGTTGTGTTAGGTGGTCCTCTGTCCTGCTATATCTCGTGCTGTGCTGTGCTGTGCTGTGCTGTATTTTTCAAAATAAATCCAAAACCTTAAATCCCAACCAAAACCTTTCGTCAGGTGTTTTGCGAAACAAATCCGAACCCAAAACCTCAAGCAAATCCAAATCCAAAACACGAGAAACCAAAAGTGGCCGGCGCATATCCCTACTTCTATGAGCTCCGATCTGAATCCTATCGAACGCTTATGAAAGAGCTGAAGCAAGCGGTCTGGAGAAGGCATCCATCCAACCTGAGACGGAGCAGTTTGCTCATGAAGAGTGGGTCAAACTAACTGCTGACAGGTACAGAAGTCTCATTGAGAGCTACAGAAATCGCTTGATTCCATTGATTGTTCATAAAGGTTGTGCAACAAAATATTAGCTTAAGGGTCCCATCATTTTTGCCCTTGTCATTTTCATTTGCTTTATTATTTCAAATATTCTGCAATGATGGATACCAAATATTTTTGTAAATCCTAAGTTATTTAAAAGAAATATATGGATTCTCTTTACGCATAGGGGTACCAACAAATAAATATATATATATATACATATATATATATATATATGTATACATACATATATATATATATATATATATATATGTATACATATATATATATATATATATATATATATATATATGTATACATATATATATATATATATATATATATATATATATGTATATATATATATATATATATATATATATATATATATATATATATGTGTATATATATACATATATACACGTATATATTAGGGGTGTGCACCGGCCACTTTTAGTGTTTTGGGTTTTGGGTTCTGATTAGCTTGAGGTTTTGGGTTCTGATTTATTTTGCCAAAACACCTGAGGAAAGGTTTTGGTTCTGATTTAGGGTTTTGGGTTCTGATTTATTTTTCAAAAAGCATAAAAAGTGCTAAAATCCAGTTTTTTGGGTTTCTTTTCACTCCTACGCTATTATTAACCTCAATAACATTCAATAACAATCATTTCCACTAATTTCCAGTCTATTCTGAACACCTCACAATATTGTTTTTAGTCCAAAACGTTGCACCAAGGTAGCTTTCTGAACTGTGTAGTGGAGTGGGCCCGGTACCCAATTTGGTACCGGGGCCACAATACCTCCCTCAACTGTTCTAAATTCCACTGCACATATGGCTGCTCCTCCATTCTCTGCAGCATATAGAGGGTGGAGTTAGAGCGCGTCAATACCTCTTGTTTTCGATCATGACAGTGCATTTTAATTATTTTTGGATTTGGCCCCAACACTGAATGTAGTTTAATATCTGATACGCAGCTATCTGGACTGCGTAGTGGAGTGGCCCCGGTACCCAATTTGGTACCAGGGCCACAATACCTCCTCCAACTGGTCTAAATTCCACTGCACAGATGGCTGACACCGGATGGACGTCTAACACCAACATAGCTGTTAAGGCCGAAGTTCCTCTTTTTTGGGACTGCACAAACAATTAACGTAGTAATAGAAATGGCAGTTCCTCTTTTTTGGAACTACAGAAAAAAAGAACGTAGTAATAGAAATGGCAGTTCCTCTTTTTTGGAACTACAGAAACAAAGAACGTAGTAATAGAAATGGCAGTTCCTCTTTTTTGGAACTACACAAACAAAGCACGTAGTAATAGAAATGGCAGTTCCTCTTTTTTGGAACTACAGAAACAAAGAATATAGTAATAGAAATGGCAGTTCCTCTTTTTTGGAACTACAAAAACAAAGAACGTAGTAATAGAAATGGCAGTTCCTCTTTTTTGGAACTAAAGAAACAAAGAACGTAGTAATAGAAATGGCAGTTCCTCTTTTTTGGAACTACAAAAACAAAGAACGTAGCAATAGAAATGGCAGTTCCTCTTTTTTGGAACTACAGAAACAAAGAAAGTACAATACTGCAAACTTCAATAGAAATGGCAGTTCTTTTTTTTTGGAACTACAAAAACAAAGAACGTAGTAATAGAAATGGCAGTTCCTCTTGTTTGGAACTACAGAAACAAAGAATATAGTAATAGAAATGGCAGTAACTCTTTTTTGGAACTACAAAAACAAAGAACTGTCACTCACCAGACTGTGAGTGCTTCTTCCCGTGTGTTTAGGAACCGTGGCCGTCCACCATCCTGAGGGTCTGCGCATGTACCTCGTGGCCTGATCTTGGAGTCTCATTCCCCATGAGCCTCTGAAGGTGTTCCTGTGTTTCCTCGTGTATTCAGCTCAGCTGATTCCTGTGGTTTCCAGACCACTTCAACGCTCCTGTGGTTTCCAGACCACTTCAACGCTCCTGTGTTTTATCGTGACTGTATTAGCTGATTCTTATCCGCTGCCTCCGTGCACTACAGATATCAACTCACTTCAACTCTCCTGTGTTTCATCGTGACTGTATTAGCTGATTCCTATCCGCTGCCTCTGTGCACTACAGTTATCAACTCACTTCAACTCTCCTGTGTTTCATCGTGACTGTATTAGCTGATTCCTATCGGCTGCCTCCGTGCACTACAGTTCCAGCTCATCTCAACTCTCCCGTGTTTCATCGTGACTGCACCTGCTGATTCCTATCCGCTACCTCCGTGTACCTGCAGTGTCCTGCTTGCCGCTACCCTTCAGTTCTACTCGTGTCTGCAGCCAGCTGATCCGCTCTCCGTGCTGCTACAGTGTTCCTGCCTGTGTCAACTCGCCAGTCTACATCGGATCAACGCCTCGCTGCTTTCATCTCGTCTAGACCATCTCTACTCTTCAGTGATCTCCAGGTGTCCAGTTCTATATACTACTGCTTCCTGAGTATTTGTTTCTATCCCTGCTGGTCTACCTACCTGTGCGCTGCACCTACTTGATTACCGCTTCTACCCTCCTGAGACTTCGCATCCTGCCGGCCTCCAGCCGTTCAGGTATCTCTGCACTCCTGACTGACAGCCTGCTCCTGAACCACGGTATGCATACTTCTCATTGACTGTGCTGGTGTATTGCATATCTTGCTGGACTGAGTTGTTCTCCTCTGGAGTTTACTATCCGCTGAGACTATTGCCATCATTTGACTGTGTTACCTTTTGCCCAGATAGTTCCTGTGACTTTGTATTATTGTGCAGTGCTGTTCAGTCATTACTATATTGTGCATATCATCGTGGGATCAAGTTCAGTGTGCCCGTGTATACTCTGTATTGCATTTCTCTCCCCGTGCTCCTCCTCACATATATATTCAGTGGTACAACTTGCTAGAGGCAGACCACTGTTCCCTGTTTCCTGAGTCACCTGTTTCCAGTATCCTTTCACATAGCAGTGGTACAACTTGCTAACGCAGACCACTGACTTCCCTGATACTCCACCTGGATTCCATTCCTTCACATAGACAGCGGTACAACTTGCTAAACGCAGACCGCTGACTCTCATCACCTCCTCGTTGCTTCTGGACATTCCTCCTCACTCTAGCAGTGGTACAACTTGCTACCGCAGACCACTGACTACCCTCACGTTTCCTTTGTCCATTCAGTTCCTCGTGTACTACTACCTATATATTACCAGTGCTGCTAGTCATAGACTTTCCACGAGCATTCTCTACCATCTGCTGTCTCCTGTTCCGTGATCACCCCGCTACCAGAGTACCATATTACCATCTATACTGCTCTGGTAAGTCCATCACCTGGTGATCCCTGGGTAAAGACTCCTAGTGCCCGTGACAAGAACGTAGTAATAGAAATGGCAGTTCCTCTTTTTTGGAACTACAGAAACAAAGAACGTAGTAATAGAAATGGCAGTTCCTCTTTTTTGGAACTACAGAAACAAAGAATATAGTAATAGAAATGGCAGTTCCTCTTTTTTGGAACTACAAAATAAAGAGCGTAGTTATAGAAATGGCAGTTCCTCTTTTTTGGAACTACAGAAACAAAGAACGTAGTAATAGAAATGTCAGTTCCTCTTTTTTGGAACTACAGAAACAAAGAATATAGTAATAGAAATGGCAGTTCCTCTTTTTTGGAACTACAATATAAAGAGCGTAGTAATAGAAATGACAGTTCCTTTTTTTTTTGGAACTACAGAAACAAAGAACGTAGTAATAGAAATGGCAGTTTCTCTTTTTTGGAACTACAAAAACAAAGAACGTAGTAATAGAAATGGCAGTTCCTCTTTTTTGGAACTACAAAAACAAAGAACGTAGTAATAGAAATGGCAGTTCCTCTTTTTTGGAACTACAGAAACAAAGAACGTAGTAATAGAAATGACAGTTCCTCTTTTTTGGAACAACAAAAACAAGGAATGTAGCAATAGAAATGGCAGTTCCGCTTTTTTGGAACTACAGAAACAAAGAACATAGCAATAGAAATGGCAGTTCCTCTTTTTTGGAACTACAGAAACAAAGAATATAGTAATAGAAATGGCAGTTCCTCTTTTTCGGAACTACAAAAACAAAGAGCGTAGTAATAAAAATAGCAGTTCCTCTTTTTTGGAACTACAGAAACAAAGAACGTAGTAATAGAATTGGCAGTTCCTCTTTTTTGGAACTACAAAAACAAAGAACGTAGCAATAGAAATGGCAGTTCCTCTTTTTTGGAACTACAGAAACAAAGAACGTAGCAATAGAAATGGCAGTTCCTCTTTTTTGGAACTACAGAAAGAAAGAATATAGTAATAGAAATGGCAGTTCCTCTTTTTTGGAACTACAAAAACAAAGAACGTAGTAATAGAAATGGCAGTTCCTCTTTTTTGGAACTACAGAAACAAAGAATATAGTAATAGAAATGGCACTTCCTCTTTTTTGGAACTACAAAAACAAAGAGCATAGTAATAGAAATGGCACTTCCTCTTTTTTGGAACTACAGAAACAAAGAATATAGTAATAGAAATGGCAGTTCCTCTTTTTTGGAACTACAAAAACAAAGAGCGTAGTAATAGAAATGGCAGTTCCTTTTTTTTGGAACTACAGAAACAAAGAACGTAGTAATAGAAATGGCAGTTCCTCTTTTTTGTAACTATAAAAACAAAGAACGTAGTAATAGAAATGGCAGTTCCTCTTTTTTGGAACTACAAAAACAAAGAACGTAGTAATAGAAATGGCAGTTCCTCTTTTTGGAACTACAAAAACAAAGAACGTAGTAATAGAAATGGCAGTTCCTCTTTTTTGGAACTACAAAAACAAAGAACGTAGTAATAGAAATGGCAGTTCCTCTTTTTTGGAACTACAGAAACAAAGAACGTAGTAATAGAAATGTCAGTTCCTCTTTTTTGGAACTACAGAAACAAAGAATATAGTAATAGAAATGGCAGTTCCTCTTTTTTGGAACTACAATATAAAGAGCGTAGTAATAGAAATGACAGTTCCTTTTTTTTTTGGAACTACAGAAACAAAGAACGTAGTAATAGAAATGGCAGTTCCTCTTTTTTGGAACTACAAAAACAAAGAACGTAGTAATAGAAATGGCAGTTCCTCTTTTTTGGAACTACAAAAACAAAGAACGTAGTAATAGAAATGGCAGTTCCTGTTTTTTGGAACTACAGAAACAAAGAACGTTGTAATAGAAATGACAGTTCCTCTTTTTTGGAACAACAAAAACAAGGAATGTAGCAATAGAAATGGCAGTTCCGCTTTTTTGGAACTACAGAAACAAAGAACATAGCAATAGAAATGGCAGTTCCTCTTTTTTGGAACTACAGAAACAAAGAATATAGTAATAGAAATGGCAGTTCCTCTTTTTTGGAACTACAAAAACAAAGAGCGTAGTAATAGAAATAGCAGTTCCTCTTTTTTGGAACTACAGAAACAAAGAACGTAGTAATAGAATTGGCAGTTCCTTTTTTTGGAACTACAGAAACAAAGAACGTAGTAATAGAAATGGCAGTTCCTCTTTTTTGTAACTATAAAAACAAAGAACGTAGTAATAGAAATGGCAGTTCCTCTTTTTTGGAACTACAAAAACAAAGAACGTAGTAATAGAAATGGCAGTTCCTCTTTTTTGGAACTACAAAAACAAAGAACGTAGTAATAGAAATGGCAGTTCCTCTTTTTTGGAACTACAAAAACAAAGAACGTAGTAATAGAAATGGCAGTTCCTCTTTTTTGGAACTACAGAAACAAAGAACGTAGTAATAGAAATGTCAGTTCCTCTTTTTTGGAACTACAGAAACAAAGAATATAGTAATAGAAATGGCAGTTCCTCTTTTTTGGAACTACAATATAAAGAGCGTAGTAATAGAAATGACAGTTCCTTTTTTTTTTGGAACTACAGAAACAAAGAACGTAGTAATAGAAATGGCAGTTCCTCTTTTTTGGAACTACAAAAACAAAGAACGTAGTAATAGAAATGGCAGTTCCTCTTTTTTGGAACTACAAAAACAAAGAACGTAGTAATAGAAATGGCAGTTCCTCTTTTTTGGAACTACAGAAACAAAGAACGTTGTAATAGAAATGACAGTTCCTCTTTTTTGGAACAACAAAAACAAGGAATGTAGCAATAGAAATGGCAGTTCCGCTTTTTTGGAACTACAGAAACAAAGAACATAGCAATAGAAATGGCAGTTCCTCTTTTTTGGAACTACAGAAACAAAGAATATAGTAATAGAAATGGCAGTTCCTCTTTTTTGGAACTACAAAAACAAAGAGCGTAGTAATAGAAATAGCAGTTCCTCTTTTTTGGAACTACAGAAACAAAGAACGTAGTAATAGAATTGGCAGTTCCTCTTTTTTGGAACTACAAAAACAAAGAACGTAGCAATAGAAATGGCAGTTCCTCTTTTTTGGAACTACAGAAACAAAGAACGTAGCAATAGAAATGGCAGTTCCTCTTTTTTGGAACTACAGAAAGAAAGAATATAGTAATAGAAATGGCAGTTCCTCTTTTTTGGAACTACAAAAACAAAGAACGTAGTAATAGAAATGGCAGTTCCTCTTTTTTGGAACTACAGAAACAAAGAATATAGTAATAGAAATGGCACTTCCTCTTTTTTGGAACTACAAAAACAAAGAGCATAGTAATAGAAATGGCACTTCCTCTTTTTTGGAACTACAGAAACAAAGAATATAGTAATAGAAATGGCAGTTCCTCTTTTTTGGAACTACAAAAACAAAGAGCGTAGTAATAGAAATGGCAGTTCCTTTTTTTTGGAACTACAGAAACAAAGAACGTAGTAATAGAAATGGCAGTTCCTCTTTTTTGTAACTATAAAAACAAAGAACGTAGTAATAGAAATGGCAGTTCCTCTTTTTTGGAACTACAAAAACAAAGAACGTAGTAATAGAAATGGCAGTCCCTCTTTTTTGGAACTACAGAAACAAAGAACGTAGTAATAGAAATGGCAGTTCCTCTTTTTTGGAACTACAGAAACAAAAAACGTAGCAATAAAAAATGGCAGTTCCTCTTTTTTGGAACTACAAAAACAAAGAACGTAGTAATAGAAATGGCAGTTCCTCTTTTTTGGAACTACAGAAACAAAGAACGTAGTAATAGAAATGGCAGTTCCTCTTTTTTAGAACTACAAAAACAATGATTATTTGGATTTATCTAATTAGTAATAATTAAGAATGAATTGTATACAGTTCATCACTGAAGGAGGTGCACCCTTGCATAATGTAATTATGTATCATCAGAGAGAAGAAAGAGTATGCGTAATGGGGCACTCAAAGGGTTAGAGTAGTAATGTTATCTGAAAAATAAATATATAATCTTTAATATTCTTTATTAGTTTTATTTTAGAAAAGCACCTAACAATAAGTGTGCACATATAAACTTTTATTAACATTTACATAATGAGCGAAATATTGAAAAGTGCATGTAGAATGAAAACCAGAAATAGGAATAGAGTTAAAAAGCAGTATAACTGCTCAAACTGTGCTGCTGTAGGTATCGTCAATAAGAATTAATATATCTTATAATTACAAATCCTCAATAATATAAGCGCTCTATATAGTCCATAATGGTCTCTCCAAATGGGAAATATAATAAAATGAACCAATCTCATGTACCCATTCGTAATAAGGAGAGATCCCAAGATGGAGTGCCTGTCTGCAACAATCTAATTAGCCGTAGGTAATATGTCAGTAGTCCGGTAGTTTGTGAGCTATTGAAATTTTACACAATTTCCCAACTATAATGAATACCAGAATAGTGCCAATTACAATACTGTGTGATATGTTATGCAGCTCTTATTATTATGAGATGGTGCTGATAAACGTCATAAACTGAGTAAGTTATACCAAGAATTATATCATTTAGTTTATTCAGAAATGATGAGTCTCTCTATTAGAGTGTAATGCCCCTTAAAACTCCTTTAAATAAAATAGTACGTATTCTAGGAGACCCTGTTTATATATTTAACTTGGTTCTGCAAAAATATGCATGATGATCACTGGACAGAGATCTGTAATAGAGCAGCGATTAAAGTTGCCTGATTAAAGGTCATGTAAGATCTTAAAGCACTCACAATTATATAGAGACTGAATTCTCATTAAAGACGCTGCCTAACGTGTATAAAAGTAGGCACTTATATAGCGCTTGCTTCACTGGGTGATGTGAGCAAGCGGAGTGTGTTAATATGGAGAGACCCTATCTAAACATTAATATGATAGAACAAATTGCAGCGCTGTATACGCTGTGTGTAGGTAAGGTAGGGATCTCAAATATCATGACACTCTGTTTAGCCTAATCCCTGACAATGTAATATCACGGAAAGCCTATTTGCTTATCAAGGGCAATGCCTAGCTTCCGCTAAATCAGACAGAGTATGCAGCGCTTGGTCTGCTGCGTACATCAAAATGAAATGCCCAGTGAATTTAAAGCAAGTGACAGAGTACAGTATGGCAACGGCAACTTTAGCGATTGTATCAGACAAGCAGGACAAAGAGCTTAGTGTATAAATAGAGGAACAGCTGAAGCACAGAAACGACTAACGCGCATTTCGATAATCGGCTTTATCAAAGACAACCTCCTTCAACTAGTCTATATTCCACTGCACAGATGGCGGACACCGGACGCACGTCTAACACCAACATAGCTGTGCCGGTGACATGGCCTGCAGGAATATCTCTGATGGCGATAGAACTAGGCCCCAAAGAGCACATAATGCCAAAGAAAGAGTTGCAAGATGGAATTGTCCTTGGGCCCTCCCACCCACCCTGATGTTTGAAATAGGACATGCACACTTTAACAAACCAATCATTTCAGCGACAGGGCCTACCAAACTACTGTGGCTGAAATGATTGGTTTGTTTGGGCCCCCACACAAAAAAAGCTATTCATCTCTCCCTGTACAAACTAAACTGGCTCTACTGAGGCAAGATGTCGTCCTCATCCTCATCCTCTGATTCCTGGCCCCCTTCAGTGTGTATTTCCTCATCCTCACACATTATCAATTCGTCCCCGCTGGACTCCACAACCACAGGTCCCTCTGTATTATCTGGAGGGCAGTGCTGTACTTGATTGAGGAATTGATAATTCATTTTTATGAACATCATTTTTTCAACGTTCTGAGGAAGCAACCTCCTTCGCCGCTCACTGACCAGGTTCCCCGCTGCACTAAAAACTCTTTCGGAGTACACACTGGAGGGGGGACAACTCAGGTAAAATAGAGCCAGTTTGTACAGGGGCTTCCAAACTGCCTTTTTTTCCTGCCAGTAACAATATGGGCTGTCTGACATGTCTATTTGGATGGTGTCAGCAAAATAATCCTCCACCATTTTGTCAATTGTGACAGCATCCAATGCAGCGACAGTAGACATGTCTGCAATGGTTGGCAGGTCCTTCAGTCCGGACCAGATGTTCTCAGCATCCCCGCCAGTGGGTCTTTTAAGAAAACTTAGCTTTTTCCTCGCAGCCACAGGTGTGGAAGAAAATGAAGGAGGAGCTGGTGGCATGTCACGGTCCTCTTCAGAGGACAATCTCCTGACCAGCAGGTTTTTGCACCGTTGAAGACTTGTGTCCGCCGGAAACAGAGACACAACATACGCTTTAAACCGAGGATCCAGCACGGTGGCCATAATGTATTCCTCTGACTTTAAAAGAGTGACCACGCTTGGATCCTGGCAAAGCGTACAAAGGGCTTCCTCCACAAGAGCTATATGCTTTGTTGAATCGTAATGGTTTACCAGCTCCTCCCTCACTTTCTCCAGCTGCTTCTGCAACAGCCTGATCAGGGGAATCACCTGACTCAAGCTGGCAGTGTCGGAACTGACTTCTCGTGTGGCAAGTTCAAACGGCTGCAGAACCTTGCATAACACGGAGATCAGTCTCCAGTGCGCTTGACTCAGGTGCATCCCCACTCCTTTTCCTATGCCGTAGGTGGCTGTGTAGGTTAGAATGGCCTTTTGCTGCTCCTCCATCCTCTGCAGCATATAGAGGGTGGAGTTCCAGCGCATCACAACCTCTTGTTTGAGGTGATGGCAGGGCAGCTTCAGACTTTTTTGATGTTGCTCGAGTGTGCGGTAGGCACTGGCAGAATGCCAAAAGTGTCGAGCAATTTTGCGGGCCACCGCAAGCATCTCCTGAACACCACTGTCACTCTTCAGGTAATGCTGCACCACCAAATTAACGGTGTGGGCAAAACATGGGACGTGCTGGAAATTGCCCATATGTAATACCCGCACAATGTTACTGGCGTTGTCTGACACCACAAATCCCCAGGAGAGTCTAAGTGGGGTAAGCCACTGTGAGATGATTTCCCTCAGTTTCTCTAAGAGGTTGTCAGCGTTGTGCCTCTTATTAAAACCTGTGATACACAATGTTGCCTGCCTTGGCACGAGCAGCCGTTGTGGAGATGCTGCTACTGATGCAGCTGCTGCTATTGCTGCGGAAGGCGATGCATCTACCCAGTGGGCTGTCACAGTCATATAGTCCTTCGTTTGCCCTGAACCACTTGTTCACATGTCCGTGGTTAAGTGGACAGTGGGTACAACCGCATTTTTCAGAGCACTGAGGACACTTGTTCGTACTTCTCTGTACATCTTTGGTATCGCCTGCCTAGTGAAGTGGAATCTCGAAGGGATTTGGTACCGGGGACACAATACCTCCATCAACCGTCTAAATCCCACTCCACTGATGGCGGACACCGGACGCACGTCTAACACCAACATTGCTGTTATTGACGCAGTTAACCGCTTTGCCATAGGATGACTAGTGTCGTACTTGGTGCTCATGGCAAACGACTGTTGGACGGTCAATTGTTTGGTGAAAGACGTAGCGGTCTTACGACTTCCCCTCTGGGAAGATGACCGACTACCAGCAGCAACAGCAGCAGTGGCAGTAGTAGGCGTACCGCTGCAGGATTCCTCGGATGAATCCCGGTTTTTGCACCGCTGAAGACTTGTGTCCGCCGGAAACAGAGACACAACATATGCTTTAAACCGAGGATCCAGCACGGTGGCCATAATGTATTCCTCTGACTTTAAAAGAGTGACCACGCTTGGATCCTGGCAAAGCGTACAAAGGGCTTCATCCACAAGAGCTATATGCTTTGTTGAATCGTAATGGTTTACCAGCTCCTCCCTCACTTTCTCCAGCTGCTTCTGCAACAGCCTGATCAGGGGAATCACCTGACTCAAGCTGGCAGTGTCGGAACTGACTTCTCGTGTGGCAAGTTCAAACGGCTGCAGAACCTTGCACAACACGGAGATCAGTCTCCAGTGCGCTTGACTCAGGTGCATCCCCACTCCTTTTCCTATGCCGTAGGTGGCTGTGTAGGTTAGAATGGCCTTTTGCTGCTCCTCCATCCTCTGCAGCATATAGAGGGTGGAGTTCCAGCGCGTCACAACCTCTTGTTTGAGGTGATGGCAGGGCAGCTTCAGACTTTTTTGATGTTGCTCGAGTGTGCGGTAGGCACTGGCAGAATGCCGAAAGTGTCCAGCAATTTTGCGGGCCACCGCAAGCATCTCCTGCACACCCCTGTCACTCTTCAGGTAATGCTGCACCACCAAATTAACGGTGTGGGCAAAACATGGGACGTGCTGGAAATTGCCCATATGTAATACCCGCACAATGTTACTGGCGTTGTCTGACACCACAAATCCCCAGGAGAGTCTAAGTGGGGTAAGCCACTGTGAGATGATTTCCCTCAGTTTCTCTAAGAGGTTGTCAGCGTTGTGCCTCTTATTAAAACCTGTGATACACAATGTTGCCTGCCTTGGAACGAGCAGCCGTTGTGGAGATGCTGCTACTGATTCAGCTGCTGCTGTTGCTGCGGAAGGCGATGCATCTACCCAGTGGGCTGTCACAGTCATATAGTCCTTCGTTTGCCCTGAACCACTTGTCCACATGTCCGTGGTTAAGTGGACAGTGGGTACAACCGCATTTTTAAGAGCACTGAGGACACTTGTTCGCACTTCTCTGTACATCTTTGGTATCGCCTGCCTAGTGAAGTGGAATCTCGACGGGATTTGGTACCGGGGACACAATACCTCCATCAACCGTCTAAATCCCACTCCACTGATGGCGGACACCGGACGCACGTCTAACACCAACATTGCTGTTATTGACGCAGTTAACCGCTTTGCCATAGGATGAATAGTGTCGTACTTGGTGCTCATGGCAAACGACTGTTGGACGGTCAATTGTTTGGTGAAAGACGTAGCGGTCTTACGACTTCCCCTCTGGGAAGATGACCGACTAACAGCAGCAACAGCAGCAGTGGCAGTAGTAGGCGTACCGCTGCAGGATTCCTCGGATGAATCCCGGATTGAAGAGGACTCAGTCTGGCTAGTGACATGGCCTGCAGGACTAAATCTGATGGAGATCGTGGAGGAAGTTGACGAGGAGGGTGTTGGTGGTGTGTATCCAACAGGACCAAGGGATTTAGGTGTCCCTGGACTGCTGATGGTCCTAGCCCCAGTTCCTGAACTAATCACTGAACTATGAAGGTTATTCAGGTGACGTATAAGGGAGGATGTCCCTAGGTGGCCAAGATCCTTACCCCTGCTTATTTAAGCTTTACATAAGCTACATATGGCCATACATTTGTTATCCAGATTGGGATAAAAATAACTCCAGACCGAAGAGGTGCATTTCTTGGTCTTCTGACCAGGCATGACGATGGGCTTTTTCATCCCATGGACATCAACTTTTTCCCCCCCTGGTGCCTCATTTAAAATAACCACATCAGCATCCTCCTCGTCAAGTTCCTCCTCAGCGCCAGCTACATAAATAGCCTCCTTGACACCTTGATTATCCAAATCTGGATCTACACTGTGGGTGATCCTTCCAGCATATGCAGAGGGTGTGCTGCAAATGGTGGATGGAGTCACCTCTTCCCGTACAGTGATGGGAAGGTCAGGCTTCGCAACCACCAACACCCTTGGACTCGCCTTGGGGATTTGTGATGTCATCTGTTTAGAAGGCAGAGTTGTTTGCTGTGTTGTTGCTGACAGCATAACTCTCTTACATTTTTTGGAGGGGGGGGAGGAGGGCTTAGATCCTTGAGTGAAGCTGAACCACTAGTCCTGAACACTGGCCAGGGCCTAAGCCGTTCCTTGCCACTCCGTGTCGTAAATGGCATATTGGCAAGTTTACGTTTCTCCTCAGATGTTTTCAATTTTCTTTTTTTGCTAATTTTAGTGAACTTTGGGTTTTTGGATCTTACATGCCCTCTAGGAGATTGGGCATCGCCCTTGCCAGACGACATTGATGGCATTTCATCATCTATGTCATGACTAGTGGCAGCAGCTTCAGCATTAGGAGGAAGTGGGTGTTGATCTTTCCCTACTTTATCCTCCAAATTTTTTTACTCCATTATATGCAGCACAAGAGAGCGTACCCCTAAACCACACACAGTCGGCAAAGCCTTTACAAATTATCTGCGGCACAGGAGAGTACCACTGGACTGGAGTTATACAGCAGTACCTAGTATTTTTAAACTAATTTTTTTATATTCTTTTTCAATTATTTTTGGATAATTTTTTTATAATTTTTTTATATTTTTTTTTTTATTCTTTTTTTTATAAGTTTTTTAGAATTTTTTAAGAACTTTTGGATAATTTTGAAATAACAATGCCTTTAGCAGAACAGAGCACAGGACACAGGCAGCACCACTGGACTCAGCAGGACAGAGCACAGGACACAGCACCACTGGACTCAGCAGGACAGAGCACTGGACAAAGCACCACTGGACTCAGCAGAACAGAGCACTGGACAAAGCACAAAGCTACACTAAACTGAAAACCAGGACAGGAGCTCCCTAACTACAACCTCTCTCACGAGTGATCGCAGCCAGAATGAAGATGGCGGTCGCTAGCGCTGAATTTATGACATCCAAGTCTCGCGAGATCCGACGCGAGACTTGGATGTCATAGCCTCGGTTTGGCTTCAATTCCCACCCGGAAGTTCCCGAACAGTGCTCGGATTTCGGAAATCCGAGCCCGCTCATCTCTAGTATATATACATATACAAACACATATTGACACATAGTGATTTATATCATTTTTGATTTTGCGCACCGAACATTGGTCTTAATTGTCCTTGGCTGCCCTCTCAAATGATTCTATTCATTGTTGGGTATTATAAATGACCAAGTGGAAAGTTTAATGACATGCATATTTATATATAGTTTATCTTTGTAAACTTTAAGTAAAAAAAAAAATGCATAATGTGTTATAATCATAGTGATGAGTTTGCAAATCATAATGATTATGGATGATATGAGAATGACCTGACTACGATCTGTTAATTGTGAAAAAGGGAAGTGTCAACTAATTAGATCCTCTAAGAACAGCTGTTTTGACGTATAGAATGATTTGCATACCACAAGCTGGCAAGGGATCCTTGTGTGTGATACGTAACCATGGGATGTACTGTATGAAACATGATTTCATCATGCATCATGTTAACAATTCAGGAAATTATTTGGCATAGCCTCTTGATGTGATACAGGCATTCAATGACATATGGGAAAACACTGAAATATATGACAGATGTGACTATTTAACATATCACTATTACGATCTAGTGTCCTTTAGAATGACACAGCAGGGACAGTTTTATAAGACACTAACTTTAGACTGCATAAAAAAAATGTTTGTTTCACATCTCATTCATTGTGACCAATACAATAGACTCTGATTACAGACATTGTGGTTTCTGCCTTGAGGTGATCAGAATGTTGGAGGTGTGGAATGTTTGTGATGTTTTTACTAAAAAATAAAAAAGTGTTATCTTTTTGTCCTGGATTCTTTATGCAAGTTGACTAAACTAGCTTTACGGGGCTCTCCACCTCCCTTACCCTGCTGCCTGTTATTGGAACTTCCTATTATGATTTAGGAGTAGGAGCACATAGATTGGGCAGTGACTGATGTCAATGAGTTCTCTGTACAGCGCTGCGGAATTAGTGGCGCTATATAAATAAATAAATGATGATGATGATGATGATGATGAATGGTGCAATGAATGAAGCTTACTCCTGCATCTGTGTACAAGGAGTGTACTACAGAGAGCAGGAAAAGATGTAATATTCTTTCCTCTCCCTGGGAACTTTTGTAACTCACTCCTCTGCTTAATTACTGATAATAAATAACATCCTAAAATAATAAGAATCATATAACTGAACTAGAGTATGGAACAGCATTGAACATAACACTATACAACTGGCTACTCTTTGGAGCTGTGGTTTACTTTAGCTACTACCTGCAAGGCTACAACCTTCTCACTCCAATCATGAAATGTGACCAGACCTGCCAGACACTATTTAGTTGTAGACTAAGCAAAGCAGCTGAGCAGCTGGACTGACCGCAAAGAGTTGATTTTTCAGATACCATTCCCTTGGTCCTAAACATTAATAAAGCCTTTAGTACAGAGGTGTACAATTTCAGTCCTCAAGGACTCCCAACAGTTCATGTTTTCAGGATTTCGTTAATCATGCACAAGTGAATTAATCTATTTGCCTGAGTCAGTAATTATCCCATCCGGATACATGAGCTGTTGGTAGCCCTTGAGGACTGAACTTGGACACCTCTGATATAGTAAAGGAAGTGCTGGCTTTCTATGTAACAGATCACACTAACCAAGGAGCAGGTGCTTCAATGGTGTCTGATGATCTTACACTTCAGCTATTCCAGCTATTAATATATGAAGTTAGGTCAATAAGGTAGCCATAGAAAAAGAACCTTGGTACTGCCACAATACAATTGTACCACACATTTAATCTGTTTCTACAGCCACAGCATACTTTTCTTTCTCAGACCTAACACAACAGCGACATTGGGGTAAATGTATCAAGCTATGAGTTTCCGGCGGGTTTGAAAAGTGGAGATGTTGCCTATAGCAACCAATCACATTCTAGTTATCATTTATTTAGCACATTCTAAAAAATGATAGCTAGAAGCTGATTGGTTGCTATAGGCGACATCTCCACTTTTCAAACACGCCGGAAACTCGCAGCTTGATACATTTACCCCATGGATTCCTCTACACTAGTAGGCAATACCAAGCAGTCAGGAGATCCCTTACTATCACAATAAGTAGGTAATGGTACCTGCAAGTTCCCCCTCAAAAAAACAAGTACTCTATATAAACCATGGCATATTTGTACAATAGGACATTTTAAAATAATAGAAAGAAACAAAATCTGACTAAATACAGAATTACAGAGGAAAAAACGTGGATACAAGGGAAATGAAGAATGAAAGACAGCTTCTGATTGGCTGCCTGACTACTAAGTAGGTGTGCTTACTGAACTTTAGCTGATTTTCACCAGGAGCGCCTAGTGACCAGTCCATTATGTCCCTATGTTTTTTTCAAAACAATGGATTATGGTAGATCAAGAAAAGAAGATGGTAGGTAAGTATTAGTGACACTATATAACAGGAAAATATTGAGCGAAATTTCCTTTAAAAGCTGTAGTCTATCGAGGGCACCAAATTATTATTTATTTATGTAGGGGGCACTAATTAAACATTTCAGTGGAACTATTATTTTATTAAATAATCTTGACGGGAACTACTATTTTCTAAAATACTCGAGAGGGGACAAATTATTAAATTATAAAATATGGGGTCATTATTACTGTTATTTATAACCTAAGGGGGCACAATGCTTCTATTCTTTCCCTGGTATCCACCGGCAAAGGGTACCAAGAGAAGTCTAATGCTTCGTAGCATCCCCAGGTGGGAGTTCTCAATCAAAACCCAGCCTGCTAGAGGACTGGGGCCGATGCTAAGTAGCATAGTCCAGTTAAGACTGGGAGGGAGAGTTGTTTTATACATTTTTTCATAGCGGTTTTGCCTAAACTGCATGTGACTTAGGGGTTTCAAAATCTCTGCATCGCGATGTGCGCCAATTTCAAAACTGCCCCAAAAAACTACAGAATGATACATTTTCACCATAGTTTATATGTTTGCTATTGTCATACAACAGGAAATGTTTTATTTTATTGAACTGGTAATATGAAACAACATTCAGATTAAATGATTGACATTTTTGTATTACTCTCCTAAGAAGCTCCTAACATCTCTTCATCTTCTTATTAAACAATATTAATGTTAATGCCAGGTGATGCAAATGGGGGAATACATCAACAACACAAGAAGAACAGTGCTACATTTGCCATGGAGGCAAACATAGGTAATTCAAACCTTATAGATGTGTTAAGATTCTCTACTATTGGGTCCTTATTGCATGGAAGGCCGTGTAGATAAATATAAGTAGAAGTAAGTGGCCGGCTTACTTCTGGTTTAGGAACAGTCAGTCCCAAAAACAACCTCTGTAAATAGTGTTTTCCAAATAGTAAATTGTACATGGAGGTAGTTTTAGTGAGATCTAAGGGGCGTATTCAATTGTCAGCGTTAACGCTGCAAAACGAGCGCTCAAAAAATCTTACTGTTAATACGGTAATTACTCCGCGAGTAAACTACCGTATTAACGGTTTTTGCGCGCAATATTACCGTATAAACGGTAATATTTTTCGAGCGCTCGTTTTGCAGCATTAACGCTGACAATTGAATACGCCCCTTAACTGTCTCCTTTCTCTTCTATCACTCATTTCAACTGACGCATTTCATCATACACCAATGACTTTCTCAAAGATGTTCATGGGATGGGATATCCTGTATATATGTTTCAGCTGTGTCTCTCGACTTGTCAGAGCGCTGTAATTTCACAGCGATGAAATACATCAAACAATGAAAAAATTGAATGCAAATAAATATATTAGTAAAATAAATAAGCCAATTCATTTATACATAAATGTATCATCAACTTTGTTAATAACATAATTAATACAAAGTTCAATTGCATCAGCAACTCCACAAAGAAGAAAGTCGTGTTATCAAGACACATATAGGTTTTGTACATCATTAAAAAGGAATAACCGAATTATAAAATTATAACAAAATTTGGAGCAATAGAAGAGTTACTAAAAATAGTATCTAAATTCACCATACAAACGGCAAATCTCATTGTTAGAAAGAAACCAGTCTGTTAGATGGAAACTCAAATTGTCAAACTGTATACTTGGTAACTCAAATATTTGGTCTTGAATAGAAATGTAAACTAACTGATTTCTCTCCTCGGCAACTCACCACTTTGCTTACGTATTCTTCCATCTACAGATTCCCCTGTGAAGATATCTCCAGTTATAACTGTAGCTTTTTCTATCTCCAAATACTGTCTACTGCTGCCACCTGGTGGCTGCAACACTGACTTTTTTGCCAACAGATATTCTCTCAATAACTCAGGGGATAATTTGTAATGGTCTTCTGCTGCCACCTTGTGACAACTACTGACCTAACAATTGGATATACTTTATGTGTGCTTACATAGTGCTCTATAATCTGCATAACACACTGTGACCTTACCTTTTGTTTTTGACAAATATACGTATCTTGTGTCATTTACACTGAGACTGAATAATATCACCTTGTTTCCCAGGCGCCTGATGCGAGCTATCAATATTCACAATTGTCTCATTTCCCTATATTCCCCATTGGCATCTATAATTCCCCTAAATAAAACCTAATTCTAAATACAGTTATATAATGTTTCGATCTCTAAATGGACGGTCTGCTTTGGTTCAGTTTTCTACTGTTACTGTTAATGCATGTGTAACTAATTTCTTTTACATTAGGACACATAACTTTACTCCTTGTCAATTCTGTATGATGTAATTCTGACTTTCTTTTCTCTAGGAGTCATTTTCAGATTTTTTTCACATTTTAGCTTGTATGTGACACTATCGTTTTGAACTTCGGTGACCGTGTTCCTAGCAGCCCCGTGTATCATGGACATATTTCTCGACAAACCCTCCTCCTACAAAGGCACAATAGACTCTACTCCATCGGAAATGGGTCGAGCAAGACAGCCAACAGGTCTTCCTCATCTTCACAGCCCTCTATAGAAGAGGACCTAGAACGACAGATATCACAGCAGGAAGAACAAGGTTGTGGTCGTAGCCCCTAACTTCGTTGCTAAAGTAGCAAAAGCGATTTCAAAATTGATCGTGCCGCAGATTGATAATAAGTTTGAGGATCTCAAAACATCTTTAGACTCTTCAAGGACAACAACTGAATCTAATACCTCCAGGATCTATAACTTAAAACGGTGCACTAGTGATCTGAAGAACTCGGCCCACTCTCTTCAAGCAGCTATTGGTTCTCAAGCTCGATCTCTCCAATCGCTCAACAAGAAAAAAGAAAACCTGGAAAATAGAAATAGACTACAACAATCTGAGATTCAAAGGAATACCAGAGTCGGAAAAAGGCCAGCACTTATTGAACTATTTGAAGTTGCAGAACCGGTCCAGATTGAATAGGCCATAAACGCCAGGATCGTTCCAGTCCTCGTCCGGCTATAGCTTGATTCCTGGACTTCAAAGCAAAGGAGAGGATACTGACTTATAGAAAACCACAACTGTTAATTGATGACGGACTTATCCTGATATTCTAAGACTTTTCTGCCTCTAAAAAGGAAGGCGTTCTCAATAGTATGCCGGCACCTTGTAGCTATCAACCAATGATTTACTCTCCTGTATCCAGCAAAACTTTGTGTCAATGATAATGGTCACACACTATTCTTCACGGATTTGAATAAGGCCAAGGCCCATTTCTCCGTGCTCGTTCTCCACCACGGTCACCCAATCGTCCTGTCGATCCTTAACTATCCGGTAACTTGTCACACAAATTCTAATACTCTGCTTTCAGTAGAATTGTTTCTAACCCTGCTCTACTATTGACTCCCCCACACCTGTTTTGGGTATACCTCCACATTTCTTTAATTGCACAGCCGCTGCTGTTTGTGCTCTGTTCTTTATCTCTGTTGTGTCGCTTGTTGTGTGCACCACTCACTCAGTGGGTGCACACAACAGGTGTATTCGATGGGAACATAAACATGTTTTTGCTTTTTGTTGTTAGCCTTGTTTTGTGTGCCTCTTACTCAGTTGATGCACAATACAAATTTAATTGGTTGGAAAAATGAAAAAGTTTTATGTTCTGACACATTGCTCTTTGTATTGTTGTTACATGTTTTATATCATTCCATCCTTTCAGGTTTTTCAGCCACCGGTTCTGACTGTACTGATGACTGCCATGCGGGAACCCCCATAATTGCTGACTCCTTCGCTTGCTGAGATGAGGGGGTCTCTCAATCCCACTTTTGTTTATAACAGGCCAGCCGAGGGGGTAGAATGAGCTCCATACCATTATATACTCACTTCCACACAATTAGGCCACAATTTGTTCTTCAAACTTACATCCTGGAATGTTGGTGGGTTAAACTCGCTACTCAAATTTAAAAGGGTTACCTAATTTTTTTTAAAAATCACACTCCGATATTGTATCCTACAGGGGACGCACTGGAGAGCCAGGGACGACTCCTCTCTTAGAGATAACTGGATAGGCGAATGTATATCTGCCTTTCATCTAACTAAATCGAGGGGGGTGCAATCTTTCGTATACAATATTAAATAAATGTCCGGATCCGGAGGCACGTTTCATCTACCTGGGTATTTCCATTAAGATATCTAGATTTACCTTATTAATCATATACGTTCTTAATGACTGAATTACCAAATTTTTTCAAGACCTCCCATACTTGCTAACGCAGAGGGACACTCCAAACCTGGGGTGAAGAACTGAATACAGTGGATGACCCGTTTTTAGACAAGACCCCGTCTGCATCACGTCCTCACTCACCCCAATCGCAGCATATTCAGAGATTGAAGTCCTCCGATCAACTAACGGACCTTTTGCATCTTTTCAACCCAAAGACAAATCTTACACTCACCTCTCTGTAGTACACAGATCATTATCCAGGATAGATTATATTCTGGTGACAGATGCCCTTGTGACACAGATACACTCTGCACAACGGGGCGACATATTGATATCGGACCATGCTCCGATCCATGTATCAATTTACCGAGCCTCCCCATCTTCTTTCACATGCCTTTGGTGTTTCCCATCTTATCTGGCCTCATCCAATGAATTTCGCAGTTTTCTTAATGATAAATGGATGAGTTATATTGATGAAACACATGCCGAATATTGCTGCCTGCAAGAAGTAATGTCCTCAATGTCCTCTGCTTTCAGGACTTATATTGTGCACCCGGGTAGCGATTCCTTCGACAAATATAAACAATCCCGACAATTACTTGAGATGTTTCTCCTCTCACAATCTCGACGCACTGTGGATTATACTAATCACAAGTATTATCACTGGGGAGGTAAACCTATAAAATGACACAACATAACATATCATCAGTTCTTCTCGCACTGTACCCAACAATTCTTAAACATACACCACACTACACTAGACTTAATGACGCGCACACAATTTTTATAACGAAACCTAATAAAGACTCCTAGATGGTGTCCTCCTACAGACCTATTACGCTCCTCAATGTTTTAAAATTCTAGCCCCAATTGTATGGTGTTTTGTCATGAAGTACATTCGGGGAAACCTTCACTGGTCTCATCCAATATTTTTACAATACACCATGTACTACATTTCTTTTGAATGGTCTGTGTGGGTGCAGGATGGAGATGCACAGGGGAACACCACAGGGTTGTCCAATTTCGCCTCTGTTATTCAATTTGTCCCTGTACCCCTTATTGCGCATTTTACAGCATGCACAGGAATTTCAAGGAACCCAGGTTGGCCATCGTGAAGTCAAGATCACAGCATTCACTGATGATATTTTGTTGTATCCATCCAACCCGGCTTCCTCCTTACATCTAGTGTTGGATAAGATTGACGAGTTTGGCTCTATATCGGGGCTAGCCATCAATGTAGAAAAGTCCACTGCTTTATATCTTAGACCAGAAGTTGCCTGTCCAGACGTATTTCATTTACATGGGCACAGAAGAGTCTTATTTAGGTGTCCAAATGAGTAAAAATGCCTCATATTTATACTAGTTAAACATATCAACGGCTATTTCCTCTATCACCAGGGAGATTGAGGGGTGGCATCATCTCCGGCTCTCCTACCTCGGTAGGGAAAAAGCGGTATCTTTCCAAAAATGTATGTATTATATACAATGTATACCACTCCTCCTCACTCAGAGGGACACCAAACTCATCAACTCGCTCTTTCGAAACTTTATTTGGAATAGTAAGAGACCAAGGATCAGTTTGATAAAGTTGCAACAACCAAAAACTAATGGTGGGATTAATTTCCCAAATACTACCCTCTACAATCACCCAGCCCTACATAGACAACTTAGAGGCTGGCTACACAGCACAGACATATATACAGATACTTTACTGGAAACATTTTTCTTCCAAACATGAATTTAATTTCCATCCTACATATACAAGACCAGGAAATTTCCCAAGACATAAAAGACAATCCTCTCCTGTGGTATACACGCAAAGTTTGGAATATTTTGAGACACAAATCCCAATTAAACTCACACAAATATGTATTTCAGACACTTAATCCTGACTTCCAGAATGGTTCTCTTCCTACAATTTGTGGCCTGGAGTGAAAAGGGCATTACCAACATAGGTTGTCTGTTACATATCCCAGAAAGATGACTCCTTACACACACCCAAGCAATAGAAAAGTTTAATTTTCTTAGTTCCTTTTGCGTATTTTCAGGCACGCCATTAAATTTCCAATGTGACTAGGGATTTCTCGGCAGCTGACTGACAGAACCCATTTGATGTCTTCCTGTTCCACAGTCCCCCTCGACACGAGGCCATCACTTTCCACTACAATTTTATTACAGACCGTATAGATTACTCCACTGTGGAGGACTTACCTGCTGGACGAGGATCCGTGGGTTTCTTCCGTCCCCGCAGCGCCGGGGCTGCTTCCTGTTTGGCCGGGTTGGTGAGCCAATCAGGGCTCCACGGCAAGCCAATCAGGGCTCGCTGTTTTATCACGCGGTGTCCCATCGACGACGCCTGATGTCGGCGCAACGCCGGCTATTTAAGCCAGCGCGTACACCGCCATTTTTAGTTCGACGGCGGAGAGCAAGAGAGGAAGACGTCAGGCGGAGAACTGCGCGATCAAGAGAAGAAGATAAGAAAACAGCGGAAGAAGACCGCAGTGGCAGAGAGCCCTTGTTAGGGCTAGGAGTTACTCTGCAACCTAAAGACCGGCAGGATTAACATAAGAAGACAGCAGCAGCGCGTGGAGCCAGCAGCAGTTGGGGAGGATCTCGGAGAAGATCCCCGAAGACTGAGGAGACAGGTAGGGCCCTTCTGGGCACCATCTGTACTAGGCCCCTGCCCGCACTCCTTTCCCTGAAATAAGGGCACTAGGCCTGTGGCACAGGTAGTGGGCACAAGGACCTGGCACAGTTAAGTTAGGTATAGGTGGGGAATTATCTGGGCACTAGGCCCCATAAACAGGTGGGCTTAACAATCATAGTTAGAGAGGGGCATAAGGCCCAATAAAGAGGGCACAAGGCCCCATAGATAGCTGGGCTTAAAGCCCATAGTTAGAGAGGGGGCACCAGGCCCAATAGAGAGGGTACAAGGCCCTATAGGTAGAGTGGGCATAAGAGCCCTTGGCTAGAGAGGGGGCACAAGGCCCAGTAGTAGAATTACGGCACAAGGCCCCGGTAGACAGAGGTAGGGTTATAAGCCCTTAGGTGCAGTGTGAGACTGGAGGGTTAACGTCAGGCAATAGGCCTGGGACATCAGTTTGAGCAGAAGGCTCCTGTTGTTGTGTTGTACACTAGACTTATGAGCTAGCCAGCACAAGTGCTTGTCATACTGAGATCATACCAGCAGTAGTAACATGTTATTGAACTTATGTGGTGAAATATAGCATTGTGCATTGTGTATGGTTATGCTGTAGATGTTTCTTTCCAGGTGCAAGACGTCAGGCCCCCATTAAAGGTATACGCTTGTTTCCTTACTGTACTCCTACAATTCTCTTGTTACTCTTGAATTGCCTGATTTAGATGTTCTTATTGCGTCATTATGCAGCTTGTGTATGAACCTATCTGTTGGGTCCCGCTTTAGGCTATCTGTTCCCCCATATTGAGGGCCCGTATCTCAGGCTACACACTACTTAGGGGTTCTCACCCTCTGTGGGACCCTGCCCATCCATTAGGCTTAGAGCCTTATTCTCTCCATCTTGACTCTGGGAGCCATCCATCTATCTGTTTGGTTTAATCCACTGTCGATAGGTCTGATTTATCTGTTCTCACTATGTTACTATGTTATGATTGTTTGTTACTATCTGTTGGGCCTTAGATTCTGTTCGAGTTTCACCCCTCTACTGAGGGCTGGTCCCCTACACTCTCAGTGCCCAATGTTCCTATTTATTTCTGTGCATCTGGCGGCACCCTCTCTTTATGCCTCCCTATCATATTTGCTGTTCAGACCTCCATCGTGATGCCCGCATTGTCAAATTGCATCTTTTCTGTTTATCTCCAGATGCCCACCGGGAGGGTTGACACGAGAGTGTCATGTGTTATGATGTTGCTTTGTTCATTACGAGTTAATGTAATAGTGTTTATTTTGTATAGTTTAAACGACTAGTTGTTTTATTGTGTTATGCTACATATATTTCCCTGTTCCCCTCTGTCTCTCCCTCTTCTTTCTCCCATAGCTCCCTCCCTATACTACCCTCCTACTCTAAGCCCCCCCCTTCCATGTTCCCTCTCCATACGACCCGGCTGCTCCGCTCAATACTTCACAACTGTCTCATCTCCAGCACCCCATCTCAGGAACCCTAGGAGGATGTGCACTCCGCCCCTACTATTTGGACCCTCTTAATGCATCCTTTGGATGTGCCGCCGCGCCCCCCTATGTGCTTTATCGGCTCATAGTCTCCTCTCCCAATGTCGGCACCACAGATGCCGGGCTACTCCGCCGTGTGACCGCCTCACCCTCCCTCCATTCCCTCCTCCTAGTCCCCTTCCTCACTCAAATAGACCAAGATAAGCTAAGGACCTCCTCTGCTTCATCTTATCCTATGTGTGTCCCAAGAGCCCCCCTGATACCACCTCAGTTCTACTCGATCTTCTACCTCATTTTCCCATCTCACTCTCTCATTTTATCTTAGGATCATCTCCTTTAATGTAAAAGGGTTAAACAGTCCCCAGAAGCGAAGCAAACTTCATGCCACCCTTAACCTTCATAGGGAAGACCTAATTTTCATACAGGAGACTCATCTTTTACACGACTCTCACCCTGAGCTCCGCTCTAAGCTATATCGTACCATGCTTGTGACCACTCAGCCAAAAAATGAGCGGTCTCAATCATATTGGCACGTCACCTCACATTTGAATTTGACAATTCTCTCGCTGACAAAGATCAGTGGCAGATCCAGGGGGGGGCGATCGGGGCCTACCATTTAAAATAGGTCCCAGCCGCCGATCAAAACGGGAGGGGGTGGGGCCAATCGTGAGCAGAAGGCGGGGCTAAATGCGGGCTAGCCAATCAGAGTAAAGAAGGGGTGTGGCTATGCAAAATCGCCCCCCTAATCATAAGTCTAGGTCCGCCCCTGACAAAGGCGGATGTTATCTCATTCTAATAGGTAAGCTAAACAACAAGCTCTCTAAACTAGTAAATGTTTATGCCCCAACCAATGCCAACACCACTTTTTCACCAAGTTAGATGCCCTACTGACCCGTGTTAGACAGGGAGATCTTATTGTAGAGGGCGACTTTAATACTGTTCTCAACACTGCTATGGACCGTTCTGCCACGGTGGCCACTGTCCCGCTTTCAGCAGACCCGCAATCCACTAAATCCCTCCTCAGTCTCATGAAATCCTAGCTTCTCTACTACTCCTGGAGAGTGAAGGAGCCGTCTACATGCGTATACATATTTTTTTATCATCCCACCATTATACTCCCGCATAGATATGATCCTGCTCATCCATGACCTGGCCCTAAACCTCCAGGCGGCCCAGATCCATCCACTGACCTGGTGTGATCAGGCTCCCTTTACAATTGACATCTCTGGCCACCTACCCCGACCCCCCCCAATGACCTTGCGTCTTAATGACTCCCTTCTTCACAATGCAAATATAGTATCTCAGATTAAGACCAGACTGGAGGACTATTTTGAGCTAAATGATCTTCCAGAAGTTTCCAAAGCCACATTGTGAACAGCGCACAAAGCAGTCCTGAGGGGACCTAATCAGTATGGTCTCCAGGCACAAAAAAGAATACTTTGCCCGAACCAATGAGGTCTCTATTCAACTTCAAAACCTGGAAGCCCAACATAAAGCGACCCCGGACCCTGTAAACCTGACGGCCCTCCAGGAAACCAGAGCCAAACTTAACCTTCTCCTCTCTAAACAAGCGTCCAAACGCCTTACATGGCTCCATCAGACTTTTTATGAAAAAGGTGACAAAGCCGACAAAATTCTTGCGTCACATCTACGTACAGCTAGAACTCATAGAAACATTATTGCTATCCATGATTCCCATAAACAACTAACTCACGATCCAGCAGATATCAGCTTTTCATCATTATTACACCAATCTTTATAACCTCCCGGCTTCCGCTACTTCTCCAACACTGAGAGCTCCTTCCGCCTTGATCACTGACTTTTTTGCTAAAGCCAGGTTACCCAAGTTATCCCACCAAGCCCTCACACTTCTCAATGAAGAGATCTCGATAGATGAGATCCATCAAATCATCAAGGGACAAATAAATGGTAAATTTCCAGGGCCTGACGGCTTCACGGCAACATACTAAAAGAAATTTTCAAGACTTACTGGCCCCTCACCTCAAATCCCTGTATAACATCACACTTTGAGGTGAGCCTTTTCCATCAGAAATGCTTGAGGCTAAAATTGTAGTTATCCCTAAAGACGGTAAAGATCAGCTCCACTGCGCTAGCTATAGGCCAATTTCCCTCCTCAATCTTGATTTGAAAATCTATGCTAAAATCCTAGTGAACCGTCTGAATACTTTACTCCCTTCTCTAATCCACTATGACCAGGTAGGGTTTATCCCGGGACACCAGGTGTGCCATTGACATAATCCACATTGCAAACTCCAGGAGATCCCCAACTATTATGCTCTCTCTAGATAGCGAAAAAGCATTTGATAGGATGTCCTGGGATTTTATGGGCAGCTCTTGAGTTCTTTGGCTTCGCTGGTGATTTCCTCACTGGCGCCCTAGCATCATACACCAACCCTTAATTAATGGCACTCCATCAGAATCATTCACCATACAAAATGGAAAATGACAGGGTTGCCCCCTTTCCCCTCTGATATTTGCTCTCATAATCAAACCCCTTGCTTCCCAAATTAGAGCTAACCCTAGCATACAAGGGGTTAAGGTGGGAAAAACGAACTCCAAGATCTCACTCTTTGCAGATGAATTCCTCCTGTCGCTTACCCAACCAGGGATCTCCCTACTTATATGGCATCCTCCAGAGCAACAGTGATGTTTCGGGATATAAGATCAACTGCACCAAATCAGAGGCCATGTTGCTCAACGTCTCCCATCGGGTGTCAGAATCACAAGGAGGAGTTGATGATACCTGCCAGCAGTTGATGCTACTGAGTACTGAGGCACGGAGTCTAACGCGCTCCTGGTTTTCACCAGGAACCCCCGAAAGGAGGTATGGACTTTGCTGCAAGGGACGCTCAGTTTGCGGCCCTCAGTATCAGTCAGCTGGCGAGGTAACAATTTAGGCAGCGGTGACAGCCCACCAGGAAGCAGGATGGAAGAGTAGTCAGCAAGCCGGGACAAAACCAGAGGAACGGATATAGCCAAATCGGAAGCAGGAGAATGGTCAGGAAGCCGGGTCAATACCAAATATCACTCTAAGCCAGAATCAGGAACCAAAGGAGAAGTCAGGAACAAGCCGGGGTCAGAATCCAATAAACAGTAACAGAGGAACAAACGCTGGAGCAAGGCTAAAGACCAAATACTCTGGCAAGCAAATTGCCTCAGTGAGTCCCTTAAATAGAGGGAAGAGATCTCTAATAGGTGCCTGAAAATCGACGGGGAAACTGCAACCAATCGCTGACAAGTCGCAGGGCGACGGAGCGTGGAATCTTGCGCATGCGTACCGATGGCAAACGTAACGGTGTAATGTTGCTCAGTAACGGTTGCCAAGCTCGGCGTATGCATGCGAATAGAACGGCAAGCATCTCTAGGCAGCGGGACTCCGATTCAGCAAGGAGACAGGCGTCCGTTTAGAAGCAGAAACAGGACGGCGCCTGACATCGGGATACCGTGCTCCTCCAGTCTAATTTTAATTTCAAATGGCAGAGCAGGAAGATCAGGTACTTGGGTGTTTTCCTCACATCTCGTTACGATCTCCTCTTTCGTGAGAATTTCCTACCCCTTCTCTCCAGGATGCAATCTGACCTGTCCTCCTGGAATCTCCTTATTATCTCGTAGCTGGGCAGGATCATAGCTGTCAAAATGAATATGTTGCATATGTTGTTTTCCAAACCCTTCTGGTAGCTGTCCCCGCTTCCTTTCTTGCCGACATCCAGAAGGCCCTCACCCGCTTTATCTGGAATCATAGATCTCCAAGAATCGCAGCCAATATCCTAAAACGACCAATCCCTGGAGGTGATAGAGGCCTTCCCGACCTCAAGTTATACTATTTGACTTCCCATCTCTCTCAAATTGTTGCTTCATACGCCCCCTCAGGCTCCATCTCATGGCTCGACATAGAATCAGCCTACCTAACCCTGCCCGATCTCACTTCTCTGTGGGGAGTTTCACCCACTCATTGCCCCCCCTGTCGTTAAATTACTGCCGTTCATCAAATTTGACACTACACTCTGGGACTCCCACACTTCCAAATTAAAACTCTCAACTGTGATATCCCCTTTAACTTCCACCTGGCACAACCCAGTGTTTCATCCTGGATCTGCCTCTACAACCCACCGTATCTGGACTCGTGCAGGTTTTAAATTTCCAGTGGATTTTTCCAAACAGGGCTGCTGGCTTTTGCTAGCAGATCTCCAAATACAATTCCCGTCCCAAATCCTAAGTCCCTTTGAATATTTCCAAATTAACAAGGTAAGGGTAGGCTGAGTTCTAGCAATGTCCAAAATACAGCACAATGATCGAAGCAGGCAGAGTTCGAGCAAGGTCTGAATGCCAAGGTCTAAGGCGAGCAAAAATTAGAAAGCAAAGTCAGAAGATAATATATATATATCTCTCGATTAGAAATTTTTTAGCTCAATAAGCTGGTTTTAGATGAGAAACTTCTGGAGAAATAGGCACTGGGATGTAACCTGTTATCATCAGATTTATCCTGTTACACAACTGCTCCTGATTCCACATCCGAGGCATCAAGTAAGCCCAAGTTAGGATGACAATGATATGGGGCTGAGTAGAATGATTGCTTAAGAGCAACAACTACTTCCAAAAATAAAGACAACCCTCTAAACAGCGCTCTAAAAATCCTATCAATAATTACTTATCAATCAAACACAGATGGGAAGATAAGCTGCAAACGGTACTAATATCATAAAACAATTTGTTTATTCATGATACACTATAGAATACCATTAATGTTCAAATTACATATAAATAACATGTTATACCCATAAAAACTCTATATAAACATAGGGCTAAGGTAACAATGGAAAGTGAAAAAAGTCACCTCTTAAAATTTCTTAAAACGGAGTTCAACTTCTCTCAGCAGTGGAAAGTGTGTTAGTAAGGAGGATAAATTTCAGATCTCAAATTTAAACGTTCCTTTGTAGCTCCAAATATATATTTCATCAAGAGGTAACAAGCAGTTTGTAACAATAACCCATAGCCAGGGATTTTATGTATATCTTAGTAAAAAGTTCCTCACTGCTGAAGCATAATTGTACAACATAAACTTTAAGGTAGAAACATGCACAGATTTCCTCTAAAGGAAACAAAACTATTTTTAAATTACCCATACACTGGGATTGTTGCTCAAGCAGTAATTGTAGTAGTTGGATCCTCCTGATAGCGGTATCAAGTGGCCAACTGTGGAACGTTCCTACGCACCTAAAGTGCACACTTCATTCACTGAAAGTACCTCCTGTCACAGAAACACACTCAGAGGGTAAATGTATGAAGCTCCGGGTTCTTCAACATCCGCAAGTTCAGCGTCTTCAGCGCTTAAATTTAAAGCGGCGCTGCCTTGTAAAGGGAAACTTCTCTTTACAAGGCAGCGCCGCTTTAAATTTAAGCGCTGAAGACGCCGAACTCGCGGGTGTTGAAGAACCCGGAGCTTCATACATTTACCCCCAGAAGTCTGACTTCACTGCAGGTAAGTACAATGTATTATATTCTTCCAAACGATCTCGATGACAGTACCTTACTTCTGCCTCTGCTTGTTCTTACTGATGCGTTTCATACTGAACTGTCTAAAATGCTTCCAAGGTTTTTTGAGACCAGACATATGGATCCATACCTTTTCTGGTCATCATGGTCTGAGGAGCAGCTATTACCAAATATAAATCAGATGAATCGTCTACAATAATTGTAGTAGCTATAGAACTGGTGAGTAGCTTGAACACAATCTACTCTCTCTTGCACCTTGACTGGTTCCATGGAGAAACCTCAAGCTGAGATGGTGTATCCCAAAAATTTGATTTGAGGTACCTCAAAAAATTTTGTACCTCTGTATACAGGTAGTATTGTCTAAGCTTCTGGAGGACATGCAGTACCTGTCTTCAGTAAATCTTGAGTGACTGAGAGAATATTAGGATGTTTTCCAAATAAACAACTATGAATTTACAGAGAAAACCTCTCAAGACCTCAATAATCAGATCTTGGAAACTGGCCCAGGCTCCCTTCAGCATCTTACTTCTCCATCCACCATCATGAATTGTTTTGTTTGCTGCATCCACCTGACTCACCGACCTGCATAAGCAAAACAAACCTTGCACCAAGAATTCATCCTTCCATGTCCCTTTTTTGTCCTGCTCCTTTTTATGGATGCTGGAAAAAATTCAAGCAACCCTGAGCCCCGTGCAATCCACACTATCCACTCACAGTTTTGTCTTCCACCCCAAAACTTTTGATCCATTTCATATATACAATCTCTCCAACCTTATCCACATTCCCACCTATAAGACTTCTCGTGCTGCTACCAACCTATGGAATTCCATACCATGCCCGATCAGACTCACCAACAGCCTTTAAATCTTTACATTCTGCCTGAAAATCCACTCCTCGCCACTTTCTCAATGTACACTCTGAGCCACACTTACTCCTCTTGTCTCACCTTTGACCTTTTGCCACAGTATTGTAAACTCTCTCAAGAACATGGCCCTCATTAGTTTTATCTGAGTTTTTATTTTGTAGATTTCATTACATCAACCAATTAAGTGACTCCAGGGGAGATTCAATTCCCCGCGTTGTTCATTAGAACAATGTAGGGTATGCATGCATCATTACTGTTACTACGGTAACTGATGGGCATTATTACCGTTAGTATGGTAATTTCAACGCAGATGTTTGCTTCCTGAGCTGCAAGTAGAAATATGTGTTAAAATTACCGTACATACGGTAATGATGCGCTCCCGGTGTTATTCTAAAGAACAATGCAGGGAATTGCATCTCCCCCTAGATCTAAAATTAAAACAAAAAAACTTTTTTAATAGATATTGGTCTCTCTCAGTACAAACCATTTCTGTGTTATCATACAATAACCTGGGCTGAAGCAATCACATTTTTTAAATACAAGCATTATTAAATTCAGCCCAGGTTATATGAATATAAAAAAAAGTTAGAAAAGCAGGCGTAATGGTTCAGGTATGTGTTAGAAATAAACAAGATAGTACAAGTGAAGAAAAGGGCTGACTTAGAGCCTCATTTATGCATTTGCTCTTCGAACATAAGTAGGAAAACATGCACGCAAAAAAAAACCAAAATCATTCTAATGTATATAATGTTGGGATTAACAAAAGGAAAAGAAAGAAAGTATGGAATGTAAATAGGGGCACTCTTGGAGTGATAGAGCAATATTTAAGAATAAATAATTTATTGGATATATAATATAATATATATAAGGTATATAATGCTGAGTCTGATGCATCACGATGCATTGTGCTCAAAAACAGAAGTTAAAGTCACATTAACCTACTTGTACACAACATAATAATGTAAAGAAATGTCATATCACAAGAGAAAATATTGTCTTGACAGTTATTAACAAATGTGACTCGCTTTTTCCATATACAACTTAATTAAATACAAAAAATTCTGCATCTGTTGTTTCCCCCTTTAAAATCAAACAGGAAATGTCAATTACGTAAAGCTGTCCTCAGCTGGGAACCTTAAATATATACAGGATGTTTCAAAAAGATGTAGCCGATTTGAAATCGCTATATCTCTGCAACCACGAACCATCCATAAATAAAACCCTTACTATTTGAAAGGGCGGGGCATAGAGTTTCAAATGACTACTGCTAGATGCCTCTCCAACAGGCCCCAGCCTCAGTCGTTTGCAAATGGCGACCCCGCAACAAAAGGTGTTTTGCGTTCTGCAGTTCAGCAAGACAGAATCCATAATTGCAGTGCAGCGTGTATTTCAACAGCATGAGAATCAGGCTGTTTATGTAAGGGAAAGAGCACAGGGCGACCACGCACTTCAGAGGAAAACATGAGAAGAATTCAAGACAGTTTTCTGGTTAGCCCATGCAAGTCCACTCATCGTGCTAGCCGAGAACTTGCGATCCCTCATACGACTGTCTGGTGTGTGTTAAAGGTATGTTTAACCATCTCGAAATGCTGCAGAACTGGCTCTTTCTACAACTTAACGAACATTCCGATGATTTAATCTTTTAGTAAGATGGACCTGCAGGTTCAATGTTTTCTAAATGACACAATGCCTCAACATTGGGTAGGTCGCATGGGTCCCCAAGACTTGGTGTTACACTTTTGTCCCCCAAGATCCCCAGACATTACACTATGCGACCTTTTCTTGTGTAGATAAGTTAAACAAAAAAAGTGTTTTTGTGCCACCATTAGTGACTAATGTGAATGACCTCAAAAACAAAATCACGCTAGCTGTGAATTCAATGGAAGAAGACACTCTGTGAGGTGTTTGTGGAGGAATTCAACTATCGTCTCAATGTTGTCTGTACAGCAGCTGGAGGGCACATATAAAATGGTTAGTAAAATTTGATAACTCATTAAACCGTTTGTAACTTTTTGTGTTATTGTAACATGTTGCCATTGTGAAATGTATTGCTTTGAAATTAGGTTCATCTTTTTGAAACACCCTGTACTTTATAATGTGCAGATTACAACAGCAATATATTATCTCCCATAACAGAACAATGACAATTTGATAATAAAAAGGAATCCAACACATAGGGGGAATTCAATTGGCCGCGTTACTGTAAAAAGTAACGCGGCCTGCATACTATTACAGTGCGCTTAAATACCATTATTACGGTAGATACAACGCCGGTTTTTGCTCGCAGCAAAAAGCCGGAGAGGTGAGGAGGGAGCAACAGTATGGAGGAGGAGGGAGGGGCGGCTCCATGTGCACATAATCAATAGTAAAAAAAAAATGTAAAAAGATTCTTAAATGCTGCTGGCGCTGCACCAACCCCCGATTGATCGGGCGGGGCGCCCCCAGCCCGATCAATGCTGCTGAGCACGTTCACTGCAGTTATCCGTCCCAGGCGCTCAGTAATCAGCTTACTGAGGATATCTCGCGAGAGTAAGACTATGAGTCTCACTCTCGCGAGATCTCCTCAGTAAGGAGCTTACAGCACGCCGCGGAAGGAGGACTGCAGTGACAGGTAAGCGCTTGGGGGCGGCTCACATTGGGGGCCTCACGGGGGAATGGAGGCCCCCTTAGCCCAGGGGCCTCCATTCCCTTAATCCGGCCCTGACAGTCATGGTCAAAAGTTTTGAGAATGACACAAGATTTTCACAAAGTTTGCTGCTTCAGTGTTTTTAGACCTTTTTGTCAGATGTTGCTTTGGTATACTGAAGTAAAATTACATGCATTTCATAAGTGACAAAGGCTTTTATTGACAATGACATTTAGTTTATGCAAAGAGTCAATATTTCCACAAACTCTCAATGAGATTAAGGTCTGGGGAGTTTCCTGGCCATGGTCCCAAAATTTCACAATTTTGCCTAAGAACACAGCCATGTATAAAGAATGGTACAAAAACATCTTCCAAAAGCAACTTCTCCCAACCATCCAATAACAGTTTGCTGACGAACAATGCCTTTTCCAGCATGATAGAGCACCTTGCCATAAGGCAAAAGTAATAACTAAGTGGCTTGGAAATAAAAACTTTGAAATTTCCATGGGCAGACCTTAATCCCATTGAGAACTTACTGTGTGCGGCGCTGCGGATACCTTGTGGCGCCTAACAAATAAATGATAATAATAATAATAATAACTTGTGCTCAATCTTTAAGAGGTGGGTGGACAAACAAAAACCCACAAATTCTGACAAATTCCAAGCATTGATTAGGCAAGAATTGGCGGCCATCAGTCAGTATGTGGCCCAGAAGTTGATTGACAGCATGCTAGAGCGAATTGCAGAGGTCTTCAAAAAGATGGGTCAGCACTGCAAATATTGACTCTTTGCATAAACTTAATGTAATTGTCAATAAAAGCCCCTGACACTTAAGAAATGCTTGTAATTTTACTTCAGTATACCATAGCAACATCTGACAAAAAGGTCTAAAAGCAATGACGCATCAAACTTTTTGAAAACCAATATTTGTGTCATTGTCAAACCTTTTGGCCATGACTGTACACATTTTTTCATAAAAATATCAAAAATGTCATTACATTGTTACCAATGAGAAATGTTTAGGGGAAAAACTAGTAGATTTATAAAGTAGTTATTTTGAAGGTTTGTTTCCTTAAAAAATTTAAAAAATCATCATTTAAATACAAAATAACAATACCCACAAAAAGCATATGTTAAATATGGTGCTATTGTGGCCAATTAAGTATTATATAAAACTGACTTTCACATTGTAAAACACATGCTAAAACATTCCACTCTAAGGGGCATATTCAATTCTTAAAAAGTTCTGCGGCGTAGAAACTATTAGTTAATACGGTAAAATCTAGCTGGATTTCAGCTCGCGGCTCAGGGAGCTGCAAGCTGAAATCCAGCGAGTAAATTACCGTATTAACTGATTTTCCGCGCACGATTACCGTAATAACGGTAATCGTGCGCGGGCCACGGGATTTTCAGCGATCCCGCCGACAATTGAATATGCCCCTTTATAGTAACTAGTATACATATACAGTATTAGTTTACGCGATAATACATAATGTTCAGGCTGCCCAAAGCATCTCTCCTCAATTTATATATTACTTCTTTGTTACTAAGGTGGTTATATCTGATAAGCCAGTGAATGTGAGATTTGGTCTGTCTTGTACCTATTGATTACATTTCACCTATAAACACATTTGAAGGAAATGTTATTGTTCATAACAATGTCATTATTTTATTATTCCCCTTAAATAACCCTCAGTGTACAGTGGAGACTTTGCCTGATTAGAGTATTATGACCTCAGCAGTGACATCACAACCAGCTGGATTCTAGTGTCCTACAGCTACTAGGCAGTAAGGAGGACACACACTTGCCGTCATGGAGAGAAGCATGGTAGATTGGCTGTACCAGCGGCAGTTATTTGACATGAACAAAATCCTGAAAACCGACGAGGAACATTGCAATGAGAAACAGGATGAGTGAGTACAGATATATGGTGTACAAAGCATATTGTGGGGAAGAGAATTGTACGCCTCAGTTGAGGATCAGTTTGTTAAATCTGCAGATGATTATTAATATTCTGTTTATTAGACAAATATCTAAACATGGTCAGTGAAATGGAGCATTATAATAATAACACTGCAACACTGAAACTTTATTCGGATGAATCTGTCTAATTATAAATTTAATAGAATTGAGATCTCTAGGTAGTGGTGCCTAGAAATGTCAAAATGGGGATACATAATGGGAGTGATAGTGATACCCCAGCAATCTGTAGTCGGGGGTGGAGCAAATAAATATTACAGATTGTTCCCCTTAGAATGTTTCAAGCTCATACACAATAAGGTGCACAGGGAACTTATACTGAGAAGTATTGAAAATGAAGTGTTTATGAGTGGAATTAAAAACAATGCTGCTGTCCAATACCTCACACCCAAATAAATGGCTTAGTGGCTAGTATTATATATATATATATATATATATATATATATATATATATATATATATATAGTAATCACAACCAGGGTGGGCTGTAATGTGCTCCCCATGTTTCTGTGCATGTCCTCTAGGTGCTCTAGTTTTCTCCCATAGTTCAAAGATATACTGGAAGGTTAATTGGTTAAGTGAGTGTTTGTGTGTCAATGATAGGGATATAATATTGTAAGCTGCACTATATATAAGAAGAGTTAGGGATAAAAAGGAAAGGACTATTGACAACATGGAATAGTTCAATATAATTGAGTGTTGTTACAAGCTAAATATGTGGAATTAAGTGTTCATGGGTGACGTGAGATATGGAATGGGTGGAGCTAGTAAAGCTAAGTGGCTACAGGTATGTGTCTATGTACATGGCATGTACCTTATGTGCTTATTTACCATTCTTAACTGTAGTAGGTAATAATTAGCTCTACAATGCTAAAATTCATGGAAGACCCTCTGAAATGTGTTTTTTGCCCCCAGAGCTCTGAAGAAAAAAAGAAAGAAGAAGAAAAAGTCTCGTCGAGCATTGGATGTAAATCACTGCATACAGGAACAAGATGGTACCAATGCTGATGAGGCCTCAGGTGAGATAGAACCCACCACAAGAAGAATTCCTGAGAGATACAGCAGCTTTCACAATGCACTCCAATCTAGGCGAAGCAAATACAACTCTTCCAGACGCTTCCTTCCAAGACATAACAACATGGAAGCAGCAGGCTCCCTATTAGAAGAACTGGGAGATAAAGTCGAGGAGTCACTGGGTGTCACCCAAGAAGCTGAATCTTCTGTACCAACAGACACAACTGTTGTCCTGATGAGAATGAAAGTACAATATGAAATCTATGCTGAATATTCTGATCATTGTAATTCAATTCAATGTTTCAGTAGTGAAACTATCATTTACTATCATTGTTTTTAAATAAATTTACACAATGTCAAATATAAGGATGGCAGAATGTGTAATTTGTCCAAAGTATAACTGTAATCTAATGACCAAATGTGTCCTCTAATAGTCTGCTTTAGAAAGAGGAAATGTTACCAGGATGAATAGGATGGGGGCCCATGACCCATATAACCCGTGAGGATGAGGTAACTGTGCATTCACCTGCTGTCACCAAGTTCTATCTTGAATTAATTTTACGCTAAATGTGTGCTCACCCTTCAGGGGAAGGGGAATCTAGGAGAACTCCTACCTATCTTACCTTCAACACAATGGGGTTTGTTTATCATTGGTGGGCAGTGGGTAGCAGTACTTAAGGATCTGTACTGCTGCTATTGAAGAATACTTACCTGTCGTGTGATCCTCAGTGGAAAATCACTCTCTGCAACGAAAGAGACTGGCTCCATTGAAGAGACAGAGTTGACTTACTGTACATGCGCCAATGTTTAGTCGTTCATGCGCAGTAAATCGGCCTCTGGCCTATGGAGCATGAAGTTTGCCAAGAAAATCCTCTCCAGCAGGACCAATCTCCATTGGAAAAGGTAAGTAACGCCATCCTGAGATTTGCTTTTCACGGCTTGTTGAATAGGTTCAGTTCATCGTCCCCATAAAGGTCCTTGGGCACGGTGTTAACCAGCTTGAGGTTGCTTAAGGCCAGAGATATCTCTAATTTCTCGGGTGCTAAGCCTTTGGGACGAAGCAGTAAAAAGGGTTTTTCAGGCCCTTTTCCTGGATTTTAGGCACTTCACCACTTCATAAATAGACCACAAAGTGTAAGGGGGGAAAACAAAACTAGTGTATTTACTCAAGGTGGATAAAGAGAGTATAAGGGCAAATCAATGGTAAAAGCAATGTGAGGGCAATAAAAAATGACAATAACAGTATTGTGCAATACAAGATAAAGAGCTACTTGGCAAGGTAATAAATGTCAGTCTAGATACATACATGCATGTTACAGTTAATGACATATAACAATGACTAATCAGCATGGTGTGCCCCGATCAACACCATGTGAATATGAAGAATGTGACAATGTCCACACACACACACTGGTATACACTTCCACTCTGCGCTATTGCCACTGCAGTAGCTATTACCACCCCACAGACATCAAGGTACTGCTGTGGCCATGGTAGAATGTACAGGTTTTACTGTAGAAGGAAAATGTCAATCCTGTGGCCAAGAACTGCATCTTAATGGCCCCTTACAGCTCTTTAAGGTCCTTATTACATTTGGTAAGAGTCGAGATGCCAATGGCAGATTCTTCCTGGAGTGGACTTGTTGTAGAAGCAATCCTCTACCATCAGGATCATGGTGTTGCCATGACAGCTAGCGAGGTGGGTGATGAAATCCATTGACACATGGGTCCATGGACTCCGTGGAATAGACAGGGACATCAAGAGCCCAGAAGACAATGTCCATGGTACCTTGGTGCATGCACAAGTAGTGCATGATTGAACGAAGGAGGCTACATCTTTCCTAACAGTGGGCTAGATCACCTAGAGCAGCGGGTGGAAGAGATGGTGACGTATCAACAATCACTTAAACAGACCTCCACTAGATGTGCCAGGATATTGCTCAGCTACACGAGATCCAGTATATGTTCTATTTCAGCATTTTCACTGTCATAACTGTGTTATTAAAATACCTGCCCACTATTTGGACTATTGTGTACTGATCTGCGCCAAGAGAATTACCTCTATTTACATGTTTCCACTTAAGGGTTGGAAGATTCCTTTGTTTCATCTGACCATCAGTCAGTATGTGGCCCAGAAGTTGATTGACAGCATGCTAGGGCGAAATCCAGAGGTCTTCAAAAAGAAGGGTCAACACTGCAAATAATGACTCTTTGCATAAACTTAATGTAATTGCCAATAAAAGCCTTTGGCACTTATGAAATGCTTGTAATTTTACTTCAGTATACCATAGCCACATCTGACAAAAAGGTCTAAAAGCAATGACGCAGCAAACTTTGTGAAAACCAATATTTGTGTCATTCTCAAAACTTTTGCCCATGACTGTACACATTTTTTCATAAAAATATCAAAAATGTCATTACATTGTTACCAATGAGAAATGTTTAGGGGAAAAAGTAGTAGATAGATAATGTTCTTATTTTGAAGGTTTATTTCATTACAACTTTAAAAAAATCATCATAGATTTAAATACAAAATAACAATACCCACAAAAAGCATATGTTAAATATGGAGCTATTGTGGCCAATCCCTTTTCCTTCTTAAGTATTATAAATATATTAAAAAAAGTATATAAAAAGTGTTTATAAATATAAAACTGAATTTCACATTGTAAAACACAATGCTAAAACATTCCACCCTATATAGTAACCAGCATACATATACGGTTTTAGTTTACGCGATAATACATGATGTTCAGGCTGCCCAAAGCATCTCTCCTCAATTTATATATTACTTCTTTGTTACTAAGGTGGTGATATCTGATAAGCCAGTGAATGTGAGATTTGGTCTGTCTTGTACCTATTGATTACATTTCACCTATAAACACATTTGAAGGAAATGTTATTGTTCATAACAATGTCATTATTTTATTATTCCCCTTAAACAACCCTCAGTTTTCAGTGGAGACTTTGCCTGATTTGAGTATTATGACCTCAGCAGTGACATCACAACCAGCTGGATTCTAGTGCCCTACAGCTACTAGGCAGTAAGGTGGACAGACACTTGCCGTCATGGAGAGAAGCATGGTAGATTGGCTGTACCAGCGGCAGTTATTTGACATGAACAAAATCCTGAAAACCGACGAAGAACATCGCAAGCAGGATGAGTGAGTACGGATATATGGTGTACAAAGCATATTTTGTCGGGAAGAGAATTGTACGTCTCAGTTGAGGATCAGTTTGTTAAATCTGCAGATGATTATTAATATTCTGTTTATTAGACAAATATCTAAACATGGTCAGTGAAATGGAGCATTATAATAATAACACTGCAACACTGAAACTTTATTCGGATGAATCTGTCTAATTATAAATTTAATAGAATTGAGATCTCTAGGCAGTGGTGCCTAGAAATGTCAAAATGGGGATACATAATGGGAGTGATAGTGATACCCCAGCAATCTGTAGTCGGGGGTGGAGCAAATAAATATTACAGATTGTTCCCCTTAGAATGTTTCAAACTCATACACAATAAGGTGCACAAGGAACTTATACTGAGAAGTATTGAAAATGAAGTGTTTATGAGTGGAATTAAAAGCATTGCTGCTGTCCAATACCTCACACCCAAATAAATGTCTTAGTGGCTAGTATTATATATATATGTATAGTAATCACAACCAGGGTGGGCTGTAATGTGCTCCCCATGTTTCTGTGCGTGTCCTCTAGGTGCTCTAGTTTTCTCCCATAGTTCAAAGATATACTGGAAGGTTAATTGGTTAAGTGACTGTTTGTGTGTCAATGATAGGGATATAATATTGTAAGCTGCACTATATATAAGAAGAGTTAGGGATAAAAAGGTAAGGAATATTGGCAACATGGAATAGTTCAATATAATTGAGTGTTGTTACAAGCTAAATATGTGGAATTAAGTGTTCATGGGTGACGTGAGATATGGAATGGGTGGAGCTAGTAAAGCTAAGTGGCTACAGGTATGTGCCTATGTACATGGCATGTACCTTATGTGCTTATTTACCATTCTTAACTGTAGTAGGTAATAATTAGCTCTACAATGCTAAAATTCATGGAAGACCCTCTGAAATGTGTTTTTTGCCCCCAGAGCTCTGAAGAAAAAAAGAAAGAAGAAGAAAAAGTCTCATCGAGTATTAGATTCAAATCACTGCATACAGGAACAAGATGGTACCAATGCTGATGAGGCCTCAGGTGAGATAGAACCCACCACAAGAAGAATTCCTGAGAGATACAGCAGCTTTCACAATGCACTCCAATCTAGGCGAAGCAAATACAACTCTTCCAGACGCTTTCTTCCAAGACATAACAACATGGAAGCAGCAGGCTCCCTATTAGAAGAACTGGGAGATAAAGTCGAGGAGTCACTGGGTGTCACCCAAGAAGCTGAATCTTCTGTACCAACAGACACAACTGTTGTCCTGATGAGAATGAAAGTACAATATGAAATCTATGCTGAATATTCTGATCATTGTAATTCAATTCAATGTTTCAGTAGTGAAACTATCATTTACTATCATTGTTTTTAAATAAATTTACACAATGTCAAATATAAGGATGGCAGAATGTGTAATTTGTCCAAAGTATAACTGTAATCTAATGACCAAATGTGTCCTCTAATAGTCTGCTTTAGAAAGAGGAAATGTTACCAGGATGAATAGGATGGGGGCCCATGACCCATATAACCAGTGAGGATGAGGTAACTGTGCATTCACCTGCTGTCACCAAGTTCTATCTTGAATTAATTTTACGCTAAATGTGTGCTCACCCTTCAGGGGAAGGGGAATCTAGGAGAACTCCTACCTATCTTACCTTCAACACAATGGGGTTTGTTTATCATTGGTGGGCAGTGGGTAGCAGTACTTAAGGATCTGTACTGCTGCTATTGAAGAATACTTACCTGTCGTGTGATCCTCAGTGGAAAATCACTCTCTGCAACGAAAGAGACTGGCTCCATTGAAGAGACAGAGTTGACTTACTGTACATGTGCCAATGTTTAGTCGTTCATGCACAGTAAATCGGCCTCTGGCCTATGGAGCATGAAGTTTGCCAAGAGAATCCTCTCCAGCAGGACCAATCTCCATTGGAAAAGGTAAGTAACGCCATCCTGAGATTTGCTTTTCACGGCTTGTTGAATAGGTTCAGTTCATCGTCCCCATAAAGGTCCTTGGGCACGGTGTTAACCAGCTTGAGGTTGCTTAAGGCCAGAGATATCTCTAATTTCTCGGGTGCTAAGCCTTTGGGACGAAGCAGTAAAAAGGGTTTTTCAGGCACTTTTCCTGGATTTTAGGCACTTCACCACTTCATAAATAGACCACAAAGTGTAAGGGGGGAAACAAAACTAGTGTATTTACTCAAGTTGGATAAAGAGAGTATGAGGGCAAATCAATGGTAAAAGCAATGTGAGGGCAATAAAAAATGACAATAACAGTATTGTGCAATACAAGATAAAGAGCTACTTGGCAAGGTAATAAATGTCAGTCTAGATACATACATGCATGTTACAGTTAATGACATATAACAATGACTAATCAGCATGGTGTGCTCCGATCAACACCATGTGAATATGAAGAATGTGACAATGTCCACACACACACACTGGTATACACTTCCACTCTGCGCTATTGCCACTGCAGTAGCTATTACCACCCCACAGACATCAAGGTACTGCTGTGGCCATGGTAGAATGTACAGGTTTTACTGTAGAAGGAAAATGTCAATCCTGTGGCCAAGAACTGCATCTTAATGGCCCCTTACAGCTCTTTAAGGTCCTTATTACATTTGGTAAGAGTCGAGATGCCAATGGCAGATTCTTCCTGGAGTGGACTTGTTGTAGAAGCAATCCTCTACCATCAGGATCATGGTGTTGCCATGACAGCTAGCGAGGTGGGTGATGAAATCCATGGACTCCGTGGAATAGACAGGGACATCAAGAGCCCAGAAGACAATGTCCATGGTACCTTGGTGCATGCACAAGTAGTGCATGATTGAACGAAGGAGGCTACATCTTTCCTAACAGTGGGCTAGATCACCTAGAGCAGCGGGTGGAAGAGATGGTGACGTATCAACAATCACTTAAACAGACCTCCACTAGATGTGCCAGGATATTGCTCAGCTACACGAGATCCAGTATATGTTCTATTTCAGCATTTTCACTGTCATAACTGTGTTATTAAAATACCTGCCCACTATTTGGACTATTGTGTACTGATCTGCGCCAAGAGAATTACCTCTATTTACATGTTTCCACTTAAGGGTTGGAAATTTCCTTTGTTTCATCTGACCATCAGTCAGTATGTGGCCCAGAAGTTGATTGACAGCATGCTAGGGCGAAATCCAGAGGTCTTCAAAAAGAAGGGTCAACACTGCAAATAATGGCTCTTTGCATAAACTTAATGTAATTGCCAATAAAAGCCTTTGGCACTTATGAAATGCTTGTAATTTTACTTCAGTATACCATAGCAAGATCTGACAAAAAGGTCTAAAAGCAATGACGCAGCAAACTTTGTGAAAACCAATATTTGTGTCATTCTCAAAACTTTTGCCCATGACTGTACACATTTTTTCATAAAAATATCAAAAATGTCATTACATTGTTACCAATGAGAAATGTTTAGGTGAAAAAGTAGTAGATAGATAATGTTCTTATTTTGAAGGTTTATTTCATTACAACTTTAAAAAAATCATCATAGATTTAAATACAAAATAACAATACCCACAAAAAGCATATGTTAAATATGGAGCTATTGTGGCCAATCCCTTTTCCTTCTTAAGTATTATAAATATATTAAAAAAAGTATATAAAAAGTGTTTATAAATATAAAACTGAATTTCACATTGTAAAACACAATGCTAAAACATTCCACCCTATATAGTAACCAGCATACATATACGGTTTTAGTTTATGCGATAATACATGATGTTCAGGCTGCCCAAAGCATCTCTCCTCAATTTATATATTACTTCTTTGTTACTAAGGTGGTGATATCTGATAAGCCAGTGAATGTGAGATTTGGTCTGTCTTGTACCTATTGATTACATTTCACCTATAAACACATTTGAAGGAAATGTTATTGTTCATAACAATGTCATTATTTTATTATTCCCCTTAAACAACCCTCAGTTTTCAGTGGAGACTTTGCCTGATTAGAGTATTATGACCTCAGCAGTGACATCACAACCAGCTGGATTCTAGTGCCCTACAGCTACTAGGCAGTAAGGAGGACAGACACTTGCCGTCATGGAGAGAAGCATGGTAGATTGGCTGTACCAGCGGCAGTTATTTGACATGAACAAAATCCTGAAAACCGACGAAGAACATCGCAAGCAGGATGAGTGAGTACAGATATATGGTGTACAAAGCATATTGTGGGGAAGAGAATTGTACGTCTCAGTTGAGGATCAGTTTGTTAAATCTGCAGATGATTATTAATATTCTGTTTATTAGACAAATATCTAAACATGGTCAGTGAAATGGAGCATTATAATAATAACACTGCAACACTGAAAGTTTATTCGGATGAATCTGTCGAATTATAAATTTAATAGAATTGAGATCTCTGGGCAGTGGTGCCTAGAAATGTCAAAATGGGGATACATAATGGGAGTGATAGTGATACCCCAGCAATCTGTAGTCGGGGGTGGAGCAAATAAATATTACAGATTGTTCCCCTTAGAATGTTTCAAACTCATACACAATAAGGTGCACAAGGAACTTATACTGAGAAGTATTGAAAATGAAGTGTTTATGAGTGGAATTAAAAGCATTGCTGCTGTCCAATACCTCACACCCAAATAAATGGCTTAGTGGTTAGTATTATATATATATATATATATATATATATATATAGTAATCACAACCAGGGTGGACTGTAATGTGCTCCCCATGTTTCTATGCGTGTCCTCTAGGTGCTCTAGTTTTCTCCCATAGTTCAAAGATATACTGAAAGGTTAATTGGTTAAGTGAGTGTTTGTGTGACAATGATAGGGATATAATATTGTAAGCTGCACTATATATAAGAAGAGTTAGGGATAAAAAGGAAAGGAATATTGGCAACATGAAATAGTTCAATATAATTGAGTGTTGTTACAAGCTAAATATGTGGAATTAAGTGTTCATGGGTGACGTGAGATATGGAATGGGTGGAGCTAGTAAAGCTAAGTGGCTACAGGTATGTGCCTATGTACATGGCATGTACCTTATGTGCTTATTTACCATTCTTAACTGTAGTAGGTAATAATTAGCTCTACAATGCTAAAATTCATGGAAGACCCTCTGTGTTTTTTGCCCCCAGAGCTCTGAAGAAAAAAAGAAAGAAGAAGAAAAAGTCTCATCGAGTATTAGATGCAAATCACTGCATACAGGAACAAGATGGTACCAATGCTGATGAGGCCTCAGGTGAGATAGAACCCACCACAAGAAGAATTCCTGAGAGATACAGCAGCTTTCACAATGCACTCCAATCTAGGCGAAGCAAATACAACTCTTCCAGACGCTTCCTTCCAAGAGAAAACAACATGGAAGCAGAAGCTCCCTATCAGAAGAACTGGGAGATAAAGTCGAGGAGTCACTGGGTGTCACCCAAGAAGCTGAATCTTCTGTACCAACAGACACAACTGTTGTCCTGATGAGAATGAAAGTACAATATGAAATCTATGCTGAATATTCTGATCATTGTAATTCAATTCAATGTTTCAGTAGTGAAACTATCATTTACTATCATTGTTTTTAAATAAATTTACACAATGTCAAATATAAGGATGGCAGAATGTGTAATTTGTCCAAAGTATAACTGTAATCTAATGACCAAATGTGTCCTCTAATAGTCTGCTTTAGAAAGAGGAAATGTTACCAGGATGAATAGGATGGGGGCCCATGACCCATATAACCCGTGAGGATGAGGTAACTGTGCATTCACCTGCTGTCACCAAGTTCTATCTTGAATTAATTTTACGCTAAATGTGTGCTCACCCTTCAGGGGAAGGGGAATCTAGGAGAACTCCTACCTATCTTCCCTTCAACACAATGGGGTTTGTTTATCATTGGTGGGCAGTGGGTAGCAGTACTTAAGGATCTGTACTGCTGCTATTGAAGATTACTTACCTGCCGTGTGATCCTCAGTGGAAAATCACTCTCTGCAACGATAGAGACTGGCTCCATTGAAGAGACAGAGTTGACTTACTGTACATGCGCCAATGTTTAGTCGTTCATGCGCAGTAAATCGGCCTCTGGCCTATGGAGCATAAAGTTTGCCAAGAGAATCCTCTCCAGCAGGACCAATCTCCATTGGAAAAGGTAAGTAACGCCATCCTGAGATTTGCTTTTCACTGCTTGTTGAATAGGTTCAGTTTATCGTCCCCATAAAGGTCCTTGGGCACGGTGTTAACCAGCTTGAAGTTGCTTAAGGCCAGAGATATCTCTAATTTCTCCGGTGCTAAGCCTTTGGGACGAAGCAGTAAAAAGGGTTTTTCAGGCAATTTTTCCTGGATTTTAGGCACTTCATCACTTCATAAATAGACCACAAAGTGTAAGGGGGGAAAACAAAACTAGTGTATTTACTCAAGTTGGATAAAGAGAGTATGAGGGCAAATCAATGGTAAAAGCAATGTGAGGGCAATAAAAAATGACAATAACAGTATTGTGCAATACAAGATAAAGAGCTACTTGGCAAGGTAATAAATGTCAGTCTAGATACATACATGTATGTTACAGTTAATGACATATAACAATGACTAATCAGCATGGTGTGCCCCGATCAACACCATGTGAATATGAAGAATGTGACAATGTCCACACACACACACTGGTATACACTTCCACTCTGCGCTATTGCCACTGCAGTAGCTATTACCACCCCACAGACATCAAGGTACTGCTGTGGCTATGGTAGAATGTACAGGTTTTACTGTAGAAGGCAAATGTCAATCCTGTGGCCAAGAACTGCATCTTAATCAGTGGCGGATCCAGGGGGGGGCGATTGGGGCGATCGCCCCCCCTAGCAGACACTTGCTGCCGACGGCTGCACTGTATGTGCAGGTCCGTCCAGCCGTGACAGGCAGGGACAGTGTGCTGCTGTGTTTTAAACACAATCAGAGCAGCCGGGCAGCACACTGTCCCTGCCTGTCACGGCTGGACGGACCTGCACATAGTGTGCAGCCCTCGGCAGCCTAAGATTTTAGAAAGGGACGGGGCCTAAATTGCCCTGGGTACAGTAGTTTTTTAGATCCGCCCCTGAACTTAATGGCCCCTTACAGCTCTTTAAGGTCCTTATTACATTTGGTTGAAGAAACAGTAATGACTTTCATACCCTGATTAGACAATTTTAATAGTATCAAACTCAGTAGTCATTAGACAACTCAGAAAGTTTAAAACATTAAACTCAGTTCAGTTCATCAGTATTGCAACTTGCAGACAGCCCTCCAAATCCTTGCCACAAACTGAACTGCCTGGTGGAATACTACCTCCAAAGGAAGTCTGTGCAGCCGGAAGACCTCCTTGGTAAGAGTCGAGATGCCAATGGCAGATTCTTCCTGGAGTGGACTTGTTGTAGAAGCAATCCTCTACCATCAGGATCATGGTGTTGCCATGACAGCTAGCGAGGTGGGTGATGAAATCCATGGACACATGGGTCCATGGCCTCCGTGGAATAGACAGGGACATCAAGAGCCCAGAAGACAATGTCCATGGTACCTTGGTGCATGCACAAGTAGTGCATGATTGAACGAAGGAGGCTACATCTTTCCTAACAGTGGGCTAGATCACCTAGAGCAGCGGGTGGAAGAGATGGTGACGTATCAACAATCACTTAAACAGACTTCCACTAGGTGTGTCAGGATATTGCTCAGCTACACAAGATCCAGTATATGCTCTATTTCAGCATTTTCACTGTCATAACTGTGTTATTAAAATACCTGCCCACTATTTGGACTATTGTGTACTGATCTGCGCCAAGAGAATTACCTCTATTTACTAGAGATGAGCGCACTCGGATTTATGAAATCCGAGCCCACCCGAACGTTGCCGATCCGAGTCGGATCCGAGACAGATCTGGGTATTGGCGCCAAATTCAAATCTGAAACTGAAGCTCTGACTCATAATCCCGTTGTCGGATCTCGCGATACTCGGATCCTATTAATTCCCTGCTAGTCGCCGCCATCTTCACTCGGGCATTGATCAGGGTAGAGGGAGAGTGTGTTAGGTGGTCCTCTGTCCTGCTATATCTCGTGCTGTTCAGTTCAGTGCTGTACTGTGCTGTGCTGTGCTCAGTCCAGTGGTGCTGTGTCCTGTGCTCTGTCCTTCTGAGGTCAGTGGTGCTGCTGGGTCCTGTGCTGTGTCCTGTTCAGTCTAGTGGTGCTGTGTCCTGTGCTCTGTGCTTCTAAGGGCATAGTTATTTCCCCAATATCCCCCTGTGTTTAAAAAAATAAAAAAAAGTTATTTAAAAAAATACCAAAAACTAATTACATTTTTTTTTAATTACCACAAAATTTGCACAACCAATCCTGCAGTATAAGCCCATTGGTACTGCAATATTACCAAATTCACACATTCAGCAGTAAAAGTCCAGTGGTACTGCAATATTACAAAGTTCACACATTCTGCAGTATCAGTCCAGTGGTGCTGTGTACTGTGCTCTGTCCTGCTGAGTTCAGTAGTGCTGCTGGGTCCTGTGCTGTGTCCTGTTCAGTCCAGTGGTGCTGTGTCCTGTGCTCTGTGCTTCTAAGGGCATAGTTATTTCCCCATTATTCCCAAGTTTTTAAAAAATGAAAAAAAAGTTATAAAAAAAATTAAAATAAAAAATTTAAAAAAAAAAAGTAATTATAACCAAATTTGCAAAACCAATCCAGCAGTATAAGTCCATTGGTACTGCAATATTACCAAGTTCACACATTCTGCAGCATCTTGTGCTACATATAATGGAGACCAAAAATTTGGAGGATAAAGTAGGGAAAGATCAAGACCCACTTCCTCCTAATGCTGAAGCTGCTGCCACTAGTCATGACATAGACGATGAAATGCCATCAACGTCGTCTTCCAAGCCCGATGCCCAATTTCGATGTACCGGGCATGTAAAATCCAAAAAGCCCAAGTTAAGAAAAAGTAGCAAAAAGAGAAACTTAAAATCATCTGAGGAGAAACGTAAAGTTGCCAATATGCCATTTATGACACGGAGTGGCAAGGAACGGCTTAGGCCCTGGCCCGTGTTCATGACTAGTGGTTCAGCTTCACCCACGGATCTTATCCCTCCTCCTCCTCCCCCCTCCTACAAAAAATTGAAGAGAGTTATGCTGTCAGCAACAAAACAGCAAACAACTCTACCTTCTAAAGAGAAATTATCACAAATCCTCAAGGCGAGTCCAAGGGTGTTGGTGGTTGTCAAGCCTGACCTTCCCATCACTGTACGGGAAGAGGTGGCTCGGGAGGACCTATTGATGATGTAGCTGGCGCTGTGGAGGAACTTGATGATGAGGATGGTGATGTGGTTATTGTAAATGAGGCACCAGGGGGGGAAACAGCTGATGTCCATGGGATGAAAAAGCCCATCGTCATGCCTGGTCAGAAGACCAAAAAATGCACCTCTTCGGTCTGGAGTTATTTTTATCCAAATCCAGACAACCAATGTATGGCCATATGTAGCTTATGTAAAGCTCAAATAAGCAGGGGTAAGGATCTTGCCCACCTAGGAACATCCTCCCTTATACATCACCTGAATAACCTTCATAGTTCAGTGGTTAGTTCAGGAACTGGTGCTAGGAACCTCATCGGTACAGGGACACCTAAATCCCGTGGTCCAGTTGGATACACACCAGTAACACCCTCCTCGTCAACTTCCTCCACAATCTCCATCAGATTCAGTCCTGCAGACCAAGTCAGCAGCCAGACTGAGTCCTCCTCAATACGGGATTCATCCAAGGAATCCTTCAGTGGTACGCCTACTACTGCCACTGCTGCTGTTGCTGCTGTTAGTCGGTCATCTTCCCAGAGGGGAAGTCGTAAGACCGCTAAGTCTTTCACAAAACAATTGACCGTCCAACAGTCGTTTGCCATGACCACAAAATACGATAGTAGTCACCCTATTGCAAAGCGTATAACTGCGGCTGTAACTGCAATGTTGGTGTTAGACGTGCGCCCGGTGTCCGCCATCAGTGGAGTGGTATTTAGAGGGTTGATGTAGGTATTGTGTCCCCGGTACCAAATCCCGTCGAGATTCCACTTCACTAGGCAGGCGATACCAAAAATGTACAGAGAAGTACGATCAAGTGTCCTCAGTGCTCTAAAAAATGCGGTTGTACCCACTGTCCACTTAACCACGGACATGTGGACAAGTGGTTCTGGGCAAACGAAGGACTATATGACTGTGACAGCCCACTGGGTAGATGCATCCCCTTCCGCAGCAACAGCAACAGCTGCAACAGTAGCAGCATCTACAAAATGGCTGCTCGTGCAAAGGCAGGCAACATTGTGTATTACAGGCTTTAATAAGAGGCACAACGCTGACAACATATTAGAGAAACTGAGGGAAATTATCTCCCAGTGGCTTACCCCACTTAGACTCTCATGGGGATTTGTGGTGTTAGACAATGCCAGTAACATTGTGCGGGCATTAAATATGGGCAATTTCCAGCACGTCCCATGTTTTGCCCACACCATTAATTTGGTGGTGCAGCATTACCTCAAGAGTGACAGGGGTGTGCAGGAGATGCTTGAGGTGGCGCGCAAAATTGCTGGACACTTTCGGCATTCAGCCAGTGCCTATCGCAGACTAGAGGCACATCAAAAAAACATGAACCTGCCCTGCCATCACCTCAAACAAGAGGTTGTGACGCGCTGGAACTCCACCCTCTATATGCTGCAGAGGATGGAGGAGCAGCAAAAGGCCATTCAGGCCTACACAGCCACCTACGACATAGGCAAAGGAGTGGGGATGCGTCTCAGTCAAGCGCAGTGGAGACTGATTTCCGTGTTGTGCAAGATTCTGCAGCCATTTGAACTTGCCACACGAGAAGTCAGTTCCGACACTGCCAGCTTGAGTCAGGTCATTTCTGTCACGGACGTGACCTTAGTACCTGCAAGTATTGGCACTACTACACCAGGAGGCGCGGAGTCTAACACGCCGCTGGTGTTCACCAGGGACCCCCGCAAGGAAGTTTGGACTTAGCGGCAACGACGTGCAGGTCGCGGCCCTCCCAGGTAGCTACTTGCGAGATATAGAGAAGAGACGTAGTCAAACAGGCAGGGTCAGGAACCAACCGGGCAGATGAGGTACCGAATCAGAAGACAGAGAATGGTCAGCAGGCCGAGGTCAAACCAGAATATCAGGATGGGACAATGGAGAATCCGAAAGCGAGGTCAGGAAGCCGGGTCAAAACACAGGGAAGCAGTAGTTAATATACAGGGACACTGAGACTAAGGAACCAGTTGCTCTGGCACCCTAATGGTGTCAGAGCAGGTTTTAAATAGGAAGTGAAGCTTCCTCATTGGTGGGCAGGGAATCGGCGGTCAGCTGTTCTGACCGCCGACAGGAACCAGGAGAACACGTCCCGTTGCTATGGCGACGGGCGCGCCTGCGCACCTCGTCGCCGGAAGAGGCGTCCCCGTTGCTTGGCAACGGGGCGCTCTGCAGACAGACGTCCGTCCCTGCTCGAGGAGGAGGCGCAGGGACGGCGTCTGACAGTACCCCTCTCCTTACAATTGGGGGAATCACTGGGTACAGAACGATGTTTCAGGAAGTCTGCCAGTAGCCTAGGGGCATGCAAATCTTCTTTAAAGACCCAAGATCTCTCCTCTAGGCCGAAGCCTTTCCAGTGTACGAGGTATTGGAACCGACCTCGGACGTTGCGTTCAGCAAGAATTTGGCTAATCTCATATTCATTGCCCGTAGTAGTGGAAATGGCCTGAGGGACAGTGGAGGTATGAACAAATTTGTTTAGGACCAGTGGTTTGAGGAGGGAAATATGGAAGGTGTTATGAATCTTCATCTGTGGAGGAAGTTGGAGTCGAACCGTAACTGGATTAATTACTTGAGTTACTGGGAAAGGACCAATGAAACGAGGTGCCAGTTTCATGGAAGGAACCCGTAATTTTAGATTCCTGGTGGACAGCCACACTTTGTCCCCCACTTGGAGAGCTGGTACAACTCTTCTATGCTGATCGGCAGAAGATTTATAATGCCGTCCGGATTTCAGGAGGTTCTCTTTGGTGGTAGCCCATAACTTAGCCATATCTTGAGTCATGGCATGGGCGGCAGGAACCGTGGAGGGGGTGGAAGAGAACGTGGGGAGGGTAGGATGCGTCCCATAAACAGTGAAGAAGGGCGAAAACCCCGAAGAACAATGGACATGATTGTTGTGTGTGAACTCGGCCCAAGGTAGCAGAAGACTCCAATTAGATTGGTTAAGAGATGAGAAACAACGAAGGAACGCCTCCAGGTCTTGGTTTACTCGCTCCGTTTGGCCGTTCGTCTGGGGATGATATCCAGAGGAGAACTTGAGGGTAATACCTATATCTTTGCAGAAGGCTCTCCAGAAGCGAGACACGAACTGGACACCTCGGTCAGATATTATTTCCAGAGGGCACCCGTGGAGACGAAAGATTTCTTTGATGAAGACTTGTGCCAATTTGGATGCAGATGGAAGGCCTTTTAGAGGAACGAAATGAGCCATTTTAGAGAACCGGTCTACTGTGACCCAAATGGTGTCAAAGCCGCTGCTGGGTGGCAAGTCAGTAATAAAATCCATCGAGATGCTGGACCATGGGCGATCAGGAATCGGAAGAGGTTGTAACAATCCAGCGGGGGATTGTCTAGGTACCTTGTTCTGGGCACAAACAGAGCATGAGGCTACAAACTCTTGGACATCCGTACGGGCCGTTGGCCACCAGTAGTGTCGTGATAACAGCGAGAGAGTCTTCTCAGTACCAGCATGACCGGCAAATCTAGAGGCATGAGCCCAACGTAACGCCTTTAAGCGTAGATGTGGTACTAGAAAGGAACAGCCCACAGGAGGAGTACGGGTGATGGCTACAATACAGGAGGGTTCAAACACTGGTGGGGGTACAGTAGTGGGTGAAGAATCGGAGACATCGAAAGAGCGGGAGAGGGCATCAGCTTTGGAATTGAGATAACCAGCACGATAAGTAAGAATGAGATTAAAGCGGGCGAAGAATGAGGACCATCTGGCTTGCCGGGGGTTGAGACACCGAGCATCCCGGAGATAGATGAGGTTCTTGTGGTCGGTGAATACCGTAACAGGATGACGTGCCCCTTCCAGAAGATGGCGCCATTCTTCGAGCGCAGACTTCACCGCCAATAACTCTTTGTCCCCTATACCGTAGTTAGATTCAGAGGAAGTGAATCTCCTCGAAAAGAACCCACATGGCAGCAGTCCCCCTGAAATGGATTCTTGTGAAAGAACTGCCCCGACTCCTACTGCAGATGCGTCCACTTCTACCAGGAATGGTTTATCTTGATCCGGTTGAACAAGTACAGAGGCGGAAGAAAAGGCTTTCTTGAGTGCTTCGAAGGCGTCGATGGCCTCCGTGGCCCAAACATGAGGATTAGCAGTTTTCTTAGTCAGAGCGGTAATTGGTGCGATGATAGAAGAAAATCGTGGAATGAACTGCCGGTAATAGTTGGCGAAGCCAATGAATCTCTGGGTAGCTTTCAGACCCATAGGTCTAGGCCATTTGAGGATGGCAGATAGCTTGACTGGATCCATCTGTAGACCGGAGCCTGACACGATGTAGCCCAGGAAGGGAATCTGTGGCTTCTCAAATACACATTTCTCCAGCTTACAATACAACTTATTGGCTCGTAGACGAGACAGGACCTCACTTACATGAATACGATGGCTGGTCAAGTCTGAAGAAAAGATTAAGATGTCATCCAGATAAGCTACTACGGAGATGTAGAGAAGGTCCTGGAAAATCTCATTAATAAAAGATTGGAAAACAGCGGGGGCATTGCACAACCCGAAGGGCATGACCAGGTATTCGAAGTGGCCTTCTTTAGTGCAGAATGCAGTTTTCCACTTGTCTCCTGAGCGTATACGAATGAGGTTATACGCCCCCCGTAGGTCTAGCTTAGTAAAGACCTTGGATCCTGCGATTCTATCAAAGAGCTCAGAGATGAGAGGTAACGAGTATCTGTTCTTTATAGTGATGGCGTTCAATCGCCGGTAGTCAATACACGGCCGTAGGGAACCGTCTTTCTTCTTGACGAAGAAAAATCCCGCGCCCGCGGGGGAGGAAGATTTCCTGATAAAGCCACGTTGAAGATTCTCAGAAATATAGGTGGTCATGGCAGTATTCTCAGGGAGAGATAGGGGATAGATTCTGCCCTTAGGAAGAGGTTTATCAGGTAGTAATTCGATGGAGCAGGCCCAGGGCCGGTGGGGGGGCAGGACCTCGGCCGCAGCTTTGCAAAACACATCCTGATAAGCAATATATGGAAGAGGCAGTTCAACGTGTGGAGATATCAGAAGACAAGGAAGAGAGGTCTGGCTGGGTTTTAGACCAGACAAACAGGACTTAAAACATTGTGGGCCCCAAGAAGTAACCATCGCACGATTCCAATCCAATTGGGGTGAATGAAGCTTGAGCCAAGGTAATCCTAGAATGACGGTGTTGACAGAACGAGGAAGAACCAGGAACTCGATGACTTCAGAATGTAGCACCCCTACCGTCAGCCGAACTGGGGCGCAGGCGTGAGAAACAGACCCGTTGGAGATCCGATTCCCATCTACCGCGGTGAGGAATAACGGCTGAGGCAATTTGATAGTAGTTAATTGGAGTTGCGATGCCAGAGTGGCAGAGATGAAATTTCCGGCAGAGCCGGAATCCACAAAGGCTAAGGTCTCAAAGGGGCCGACAGAGGTATGCAAGGAGATGGCCATGAGGCAGTCGTTACTAGCAATGGTGTAGGGAGTAATAATTCCAACTCCTAAATCGGCCTCCCTTCCACCGATTAGGAGGGGGCGTTTCCCGGTCTCTTGGTACAAGATGAGATGGTATGACCAGGATCTCCACAATACAAACATAAGTTTTGCTTGAAGCGACGTTGACGTTCCTCGGCGGACAGCCGGGAACGGCCGATTTGCATCGGTTCTTCAGGAAGGACCGGGTTTTGAAACATGGGAGCAAGGCGAGTAGAGGACCGTCTGGAGGTGGCACGTTCCAGAGTCCGCTCACGGAAACGTAGATCAATGCGATTGCATAAAGAAATCAGGGAATCCAAATCAGAGGGAAGCTCATGGGAAGTTAACTCATCCTTAACTCGGTCTGAGAGTCCTTGCCAAAAGGTTGCTACCAAGGCTTCGTTATTCCAACTGAGCTCAGAGGACAGCGTGCGGAATTGTATAGCATACTGCCCGACGGTCAGGGATCCCTGGCGGAGGTTCAGGAGACTGGAGGCAGCCGAGGAGATGCGTCCGGGCTCATCAAAAACCTTGCGGAAGGTTTCAATGAAGGTGGTGACGTTGGACAATATAGGGTCATCTCGCTCCCACAGGGGGGAGGCCCAAGCAAGGGCCTGTCCGGATAATAAGGACATAATAAACGCCACCTTAATGCGTTCAGAGGGAAAAGATGCAGGACTACACTCGAAGTGGATCAGACACTGATTAAGGAATCCTCTGCATCTTTTAGGCTCGCCATCAAACTTGTCCGGTGGAGAGAGTCTCAGGGCTGTAGAGGAAACCACTGCAGGAGAGGAGGAGGTGGCGGCGACTGCCGCGGTAGTCACGGGAACATTTTGAGCAGAAGCCATGGAGACCTGGAGGGTCTCAAGACGAGTTGCGACTCCTTGGATACAGTGAAGTAACTGTGCCTGCTCTGCTTCTTGCTTCTCCACCCTATGAGCCAAGTGGAGTAGAAGGTCACGTGCAGAGGGTTCATTAGATGAGTCGGTTGACATGGCCAGAGCAAACTGTCACGGACGTGACCTTAGTACCTGCAAGTATTGGCACTACTACACCAGGAGGCGCGGAGTCTAACACGCCGCTGGTGTTCACCAGGGACCCCCGCAAGGAAGTTTGGACTTAGCGGCAACGACGTGCAGGTCGCGGCCCTCCCAGGTAGCTACTTGCGAGATATAGAGAAGAGACGTAGTCAAACAGGCAGGGTCAGGAACCAACCGGGCAGATGAGGTACCGAATCAGAAGACAGAGAATGGTCAGCAGGCCGAGGTCAAACCAGAATATCAGGATGGGACAATGGAGAATCCGAAAGCGAGGTCAGGAAGCCGGGTCAAAACACAGGGAAGCAGTAGTTAATATACAGGGACACTGAGACACTGAGACTAAGGAACCAGTTGCTCTGGCACCCTAATGGTGTCAGAGCAGGTTTTAAATAGGAAGTGAAGCTTCCTCATTGGTGGGCAGGGAATCGGCGGTCAGCTGTTCTGACCGCCGACAGGAACCAGGAGAACGCGTCCCGTTGCTATGGCGACGGGCGCGCCTGCGCACCTCGTCGCCGGAAGAGGCGTCCCCGTTGCTTGGCAACGGGGCGCTCTGCAGACAGACGTCCGTCCCTGCTCGAGGAGGAGGCGCAGGGACGGCGTCTGACAATTTCCCTGATCAGGCTGTTGCAGAAGCAGCTGGAGAAAGTGAGGGAGGAGCTGGTAAGCCATTGCGATTACACCAAGCATGTAGCTCTTGTGGATGTAGCCCTTCGTACACTTTGCCAGGATCCGAGGGTGGTCACTCTTTTAAAGTCAGAGGAATACATTCTGGCCACCGTGCTCGATCCTCGGTTTAAAGCGTATGTTGTGTCTCTGTTTCCGGCGGACACAAGTCTACAGCGGTGCAAAGACCTGCTGGTCAGGAGATTGTCCTCTGAAGAGGACCGTGACATGCCAACAGCTCCACCCTCATTTTCTTCCACATCTATGGCTGCGAGGAAAAAGCTCAGTTTTCCCAAAAGAGGCGCTGGCGGGGATGCTGATAACATCTGGTCCGGACTGAAGGACCTGCCAACCATTGCAGACATGTCTACTCTCGCTGCATTGGATGCTGTCACAATAGAAAAAATTGTGGATGATTACTTTGCTGACACCATCCAAGTAGACATGTCAGACAGTCCATATTGTTACTGGCAGGAAAAAAAGGCAGTTTGGAAGCCCCTGTACAAACTGGCTCTATTTTACCTGAGTTTTCCCCCCTCCAGTGTGTACTCGGAAAGAGTTTTTAGTGCACCGGGGAACCTGGTCAGTGAGCGGCGAAGGAGGTTGCTTCCTCATAATGCTGAAAAAATGATGTTTATAAAAATGAATAATCAATTCCTCAATGAAGTACAGCACTGCCCTCCAGATAGTACAGAGGGACCTGTGGTTGTGGAGTCCAGCGGGGACGAATTGATAATGTGTGATGAGGAGGAAGTACACACTGTAGGGGGAGAGGAATCAGAGGTTGAGGATGAGGACGACATCTTGCCTCAGTAGAGCCTGTTTAGTCTGTACAGGGAGAGATGAATAGCTTTTTTGGTGTGGGGGCCCAAACAAACCAATCATTTAAGCCAAAGTTGTTTGGTAGGCCCTGTCGCTGAAATGATTGGTTTGTTAAAGTGTGCATGTCCTATTTCAACAACATAAGGGTGGGTGTGAGGGCCCAAGGACAATTCCATCTTGGAACTTTTTTTTTTGCATTATATGACCAATCAACAGTCGTTTGCCATGTTCAAAAAGTAAAACCAAATTTAAACAAATTCAAGAAATTAAACCAAAAGTAAAATGCCCTGTCATAATTTAAAACAAGAGGTATTGACGTGCTCTAAAACTACTGTATTGTTGTTTATATTTTATAAACACTACACTTGAAAGCTTGAGTCTTTCAATGAAAAAGTAACTGTCCATTGCACGAATATTTGCAACAGGGACAATTTTAGGGTTAAGAAAGTCAACTAATAACACTTCGACGCTGTCTGTCTTTATAAACACTACACTTGGAAGTTGGAGGAGGTATTGTGGCCCCGGCACCAAATTTACTACCGGGGCCACTCCACTGTGCAGTCCATATTTAGGTGTATCAGATATTAAACAACGGTGACAGTTGATGCCCAATTTTTTAATTATATTGTTGGCGCTGTAAAAAAATGTTTGCCGGGCACACCACACTACGCAGTCCATACCCTTTTTTGGTGGAATTCTGACCCGTGGAGGGTTTTTTAATTATATTGTGGCCTCGGTACCAAATTGTGTACCGGGGCCACCACACTACGCAGTCAAGATAGATAGATGTGTATCATAGATAAAGTACATTCAGTGTTGTGGGGCAAATTGAAAAATATTCAAAATGCACTGACATTATCAAAAACAAGAGGTTTTCACACGCTGAAACTCCAACATGTATATGATGGAGAGGATGGAGGAGCAGCCGTATGTGCAGTGTAATGCAGACCTGTTGAAGGTTTTCTATATATTATATTGTGGTGGCCAGTGCCCACTACTCTACGCAGTCCAGATACTTTTTTTGGGTGTAATTCTGACCTGTTGAAGGTTTTCTATATATTATATTGTGGTGGCCAGTGCCCACTACTCTACGCAGTCCAGATGCTATTTTTGGGTGTAATGCAGACCTGTTGAAGGTTTTCTATATATTATATTGTGGTGGCCAGTGGCCAGTCCTCTACGCAGTCCAGATACTATTTTTGGGTGTAATTCAGACCTGTTGAAGGTTTTCTATATATTTTATTATGGTGCCCAGTGCCCACTACTCTACGCAGTCCAGATGCTATTTTTGGGTGTAATGCAGACCTGTTGAAGGTTTTCTATATATTATATTGTGGTGGCCAGTGGCCAGTCCTCTACGCAGTCCAGATACTATTTTTGGGTGTAATTCAGACCTGTTCAAGGTTTTCTATATATTATATTGTGGTGGCCAGTGGCCAGTCCTCTACGCAGTCCAGATACTATTTTTGGGTGTAATTCAGACCAGTTGATGGGTTTTTAATTGTATTGTGGGGAACACTCCTCTACGCAGTCCAGAAAGATACCTCGTTGCAACGTTTTGTACTAAAAAAAAAATGTATTGTGAGGTGTTAGGTGTTCAGAATAGCCTTTAAATTAGTGGAAATTATTGTTATTGAATGTTATTGAGGTTAATAATAGCGTAGGAGTGAAAATAAGCCCAAAAACTTGATTTTTACTCTTTTTGGGGTTTTTTAAAAAAAAATCCGAATCCAAAACCTTAAATCCGAACCAAAACGTTTCGGCAGGTGTTTTGCAAAACAAATCCGAACCCAAAACATCGAGAAAATCCGGATCCAAAACACAAAACACGAGACCTCAAAAGTCGCCGGTGCACATCCCTACTATTTACATGTTTCCACTTAAGGGTTGGAAATTTCCTTTCTTTCATCTGACCATCAGTCAGTATGTGGCCCAGAAGTTGATTGACAGCATGCTAGGGCGAAATGCAGAGGTCTTCAAAAAGAAGGGTCAACACTGCAAATAATGACTCTTTGCATAAACTTAATGTAATTGCCAATAAAAGCCTTTGGCACTTATGAAATGCTTGTAATTTTACTTCAGTATACCATAGACACATCTGACAAAAAGGTCTAAAAGCAATGACACAGCAAACTTTGTGAAAACCAATATTTGTGTCATTCTCAAAACTTTTGCCCATGACTGTACACATTTTTTCATAAAAATATCAAAAATGTCATTACATTGTTACCAATGAGAAATGTTTAGGTGAAAAAGTAGTAGATAGATAATGTTCTTATTTTGAAGGTTTATTTCATTACAACTTTAAAAAAATCCTCATAGATTTAAATACAAAATAACAATACCCACAAAAAGCATATGTTAAATATGGTGCTATTGTGGCCAATCCCTTTTCCTTCTTAAGTATTATAAATATTGTGAAGATACCGGGTTTATCTGGCCCAGTGCTACCCAGTACCTTCTAGGATTCGTATGGTTACTCAGGCAAAATGCAGTTATAAAAATACAACAGTATATTTATTGTCATACAAATCAAACTACAATATTATGTACACACAGTAAATAAATGCCAGGCAGATTTACCACATCATCTGTCCCTTACCCCAATAACTTAAGGAGATATAGTCACCTGCTGTCCAGACTTCATGACCCATGGATCCCTCTCAGCTGCATATATAGATTTAAGTTAGAAAACAACAATTCAAAACTCCATCTTGCACCTACCTGAATGAAACCCAAGCTTCACCCCCCTCCCCCCTGGAGCTGTTCCTTATATCCCACAGGTCTAATTCCCACAGTCTTTCCCCTCCCTGGGCAAACCCCTGCGTCTATTCTACTTAAACATTGGTCAGTGCTGGACTGGGGGGGGGGGGGGGTTTGGTCAGGGGAGTGAAGATGAGCTGTCCTTTCAGAGAACCTCCCCTGTTAGATGGCCTGTCTGGACTAGCCTGGTGAGAACAATGGACACTAATTAGTTTTCCTACTCAGGCACATGGCAGCCTGATCCCTACCCATAATCCCCCTGGCTTCACTTTAAAGACAATGACTAGCAATCTTACTTCAAGTTATCAATATACAATAAACAATATACATATGTACACTGAACTACAATGTCCCCTTAGCCACATGTTATTGAAAAATGCAGTTATAGTCTGGTGAGCTGGGGAAACAAAAGAAGGCTATAAAAAGTATTTGCTATAATTCACATTATGTGAGAAATGAGACATGCTCACAGGGTTATCAAACTCATTTCGTCACATATACCTCCCCTACTTTTTTAGCCCTTGTTCCCCAGTGGCTCCCTTGCTCCAAGTAGACCTTTCTCCCCCAAGTCCAAAATCTCTGGCCTGCTGTGGTTTCTCCTGGGTCTGATGGCAAGGTAGACAGCAGTACACAGTTCCTCAATCTCCCACCAGGGTCCCATGGCTGCAGGCATATCTTCCCACCCAGCTGGAGTGGGGGTTATGCTGCCCTGTGTCATAAGATGAGACAACAATAAAACTGGGCCACTCCTGTGCACACATCCATGGTAGGAGAGTTGTAGTCCAACATCCCTTGTGTGCCTTATCCACCCTTAATTGCCCAACTGCAAATAGTCCCTTGGCTTGTCCTCTGTTTCTGGAGACCATGCTCCCCTCCCCCACATATTCAAGTGAAAACTGCCAAGTGGCAGGCAAACTTTCTGGCTCCTTGTCCGTTTGTTTCTGGCAAAGATCCAATCCCCCCTCCCCCAAACACTCAAGGGACAACTTCCCAGTGGCAGGCAAGCGTGGGGGCTCCATTAATTCTTTGCTTATGGGGAATCCTCTGTCCCCCTCCCAAACCACATGTGGGTGCCCCTGCAAGAATGTTGGTGTGCATCTGCCCTCCCCTGCTACCACATCCAACTGTTGCACTACTTCCTTCGCCTCTGGCGCATCGGGGTAGTGTGAATCCTCATTGGACACAGACTTGTCCTCCTGGTAGCAAAACAAAGTGGATGGTCCAGTGCAGGCCTCTGGTATTGGGTCTTGGATTCCCAGATTTGGAGCTGGAGTGCGATGGTTCAAAGCATGTGGGGCTGGTGAATTTTGCTGTTCTGGAGCCCTCTCAGACACCCCCTCTGTCAACATCTCCTCATCTGCCAATTTTGGTAGCTCTTTTCCATCCAAGTCACCAAATGGGAGGATTTCTCCTAATCCTTTTTCAGCAGTCAGAGGTACAACATCCTCACCAAGCAGTTCTTCTCCAGTCTCCCCCAAGATAGTAGCTTGGGCAACTGTGTTTAATCCACTGGGATGGACCTCCCCCTGATTAACAGACTGAGCAGGCATTTTTTTAGAGTGTGACTGTTAGGAACCCCTCCAGCCGGCACAACACAACTCCGGAGTCTACTCTGCCAGTCAGGTGTTCACTGGAGCCCCTGATGGTGGGGACAGACTGGGCTGCAGACTGACAGAGGGTCGTGAAGTGTGTACCGGCTGGGGAGAACCCAGGCAACAAGAGTCAGGTCCACGCAGAGGTCAAAGGTCGGCAGCAGGTAACAGTAACAATGAACAAGCTGAGGTCAGAGGTCACAGGCAAAGTAGCAGAACGGGTAAACGAGCCAAGGATCAGGGTCACAGGAAACACAAGCGAAGTCAAATACGAAGCCAAGGGTCATACACGGGAAGTCAAAACGTAGATACAGGAAACAGGAACTGGAACAAGCAGCTCAGCAGACTGGAGCACAGAAGCTATAACCGGCAATGAGGCAGCAGACCTCATTGCCTTAAATACAACCCACAACCAATCAGAACCTGCCCCTAGACATGGCCACACTTGTAGGCTAATTGCCAGCACCTAGCAAGACCAATCAGGGCTTAGCCCTGAAATCCACACCTGCAGGCTAATGCCTGCTAATTCAGCCACAGGCTAAATCTGCCTGATTGTCCCTAGAGCGCATGCGCGCCTGGCTGCCAGGACACGGCGCTGAGGAAGCGTCCGACCGTTGCCTTGGCAATGGTCGGGAGTTGGAAGGAAATGACGTCCCGGTCGTCATGGTGACGGCCGGGACGTTGGGACCGACAAGAAGCGAGCCGCGGCGGCTGTGAGTACCGCCGCGGCTCGTGACAGTACCCCCCCCCTTGAGGAGGGGTTAAGGAACCCCGACATCCCGGTTTCCTTGGAAATTTTTTAAAGAACTCCTTCAACTGTTTAGGAGCATCGAGTTGTCTCCGTGGGATCCAAGACCGTTCTTCTAACCCACGATTCCTCCACTGCACTAGGAAGTGCACCTGACCTTGCACTTTTTTGGAATCCAAGATCTTCTGAACAACGTATCTTGGTGATCTGTTTGATTTTCTCTTAGGCAAATTTGAAGACTGGATTTGAGTAGGATATAATACCGGCTTCAATAGAGAACAGTGAAATGTGTTGGGAATTCTCAACGAGCCCGGAATTCTTAACCTAAATGCGACAGAATTAACCTGCTTGATGATAAGGAACGGGCCGATGAACTTGGGGCCCAACTTTTTGCAAGGCTGTCTGAGTTTAATGTTTTTTGTAGACAGCCACACTCTCTGGCCCACCTTGAAGGAGCAGATGGTACAGTGGCGATCCGAATTTTTTTTTGCGACAAATGAAGCTTGTTTCAGAGATGCTTGTACTTTCCTCCAGATAACTCTGAGATCTCTTGCAGTGGAACGGATCTCCTGGACACCAACTGGGTTAAGCGAATACAAGGAGTTAGATCTGGGGTGAAAACCATAATTGCAGAAAAACTGAGAAGTTTTAGTAGATGAATGACAGGAATTGTTACAGGCAAATTCCGCCCAGGGTAACAAGGAAGGCCAATTATCATGGAACTCTGATGTGTAGCATCGTAAAAACTTTTCTAAGGACTGGTTAACTCTTTCGGTTTGACTGAGGGTGATATGCGGATGATAAACTAACCTTGATTCCGAGAAGGGTACAGAAAGATCTCCAGAATTGCGCTATGAACTGAGAACCCCGATCAGAAACTATGTCAGTAGGGAGTCCATGGAGCCGGAAAATATGTTGAATGAATAAGACGGCCAAATCCCGAGCTGTAGGCAGTCTGGGTAAGGGAACGAAATGGGACATCTTGCTGAACCGGTCTACCACGACCCAAATGGTATTGTGTCCTGCAGAAGGTGGTAGATCCACTATAAAGTCCATGGACAAGTGGGTCCATGGTTTTGCAGGTGGTGCCAAAGGAACTAACTGGCCTATTGGGCGGATCCTAGGAACTTTGTTTCTGGCACAAACCTCACATGAGAGGACATGACTCTTGACGTCAGCAGACATAGATGGCCACCAGACTGTACGGGAAAGGATTTCTAACGTCTTGAAAATTCCAGGATGCCCCGCAACCCTACTGTTATGCGCCTCTGCAATAACCGCCTTCCTTAGATGGACTGGAACAAAGAGACGTCGCTCCGGAGTAGTATCAGGGGCTAATTTCTGGAATCTCTGAAGTGTGATACTCAGATCTTGGTTCAACCCGGCATGGATTACAGAAGGAGGAATAATCGGCTCTGGGATAGTGACTGGAATGTGGTGTGCCGAGAAACTTCTGGAAAGGGCATCTGCCCGGACATTTTTGGAGCCTGGTCGGTAGGTGATCAGGAAGTTAAACCGGGTAAAGAATAACGCCCACCGGGCCTGTCTGGGATTTAAACGTTTGGCTGACTGTATATATTGTAAATTCTTGTGATCGGTAATGACAGAGATCTGATGTGAAGCACCCTCCAACCAATGCCGCCACTCCTCGAAGGCCCATTTGATTGCCAATAGTTCTCTATTACCGACATCATAGTTGGCCTCCGCTGAAGAAAACTGACGGGAGAAATAAGCACATGGGTGCAGACGATTAGTATGAGGATCCTTCTGCGATAGGATGGCACCGGCACCGATGTCAGAGGCGTCGACCTCAAGAACAAATGTCCTAGCTGGATCCGGATGTCTAAGGACCAGAGCGGAGACAAAGGCCTTTTTCAGGCTTTCGAATGAGGCTACTGCTTGGGACGACCAATTAGTTGGATCCATTCCTTTACGGGTCAGAGCGACAATGGGAGCCACAATGTCAGCAAAGTTGTGAATGAATCTCCTATAATAATTGGAGAAGCCCAGGAACCTCTGCACCGCCTTAAGATTGTTGGGTTGCACCCAATCCAAAATAGCCTGGACCTTAGCTGGATCCATGGAGAATCCCTCAGAAGAGATTACATAGCCTAAAAAGGATACCCTCTGCACCTCGAACTCACACTTTTCCAGCTTAGCGTACAGGTGGTTCTCTCGTAATTTCTGTAGAACTTGTTTGACGTGAGTCTGATGGGCGGGCAAAGATCCGGAATAGATGAGGATATCATCTAAATAGACGACCACGAAACAACCAAGGAATTCCCGAAGAACTTCATTGATCAAGTCCTGGAACACTGCAGGTGCATTGCTAAGGCCAAACGGCATGACCAGATACTCGTAGTGGCCAGAGTGCGAATTGAATGCCGTCTTCCACTCATCTCCTTACTTGATACGGATGAGATTATACGCTCCACGAAGGTCGATTTTTGTGAAGACCGTAGCCCCTCTCAATTGATCAAAAGGTATGGAAATGAGCGGGAGAGGATAGATGTTCTTAATTGTGATAAGATTCAATCCCCGGTAATCTATACAGGGTTTTAGCCCTCCATCCTTTTTGGATACAAAGAAGCATCCTGCTCCTACGGGAGATTTAGATGGCCTGATAAAGCCTTTCTCCAGATTTTCATCGATGTATTCCTGCATGGATTTGGTCTCGGGAACAGAGAGAGAGTACAGGCGACCCTTAGGCAACTTGGAACCAGGAATAAGCTCGATGGCACAGTCGAAGTCACGGTGAGGTGGTAAGGTGTCAGCAGCTTTCTTGGAGAACACATCCCAGAACTCATGATATTGTGAGGGAAGCTGCTCCGGAATAGACTGAATCACCCGCAGGGGCAGTGACAAGCAGGACTGTGTACAGTAAGAGCTCCACTGGACAATTTCTCCTTTTACCCAGTCCATGACAGGGTTATGACGGGAAAGCCATGGATGGCCCAAGATCAAGGGAACTGAGGAACAATCGATAAGGAGGAAGGTTATTGACTCTGAATGGAGAGCTCCGATTTTTAATTGTAGTGGCGAGGTCTCCCAGGAAATCTTGCCACCAGGCAACAGACCTCCATCTAAGCCACAGACAGTAATAGCGGACTTGAGTTCTACCATCAGAATTTTAGCAGCGCGTGCGAACCCGATGTCCAGGAAGTTGCCTGCAGCTCCACTATCAACGAAGGCGGACAGGTCCATTGAACGAGCACTAAACGTGAGTTGTGCAGGGATCAATAAGGCGTTTTTCGGGGAGACAATCTGTAGACCTAGGTGAACTTTCCCCTCGTTCCCTAGGCATGCTCTTTTCCCGGCTTATTCGGGCAGGAACGGGAGAAGTGGCCTTTTGTGCCGCAATAGAGACATAAGCCCTGTGATCTTCTCTTGTCTCTTTCCTCAGGGGAGAGACGATACGCTCCCAATTGCATGGGTTCCTCACCATCCGTGGGAACAGGAATGAAGCCGGATAGATGTGATGATGTCTCCTTTTCGGTTTTCCGCTCTTTAAATTTCCTATCGATTTTAATGGAGAGGTGCATCAGATCCTCCAGAGAGGTAGGAGATGGGTACTGCACCAAAGAGTCTTTGACCTGTTCCGACAGGTCAAGACGGAACTGACTCCGCAAGGCAGGATCATTCCATCCACTATCAGGTGACCATCTACGGAATTCAGTGCAGTATTCCTCTGCCGAGCGCCGGCCTTGTTTCAAGGCCCGTAGATGAGCTTCAGCGGAGGCAATACGGTCCGGGTCGTCATATAATAGACCTAACGCCTCGAAGAAAGCGTCTACTGACTGCATGGCAGGACTGGTCTGCGGCAAGGAAAACGCCCAGGACTGGGGGTCACCCGTAGAAGGGAAATGATAATCCCGACTCTTTGATGCTCTGACCCAGAGGAGCGGGGTCTCAATTGGAAATAGAGCTTGCAGCTCTCCCTGAAATTCCGAAACAGGGACCTATTTCCAGAGAAGCGATCCGGCAAGTTCATCTTAGGTTCACAGACGGAACTTGAAGTGGGTTGTGACACTTTTGCGGCTTCTTCTTGAACAGACAGACGCTCAGCCAATCCCTGGATCATCTGATATAAGGACTCAACATGGGCTGCTAGGGCTTGTGCCGGAGACGGTGAGGATCCACTTGCATCCATTCCAACCTCGTCTCCGTGAGTGGGCCGGTTATAATGTTAGGAACCCCTCCAGCCGGCACAACACAACCCGGAGTCTACTCTGCCAGTCAGGTGTTCACTGGAGCCCCTGATGGTGGGGACAGACTGGGCTGCAGACTGACAGAGGGTCGTGAAGTGTGTACCGGCTGGGGAGAACCCAGGCAAGAAGAGTCAGGTCCACGCAGAGGTCAAAGGTCGGCAGCAGGTAACAGTAACAATGAACAAGCTGAGGTCAGAGGTCACAGGCAAAGTAGCAGGACGGGTAAACGAGCCAAGGATCAGGGTCACAGGAAACACAAGCGAAGTCAAATACGAAGCCAAGGGTCATACACGGGAAGTCAAAATGTAGATACAGGAAACAGGAACTGGAACAAGCAGCTCAGCAGACTGGAGCACAGAAGCTATAACCGGCAATGAGGCAGCAGACCTCATTGCCTTAAATACAACCCACAACCAATCAGAACCTGCCCCTAGACATGGCCACACTTGTAGGCTAATTGCCAGCACCTAGCAAGACCAATCAGGGCTTAGCCCTGAAATCCACACCTGCAGGCTAATGCCTGCTAATTCAGCCACAGGCTAAATCTGCCTGATTGTCCCTAGAGCGCATGCGCGCCTGGCTGCCAGGACACGGCGCTGAGGAAGCGTCCGACCGTTTCCTTGGCAACGGTCGGGAGTTGGAAGGAAATGACGTCCCGGTCGTCATGGTGACGGCCGGGACGTTGGGACCGACAGGAAGCGAGCCGCGGCGGCTGTGAGTACCGCCGCGGCTCGTGACAGTGACAAAAGATATTGCAATTGGCATTTTTCAGTATTCACTCGATAACACTGATCCTGCCACATTTCAGTGTCAGTGAGTCCTTGTAGCCATACCTGGTCCTCTGGTTCTTCAAAACTCTGTTGCAGACATTGCATTTGTTCCCAGAGAGGCATGTGGGGACCCAAAGTGAGCATCCATTTCCTATAGACACTGAAGGCATGGATGGGATTCTCCTGATCTTTTAAAAGATGTTTGAGGATATCCCTGTGCGTGCAGTACAGGTAAGGTACACCCCGAATCTGGCATTCCACTATCAGCTCCTCCATACTCATTGTCTCTAGTGGATCTGTAGAATCTGCTAATGGGACAGATTCTATTAGTACATTTGCAGGGGATTCATCAGGCATGTCACTGTGCTGTAATAGCCCATTTCCATCTGGTTTGTACTGCTGAATATTGTTGTATCTGGATTCTCCCTTGGCCAGATTCTGCATAGTACAAATAATCCTGAAAATTACAGGCACGTGCCTCCTCTTTCAACATTAGGAACACATCCAACAGGTTCTCCAATTTCTCCTGTAGACTGGCTCCTTCCCACATAATAATTTTTGGGCACTCCTCATCCCAATAATCCAAAATGTGCTGCATTGTGGTGGGGTGGTGCAACACATCCATATCCCCATCCTGCAGACACTCCCACAGTCCTTCATCCCAGTACACCTTTCTCCTGGGTGTACTAGACTGCTTCATCCCTTCCTTTGGGAACTTTTTCAACACTGAGCTGTGATCTGCTCTCTTGCTCCTAGAGCTCACACCCATTTTACTTCCAGGGATCACCTCACTGTGATTTCCTCTCTTTGAGACACGGTTCCATCTTCCGCTCTCCTCTGGCGGGGTGCGCTTCCCCTTATCAAATCGACACTTAGGCGGCATCTTCCCTCGCCTAAAGCCCACAACGCTTCTCGTGACACTTTCTACCTTAAAGCCTTTAGGAGTAAGTTCAGAATAATGTGGTAACTGGTTTCTAGTGTTAACTGCTTTGCAGAGCCCTGGAATGTATCACGATACAGTTCCCCTGCAGCTCTACCCAGATAGAACCTGAGACTGAGTGATCCCACTGCTGCCACCAAAAATGTGAAGATACCGGGTTTATCTGGCCCAGTGCTACCCAGTACCTTCTAGTATTCGTATGGTTACTCAGGCAAAATGCAGTTATAAAAATACAACAGTATATTTATTGTCATACAAATCACACTACAATATTATGTACACACAGTAAATAAATACCAGGCAGATTTACCACATCATCTGTCCCTTACCCCAATAACTTAAGGAGATATAGTCACCTGCTGTCCAGACTTCATGACCCACGGATCTATCTCAGCTGCATATATAGATTTAAGTTAGAAACCAACAATTCAAAACTCCATCTTGCACCTTCCTGAATGAAACCCAAGCATCACCCCCCTCCCCCCTGGAGTTGTTCCTTATATCCCACAGGTCTAATTTCCACAGTCTTTCCCCTCCCTGGGCAAACCCCTGCGTCTATTCTACTTAACCATTGGTCAGTGCTGGACTGGGGGGGGGGGGGTTGGACAGGGGAGTGAAGATGAGCTGTCCTTTCAGAGAACCTCCCCTGTTAGATGGCCTGTCTGGACTAGCCTGGTGAGAACAATGGACACTAATTAGTTTTCCTACTCAGGCACATGGCAGCCTGATCCCTACCCATAATCCCCCTGGCTTCACTTTAAAGACAATGACTAGCAACCTTACTTCAAGTTACCAATATACAATAAACAATATACATATGTACACTGAACTACAATGTCCCCTTAGCCACATGTTATTGGACAATGCAGTTATAGTCTGGTGAGCTGGGGAAACAAAAGAAGGCTATAAAAAGTATTTGCTATAATTCACATTATGTGAGAAATGAGACATGCTCACAGGGTTATCAAACTCATTTCGTCACAAATATATTAAAAAAAAGTATATAAAAAGTGTTTATAAATATAAAACTGAATTTCACATTGTAAAACACAATGCTAAAACATCCCACTCTATATAGTAACCAGCATACATATACAGTTTTAGTTTACGCGATAATACATGATGTTCAGGCTGCCCAAAGCATCTCTCCTCAATTTATATATTACTTCTTTGTTACTAAGGTGGTGATATCTGATAAGCCAGTGAATGTGAGATTTGGTCTGTCTTGTTGTACCTATTGATTACATTTCACCTATAAACACATTTGAAGGAAATGTTATTGTTCATAACAATGTCATTATTTAATTATTCCCCTTAAACAACCCTCAGTTTTCAGTGGAGACTTTGCCTGATTAGAGTATTATGACCTCAGCAGTGACATCACAACCAGCTGGATTCTAGTGTCCTACAGCTACTAGGCAGTAAGGAGGACAGACACTTGCCGTCATGGAGAGAAGCATGGTAGATTGGCTGTACCAGCGGCAGTTATTTGACATGAACAAAATCCTGAAAACCGACGAAGAACATCGCAAGCAGGATGAGTGAGTACAGATATATGGTGTACAAAGCATATTGTGGGGAAGAGAATTGTACGCCTCAGTTGAGGATCAGTTTGTTAAATCTGCAGATGATTATTAATATTCTGTTTATTAGACAAATATCTAAACATGGTCAGTGAAATGGAGCATTATAATAATAACACTGCAACACTGAAACTTTATTCGGATGAATCTGTCTAATTATAAATTTAACAGAATTGAGATCTCTGGGCAGTGGTGCCTAGAAATGTCAAAATGGGGATACATAATGGGAGTGATAGTGATACCCCAGCAATCTGTAGTCGGGGGTGGAGCAAATAAATATTACAGATTGTTCCCCTTAGAATGTTTCAAGCTCATACACAATAAGGTGCACAAGGAACTTATACTGAGAAGTATTGAAAATGAAGTGTTTGTGAGTGGAATTAAAAACATTGCTGCTGTCCAATACCTCACACCCAAATAAATGGCTTAGTGGCTAGTATTATATATATATATATATATATATATATATATATATATATATATATATATATATAATATATATATAGTAATCACAACTAGGGTGGGCTGTAATGTGCTCCCCATGTTTCTGTGCGTGTCCTCTAGGTGCTCTAGTTTTCTCCCATAGTTTAAAGATATACTGGAAGGTTAATTGGTTAAGTGAGTGTTTGTGTGTCAATGTTAGGGATATAATATTGTAAGCTGCACTATATATAAGAAGAGTTAGGGATAAAAAGGAAAGGACTATTAGCAACATGGAATAGTTCAATATAATTGAGTGTTGTTACAAGCTAAATATGTGGAATTAAGTGTTCATGGGTGACGTGAGATATGGAATGGGTGGAGCTAGTAAAGCTAAGTGGCTACAGGTATGTGCCTATGTACATGGCATGTACCTTATGTGCTTATTTACCATTCTTAACTGTAGTAGGTAATAATTAGCTCTACAATGCTAAAATTCATGGAAGACCCTCTGAAATGTGTTTTTTGCCCCCAGAGCTCTGAAGAAAAAAAGAAAGAAGAAGAAAAAGTCTCGTCGAGCATTGGATGTAAATCACTGCATACAGGAACAAGATGGTACCAATGCTGATGAGGCCTCAGGTGAGATAGAACCCACCACAAGAAGAATTCCTGAGAGATACAGCAGCTTTCACAATGCACTCCAATCTAGGCGAAGCAAATACAACTCTTCCAGACGCTTCCTTCCAAGACATAACAACCTGGAAGCAGCAGGCTCCCTATTAGAAGAACTGGGAGATAAAGTCGAGGAGTCACTGGGTGTCACCCAAGAAGCTGAATCTTCTGTACCAACAGACACAACTGTTGTCCTGATGAGAATGAAAGTACAATATGAAATCTATGCTGAATATTCTGATCATTGTAATTCAATTCAATGTTTCAGTAGTGAAACTATCATTTACTATCATTGTTTTTAAATAAATTTACACAATGTCAAATATAAGGATGGCAGAATGTGTAATTTGTCCAAAGTATAACTGTAATCTAATGACCAAATGTGTCCTCTAATAGTCTGCTTTAGAAAGAGGAAATGTTACCAGGATGAATAGGATGGGGGCCCATGACCCATATAACCCGTGAGGATGAGGTAACTGTGCATTCACCTGCTGTCACCAAGTTCTATCTTGAATTAATTTTACGCTAAATGTGTGCTCACCCTTCAGGGGAAGGGGAATCTAGGAGAACTCCTACCTATCTTCCCTTCAACACAATGTGGTTTGTTTATCATTGGTGGGCAGTGGGTAGCAGTACTTAAGGATCTGTACTGCTGCTATTGAAGAATACTTACCTGTCGTGTGATCCTCAGTGGAAAATCACTCTCTGCAACGAAAGAGACTGGCTCCATTGAAGAGACAGAGTTGACTTACTGTACATGCGCCAATGTTTAGTCATTCAGGCGCAGTAAATCGGCCTCTGGCCTATGGAGCATGAAGTTTGCCAAGAGAATCCTCTCCAGCAGGACCAATCTCCATTGGAAAAGGTAAGTAACGCCATCCTGAGATTTGCTTTTCACTGCTTGATGAATAGGTTCAGTTCATCGTCCCCATAAAGGTCCTTGGGCACGGTGTTAACCAGCTTGAGGTTGCTTAAGGCCAGAGATATCTCTAATTTCTCCGGTGCTAAGCCTTTGGGACGAAGCAGTAAAAAGGGTTTTTCAGGCACTTTTCCTGAATTTTAGGCACTTCATCACTTCATAAATAGACCACAAAGTGTAAGGGGGGAAAACAAAACTAGTGTATTTACTTAATTTGGATAAAGAGAGTATGAGGGCAAATCAATGGTAAAAGCAATGTGAGGGCAATAAAAAATGACAATAACAGTATTGTGCAATACAAGATAAAGAGCTACTTGGCAAGGTAATAAATGTCAGTCTAGATACATACATGCATGTTACAGTTAATGACATATAACAATGACTAATCAGCATGGTGTGCCCCGATCAACACCATGTGAATATGAAGAATGTGACAATGTCCACACACACACACACTGGTATACACTTCCACTCTGCGCTATTGCCACTGCAGTAGCTATTACCACCCCACAGACATCACGGTACTGCTGTGGCCAAGGTAGAATGTAGAGGTTTTACTGTAGAAGGCAAATGTCAATCCTGTGGCCAAGAACTGCATCTTAATGGCCCCTTACAGCCCTTTAAGGTCCTTATTACATTTGGTTAAAGAAACAGTAATGACTTTCATACCCTGATTAGACAATTTTAATAGTATCAAACTCAGTAGTCATTAGACAACTCAGAAAGTTTAAAACATTAAACTCAGTTCAGTTCATCAGTATTGCAACTTGCAGACAGCCCTCCAAATCCTTGCCCCAAACTGAACTGCCTGGTGGAATACTACCTCCAAAGGAAGTCTGTGCAGCCGGAAGACCTCCTTGGTAAGAGTCGAGATGCCAATGGCAGATTCTTCCTGGAGTGGACTTGTTGTAGAAGCAATCCTCTACCATCAGGATCATGGTTTTGTCATGACAGCTAGCGAGGTGGGTGATGAATTCCATGGACACATGGGTCCATGGCCTCCGTGGAATAGACAGGGACATCAAGAGTCCAGAAGACAATGTCCATGGTACCTTGGTGCAATCACAAGTAGTGCATGATTGAACGAAGGAGGCTACATCTTTCCTAACAGTGGGCTAGATCACCTATAGCAGCGGGTGGAAGAGATGGTGACGTATCAACAATCACTTAAACAGACCTCCACTAGATGTGCCAGGATATTGCTCAGCTACACGAGATCCAGTATATGCTCTATTTCAGCATTTTCACTGTCATAACTGTGTTATTAAAATACCTGCCCACTATTTGGACTATTGTGTACTGATCTGCGCCAAGAGAATTACCTCTATTTACATGTTTCCACTTAAGGGTTGGAAATTTCCTTTGTTTCATCTGACCATCAGTCAGTATGTGGCCCAGAAGTTGATTGACAGCATGCTAGGGTGAAATGCAGAGGTCTTCAAAAAGAAGGGTCAACACTGCAAATAATGACTCTTTGCATAAACTTAATGTAATTGCCAATAAAAGCCTTTGGCACTTATGAAATGCTTGTAATTTTACTTCAGTATACCATAGCAAGATCTGACAAAAAGGTCTAAAAGCAATGACGCAGCAAACTTTGTGAAAACCAATATTTGTGTCATTCTCAAAACTATTGCCCATGACTGTACACATTTTTTCATAAAAATATAAAAAATGTCATTACATTGTTACCAATGAGAAATGTTTAGGGGAAAAACTAGTAGATTTATAAAGTACTTATTTTGAAGGTTTGTTTCATTAAAAACTTTAAAAAATCATCATTTAAATACAAAATAACAATACCCACAAAAAGCATATGTTAAATATGGTGCTATTGTGGCCAATTAAGTATTATATAAAACTGACTTTCACATTTTAAAACACATGCTAAAACATTCCACTCTATGGGGCATATTCAATTCTTAAAAAGTTCTGCGGCGTAAAAACTATTAGTTAATACGGTAAAATCTAGCTGGATTTCAGCTCGCGGCTCAGGGAGCTGCAAGCTGAAATCCAGCGAGTAAATTACCGTATTAACTGATTTTCCGCGCACGATTACCGTAATAACGGTAATCGTGCGCGGGCCACGGGATTTTCAGCGATCCCGCCGACAATTGAATATGCCCCTATATAGTAACTAGTATACATATACAGTATTAGTTTACGCGATAATACATAATGTTCAGGCTGCCCAAAGCATCTCTCCTCAATTTATATATTACTTCTTTGTTACTAAGGTGGTTATATCTGATAAGCCAGTGAATGTGAGATTTGGTCTGTCTTGTACCTATTGATTACATTTCACCTATAAACACATTTGAAGGAAATGTTATTGTTCATAACAATGTCATTATTTTATTATTCCCCTTAAATAACCCTCAGTGTACAGTGGAGACTTTGCCTGATCAGAGTATTATGACCTCAGCAGTGACATCACAACCAGCTGGATTCTAGTGTCCTACAGCTGCTAGGCAGTAAGGAGGACAGACACTTGCCGTCATGGAGAGACGCATGGTAGATTAGCTGTACCAGCGGCAGTTATTTGACATGAACAAAATCCTGAAAACCGACGAGGAACATTGCAATGAGAAGCAGGATGAGTGAGTACAGATATATGGTGTACAAAGCATATTGTGGGGAAGAGAATTGTACGCCTCAGTTGAGGATCAGTTTGTTAAACCTGCAGATTATTATTATTATTATTATTAATATTTATTTATAAGGCGCCACAAGGCATCCGCAGCGCCGTACAGAGACGTACAGATGATTATTAATATTCTGTTTATTAGACAAATATCTAAACATGGTCAGTGAAATGGAGCATTATAATAATAACACTGCAGCACTGAAACTCCATTCAGATAAATCTGTCTAATTATAAATTTAATAGAATTGAGATCTCTAGGCAGTGGTGCCTAGAAATGTCAAAATGGGGATACATAATGGGAGTGATAGTGATACCCCAGCAATCAGTAGTCGGGGGTGAAGCAAATAAATATTACAGATTGCTCCCCTTAGAATGTTTGAAGCTCTTACACAATAAGGTGCACAAGGAACTTATACTGAGAAGTATTGAAAATGAAGTGTTTATGAGTGGAATTAAAAGCATTGTTGCTGTCTAATACCTCACACCCAAATAAATGGCTTAGTGGTTAGTATTATATATATGTATAGTAATCACAACCAGGGTGCTCCCCATGTTTGTGTACGTGTCCTCTAGGTGCTCTAGTTTTCTCCCATAGTTCAAAGATATACTAGAAGGTAAATTGGTTAAGTGAGTGTTTGTGTGTCAATGATCCAAAAAAACATACTGGTAGGTTAATTGGCTGCTATCAAATTGACCCTAGTCTCTCTCTGTCTGTGTGTATGTGTAGGTTAGGGAATTTAGACTGTAAGCTCCAATGGGGCGGGGACTGATGTGAGTGAGTTCTCTTTACAGTGCTGCGGAATTAGTGGCGCTATATAAATAAATGGTGATGATGATGATAGGGATATAAGATTGTAAGCTGCACTATAAATGAGAAGAGTTAGGGATAAAATGGAAAGGACTATTGACAAAATATCAAGTATATAATTGAGTGTTGTTACAAGCTAAATATGTGGAATTTAGTGTTCATGGGTGACGTGAGATATGGAATGGGTGGAGCTAGTAAGGCTAAGTGGCTACAGGTATGTGCCTATGTGCATGGCATGTACCTTATGTGCTTATTATATTCTTAACTGTAGTAGATAATTATTAGCTCTACAATACTAAAATTAATGGAAGACCCTCTGAAATATGTTTTTTGGCCCCAGAGCTCTGAAGAAAAAAAGAAAGAAGAAGAAAAAGTCTCGTCGAGTATTAGATGCAAATCACTGCATACAGGAACAAGATGGTACCAATGCTGATGAGGCCTCAGGTGAGATAGAACCCACCACAAGAAGAATTCCTGAGAGATACAGCAGCTTTCACAATGCACTCCAATCTAGGCGAAGCAAATACAACTCTTCCAGACGCTTCCTTCCAAGAGAAAACAACATGGAAGCAGCAGGCTCCCTATCAGAAGAACTGGGAGATAAAGTCGAGGAGTCACTGGGTGTCACCCAAGAAGCTGAATCTTCTGTACCAATAGACACAACTGTTGTCCTGATGAAAATGAAAGTACAATATGAAATCTTTGCTGAATATTCTGATCATTGTAATTCAATACAATGTTTCAGTAGTGAAACTATCATTTACTATCATTGTTTTTAAATAAAATTATACAAAGTCAAAAATAAGGATGGCAGAATACATAATTTGTCCAAGGTATAACTGTAAACGAATGACCAAATGTGTCCTCTAATAGTCTGCTTTAGAAAGGGGAAATGTTACCAGGATGAATAGGATGGGGGCAACCATCCTATTCATCCCATATAACCCATGAGGATGAGGTAACTGTGCATTCACCTGCTGTCACCGAGTTCTGTCTTGAATTAATTTTACGCTGAATGTGTGCTCACCCTTCAGGAGGGGGTGGGGGAATCTAGAACTCCTACCTATCTTCCCTACAACACAACGGGGTCTGTTTATCTTTGATGGGCAGTGGGTAGCAGTACTGAAGGATCTGTATTGCTGCCATTGAAGAATACTTACCTGTCGTGTGATCCTCAGTGAAAATCCCTCTCTGCAACGAAAGGGACTGGCTTCATAGAAGAGACAGATTTGACTTCCTGCACATGCGCCAATGTTTTGTCGCTCATGCGCAGTAAATCGGACTCTGGCCTATGGAGCATGAAGTTTGCTAAGAGAATCCTCTCCAGCAGGACCAATCTCCGTTGGAAACGGTAAGTAACGCCATCCTGAGATTTGCATTACACTGCTTGATGAATAGGTTCAGTTCATCGTTCCCATAAAGGTCCTTGGGCACGGTGTTAACCAGCTTGAGGTTACTTAAGGCCAGAGAAATCTCTAATTTCTCCGGTGCTATGCCTTTGGGACGAAGCAGTAAAAAAGGCTTTTTTTCAGGCACTTTTGCTGGATTTTAGGCACTTCACCAGTTCATAAATAGACCACAAAGTGTAAGGGATGAAAACCAAACTAGTGTATTTACTCAAGTTGGATAAAGAGAGTATGAGGGCACATCAATAGTAAAAAGCAATGTGAGGGCAATAAAAAATGACAATAACAGTGCTGTGCAATACAAGATTAAGAGCTACTTGGCAAGGTAATAAATGTCAGTCTAGATACATACATGCATGTTACAGTTATTGACACATAACAATGACTAATCAGCATGGTGTTCACCGATCAACACCATGTGAATATGAAGAATGTGACAATGTCCACACACACGGATATACACTTCCACTCTGCGCTATTGCCACCGCAGTAGCTATTACCACCCCACAGACATCAAGGTACTGCTGTGGCCATGGTAGTATGTACAGGTTTTACTGTAGAAGGCATATGTCAATCCTCTGGCCAAGAACTGCATCTTGATGGCCCCTTACAGCTCTTTAAGGTCCTTATTACATTTGGTTGAAGAAACAGTACTGACTTTCATACCATGATTAGACAATTTTAATAGTATCAAACTCAGTTGTCATTAGACAACTCAGAAAGTTTAAAACATTAAACTCAGTTCAGTTCATCAGTACTGGAACTTGCATATGACCCTCCAAATCCTTCTCATAAACTGAACTGCCCTGTGGGATACTACCTCCAAAGGAAGTCTGTGCAACCGGAAGACCTCCTTGATAAGATTTGGGCTGCCAATGGCAGATTCTTCCTGGAGTGGACTTGTTGGAGAAGCAATCCTCTACCATCAGGATCATGATGTTGCATTGACAGCTAGGGAGGTGGGTGATGAAATCCAGGGGCACATGGGTCCATGGCCTCCGTGGAATGGACAGGGACATCAAGAGCCCAGAAGACAGTGTTCATAGTACCTTGGTGCGTGTACAAGTAGTGCACATATTTTCTAACAGTGAGGTAGATCACCTAGAGCACTGGGTGGAAGAGATGGTGACGTATCAACAATCACTTAAACAAACCTCCACCAGATGCGCCAGGATATTGCTGAGCTACACGAGGGCCAGGAGGACCAGGAAAATCGGATGCGGCAAAACAACCTACGAATCAGGGGGATAACTGAACACTTTAAGCCCGCCCACCTGGATCTCTACCTCAAAAATCTTTTTACCCAGCTCGCCTGCCTGACTCCTGAGGACCATCTTCTTCTAGATCGAGCCTATCGGGCGCTGCGACCCCCCGCTCCCAGGACTAGAGAATTTCACTGACCTCCGTGTTTTGGATCTGTCTTAAGTTTATGTTTTGGTTTTGGCTGTGGCAAAACCGTCCTTGTGTGTTTTTATTTTGGTTTTTGATCTGTTAAAATATGCTAAAATCAAATAATTTGGCTCTTTTATTGTTGCTACATTATTATTAACCTCAATAACACTAATTTCCAGTCATTCAATTCAATTTTGAACACCTAACAGGTCACAATATTATTTTCATCAAAACAAGCAAAGTAACCAATGGGCTTAAGGTAGCTAAGCTAACAAAGCTGTCAATGAACTGTAAGACTGCAACGAGCAGGCTGGTTACTAATCGCCAGAGCAATTCACACAGCCGTTCACAGCAGATTTAGAAAACATTGTCACACAGCAGTGGCTGAAAAGAAAAGTGGTGCAAGATGGAATTGTTCTTAGGGCCTACCACCCACCATTATGTTAGATATTAAAAATAACATGTACAGTTTAACAAACCAAGAACTCCAGCGACAAGGATTGCCACTTTTGTGGCTGAAGTGCTTTGTTTGTTTGGGCCCCCACAAAACAAGCTTCCAATAGCTTTGCTGCCTTAAGCCCAACAGTGCTATCAATGAACTCTACAGTGGCAAGATATTGTTGCCATCATCCTCACCCTCATCATTGTAAAGATACGTGGTTCACAAATCACACGGACACGGTATTAGGGAAAAAATAGAAGGATGATTTATTCTGCAACATTAGCAGGTCCAACAAATGAGGAAATCAGTTCAAATAAATCCAGTTAGATATGTTCCAAAGCACATCTCTGGCAGAGGATCACCTCTTGACCAAAAGTTAGTCACACATGACCAACTCCCAGGGTAGCCTCTTTTATCACCTCCTAATCCCACCTTGGGATCTGCCTGTCCAGGGGAGTTGCAAAAGGTCTCGATTGGTGGGCTGCTTACACTATCCAGCCCCCTCCCCTACCTACCCAGGTGTCTTCCCTCAGGTGACCCCTGCTGGGTCACGCTCCTGGCTGGCTGTAGAGCTCACTAGTGGACAATAGGGAGCAAACAGAAATAACACTTATAGCTTAATTCACTTAACTTCTGAGTGTTCCGAGTGTGGAGGTGGAATTAAACCCCTGAAGTACTTTTTCAAGGAGATGTTATAGTTACATCACTGATACTTCCTGATAACATGGCTAAAAAGTGCAGTTCAGGTATGGATTAGATTAAGGGGTTGTAACACCATACTACATGCCCGTTGCTTTACAATCATCCATACACAATATTAATTCATCCCAGCTGGAATCCACCATTACAGAAGTCTCTGTACTTTGATGTAATTTGTGGTAAAGGCCTTCATCCTGGAATTTGTAGTTCATTTTGAACATCATCTTTTCCACATTTTTAGAAAGTAGCCTCCTACACCGATCGCTGACAAAGTTCCCTGCTGTGCTGAAAACTCTTTCTGAGAACACACAGGAGGGTGGGTAGCTTAGGTATTGCAAAGTGAGTTGGTACATGGGTCTCCAAATTGCCTTTTTTTCCTCCCAGTATGTAAAGAGACTGTCTGACATGTCTATGTTTATGCTGTCTTTAAAATAATCCTCCACCATCCTTGGGATGCTGATAATAGGATCAAGTGGAGATATGGCAGAGGTGTCACGGTTTTTGGTCAATTCTTTTAAACCAGTCCAGATGTCAAAATGTTGTGCAGAGTCATCTGCATCCTCCCTGGGTCTCTTGGGAGCAGTTGCCTGAGAAAATGAAGGAGACGCGTGTCACATACCACTTCACTTAAGCCGTCAACTTGCTCACCAGGAGCTCTTTGCATCTCTTGAGATCTGGGTCAATTGGAAACAAAGAGAAGACATAGCTCTTAAACCTAGGATCAAGCATTCCCTCTCATATCCTGAGGAGAGTCCAAGCGGCATAAGCCATGTTGCAATAACATCCCTTAGTTTTTTTAACAGGTTGTCAGCAGTATGCTTCTTAGTGAAGCCGGTGATGCACAGAGTAGCCTGCCTCTGAAAATGTGATGTAGTTCGGTACATGCTGCTGTTGTTCCTGCTGGTGAAGGCGAATCACAAACCCAGTGGGCTGTCACAGTCATATAATCTCTAGTTTGCCCATTTCCGCTTGTCCACGTACCTCTGGCTATATGTACAGTGGGTAGAATGACAATTTGTAGCCCAATAATTACATTATTACGAACCTTCTGGTAGAGGTGAGGAATTGCTTTTCTAGTAAAATGGTGTTGTGATGGAATTTGTTAACGGGTACACAGGACCTGAATTAACTGTCTAAAACCACCAGCATTAATAGTGGATACTGAACGCAGATCTAATACAAGCACAGTTGCCATGACGTCTGTGATGCGCTTTGCGACTGGGTGACAGCTTTCATATTTGCTTCCTCTTGCAAAGGATTATTTAACAGTCAATTGTTGTAAACTACTAGTAGTCTTCTTCTTGGTCTACTTCTAGGATGAAGATCCCCTAGCAGCACCAGCAGCAGGCCTAACGCTCAAGAATTCTTCAGAGGAATCCTGGATAGTGGAGGAGTCATCTAGCCTTAGCAACTTGGATACAGGACTAACTCCGATCACTAGTGAGGATATTGATGAGAAAGGTGTTGTGGGTGTAGATTGCAGGTGCCGGGATCTAGGTGAGAGAAGGGAGCTAGCTGATGCTTGTTGTCATTTTTTTAGCAAAAGTTTCTGATTTTCCAAAAAGCTTCCCATGAAATCTCAAATGGCGTAACATGGATGAGGTTCCAGGGGTGGATCTAGAGAATACTTCAACCCGGGTCGATTTAGGGTGGGCGATTTAGGCCCCGCCCCCTTTTTGACATCTGAGGCTGCCACCGGCTGCACACTATGTGCAGTTCCGTTCAGCAGTGACAGGTAGGGACAGTGTGCTGCTCGGATGCACTGATTGTATTTAAAACACAATCAGAGCAGCCGGGCAGCACACTGTCCCTGCCTGTCACTGCCGAACGAACCTGCACATAGTGTGCAGCCGCCGGCAGCAAGCCCCTGCCCCAATCACCCCCCCCCCCCCTGGATCCGCCACTGCGAGGTTCCTAGATGGTTAAGGTCTCTACCTCTACAAACTGTGGCTTTACAAACGCTACAAATGGCTAGACAACTGTTGTCAGGATTTAGGTAAAAATAATTCCACACATAAGAGGTGGATTTTGTGGTCTTATGCCCAGGCATAATAATGGTCTTCATCTTATCACTGGCAAGAACTGCTTCCACTGGTGCAAGACTTACACAAACAACATCATCGTCATCAATATCCTCATTAGCGCTGTCAGGATGAGTGCATAACTCTGATATGATGAAATAGAATATTGAATGTCAGGGCCCAAATAAAAGATTCCATTGATACATAAATGAACCTGATGTAACAGAATCTGGATACTATATTACTAATCTTGATTAGCGCTGGCTTTCCTGAGGTGCGGAGTCTAACGATCTCCCCGGTGTTCACCAAGAACCGCCGCAAGGCGGGGTGGGCTTCGCTGCCAGGAGTCGCAGGTCGCGGTCCCCAGGTTCGCCCCAAGATGTAGTACAGCCGAGTGAAGCGGAGGTAGCGGAGTCAACAAGCCGGTTCGGTACACAGGAATGGAGTCAGGCAGAATCAGAAGGCAATTCGGAGTCAACAAGCCAGGTTCGGTACACGGGTCACAAGAACAGGAGAATGGTCAGCAAGCCGGGTCGGTACACAGGGGTAGGAGAACCAGAGAAGTCAGACAGGCAGAGATCAGCACACAGGTAGACACAGGAAACTGGAAGACACTGCAATCCACGAAGAACAGGAGCCAGGAACAGGTAAGTGTTGCTCTGACACTCAGCGAGTGCCAGAGTGAGGTTTTTATGCTGAAGGGGATTCAAAATCCCCGCCTCTGAGATGTGGTCATGTGACCGCCTCCGGGTGCGGTCCAAGGTCCTGGATGCGGAAGTGCGGCTTCCGGACGGAGCGGCGGGGATAAGGTAAGTCCATTACACCTGATTTTCAACTCAGGTAAATGTTTGACCAAATGTTTTTAAAAAGGAAACAATTAGCCCAGAAGGAGGTAATTAGGTTGAGGATACCTGCTTAAGATATGCAGATCACAGACATCCATTGTTTTGATCATGTATTCCACTTCCTAATTGACTTCCTTTCAATAGGTAGTGTAAACACAAGGAACCACTAAATGTAAATGACAGAGCCATATGCCTAGGTGAAATCTTTGTAGACAAAGATAGCATTTGAAGACTGCCTATAAAGATATATAGAAATATGAGATTCAAAGGAAAATGTCTTCATAGTTCATATTTTGGGAAATCTGTGTGGGACTCCATACTGAGGAGCAGAAATCACACCAGTGTTGTGAATGTCAGGTACTGGCGGTATCCGGGAATAGTTCTAATGCTGCCTGAGGGAATCATATGAAACAAAGGGAAGTTCCAACCCTTCAATGGAAACATGTAAATAGAGAAAGTTCCATTGGCACAGATCAGTACACAATAGTCCAAATAGTGGGCAGGTATTTTAATAAAAGTTAAAAATGCTGAAATAGAGCATATATCAATTCTTGTATAAAACAAAACAAGGGTTGCAACCCTTCATTTCCCTTAAGAAACCTAAGGCGATACGCGTTTGAATCTGCTACCTACCTGTTCCTCCGATATTGAAAGTGCTCCAGGCCGGAGCATACGGAGTAACAGCACTGGTTCACCTATTATCGCAAAGCGGATGAAGCCGCGGCAAGTCCAAACTTTTCACTATCTTCTCAGAATCAATTGCGTGCTTGCATTTACATTTGTGTAACAGTCTGGAGGTGTGAAGAGTTAACCCTTTGCTTGCTGGTGTGGGTCTTGCTAGTCTGTGGATAGCTAGAAGCCTTGTGTGCCAGTGTGGGACAGTATATTGGGGTCCAATTGCCCGTATTCAATAGGTGGTGGCAAACCTGAAGTGTCTGGGGGAGTGAGAGCTCTGTGTTTGGGGGCGATTCAATAGGTCTATAACGTGTGTGATAGGTAGAGACTGCAGTTTGAAATCGTGTGACTTCATACAGCAAACACCCCCAAAGTAACAGCAGCTGGCAGCGTGTTTGTGACAAATTGGTGGCATAGCGGTGGGATTATTTAATTTCTTAGAGTATTAAGTGTGTGGTTTAAGCAATTAACCCTTGTACTTATAAACAGATTGTAACCTTGCGAGAAATACAATAGCTTTACAAGGACAAAACTCAGAGCTTATTATTATCATTTTTGAAGACATACGTGCAAAGCAGTTCCCTCCCCTTCTCTCTGTTTTTTCTTTTCTATCTTCTATTTTTCAACATAACTGAGGAGATGGCTGCGGCATATAAATGCTGATTTCACAATGTGAGGATGGAGGAATTCCCACTAGTGGCAAAACCAAGGAGCAATTGATTGAATCTCTCATGCAGAGATCAACATCAAGTCGTAGATGTGTCCCAGGAAGGGCACAGCCAGGATTCAGAAGCAGATCTGACTGTAGATATTGCTCAAAATGGTGGACTGTTAATTTCGGATGATTCTAATAGTTCATGTGTGGACACTGCTATGGACGTCTATTTGCAAACTGCCCTAAAGTTTTTGGGCCCCGCGGATATTACAACCAAAATGCAACTTATACAGCAATTCCAGGAGAAGGAAGCTGCAGAACGCCAGCACCAGTCTGCAGAGAGGCGTGCTGCTATGGAGGCAGCAGAGAGTTGTGCTGCTGTGGAGGCAGCAGAGAGTCGCGCTGCTATGAAGGCAGCGGAGCATCAGGCAGAAAGAGAAGCTGCCAAGCAAGAGGCAGAGAGGAGAAATGAGCTGGAGCTTGCCAAGCTCCAACGCCAGCCAGAAGCTAGAGAGGCTGGTATCAGCAGACCCCGTCCAGAGAATTTCCCTGTATTGAAAAAAGATGGGGATTTGAATGTTTTATTGCGAGGATTTGAAAAAAATTGCCAACAGTACGGACTGGCCAAAGATCAGTGGGCACAGTATTTTACCCCTGGTTTGCGAGGGAAAGCACTAGAGGCCTTTGCAGATCTTCCCCCTGAGATGGACGGAGAGTATGAGGCAATCAAAAGTGCCCTGTTGCAGTGTTTTAATATCACGCCGGAGGCGCACAGGCAGAAATTCTGAGATTTAAAATGCAGTTCCTGACACTTATTCAGGACTTGTGGCCCAACTGTCTGCTTCCTTCAGACAATGGATTGGAGGATTAAAGATTCAGGAGCAGTTTCTCACTTTGTGCCCAGCTGATGTGAAGGAATAGATAGTGGATCGGGACCCTGAATCATCTGTGGAGGCAGCTAAACTGGATGACAAGTATACTGTCACTCGAGCACCTGCAGCTAAAAGAGGGACTTTTGCGCCAGGGCAGTCTGCCGGGAAAGGGGGACGGCCAGGACGATCAACGCCACCCCCCTCAACGTCATCGCCCACTGTTTCTTTATCTTTTGGAAAGGTTGGGGCAAAGCCTGTTTTGGGAGACACCCGCCGATGTTTTGTGCGCAACCAGGTAGGACACTTCAGTACCGCCTGTCCAGAAAAGAAGACCACTTCACCCTCCTCTGGGTGGTACCTTCCCTTCAATCTGCTCCAGCTGTCCTATGTGTTGCTGGACCACAAGGGGGCCAGAAGGACAACCTGCAAACAGTCACTGTGGGTGACAAGGTAACTGTGGGGTTAAGAGACACCGGGGCAGATGTTACACTAGAGCGGTCAGAACTGGTAGGGTTAGAGGACTTCATTCCAGGAAAGTGTAATTCTGTGCAAGGGTTGGGTGGAATTCACCTTACTGTGTCTGTGGCCAAGGTTTACCTTGATTGTGGTGCTGGACGAGGTCTAAGAGATGTAGGGGTCTCGGATAATATGCCTGCAAATGTATTACTGGGAACAGATTTAGGAAGGATGCTGTCTCAGTATGTCTCTAATGATGATGTCAATGCCACACCTTACTGTGTCAGAATCTGCTGAGAGTAAACACCTTTTTTCCCAGGTACCCGGTGGTGACAGGGAAATGGACTGTCATATTGTATCTGATGTGTGTAATGATGCTAATGCCACACGTCACTGTGTTAGAATCTACTGAGAGTACCCATGGTTCTTCTCAGGTGCCGGGTGGTGAGAGGGAAAAGGAATGTCGTATTGTACCTGATGCGTATAATGAAGTTAATGCCATACATTTCACTGTTAAAATCAGTTGAGAATACCAATGATTTTTTCCCCAGGTACCAGGTGACAGGGAAAGGGAATGCAATATTGTACCTGAAGTGTGTAATGATTTTTATGCCATGTTAAAATATCAGAACCTGCTGAGAGCCCTTTCGGCACGCTGTACCCCTCAGAACACACGCCGCCCCCCTTTCTGCACACACTCTGTCCCTCTGCGGAGGGAGGGGCAGCTCCGTGTGCACATAATCAATAGTAAAAAAAAAAAAAAGTAAAATAAATTCTTAAATGCTGCCGGTGCTGCGCCCCCCCCCCCCCAGGTCCAAGCGACCAAGACTGCAGCCTGATCAGCCTTATTGGTTGACCAGGCCCTGGTACTAAAGGTAATAGTTTTAAAGCTGTGCTAATTTGGGGAGGGTGGGGCATAGAATATAAATGAATAAAATGCAATGAATGGCACATGTGAATAAAACAGGATTTTCATGTTAGGCTGTATGAAAACCACCAGCAACTACCAATTATTGTAAATATCATATAAATGACCCTACTAGCTGGTTGTCGGATAAATACATAATAGAGTAAAAAAAACTGCCTGGGCTTAGTTATAACGAGAAATTGAATTAGCAGTAAGTGACTGGCTCTGTGGGAATGATTTACAGTATGATCTTTAGACACAGGGAGAAACGAGTCAGAAGTTATAGTGGCCGCCTTTGTAACAAAATATAAAATGGCGGGGACGAGGCGCTTATTCGTTTGCCATTGGCCACTGGTTGTGAACTAGACGGCGTAAGTCACGTGACGTAAACAATGGAACAAGTCAATGAAAGCGTCTAGAACAGAACATAATGTTGTGTTCGATATTTCTTCACGGATACTGTCTGTGAAGTGTTACATCCCTTTGGCAAAACTCCACCAACAAAGGGGGCGGGGGCTGAGTCAAAATCCTCCCCCTTCCTCGGTCCCGAAAAAAAAAGACGAAAGAAAAAAAAATCAAGTTTAAATAAAAAAAACAATAAACCAGCCGGCAGTGAGGGCCCGGACCGGGCCAGGGCAACTAGTACCCGCCCCCTATCGGCGGCCCTGGCGATGGCCTCTGTTCTCTCACACAATTCTGTATAGCAGATTGCTGCCCGCTCACCAACCCTGTCACTCATCCAGACATCTCTTCCTCTCTTTGCATCTTCCCCCTGTTGTTACGTTCCGACTCCCAACTGAACAGGGGCGGAAGTAAACGTGGTGAGAGGACCAAGATGGCGACTCCCTATGTGACCGATGAATCCGGTGAGTGTGGCACCGAGAAAGGTAAATGATTGCTTGGATCACCACTGTCTTGCAGCTACAATAAGGCTACTGTTGTTTTTCCCTGTGTTGATTGGCACCCACGCTGCCCTGTGTAGTATAGTCGGTCTTATTGTGCATAGTGTGCTCCCATCCATCCCTGCCTCCATCATTGTATGGTCTGGCCGCGTACCCCCTTCTGACATAATCCTGCAACATTCAAAAACAGCCAAAATCCCGCACTGTGCACCAGACAATTGTAAATATCATTTCTTCTCTAACCAAATATTGCAATGCTGTTATACACTTTTAAATAGTGATTTAATAATATTTGAGATACCCGTTTAAATAATATTTAAAACAAAACTCCTGTATGTAAACGGAAACTCAAACATCAGAAGGAAGAATTTTCCGTTTAAACAGACTGTGGGACTGTAAATATAGAGATTAATTTTTGGTGCATTACAATGTGAAAATTATGGCACTAATTGACTCTATTAAAATAAGATAAGTGTAAAAGAGGAGAAATGGTCAAAATAGTTTAAAGAATTTTCTATATCACAGCAAAGGTTATACATAATCACATTTTGTTATGGCATCTGATTGCACGGTCTATGCAAATTGATTTAGGAGCAATTTATCTTATTGTGTAGGTCAATTTTAGAGTGAACATTGTATGTGGAAAGTTGAAAGGATAAAGGACTTGTTTCAAGAATGTAACCTGATTGTGATTGTTTTGGATTTTAGGCAGCTTGTGTTTCTCCAGTGACAGTGGAAGTACAAGTCCCAGAATGCTTTTGCAGCCTCCAACTGGCAGAGCATGCTGGGACTTCTACTTTTACTTGAGGGCTACTAGTATATTATCTTTGCCTCCATGTTAAAAAGGCATACTTTAATAAACTTCTAAAATCCTTTATCTAAAAGTGTAAACCTAATTGTGTCTTCATTCATTTTCATGGATACAAGAAAAAATGTGCTTGTAATATCGCTTACAAAATGTATACAATAAAAATGACTATACCAAATTTTGAAAAATTGCCTATTTCACAATGTTATCTATTTCTCTTTACTACAATGTCTAGTCACCTACAGTGTTTACCTAATATTACCTAATATTGGTGGTCAGTGGTATGTGTGTTTGTACTAGAGATGGTCACTGACCCCCGTGTTTTGGTTTTGGATTCGGTTTTGGATCTGGATTACCGTCGTGTTTTGGTTTTGGTTTTGGTTTTGCAAAACCGCCATTGCGTGTTTTGGTTTTGGTTTTGGTTTTGTTTGGTTTTGTTTTGCTATTTTTTGGGAAAATCCATGTTTTTGGGCCTAAATTAACCCAATTTAGTGCTCCAACTGTTTTAGAGACAAGTAATCTAATTGTTGAGGTAATAAATCATCCAAAAAAACAGTTTAATTCTTCGTTGGTAGGCCTATTCTACACACAAAACAGATTGTCTTCCTCTCCATCTATGCATATTGGCAATGCAGCCATCGTCTTTGAATGTATATTACACCCTACACTTATAGTTAAATATGTAAAGAAATGGAAAAAGCCAGTTTGCTTTCTGTCTCTCAAGGCCCCCCTCCACTTGTATAAAATAGCAAAAAATTCAGCCATTATAGACTGTACAATATTAATTGACATGGAGAAAGCCAGTTTGGTTTCTGTCTCTCTAGGCCCCCCTCCACTTGTATAAAATACTAAAAAATTCAGCCATTATAGACTGTACAATATTAATTGACATGGAGAAAGACAGTTTGGGGTCACTCTGTCTCTCTAGGCCCCCCTCCACTTGTATAAAATACCAAAAAATTCAGCCATTATAGACTGTACAATATTAATTGACATGGAGAAAGCCAGTTTGGTTTCTGTCTCTCTAGCCCCCCCTCCACTTGTATAAAATACTAAAAAATTCAGCCATTATAGACTGTACAATATAAATTGAAATGGACAAAGGCAGTTTGGTATCTGTCTGCATCAGATCCTCTCTCCACTAGGAGTAAAATAGAAAACTATTCAGCCGTTATATAATCTAGAATATAAATAGAAATTGAGAAAGGCAATTTGGTATCTGTCTGCATCATAATCATCAACATCATCATTAGCGCCCTCGTCGCCTACACAAATCTCCCCCTCATCCTCTTCTAATTCCAAAGTGGCATCCTCAATTTGGGTATCACCGGCTACACTCGGGCTATTAAGGCACACATCAGCAGAATGCTCACGATTAGACATCCCACTGTTGGATGGACTCTCCACAGGGATTGTTGTCATTTGTGAATCAGAGCAAATATTCTCCTGTAATGCCTCACTGGTATCTTGCAGCTCAGCTTTGACGCGTAACAGTAGTTGTGCACCAATTGTAGCCTGGGTAACTTTTTGGGATCTGCCACTAATAGCCAAAGGTGAAGGCCTCATTCTCTCTTTGCCACTGCGTGTGTAGAATGGCATGCTTGCAATTTTTTTTTTATCGTCACTTAACTTTTGCTCAGTTACACTTCTTTTTCGCTTCAATACAGTAAATTTTTTTTTGGTTTTTGTTTTTTGCACTAATTTGAAAACACTCTGTTGTTTGACATCGCCTTGGCCAGATGACGTACTGGGAACACTAACATCAGGACTGGTGACAGAACCTGGTTGCTCATTTAGATCATATGTGGACTGCTTTGAATCCATTCTGAGCGCAAACCACTGAGGAGTGCTAAAAATTATTGAGTAGATACTGCTGACAGATATGACTTTTGACAGCCAGAAATATTAATGCACAATTAGGGAGGACACCCCAAAAACACTGAGGAGTGCTAAAAATTATTGAGTAGATACTGCTGACAGATATGACTTTTGACAGCCAGAAATATTAATGCACAATTAGGGAGGACACCCCAAAAACACTGAGGAGTGCTACAAATTATTGAGTAGATACTGCTGACAGATATGACTTTTGACAGCCAGAAATATTAATGCACAATTAGGGAGGACACCCCAAAAACACTGAGGAGTGCTACAAATTATTGAGTAGATACTGCTGACAGATATGACTTTTGACAGCCAGAAATATTAATGCACAATTAGGGAGGACACCCCAAAAACACTGAGGAGTGCTACAAATTATTGAGTAGATACTGCTGACAGATATGACTTTTGACAGCCAGAAATATTAATGCACAATTAGGGAGGACACCCCAAAAACACAGAGGAGTGCTAAAATTTATTGAGTAGATACTGCTGACAGATATGACTTTTGACAGCCAGAAATATTAATGCACAATTAGAGAGGACACCCCAAAAACACTGAGGAGTGCTAACATTTATTGAGTAGATACTGCTGACAGATATGACTTTTGACAGCCAGAAATATTAATGCACAATTAGGGAGGACACCCCAAAAACACAGAGGAGTGCTAAAATTTATTGAGTAGATACTGCTGACAGATATGACTTTTGACAGCCAGAAATATTAATGCACAATTAGAGAGGACACCCCAAAAACACTGAGGAGTGCTTAAAATTATTGAGTAGATACTGCTGACAGATATGACTTTTGACAGCCAGAAATATTAATGCACAATTAGAGAGGACACCCCAAAAACACTGAGGAGTGCTTAAAATTATTGAGTAGATACTGCTGACAGATATGACTTTTGACAGCCAGAAATATTAATGCACAATTAGAGAGGACACCCCAAAAACACTGAGGAGTGCTAACATTTATTGAGTAGATACTGCTGACAGATATGACTTTTGACAGCCAGAAATATTAATGCACAATTAGAGAGGACACCCCAAAAACACTGAGGAGTGCTTAAAATTATTGAGTAGATACTGCTGACAGATATGACTTTTGACAGCCAGAAATATTAATGCACAATTAGAGAGGACACCCCAAAAACACTGAGGAGTGCTAACATTTATTGAGTAGATACTGCTGACAGATATGACTTTTGACAGCCAGAAATATTAATGCACAATTATGGGGGACAACCCAAAAGCGCTGGGGAGTGCCAAATATGAAGAAAAAATAATAAACCTCTATCCTCCTCTCTGCACTAGCGATTTTGGTTAGAGCAATTGCAAGAACAATATTGTATTCTTTCTCTGTCCCTGCTCTAATTAGCCTATGACTACACCCTGCTCTCTCCCTCTGTCAAATGGCGATGGATTGCTGTGGAGGCGTGTATTTATAAAGTTGAAGTATCGCGAGAACCGAGTCCCGAGATCCGACGACGTCACAATGACGTTCGGCCTCGATTTGGATTCGGAATTGGCGGGAGAGTACCGAGCTGCTCAGCTCGGTACTCGGATACCCAAAGTTCGGGTGGGTTCGGTTCTCGGAGAACCGGACCCGCCCATCTCTAGTTTGTACATATAGCTGTGCCCTGCGGAGCATAGTGAATAAATTATGTGAACCTTGTCATTTGTAGATGCAGGTTCATTGAAATGAAATTCAATCCACAAGACACTACAATGTTATCTTCTGCCAGAAATGAATACCTTTAGAGCATGATAAAGCAGTTTTCACAAGAGCCATTTATTGGTCATGTGACATATATCGTAATACAGGTAGTTTGTTAACTGGACTAGAGGTGCAGATCCTGTGAGCAGGGATCGCAGGTGAGGTCTAGGGCCTCTATTTGGGGTCACCCTGGTTTTCCGATATAAAATACATTCCATTGGAAACTACCTATTTTGGGGTCCCAGAACAATGCTACTGAAAATGGGTTGAACAGCAACAATATGGACCATGTGTAGAGCCAATATGTTATGTATTCCCAAGTAAAAACACAATTCTACCACTTGTAACCTCTTTCTCAAAGAAACAGTAGAAGACTTAACTGGCAGGCCACCTGTGTCATCCTTATGATTTATATGGGAGTGGGGGTTCAAACCTAATCAAAATCTGATGTCATAACATTTGATTGGTCATGACAGAAAACCGGTTTAAATGAGCAGCATCATTGTTCTCTGCAGGAGTTCCTGCTTGCATTGCTGTTTGGTTGTTTACCGCAACTAACATTGTTTACCAATGTGGTTGTACAGCAGCCATGCTGAATAGATAGATCTTTCTTCAGGGACAAAGAATGCTGATTCTCCAAAACTTTGAACATATAGTTTCTTATAGTTGAACGTGCTATCTGATAAACATTGGGTACTTAACCAATGCTTGCAGCAGGCAAAATATGCTATAAGCCTTTTCATACATATATACACACACACACACATTTAAAACATTTTGCTTTTTGACATTTATATTTTATTGTGGGTTTGCCACGCTCTATAGTGAGCACCCCTTGAAGTTGTATATTTTATAGGCTGCTTTATGATGTGTGTTTTTTTTAATAATCTGTCAACTGTGCTATAAAAGTACCATATTTATTTCTTTTTTTCAACAATAATAACATTAATAATGTCCCCCTAAACAGATACCTTGCGTCTTTACTTTGACAGGTTTGTTCTATTTTAGGAAAAGTGTTTAACTATGACTGATTTCTGTCAATAAAAATATTGTGTTAAGCCCTGTGGCCAGGGATGTTATAGCCCACTTTTTTCCTGGGTGTGCATCCATGGGTTACAAATGTCCCCACATATAGATGTGCCAACTTATTTTTTTCACATTTATTATGTCTTTTCACATGTTATTTGACAGATTATTATGTTTTGTGGTACCACTCTGCAGCAGGACTTACTTCCACAATGGTAAATGGTTCCTGGCCTTCTGATCATTGCATTCATGGTTTAAAGTTGAATTTGGACATGCAAGCACCAGGGTATCAGTGCAAGGGCAGGCATGACATTTTATTTATTTATTTTTAAATTTGTTACAAAGGATTCCCTAGAGTAAGTCAGAGGTCTGAAGTAGACATTATTACATCCATGCTAAACTGGTTCTAATAGTCACAGTTACTGTTGGTTCCCAGCTCCATTGGATCTAATAATGGTATATATAGGGGTGACTAACTGTAATCTCCTGGGACTCTTCAAGGTCTCCACGAAGATATTGGGAACAAGAGCAAATAAGTAAAACTTCATGTTTGTAAACTCCATGTAATGCATACAACCATGCACAATAAATCAACACATATTTCTAATCCCAGTAAATTCATATATTTGGGTCTCCACATGCACGGCGCACACTTAGCATTAGTCTGCATTTGTGTGTATAAAGCCTATGTGTTTATTTGGTCTTTTGTTTTTATCCAGAATACTTGGGACTCATAGCTTGGGGAGCCATCCCTAAGAGCTGCAACAAGTATGCATTAGACACACAACAAAAATGATCTAACTTAATAGAAACACGATGGTGGCTGCCTGTAAAGAAAAAAAAAACAACAGCATAGAAGTAATTTGTTTTCACACAGCTATGTGCAGCAATCAGCGGGGTAAGAACCATACATATCGGTCACTGTCAGCAGAGATCCAGCAAGGTTCCTGGGATATTGGTGTTGCCATCTCTATAGTGAATGCACATCATATTCTCTCATGTCTGTGTTTAATCGCACCTAATTCAACAAAGCCCATGGGCATTGGCTGTCCATTCCTTTATACGATCAATGATGCTTTAGCCTGACCTATTTATAAAGATCATGCTGCCCTACAAAACATGTCATTTGCTTATGTTAAACTACTCTTACAACCAGTCATTAAAAATTCAAGTGCTTAATGTCTATACATCAATTAATTACTTGCAGACAAGATGCACCTAAATGCAGGTCATTTTCATTCTATGTGCTACATGAAAAGGAGGCCAGCATTGGGCCTGCACATCATATGTCAACAGAAAACTCTTCATTTATACCAGTGATGGGCAGCAGGCGGCCCTCCTAGCCTTGGGGCCCCCAGCTCTTCCTGCTTTTATTGTCAGATTTGTTAGTTATAGCTTGCAACACTTGTTTAAAATGCCTATAGATAAGTAATTACAGACAGATGTCTCTTTCTTTCATTAAATGTATTGTTTTACCTTATAACTTAGATAAAGGGTAATGTGCAGCCCTTTGAAGGCTAGAGGGCCACTCATGCGGCACCTAAAGACTATCAGGTTGTCTATTAATGTTTTATACCTTTACTAGAACAATCCTGTTTATAAAAATCATCATGACATTTTGTTGTTCTTTTCATTTGTAGCTAGCTGTGTGTCTGTAAATGCAATGTTTGTTTTTTTTATTTAACAATGTTTCTTTTCATGCCTTGTGCAAGTCCTTTATTGGTACAGTGATGGGAAACTTGATACATTTCTAGGGCAGTATTGTGACCTTTAAAAGCACCACACACTACTCTTACTATCCATAATAAGTTACAACACATTTAATCAAAGAAAGAGACTCCACTTTGTAATAACATTTCAGCAGGCATTCCAATAAACATGTGTTATAAGCTATAACAAACAACTCTGACCAGAGTGATTTCTGGGTGACCCTATTGTCTACTGGCTTCTGAAACTTAGGTGTAAGCCTGGAACAGGCACAACACAATTTTGCAGAGAGGTTTTCATCCATCAACCTGTTGTGCTTGTTGTTTTTAAAATGCCCCGTGATAGAGAAATGTTTGTTAGATAACCCATCACTGTTCTATCTAGATTATTTGCATTGCAGAAACAGATATATCAGAGGATTGATGCATTTGCTTTATATTGACATAGATCATTATGTACATCCGCTTTCTTCTTAGCACTTCCTATTTGTTTGCATACTTTTAGCGTCTTTTAATAGCCTATTTTATTGTATCATTATGGATGGTTTGAAAGGCCCAGTATTATGTAACATGATCTCTATGTACTGCATTTTATTAGGATGTGGTTTGGTTATGAGAATGCAGGATAAATGTTTTTAATTTACCATCTTTGGATGCATATTTTAAACCCCATAACATTTTTGCATATTCACGTAGTAAGGATATGTGTGACCACTTGACAATATAGTATATTTAATCCTCCCAGTTTGAGTCTCTCACTGATTTGTATTCCTTCTGCCACAGTGCGATTATCCAAGTTTAGAAATGTGAATTTGATTTGTAGTATTTAGTGTGTGGTGACTTTTCTGGCTGTATATATTGGATGAAAATAGAGCTGTATAGGTTCTTTAGGCTGGCCTATTGATTATCACAGTTGTTTATTTCTGATTTACTAAATGTTACTATAGTATTCCTCCAAACCTAACTAACAATTCTTCTACTAGACCCTTGCTGCTTCCCTTTCTTCTACTTTTTAAGTCACAGGAACTGATGAGTAAATATTTTGTTCTCAGTATTCTGGCTGGTACCTGTGTAACAGAACAGTATACAAGGAAATGTAGACTTTGGTGAGGGGTGGGGGGTGGGGGGGGGGGGGGGGTATTCGTAGGGCTGTATAGAGATTAGCATGTTTTACTGTAAGTGGAGACAATCTCATGCCTTTAGCTATGTACACATAGGTGCATTCACTGAATTGGGACAGCAGTTAGGACTCGGGTATGCTTCATTGTGTGTATAAGTCATAAAGATGTTGTACATTTCCAACAATTTTCATCTCCATCCCCTTTCTTTAAAAGCATATTGCTGCTTTGGAGAGTGATCAGACAGGACAAGGTTAAAAAGGGGGAAGGAGAGATCTGTGCACAGAAGGTTGCACTTTTTGTACTTTTCCTGTCCAATCTCTGTCGGAAGCAGTAATTGGCTATTTAAAGCCTTTTACAGACCTTGAATAATTATGCTTCTTAGATGATTGCTTTAATATTCTATTTAGTGAAAGAAATATGTAATATACTTTGTAACTATTAAGTCTACAATAATTATGCACACCTATTTATAAAACCATATGTTGATTATAAGTAAAACAAATATGTAATATTTAATATTGATCTTCTAATAAAGTTTTGTTTTTGTTTTTCTCCTTAAAGGGAAGTACATAGCGGCCACTCAGCGTCCAGATGGCACCTGGAGAAAGCAGAGGAAAGTAAAGGAGGGCTATGTCCCCCAAGAAGAAGTTCCTGTGTACGTATTTGACATTGCAAAATGCATCTAATGTCGGATCCTGTAAAATGGATGTATATGATCAAGGACATGTTGTGTGGCACTAGACATGGAAGATAAGTCACAGTACTAACTGTCCAATGTTCTGAGACAGACGTACAAACTACATTAATACCATCTTCTTCCTGCTAATTTAAACTGTACTCAATCACCGATAATTTAAAATGCTATTATATATTAAACACAGGGGCTCCAAAAGATTAGAGCCTACTTTCCAGTATTGCATACTTTTACGTATATATTTCATCATCTCTATTTGACAAGTGGACACTTATAAAATATCCACAGTAGCAAACTTCTCTTACTGAAAGATTATAAATATCCTAAAAAGATGGCGGCTGCTCAGGTCTAGTGATTGGGGCAAAGGCCGATTAGTTGGTTCCTAGCTCTCTGAGCACTGTACAAAACATTCAAACCCAACAGTGTGTACAGCTATTGCAGAATGCGCTAGGTGATTCTACCGTACAGTGTGTACAGCTATTGCAGAATGCGCTAGGTGATTCTACTGTACAGTGTGTACAGCTATTACAGAATGTACTAGGTGATTCTACCGTACAGTGTGTACAGCTATTGCAGAATGCGCTAGGTGATTCTACCGTACAGTGTGTACAGCTATTGCAGAATGCGCTAGGTGATTCTACCGTACAGTGTGTACAGCTATGGCAGAATGTGCTAGGTGATTCTACCGTACAGTGTGTACAGCTATTGCAGAATGCGCTAGGTGATTCTACCGTACAGTGTGTACAGCTATTGCAGAATGTGCTAGGTGATTCTACCGTACAGTGTGTACAGCTATTGCAGAATGCGCTAGGTGATTCTACCGTACAGTGTGTACAGCTATTGCAGAATGCGCTAGGTGATTCTACCGTACAGTGTGTACAGCTATTGCAGAATGCGCTAGGTGATTCTACCGTACAGTGTGTACAGCTATTGCAGAATGTGCTAGGTGATTCTACCGTACAGTGTGTACAGCTATTGCAGAATGTGCTAGGTGATTCTACCGTACAGTGTGTACAGCTATTGCAGAATGTGCTAGGTGATTCTACCGTAGATGGGGAAAACCTATGATCTCAGAGAGGATTTACCAGAGAGGTCTTAACCTGGTTCCATCTGTCGGGCAGCTTTAATGGGTCTATGTAAAATAGATCTATTAGTCATTACTCTATATATTTCTAATATATTCATTTTACACTAAATATTAGTGCAGTGAAAATTGAAAACTGATACCGGTAGAATTTATAGGATAAACACACACACACTTTATTTTTGTCACTGCAACTGGCAAATATATGCACAAAGTGCACCTATTTGATATCCCTGCAGTAAATAAGTTTGGTGATGCCGTTGCCGAAACCTAATTTCTATTTTTGTCTTTTTTTTCCTATGTTTAATACCTGTTGCATACAAACATTTTTGTTGTATACTATTAAATGAAAGCCATCACTTTCCCAATAAAACAATGTAGCATTCAGTTGAGTGGAGTAAATACAAAGTTATTGCCAACAAATCTGGAACAGAAACCTAGTCTAACCACTAGGGCCAGAGTGATTTGGTTATCAAAGATTTCTGGTTTTCTGCAAAGTCATAAAGTTGTTGGGTTTTGTTTTTTTGTTATATAAATGTTCTGCACTGTTTTCATATGGATTTTTTTTTTTCTTCCTATAGTTATGAAAACAAGTATGTCAAGTTTTTCAAAAGCAAGCCTTCACTTCCTCCCGGCCTAAGTCACACAGAGTCCCCCACTAACAAGACACAGCAGTCCACCAAGGGAGATGCAGAATCCACTTTGTCTAAAACAGCAAAAAGGAATATTAAACGCAAAGAGAAAAGAAAGCAAGACAAAGGTGAGCGGGAAGCAGTGGATGAGACCAGACAGGAACTGGAGAGGGTGAACATTTCAGAAACCACAGTGCAAAAGGACAAGGCAGCAAATGAAAATCCAGCAGCTGAGAAGGCAAAGAAAATCAAGAACCTGCGTAAGAAGCTTCGGCAGGTGGAGGACCTGCAGCAGAAAATAGACTCTGGAGAGATCAAGCAACCGTCCAAAGAGCAGTTAGAAAAGTTGTCCCGGAGGAAAGCAATAGAGGAAGAGATAGAGGACCTGGAACTAGACTTGTAGAAGACCTAAAAAAAGCTGAAGGCATTTCATCATGGGCTAGATTGCCAGAGGACATATTTAGCATTTTCCTCTTTTCGTTGTTTCCCAGTCAGTCAGTCAGTGTACCATTGGTGGGATTTTTAGAATATCATGTGATGGTAATTTTTCCAGAATTTAGTTTGTTTCTGACTCCTCACAGGACACCTATTTTTTGGGATCTGTTTTTGAGCATTTTTTTTACTCCATGACACTTACATAAGGACTATAGTTTCATAAAATAGATACAACCTACAGACGTACATGTGGTATATATCTTTTAGCACCCAAAGACCCATGTATAGTGGAGTGCCACATATGGTAATTGTGGAATTATTGTCATGCCATGTCTATTCAAATAATGCATTTTGCTGCTGGGACAGATGTCTATATAGTAGGCTGATGGACCACAAGGCAGCTGAGATTTGTGAGCAGTGCTTCAATGTGCACCTACTACAATATAAAGCAATAATGAGTATCTTAAATTGCATTAATCTGTTTCTTCTTAGAGAATTGAAAATCAGAACTCTCTCACATGCTGTAAGGCTGTTAGTGATGACCCAAAGACTTGTGGAAGGAAAATAATCAATCTACTAAAACAGAGTAACATGTATTCTTTTATATGAAACTGACATTACATCTTCATAGAAGCATCATGGTGTACGGATATCCAGGGTCACTCTGCAGTAGGCACTGTTACATTTGTTTGTCTCGAATCTCGTAGTTAATAAAAATCAGATTTATAATAGGATTCCTTAATTATGATAAACTTACCCACAATCCCATGATTGTTAGAATGGGTGAGTTTACTGAGATGTGACGTCTTGGCTGTATATTCAATCATTGATCCATGTAATTTAAATCAATGGAAACATTGTTTTTTTTCTGGGTTCTCAGCACTAACATCATGTTGAATGAATCTCGTCCATAGTATTGTAACTAGAATAGACATGAGAACTGCAATAAGTTTAGGGATGCACCAAGTCTAAAATACAGAAAATATTTATTACAGTTTACTCTTCTGAACAATTTTAACTTGTATAGTAGGATTCATTTTTTTGTACTGGATTTGACAGAATATTTGGTAAATGGATCCTGTATTCTGCCATAATTTGAAATTTGTCCTCTACGTCTCTTAATAGTGTAAGCCATAACAGTCTGCAATTAGAGGACTGTGCTATAATGCAGTAAGTTATTTCTATGACTATTCAACTTGACTATAAGCTATTCTGCACAGAGAACGCTTATTTGCATTAACATTTGCGGGAGTATCATTGTTTTTCTTAAATCAAGATGAAATTTAATATTGGCCATAGAATTATGTAAAATGGTTCAACAAAGCATCTCCCAAACCTGAGTTTATCATTGTTTTTCTTCAGGATGTAGAGATATACAATTTTTTTTTTATTTTTTTTTTAAACAATGGTTGTGTTATGTTCATTCAGTTTGTTCAGAATGTGGACTAGTGCAGTGGTGCTCAACTTTTTTAGTATTTGTTGTGTTTTTTTTGTTTGTTTTTAGCTGGGCCCAAAGTGTTGGTGTTCCACCAGATTCCCCAGAAGGAGGTCTACAATAGAACATACTGCACATCTAATAGTCAGGGAGCCATAATCCAGATTTTGGCACCCCCACATTGGGTCTAGAACCAGAAATTGTGTGTTTCTGGACTAGAGTACCACTTTTGAGAAGATGGCGTTAGTGCTGCCTACTGAACCTTACTGAGAAGCCATCTCGCCAATAAAAAGATGAGGAACAAATTTACAATCTAACTCTGTATTGTCTTTTAGATGCAGCTCTGAAACAAATGAAATTCCAGATTTGTCTAGACTCTAGAGTAAGCATGATAAGGAAATTTATTGTAACTCACAAAAATCAATGTTCTACTTTTAAATTGACCCGTCAAAGAACAAATACTTTATGTGCATTTTTATTCAACATGATCACGTTTTATTAATTAATGTACAATAAAGGTGATGTGTTTACATAGAGGTACATATGCTGTATTGGTGATTTAGGATGCCAGTAAAATAATATCTTTAACATCTTCATTATGTCTGGTCCTCTTCAGCCACTTTACTCCTGTTTCCCAATATTTCATCTCTTTATATTCTTCTCCTGTCCCATTGTGTGAAAAGATGCACCATTTATTTAAACTGTTATTGTACTGTTTGTTACTATTCCTTTTTTTCTTTTTTTTTTCTTTATTATAAAACAGAAGGTGTAATAAACATACCTTGTTGCACCACTAAACTGTGAAAATGTCTTTTTATCTGCACGTTGGGTAATGTAACACTAGGGGGACCCAAATATACAACTCTAAATGACTAAATACCAGCTAGATAAATACATATATCTATAAACCAAATATGAATCTTAATGTTAATAAATGTTATTACAATGTTAAACGACATTTTCAAACAAAAGAAAAAAAAGGACTCGTGTAACACACACATACAATTTTCCAGTGCTCATTATATCCAATAGACATCATATAGTAGCCAAAGATATCCCTTAAGTTCCCAATTAACAAACGCCTCCTCCCCTCTCACATTTAGCAGATATCTGCGGCAAAATCATTGCTGAAATTATAGTTTTATGTTTCCTCTTGGTCTTTGGCGGAGAGAGCAAGCCAGTGAATGTGCGTGTGTGTGTGTGTGTGTGTGTGTGTGTGTGTGTATATATATATATATATATATATATATATATATATTACACACAATGATCAGCCACAACATTACCACCGCTGACAGGTGAAGTGAATAGCGTTGATTATCTCGTTACAATGGCATCTGTCAAGCAAGGGTTGAAATATATTAGGCAGCAAGTGAACAGTCAGGTCTTGTAGTTTCTGTGTTGGAAGCAGGATAGATGTGATGATTATATATATATATATATATATATATATATATATATATATATATATATATATATACACACACACATGGTTATGCTAAAATACTGGCTGGGTTATAGGACAGGCCAGATATGATGGCAGGGGACCTTGCTTGCAGACCTGGAAAAAGTCTACCATAAGCTGCTGAAAACACAGATAAGCAACCTAAGATAAAACAGATTCCAAAGTCAGTGCACAGAGAGGAGATGCAAATCTACCCACAGAAGTTTTTCCATGACATTAAGAAGTATTAAACCTGAAGCTATAGCAGGTAGTTTGCTGAGGGATGTCACCCTCAGGCTACACTATTATATGGAACAATAATCCTTCCTTGCTGCAGTCCGTAACCTTTTTACCTACAGAAAAGCAACCTTGGTGGTATACTAATATCTGGCACCATCATATCTATCTAAAAGGACATCGCTGTGCTCAGTCACAACATATCTATACGTAGAGGACATTCCATTTTGTTGGGGCTTCCCATTGTAGCTAATTGTGCAGTGCGGTGGATTACAAAATGCTCCCAGCTGAAGCTAATGCTTTTCTGTGACCTCTGGGCATCGCAGCCTCCCTGACCTCATAATCAACATCTTCCTGTGCTTTCAGTAGAACCCCAAGAGCCCTATGGGAAGCTTCAGGAAGCGGTCAGCATGGATCTTCACCAACCAGCATATCTCCCACTGGGCAGGAGATTGTGAACCCAAGCTAAACCTTACACCTTTCTAAGGCTAACTCATTGAGTCTCAAGAAGATGATCTAACTGCACAGAGACATACTCTAATCCACAGCTACCAGATTCCTTCTATATGTAAGGTTGCAATATGACATAAATCATATTTAATGTTGAAATCAATGGTTCTTGCTATATGGTTTAACCCAGTAGTTACCAAACTTTCTCAGGTTGAGGCACCCTCAGGGTCACCATAATTTTTCCATGGCACGCCTAAGCAAAAATTATTACTGGGTAGTCCCGTTTTTTAAGTAGTTGGGTCAAAATGACGTAAGATGTATTTAGACCCCTTCACCATCACATTGTGCCCCTTTATCATATCACTCTGTATCCCATTCTCCATCTCACACCCTGTGTCCCCCTCTTCGCCATCTCACACCCTGTGTCCCCCTCTTCGCCATCTCACACCCTGTGTCCCCCTCTTCGCCATCTCACACCCTGTGTCCCCCTCTTCGCCATCTCACACCCTGTGTCCCCCTCTTCGCCATCTCACACCCTGTGTCCCCCTCTTCGCCATCTCACACCCTGTGTCCCCCTCTTCGCCATCTCACACCCTGTGTCCCCCTCTTCGCCATCTCACACCCTGTGTCCCCCTCTTTGCCATCTCACACCCTGTGTCCCCCTCTTCGCCATCTCACACCCTGTGTCCCCCTCTTCGCCATCTCACACCCTGTGTCGCCCTCTTCGCCATCTCACACCCTGTGTCCCCCTCCTTTAGCGTCTCTCTCTCTGCCCTCCTCCTTTAGCGTCTCTCTCTCTGCCCTCCTCCTTTAGCGTCTCTCTCTCTGCCCTCCTCCTTTAGCGTCTCTCTCTCTGCCCTCCTCCTTTAGCGTCTCTCTCTCTGCCCTCCTCCTTTAGCGTCTCTCTCTCTGCCCTCCTCCTTTAGCGTCTCTCTGTCCCCTTCCTTCAGTGTCTCTCTGTCCTCCTTCAGCCTGTGTCCCCCTTCAGCCTCTCTCTGTCCTCCTTCAGCGTCTCTCTCAGTGCCCCCCTTCACTCTTCTTTACTTACCTTCTTCCCTTACGTCTTGCTGCTCCTCACTAAGGCTGCCGGACATGATGAGGTCACGCCCGGCAGTCAGTGAGGAGGAGGATCCGGCGCTGGATGATGGGTAATTATTTTTTTTTGTTCTTTTTTTTTTTTTCTTCTTTTTTCTTTTTTTTTCTAGGGCGATCGCGGCTCCCCTGTGACAGCGCCGCGGCACCCCAGGGAGCCGCGGCGCACAGTTTGGGAACCGCCGGTTTAACCTGTTAATTTGGTTCCACCTTATTTCACTCATGTTCCTGGGTTCTTAATGCTTAAATTGCACAGAGATAGATTCTAGCCCGCAGCTGCCAGTTAAATCTGGAAACTGACAATATCAACTATTTTATGTTTTGTTCCATAATTAATGTTGCAGTTTTTGCTGTATGACTTACTCTGTTAATGTGGTTCCATTTTATTTAACATATCTCTAGATTCTCAATGATTAATTAGGATTGCAAGACAGGAGTTTATAGTATTTAGATGATTATTTATGTTTATATATTTTCGTGCCTCTATTGGATATTAAGTAATTTTGACATCTCCATTTGATTACATAGAAACAAGTGGCTACTTATTGAGCCCAAATTTGGGTGGTTTATACTTATGACATTTGTCATAATGAGTGATAGAACAAGGTTTACTATAGGGGTTAACCATCCCCATCACTCACTATGCATCCCAGCTGGAGAGTGCTGGTCTACTCCCCCTTCCAGCCAAAAGGAGCCTCCCTTATTTTTCCCTCCTCACTGTCAGCATATCCCACAGACAGACACAAGCACTCCTATTACTACAAATGTTTGCATCTCATGGGTACTCTAAACTTCAGCCCATTCCCAACCCCCTTACATTTCTGTGCATACATTATATATTCTTTCACTAAATGTCAAAGGCCTCAATAAACCATGCAAGCACATGATTGCATTAAATAATTAAAAGGACTCTAGGCAGACATAATCTGTTTGCAATAATAACACTATATAAACCCTCTGTCCTTCAGAGAGAGAAGGTTCTTATTTTACCTCCACAACAAGTAATTTCCTCATGCTTCTATGCCTGAAGAACACATTAACAGGCTTTACACAATATTTCCACTAAAAATAATATACCTGAATTTCTTCACATTATATTAACTGCCATAAATGCCTTTTCTCAGGGTGTCCTGAGTCTAGCAGAAGATTTCAATACTGTAATGTGTTTCGAATCTGATAAATCCACTATCACTGCACAGAATCTAGGCAGGGCCTGCCGAGCTTTAGTGGACGTTGCTTGACAGCTTACTCAATATTTGCAGCTTTGAACATCCAAATTAGCTTAACTATACCTTGTACTCCTACCCTCATGCTATGTATTCCAGAATCCACTATATCTTGATTAGTCTATCCCAGCTACATACAGTAGATCTATCACATGGCCAGACTATGCCCCAATTAGCTTAGAGCTCTGTCTACAGATGAGTGTCATTCATTCCAGAGTATGGAAGTTAAACCAGTTTCTCTTACACAGTGGTGTCATTTTGGCAACATTGACACAAATTGTGTGATTTATTTAAGAGAAACAGCATGCCCACAGTAGCCTAGTGGTTAGCACTTCTGCCTCACAGCACTGGGGTCATGAGTTCGATTCCCGACCATGGCCTTATCTGTGTGGAGTTTGTATGTTCTTCCTGTGTTTGCGTGGGTTTCCTCCGGGTGCTCCGGTTTCCTCCCACACTCCAAAAAAATACTGGTAGGTTAATTGGCTGCTATCAAAATTTGACCCTAGTCTCTCCCTCTCTGTCTGTGTCTCTGTGTGAGTGTGTGTCTATGTTAGGGAATTTAGACTGTAAGCCCCAATGGGGCAGGGACTGATGTGAGTGAGTTCTCTGTACAGCGCTGCGGAATTAGTGGCGCTATATAAATAAATGATGATGATGCCCAATGTCCAACTGAGCACAATATGGAAAGCATAGATGTTAAACTACTCAACAAAATCGTAGGCACTATATTTAAAATACATGGCTTCTTCAACTGGACTAATCAGCCTTTACCCAGAAAAACAGGTCAACTGAGGCCTCGATCTCCAACACCCTCAGTATGCTTCTTTCACTAGACACTGATAAAGCCTTTGTTAGAGTATTTTGAAAGTGGATTTACCTTATCCTTCTTAAATTCAACTTTAACCCACACATCTGAAAATGGGTTGTAGCCAGTGGTGGAAGTGGGGTGTATACGGTGGTATGCCATACCACCACTTCTCCTACTGCCTTCATTATAAAACTATCAAATTCCATTGACTTAAATTCCCATTACATTTTTTTATACCGCCACTTCTAATATTCCACTTCGACCACTGGCTGTAGCTATGTATTCTTCTCCTACAGCTAGGGTCAAACTTTTAGGAATGTTTTCGCCTAGATTTGCTATAAGAAAAGGTTCAAGACAGAGCAGACGCCTTCCCCCATTGCTATTTGACCTGACTATTGAGCCTCTGTTCATCGAAGTTAGACAGACTCACAACATTTGCAGCATTACTGTAGGATTCAGGAAGTATAACCACTGACGTTACTCAAGTGCAACTTTGATTTCTCCTGCCATACTGTCTTCCTCAAAAACCCTAGACTGCAGTTACCATGTGTTATGCATTATTCAGCAAACTACTTTTACATAGTGGAGATCTAGAAGTGTGGGACAAATATGCTATATCATATAGACAGAAAAGACTGCATCAAGATGTCATTCTTACTGAGATTGCTTTACCACGTCTTCACATTGCCGGTTCTAGTGCCTAAAGAGTTTGCAGAATCTGCAACAGAGTGATAATTGTTTTATATGGCATGGCAAGAACTCTATAAGAGCCATCATGTGCAGACATAGGAGCAAAGGGGGCCTGAGTGTTCCTTGTATAAAGTATTAATATATAACTGCTCATTTCAATCACATTGCACCATAGAGTTTTCCTGATGCTCACAATATATGTGTACAGTAAGAGTTTAAGAATTGTCCACAGCTACCTGTTATTTTGTGCCTGCAAAGTGTATGTAGAGTCCCTGGCTTACATATACAGCCAGTTATCCAATGCTTTCTAGAAATATGCAAAGTGACCTCTGGCATGGATAAACTTGTCAAAAAGAAACTCGAGAAGACTGGCGTCAATTCGTTGTTGGTGGGAATAATCCTGAATTTTATTTCAGAATACAAAGGACCAGTCTTTTTGCTGCCAGGGTAAAAAAAGGGCCCCCAATGTGGCTTTAAGGACAATGATGAAGAATAACTAATCTGGCACACAGTCCACTATCATAGGTGTCACTCAATCCCAGTCAGTGGTCCTGATTTCCCAGGAAAAATAAAGTAAAATAAAAAGACAAAATAGTGTATTCTGTGGGGTGAATACAAACTCAAAAATAAATTAAGTGGAATTTTACTCACCTTTTTCAGGACTTGTTATTCTTCATGAGTAAACTTGTCACTGTCCCATCTTCCCTCACACTTGTTTAAAACCCTGATATCCCTAGAAATAATCCAGTAACTATATGGTCCCTAATATTCTTAACGAGAACTGTCTATCTTAGCGAACATGGTACTAAATGGTAGTCTAGGACTTGTGAGATTATGAATTCTGGCTTGGCGGACATGGGTTACTGGCTTCATTACCATTACCACTACATAGAAGTATTAAAGTAATTTTATCGTTTTAAAATAAGCATTGCCCAATCAATTGAATGTGTGTCCAAAGCACAAAGTGATTTATTTTTAACAGATGTAAATAGTCAACAATTCAATACATTATTATATCATGATAAAGTACAGTACAGCACAGCCAATACCAAAAGATAAGTACATACCAAATGCAATCGCTTGCGCACGCTGCGCACCCACCGGACCCGATAGACAATATTCTGTATAGAATATTGTGTCAGAGTTGACTGAGGCCCCAGTGAGATGCAGCTAATATATATACAGTCAGTGTTTCATTGTGAACAAAAGAGATAACGTAGATTGTTTCTATAGGTCCAGATGTTGGGTGGGTCCAGGCCAGACAGGTAATAGGTTGATTCAATCTAAGGAATCCAAAGGTGGGGGTCTTCTCTCCAGGGGGTCTGCTCCTTTTCATAGCCAGTATCATACAAAGGTTTTACTCTCTAATATCAATAACTAAAGTATGCAATGTGCGATCTCTTCGCCGACTGCACCGGACAGCTGCTGATGAATAGGGCTTCAATATGATATCAGGCATGACACCTTTCCTATTACCTAAACCTTTAATAACACTACAATGTACATATAATCAACATATATATATATATATATATATATATATATATATATATATATATATATATATAGACTTTTAATAAACCGAATACTATCTGCTCCTGAATTACAGTGTAACAGAACCAATATGAAATTATATAAATAACTAACTGTTGTAATGCGAGTGTGTGCGTGCGTATTTTACTGTGCGAACGCACCACGTCACGTAACACGTGGCGTACGCTTCGCAATACGCACGGCAAACCAATATTAAACCAATATACTTTCGTTCATCCAATTATACGACTTTGACAGTCCACCCTTTGATAGTACAATAAACTATCACCTTAAAGATGTTATAAGCAGGATCTCAGTACCACGTTTCATTGTTATGTAATACAAATCCCCCTTGGTGTATGTCCACGCTGTTTGTAGATCTAAACAAGTTATCATAAGAGAGAGTCTTAATCCTCTAAACGACTTCTTCTTTTACTATAAACCGTACACTTCTGGAGCTTGGAGATAACCTTTTGTATGCCCTTCAAGGGTGCAATAAAACACTTAATACATTATTTGGAAAGGTACATGGTACAGTAGAACGTGTATCAGCTATACAGAATTCTCTACTACAGTTCTTCAAGTTTAACAGGTTCTTCTGTCCAACGCATGTCTTTAAGCTCAGAATACATTTAAACACTTCATGTTCATCAATAGCATCATCCTATGTCTATCAATAATGTCATATGCAATCTCCTTCAGCTTGCGTTAATATACACACATCTAATAATGTCACCAGTTCTTTTCATCAACACTTGTGGGCGGGCTATTGTCTGTTCGTTCTTCCCAGTCTCCCAATACTCAGATTTAACAGTGATCAGCTTGTAAAGCATTGGGAGACTTCAGACTAAGGGACCTAGGTGTCCTACTTTTTCCCCTAGTGACCTCCCACCTATAGTTCGGGTACCTCAAGAATATTTAGTGGAAAGAGAACTAGTCCTACTTGATATAATCACTGAGGCACGCGTGAGCACGCCCAGCACTTTGTTTGGTCTAAAACCTTACCCTCCCAAGAATGATAATCATTCTCAAGGATGCCTGCTCAAGTCCGAATATTACTGAACTGGCATCGCTGGGTGTGTCTCTTTTTTTAACTATGGGGTCGCCGTACTTACGGACGTAATGCTACTCAGACAATAGCCCCTCGCACTTTCTCCAAGCTCCAAGGTTTCCAAATTTTCCTTTACCCCTGAATTGAATAGAGTAATTGGCCGGACTGATTATGCTACTAACTTCTTCCTCCCCAATACCTCCTTATCATTACCCGAACCAGTCTCTGTCACCTGCTAATAATCAAAAGAATTAACCGTCCTGAGAAGAGAGTGAAATGAGAGAACACAAAAGAGGAAAAACTACAACTTCATGCTGGACAACATTTTTAGCCTTTGGCTCAGGTGCTACTAACTGCATTCGAGGCCTTCCAGTACAGACTCATGAGTGCCCTTGGACCCTTCTCTGAGTGTTGGCCCCTCTGCAGTGGGTGGTATGGGCACCAGTGTGTCTCTGCTACCCTTGAAGCCGTGAGGCTGGAAGTTTACACCTGGTACCTGTCTGGCAAATAACCTAAGCTTAAGAAATTACTGCTCCACAACTTACTCTCCTGATCCAACATCCTGACAGTTAGTGTGAACTTTCAGGAAACAGTGTTTTGGACGTTCTCGGTTGCTGTCTCACTATTTACCTTCTCTCAAGGTCTAACCTAGCCTCCCAGTTACAATCTCATCTCACGAGGGGTCAAGAACATTTCAAAAACTGACAGGTTAGGAGTCTGCCCAGGGGTGATCTCTTGGTAGCGGGAAAGGACTAGTGGCACTTCAATCAAGTTCCAACTCTTATTCTATTCAATTCATTCTACCGAGTACCACTACTTTATGTTCACACTGGTTTATGGCTAACTGAAAGTATGTGATGTGTTACCACTACTCATACATTATACATCTATTATCAGTAACATGAATACCCCTATCATCTATTATAACTCTAGGACTATCACATTGAATAACAAAAGCTTTGAGTATGATACAGTAATACATTAGACACATTTCAATACACCTCTACCCAGACATTTTTCATTGGTACACCTGTGTATACTTGAGGATCCTGCATAGTGGTAATTGGATGACGTGCATTTGTTTTACCTGGAGGAAAACCCATCTGCAGGAGGGATATGGGATGGCTCTATTAGTCTACCTTGTCCATCTCTCCAGAGTCTACCAGACTCCTCACCACATCTCTTCACCTTCCAGACAGTTTATCCTTCAGGTAACACAAATCTTCCTATATTAACCAATATGTGTATGCGTGCATGTGTGTGTGTGTTCACCTTTTTAAAACTAAAACAATACAATGAAAAACAAACAAAACATAGATTTGTTAGCTGTCACATAAAACCCTGTTGTCTATTTGACAGCTATGTTCTCCCTGGTGTGACAGCCCTGTATGGTTGTGCGTGTAAGCGTGGACCTTACTAGCAGCTACTTCAGTTGGTAACTGTGTCACTGTCTGAAGTCCTCTATGTAGTGTCCTAATCATGTGCTGGTATTGCTATAAAACGATTTCTCAGTCACCTCAACATCGCCCCCTAGACTAGAAAAATGCTGAAGACCAATGTATATCAATCGATTTTCCCTCTGCCACCTCACATGTCATTCTCAGTACCTCATATTCAGCTACTTGACTAAGTGGGAAAGGCAAAGGGGTCTATCTCTATAACACTTTCTTCAAATATAACAGTATCCAGTACATGCCTGTCTAACAGTGAAAAAAATATAAAACATGAAAATTCTACATTTTCTAGGGTTTCACATTATGTCGTATCTTGTGGTAAAAATCCTACTGCAATGTTCTATACAGAGATGCATATCTGTATGCCTATCCTCTAGCATTCTTCTGTCCTCCTGTCCTGCCCACCCTTTGTGCATCCATATAAAGGCACATTTTTGTACAGGAGGCACGAGCCAAAACAAAAAAAAAAAAAACAGATATGCAATCTATACCACATGAATCGTATTTCCACAACAGAACCTTTCTGCTTAAAATCAGCAGTTTCTATACACATGAAAACAAAATCCCTGACTGTTTCTGTAACTTATGTCAATCTAGTGTGTGTATCTCTGAATTTGTCTTATGTAAAAACATAAAAATATGTTTTAGCCCCATTGTCGAGACTGTGTCTGATTTTATCTCTACCAGAGCAGAGAGAGAGAGGGAGAGAGAGAGAGGTAGAGAGAGAGAGAGAGGTGGAGAGGTAGAGAGAGAGAGAGAGAGAGAGAGAGAGAGAGGTGGAGAGAGAGAGAGAGAGAGAGAGGTAGAGAGAGAGAGAGGGAGCGGGAGAGAGAGAGAGAGAGAGACTAGCGTTTGTGTAAAGAATGAGAAATAGGAAAGCAATGAATGATGGGAATACAAAGGTTTGAATACAAACATACATGTAGAAAGGGAGATTTTTTTAAAACAAAATGACAGCTGGATTGGACTCTGACTCTATGGGGAAATGGCTGTATTCATTCCACTGTTCCCCTTAGCTATTTGCTAACTATGACCCCTCCCCATACTTGACTAGGGGTTCTTAACAGTGCAATCCAGTGTCGTCCGTCATTTGTTCATTAAGAACTCGGTATCTCATTGACTACATACCTTTTCAACGGACTTTTCTAACTTATAATAGAGAAATGTAAAAATGTACTCTTAGTGACTCATATTTTCTCTGAAATACATAAAACGATATTTTGGAGCAAAGTATGTACATACTTCATTGTTGGATAATGATTCTCAGCCAAACAAATTATCATGAGTCACTGCAGCCTAAAACAAAAGAGTGTTCCAATTGTCTATTGTTAATTAGTCTTTCAAGAGTAATTCTTCTATTTCTCTATCTCACCCCTTTTAAACACTTGTCTATACTTCTTTTGTGTCCCCTTTATCTGTGAAAAGAAAAACAAGATAGTTATCTTAAAACAGCAAACAAGACAAACATTTCTATTCTTTGCCGTCGGCTAGTGATTTAGGAAAACAAACATGTGACAACATAAAACGAACAAACAAAATCAACAAAGATTACTTTTAAAAAAATAATAAGTTTCTTTCTACATTTTGCACCTTAATGCTCACCACAGATTAACTCTAGAGTCGGCTATATTTCTCCCCCAGAATATTAGTTGTTACAGAGTGTGCAATCAATTAAAGGGGAACCTCTGGGAGAAGTGTACGCCTCCTTTGTGGATGTCTATGTGATTTCCAACCCAGGTATTCATTCTTCTCTCTACACAGTTCCTACTCATGTGTCCCTTCTTATGGCAGTAGAAGCACGTCCCTGTCATGTCTGCACAATGTTTTGCTAGGTGTCCTATTTTATTGCCTTGAAAACACTTCCTCAACTCGTGTTGTTTCTCTTCCTTTTTACAATCTTTCCTAATGTGTCCTTCTTCTCTGCAATTGTAACATCTCACTATTCTGGGTTTCCCTCTAGTGCTGGGATACTTATCATCATTACCCTATCACTTAGTGTCTCTTTCTGTTTGTTTATACTTTTATCGTGTTCTATAGCTGACTCCCTGACAGCACTTACAGTGGTTCCTTTCCAGTATGGTAATGAAGTTTGCACCCTTCTTTTCAAGTTTTCCCTGAGGCCATCCATTAGAACTTTAACAGCAACCTCTCTGTAATATGGATTATCTTTTATGTCTGGTACCCCAGTATATTTGCCCATTGCTATCAGAGCTCTGCAAAAATAGTCTGCTGCATTTTCACTATCTTTTTGCTGGATACTAAAAATTTTACTCCAGTCCACTATCACTGGGAAATATGTGGCCAACTGTGTGATTATATGTCTAATATTGTCCTGATTATCATCCTCGGTTAAGGATTCATCCTCCTCCAACATACAATCCTTAATGAACTTTTGTATGTCAGTATTGAGAGGAAGACAGGTCTTCAATAATACTCGCCAATCGTTATTAGTTGGCTCATACACATTACCATAATATCTAATAAACTGCTGACATTTGGTCAAATCTTTCCTAGGATCAGGGAAATCAGACAAAATTGAAAATGTTTCAGACCTAGTGCATGGATCATGCTTTGCTACATGTTTTAAGGGAACATCACTATTCCTGTCTGCTTTCCCATTGGGAACTGCTGCTGTGCAGACAGGATGTAAGTCTACCAAATCACTAAAACTAGTTGCTGAAATTGCTGCTGCAGTACAATGGATGTCTCCCCCTGTGTTAACCTTTTCATTATCCTCACCACTTTCAGCAGCTGCCCCTGCTGGTGGGACCATTCCTCTTCTTTTTCCTGAAACATTACTTTTAACGTTACTTAAAACAACATAAAACTTACTAGTAACAGTTTTTACATTTTTGGTATTGGCTGTACTTCCCGCCCCAACCGAATTTATCGGGGGCGTGTTTGCACTCAGTTCGCCACGCTTTGCAACGCACACTTCCGGAATGCTTGTTTCCGGTACGCTTACTTCCGCTGAACACGTGTTTTTCCTTACACTCACTTCCGCTGTGCGTTCGCTGCTCTGCTACGTGTTACCTTCCATTTGCCACGATTTTAAACAATGATTATGTGCATTTCTCACTTTCGTTGACTTAATCAACCGTACTTTATCTTTTACGGTATTTAGCACCTCTGCATTAAAACTCCCTGTTGTTGGGAAAGGCCTATCACAATCTTTGGTCATTTCGACCCACGTGTCACAATACACAGTTGCGTATGCACCATATTTTGCACACATGAGAAATCTCGCTGACTCAATAAGACCTTCCTTAGGCAGTAAATTGGCAATCTCTAGCGTATGCCTAGCACCCATGTTGCACAATATACTTTCTACCCGGAACACAGACACACCGCAATGCTCTGTTCCTTCCGGCCAAATGTGAAATACAGACACACCGCAATGCTCTGTTCTTTCCACTAAATAATTTCAACTCTGTTGCTATACTCACCGCTAGAGATCTATAATGCTCGGTGAACGTATTTCCTTTAGCCGCGTTCACTTGTTTTTCTCGCCCCTGGCGAGGATCCCTAATACAATATCACTGTGGGCCCCAAGGGCTATCAGCTCCTCGATACCCTGGCTCAACCACAAAAATCTGCTGAGTTTATTATCGCTGGGAGCGCAAGTTAATACAATCAACCTGCCTTTCCAGTATAATTCCTCCTAGCTGCTTCACCAATTCGCACTAACGGTGCGATCGGATCGCACTGCCTACCAATACTAATTATTAGTAAACCTTGCGATCTATTGGTAGCGCTTTGCGAAAACCCGGTTTTCGCATTCGGTATACCTGCCCTGTATACCGTCCTTCAGTTGGGCAATCCGCCTCGTCAGACAGCAACTGAGCACCTCAACAATAAACAGTGTATCTACGTTACAAAATCGCACACTATACACCTTTTCTGCGCAGAAAATTGAAAGTTCCCAACAACCGTAATAATGTCTCAGAGGCTTTCACAAGTAATTATACTATGCATATAATAACTATCAAAACGATTGTTCAACCACGTGGCAAATTTACCGGAAGTTCGCGTACGCACAGCAGGAAGTACACATATGCTCAGCAATGCAATACACTCTAAAACGTAAAACGACAATAAAAAGAAACATTTTTCTTTCTTGTCCCTAGATTCTAATTAGCGTTCCTTCAGTCTATGCAACAACGGACATTCGGTTTCGCAACACACAGTGAACCACAGGTATTAGACGCATTACGTTCTTTCCTGCTTTATGCGACGCGTCCGTCAATCCACCCTTTGTTGAGGAACCGAATATCGTAAGCGTTGCATACCTGCCGGTAACGTAACTCCTAACTCACGAGCCCCCAAATTATTAAAGTAATTTTATCGTTTTAAAATAAGCATTGCCCAATCAATTGAATGTGTGTCCAAAGCACAAAGTGATTTATTTTTAACAGATGTAAATAGTCAACAATTCAATACATTATTATATCATGATAAAGTACAGTACAGCACAGCCAATACCAAAAGATAAGTACATACCAAATGCAATCGCTTGCGCACGCTGCGCACCCACCGGACCCGATGGACAATATTCTGTATAGAATATTGTGTCAGAGTTGACTGAGGCCCCAGTGAGATGCAGCTAATATATATACAGTCAGTGTTTCATTGTGAACAAAAGAGATAACGTAGATTGTTTCTATAGGTCCAGATGTTGGGTGGGTCCAGGCCAGACAGGTAATAGGTTGATTCAATCTAAGGAATCCAAAGGTGGGGGTCTTCTCTCCAGGGGGTCTGCTCCTTTTCATAGCCAGTATCATACAAAGGTTTTACACTCTAATATCAATAACTAAAGTATGCAATGTGCGATCTCTTCGCCGTCCGCACCGGACAGCTGCTGATGAATAGGGCTTCAATATGATATCAGGCATGACACCTTTCCTATTACCTAAACCTTTAATAACACTACAATGTACATATAATAAACATATATATATATATATATATATATATATATATATATATATACATATATATATACATATATATATATATATATATATATATAGACTAATAATAAACCGAATACTATCTGCTCCTGAATTACAGTGTAACAGAACCAATATGAAATTATATAAATAACTAACTGTTGTAATGCGAGTGTGTGCGTGCGTATTTTACAGTACGAACGCACCACGTCACGTAACACGTGGCGTACGCTTCGCAATACGCACGGCAAACCAATATTAAACCAATATACTTTCGTTCATCCAATTATACGACTTTGACAGAAGTTATTTTGAGCTCACGCAATAAATGAAGATCCCGGCTTCAGTTCTTTTATTTTTTTACTATATATATATTGAAGCACACAATATTTGTTACACAGGTGCTGTTTACATGACATTGTGCCAGAATAATTATTGAACAGTCTACAGACTTCAGTGATGCTTCAACAATATGTGGACCATTATACCCATCTGCTTTCCCTAGGCTAATTCATACATAAGTCAAATAAGAATTTAAACAGAGATAAAAAGGGAAGCAAAGAATTTACATTATCATTGCGGTTAGATACATAAGTCATGATGGCCCAGAGTGATGGTTTTTGATATTTTCCATAAAAGAATTGGGTTGTCCCAATGTTCTATATTATTTTGCAAATATTCAATCCATTTATGTTTAAGGTGTTGCTGGAAGTGTTCAGACTCATTTAAATGAGATTGGAATCTCCAGGGGATATTGCTTTTCCCAGTCGAAAGTATCCAAACTGAATCAGGTGTCACTAATTTCAGTATAAGATGGTCAGCCACTAGGATGTAGTGCCATCTTAGAATAATATCTATGATTTAGCCATTAAAGCAAAGAGTCTCCAGGGGGTCTATGGCCTTGTGATTTGACTTTAGCATGGAAGTTTGGCTCCTACTCAGATTTCTTGGATTTATAGGAACTAGAATTATCTACCATACTAATTTGCTAACCTACCCCTCCCCAAGACGAATGTCTGATACTAAACGTTTTGGTCCAAATTTCAAGACATCCCTCATCCCAGCGAGCGCGCGATGACCTTTGTCAAAAAGTTTCAGGTCAGTCTCTATCATGCCCCTGTCTCCGCTTCCCAAGCACAAACGTCCAGTCTAGAATGATTAATAAGCACTGAAAATACAAAATTATGCAACAGTTAAGCTTTGATAGATTTTCTTTCCTATTTCCCAGCAAGTAATTATTGTCACGAGAGCACCAAAAACTTATTAAAGAACAAACATTTTACAACTGTAACAAATTATCTCAAGGAGAATAACTTCTTACTAGTACAATACTTGTATGTTACATGCAATACAAGTGAGCAAGGCATCTGTTAAGGAAAACTCTATAAGCATATATTTTTTCCAGAAAAATTAAATGTCATAGTATTGTTTCTATAATTTCAATGCAATTTGTGATACATATTATGTATATAATTATTAATTTCTGCCATGGGATCTCAGATACCCATGTTGGATTACATTTTCTAGGCATGTCTGGAACCTATCTATATCCACTGGACTATTAGAACCTGTAAATGGTACTTGTATCTGGCACCTTTCCCTTAACCCTGTTAAATTATTAACTTCTCTACTTTCTCCACAAACAAATCTATGAATATATAACTATATAGCAGCAGAAATAGCAACAAAATATGTTTCAACTGTGTCTTTAAGAGACATATTTCATACACATCAAGTTTTCCCTTTAATACGTTTTTATGACAAGCTCTAGGGGATTTTTTAAGCAAATGTCCAGTAATTTCCAAATAGTTTAATAACAGTTTCAAACTCAATTCATAGGAGAACCTAAAAGCCTTCAATAAAACTCATCTCAGCTGTGCAATTATAAGGGTTTGGTGGCTGCAAATGTTTTTCTTCTAGATTAAGGCAATCAGTCGCTATTGCTTGGAAAAAAATATTACAGCTGCCTCCTATGTCACTATTTCCTCTGGCTTGTGGAAGGGAGGTCACTGAGGTACACTCACTAATGACTGTCTCAGAAGACTGCATGTACGTGGTCCAATAGGCTACATGTCACAACTGATTTTATACGAGTGATTGTAGGCCATAATCTCCACTGTGTAGCCCAGCCCTCCACATCTATCATTGTGATTAAATTATGTACAAAGATACTTTATGTGTATGGTGGGAAAACAGTCACACCTTTGCATAGCATCTTCAATATAATACATAAACATACTAACTGGGAATATGAGTGCGTGAACCACACAAGCAGGTGATAAGCCACATATTTCACAATGGTAAACTCTGTTGGTTACCAACTTTGCAACATTGTGAATCATTATAATACACTGACCTGCTTGTGCTGACAATTTTATTGTGGATTAATCACACTGCTGCCACAAGGATGTGGGTATGATAAGAGGAAGACAGCTACATTTGTCATATGTATTGCATTTATACCAAGTGTGCAAATGATCTTTGTCCAATTTATCATTCAAAATTGGACCTAGGTTAATAAAGTTTATTAGCTAATTTTTGCATTTATAGCTCGGGTGATAATGGAATCAGAATTGCCAATGTCTCTACTACTAAAGCTATGATCATTGTAGAACAAACTGGCTTAAAATTGGTGCATGTATGGCCCCAAAGTGTGCACCAATTTCAATCAACACCTGATCAGTATCTAGCAGAATTAGTTAGGAATGGAGGAAAATGACAAAGTTGTGTAATATAAGACAGACATGTCATAAAGTGAAAGTAAGGCTCAACAATCATCGGGGGAGGGCTGACAAATTTTAGCCCGGGGGGCAAGACTCAGCTCAGCAGCCTATTAGGAACATTTTAAAAGAAAAAAAATGCAGGTGGTCCAGTGAGCCAGCCCAAGGTAGCCCACTATGGGACCGGCCTGGGGGGCAGATGCCCCCTTGCCCCCCAGTCCAGCCTGCCCCTGAGGATCATCAATCCTAAAGTAGGTCATATAATTCTAAGAGAAATATGGAACATATTAAGCATAAGAATTTTTAGCTCATCATTTTTTGAATGTAAAGATGATTTTACAGCTTAGATGGCAGGTTTTGGAACCAGTTCAGTTACCCTCTACAGGGGGAACACTGAGAAAATGCTTAAACAGTGGAATCACTAGAAATATACAGCTTAAAAATATGACTTGACTGATACAACAATGAAGAATCAGATAAAAAGGGTAATTGTTATACAAATACCCCTTAACTCTGTCCACTTGTCATCACACTAACGCTGTGCCACCTGGTGTTCTCCACCCATGCTGTCAGCGATCTGTGCCACCCATAATGATCCCACAGATGCAGCCTGTCAGCTCAGGCCAGCTCAGACTAGCTGTGTCTCTCCCAAAGACGTATAATTTAGCTTACTTCTGGTTCTTAGAGCTTTTCAACAGAAAATCCCCGAGTAATGGAGGTGACCACTTTCTGAGCATACAAATGTCTACAACATAAATCTCCTTAAATATTGGGATGAGAATTTTTTTTTGTAGATAGTATAGTAAAAGAAACTTAAGATATAATGTTTGGTGTGGTTGTATTTTATGAACCAGTATTGACCTCTGTTATAGGTGCAATTTCCCCTTAATTCTTGCCAAGTGCTTCTATATAGGTGACACGGGATACTCTCTAGACACAGTGAAGGCAGTACGTTCACCATCATCATCATCACCATTTATTTATATAGTAAGCCAATACAAGCAAGACCACTATATTTAGCGCCTAGCATGCATATTATGAAACAAGTTAACCCGTGCATGATACTCATGCATTCTAGTCAAATCAAGCTACTTAAGGTGTTAAAAAGGTTCTTGTCATGCATTTGGGGCTAGGCCAGGCCTCCTCAGGGGAAGAGCGTTACTTCCCGACGCAAGCGCCCTTTTTTAACGTGGTTTTGTCCACATGTCACCACCTCATCATTCTTCTCCATCACCTCATCCTTCATCTTCATCGCCACATCCTTAATCTCCATCGTCTTTCTGTTCTAAAACCTCTCGATACACAACGTTTCTGCTAAACACCTTATCGCTGTGCTCAATCAGTCTTCCTTGAAGGGCAGTATTCATAACCTGCATTTTCACATTACTGCTTCTCCGTACTCGTGAAAATGCAACATACAATTGTCCATGACCAAACACAGGCTCTGGTAAATAAATACCCACACGGTCAAGTGTTTGACCCTGTGACTTGTTAGTGGTCATAGCAAATGCCGCCTTCAAAGGGAACTGCCGCCATCTTAGCTTAAACGGCAGTCCTGTTTTAGTTTGAGCCCTCAACTCATAAATTTAGCCTTTACTACCCCTCCCACGGGGGGAAGGGTGGATGATGGAAGTTAACTGACTTCACTATTATAATTTTTTTGTCAAATAATGTCAGTATACCAAATTTCAGGACAATTGGATGAGCCCTTTCTGAGAAAATAGTTTTTTCCACACACACACACACACTAACACACGCCGCTAGGCTTATATATATTAGATATACATCTTCAATAAATGGTATCCGATGTGGAAAAGGGATATTGTATATAAAACATGATAGGTAATACTGAGTAATTAGCCAATGAAACAGGAATATTGTCAACAACATAAAAGTCCAAAGACAGATAGAGACGTTTGGCAACAACACTTGGCGAGGTGTGTATTAATATTAGAGAGTCACTGACCCCCGTGTTTTGGTTTTGGATTCGGTTTTGGATCTGGATTACCGTCGTGTTTTGGTTTTGGTTTTGGTTTTGCAAAACCGCCATTGCGTGTTTTGGTTTTGGTTTTGGTTTTGTTTGGTTTTGTTTTGCTATTTTGTTGGAAAATACATGTTTTTGTGCCTAAAATAACCCAATTTAGTGCTCCAACTGTTTTAGAGATAAGTAATCTAATTGTTGAGGTAATAAATCATCCAAAAAAACTGTTTAATTCTTCTTTGGTAGGCCTTCATTTATTCTACACACAAAACAGATTGTCTTCCTCTCCATCTATGCATATTGGCAATGCAGCCATCGTCTTTGGATGTATATTACACCGTACACTTATAGTTAAATATGTAAAGAAATGGAAAAAGACAGTTTGCTTTCTGTCTCTATAGGCCCCCCTCCACTTTTTTAAAAAAACATAAAATTCAGCCATTATAGACTGTACAATATTAATTGACATGGAGAAAGCCAGTTTGGTTTCTGTCTCTCTAGGCCCCCCTTTACTTGTATAAAATACCAAAAAATCCAGCCGTTATAGGCTGTACAATATTAATTGACATGGAGAAAGCCAGTTTGGTTTCTGTCTCTCTAGGCCCCCCTCCACTTGTATAAAATACTAATAAATTCAGCCGTTATATACTGTACAATATAAATTGAAATGGACAAAGGCAGTTTGGTATCTGTCTGCATCAGATCCTCTCTCCACTAGGAGTAAAATAGAAAACTATTCAGCCGTTATATAATCTAGAATATAAATAGAAATTGAGAAAGGCAATTTGGTATCTGTCTGCATCATAATCATCAACATCATCATTAGCGCCCTCGTCGCCTACACAAATCTCCCCCTCATCCTCTTCTAATTCCAAAGTGGCATCCTCAATTTGGGTATCACCGGCTACACTCGGGCTATTAAGGCACACATCAGCAGAATGCTCACGATTAGACATCCCACTGTTGGATGGACTCTCCACAGGGATTGTTGTCATTTGTGAATCAGAGCAAATATTCTCCTGTAATGCCTCACTGTTATCTTGCAGCTCGGCTTTGACGCGTAACAGTAGTTTTGCACCAATTGTAGGCTGGGTAACTTTTTGGGATCTGCCACTAATACCCAAAGGTGAAGGCCTCATTCTCTCTTTGCCACTGCGTGTGTAGAATGGCATGCTTGCAATTTTTTTTTTATCGTCACTTAACTTTTGCTCAGTTACACTTCTTTTTCGCTTCAATACAGTAATTTTTTTTGGGTTTTTTGTTTTTTGCACTAATTTGGAAACACTCTGTTGTTTGACATCGCCTTGGCCAGATGACGTACTGGGAACACTAACATCAGGACTGGTGACAGAACCTGGTTGCTCATTCAGATCATATGTGGACTGCTTTGAATCCATTCTGAGCGCAAACCACTGGGGAGTGCTAAAAATTATGTAGTAGATACTGCTGACAGTTATGACTTTTGACAGCCAGAAATATTAATGCACAATTAGGGAGGACACCCCAAAAGCACTGAGGAGTGCTAAAAATTATTTAGTAGATACTGCTGACAGATATGACTTTTGACAGACAGAAATATTAATGCACAATTAGGGAGGACACCCCAAAAGCACTGAGGAGTGCTAAAAATTATTTAGTAGATACTGCTGACAGATATGACTTTTGACAGCCAGAAATATTTATGCACAATTATGGGGGACACCCCAAAAGCGCTGGGGAGTGCCAAATATTAAGAAAAAATAATAAACCTCTACCCTCCTCTCTGCACTAGCGATTTTGGTTAGAGCAATTGCAAGAACAATATTGTATTCTCTGTCCCTGCTCTAATTAGCCAATGACTACACCCTGCTCTCTCCCTCTGTCAAATGGCGATGGATTGCTGTGGAGGCGTGTATTTATAAAGTTGAAGTATCGCGAGAACCGAGCCCCGAGATCCGACGACGTCACGATGACGTTCGGCCTCGATTTGGATTCGGAACGGGCGGGAGAGTACCGAGCTGCTCAGCTCGGTACTCGGATACCCAAAGTTCGGGTGGGTTCGGTTCGCCCATCTCTAATTAATATATATATATATATATATATATATATATATATATGTTTATATGGCACAAATGTTTATACAGTACATTACAAGAGACATACAGGTAAATATACTATAGTACATAAGTGTAAATCAAAATCGGACAAGAGGAAAAGGGGTATCTGCTCCAAAGACCTTACATTCAAATTATCTAACAGTAAGGCCTATACACTAGATGGACAAAAGTATTCGGACACTTAACCATTACACCAACAGGGACTGTAATTACACTGTATTCATATACATATACTTTAATATGGAGTTGATCCCACTTTTGCAGTGATAACAGCTTCCACTCTTCTTGGAAGGCTTTTCACAAGATGTTGAAGTGTTTCTGTGGGAATTTGTGCCAATTTATTCTGTAGAGCATTTATGAGGTCAGGCACTGATGTTGGACTAGAAGGCCTAGCTCGCAATCTCCTTTCCAGTTCACCCCAAAGGTGTTCAATGGGGTTGAGGTCAGGGCTCTGTGTGGGCCAGTCACGTTCTTCCACACCAAACTCATCAAACCATGTCTTTGTAGTCCTTGTTTTGTGAACTGGGGCACAGTCATGTTGAAATAGAAAAGGGCATTCCCCAAACTCTTGCTACAAGATTGGAAGTATGGCATAGTCCAAAATGACTTGGTATGTTGAAGCATTAAGATTGCCCTTCACTGGAGAAAAGGGGCCTAGCCCAAACTCTGAAAACAGCCACTTACCATTATCCCTCCTCCAACAAACTTCACAACTGGCATAATGCAGTGAGGCTGGTAATGTTCTCCTGGCATCTGCCAAACCCAGACTCGCCCACCTGCCTGCCAAACAGAAGCGTGATTCCTCACTTCCCAGAACACGGTTCCACTGCTTCATGGTCCAGTGTCAATGTGCTTTACACCACTCCACTGGATGCTTGACATTGGTCTTGGTGATGTGAGGCTTGCATGCAGCTGCTCAGCCATGGAAACCCATTCCATTAAGCTCCCGCTGCACAATTTTTGTGCTTACATTAATGCCAGTGGAAGTTTTAAACTCTTCAGCTATGGAATCAGCAGAGCATTGGTGACTTTTACGCATCATGCGCTTTAGCTGTCGTTGACCCCGCTCTGCAGGGACAGATTGGCCATAGGCCTTACCGGGAATTTTCCCGGTAGGCCCATGGCTGAATAAGGCATTTTGTCAGCTGCTTGCTTCTTTTTGTTCTCATTATTTTTCTTTCCCATTTCTTTTTCTTTAAATCACTGGGCGCCTGGGTCTGCTTAATCCAGGCAACCCGACACCGTGCCAAATTGGGGGGGGGGGGTCAGAGATGCAAGCCGCTGAACACGTGGAATAGTTGCTGGCTGGCCGCTTCCCCGGGACCAGCCACTTTCCCCCTAGTAGCTGCGATCCCTCTCTCTTCCTATGTGTGGCCACAGAGGTCACATGGGACGCGCACCACATGACAGGTTGCGTCCCATGTGTGCCGAGAAGCGCAGCTGGAAGGTAGGTGTGTGTGTGCAGGGAGGGCCTCTAAATGTAATGTAATGTTTGTGTAGGGGGGGCTCTAAATGTAATGTATTGTTTGTGTGTAGGGGGGGCCTCTAAATGTAATGTGTGGATGTGATGGCAGGGGGGCATATAGCTATGTAATGTGTGTGTGTGATGGCAGGGGGCATATGGCCATGTAATGTGTGTGTGTGTGTGTGTGTGTGTGTGTGTGTGTGATGGCAGGTGAGGCATATGGCTATGTAATCTGTGGGTGTGATGGCAGGGGAGGCATATGGCTATGTAATGTCTGTGTGATGGCAGGGGGGCATATGGCTATGTAATGTGTATGTGTGTGTGTGTGTGTGTGTGTGTGTGTGTGTGTGATGGCAGGGGGGCATATGGCTATGTAGTGTGTGTGTGTGTGATGGCAGAGGGGCATATGGCTATGTAATGTGTGTGTGTGTGTGTGTGTGTGTGTGATGGCAGGGGGGCCTATGGCTATGTAGTGTGTGTGTGTGTGATGGCAGAGGGGCATATGGCTATGTAATGTGTGTGTGAGTGTGTGATGGCAGGGGGGGTGCATATGGCTAGGTAATTTGTGGTTGTGATGGCAGGGGGGCATATGGTTAATTTAATGCTGGGGTGGTTTGGGGCTATTAATTGAATGTGGGAATGAGTTTGGAAAGGAGGGCTATTTATTAAATGTGAATATGAATTATTTGATACTGGGATAGTTGTGGGAAACCATAAATGCTATTAATTTATTGCTGGGGCTTGAAGGGAGGTAAATAGGTTTATTTATTAAATGTGAATACTATCATTTTAATTTTGGGGCTGAAGGGAAGCCTTATTTATTAAATGCGGGTGCTACTAATTTTATGCCGGGGATGGTTGGAGTTTTCTAAATTTCATGTACCCATTTTTTTTCCCAAACAGGGCATCCAACTTTCCAGAATCCAGATAAGCAGACAACTGATCTAAAGAAACCAGCAGCCACAACTGGTGAAAGTGACAAGAACAGGTAGGTGACAGCAGGACAGACTGCCAATTGTCCTCAATGTGTTGGGGCAGTCTTGAATTTGGGTGACTGTCTTGCCTACTCAGGATTTGGGAGTTTGGGACAGTTGGGAGGTATGTCCCAGTTCACACTGTACTGCTCGTGAAGGCAGAGCTGTGTGTAGAACAATAGTGAACACAGCTTTGCTTGTGTATTTGTCTAAAATGTACGAATATGATAACCCACCCTGTTTTAATTGCCCCAGCACTGGTGATACTTTAGTGGTTCTTGCATTGATTCCATTGCCTGTCTTCTACCTTGCACTGGTCCTATCACTTTGTTAAACATATGGCCAGCCCCCATCGCACTGACATTATTATTAATCCTGCCTCGTTTGCACTTAGTATATCACCAGCAAACCCTTGGAAGAGCTCTCTCCTTCACTTATACCATTGTCTGCCAACCCTCCCTGCACCGTTATTAATTCAAACCACCATCAATCACTGGGCACATTTAGGGCTCATACACAACTGTTACAAAAGAAGTGTTTTCTTGCAGATGCTTGAAGCATTTTACCTTTGTGGTGATCGTACTGGATAGCCATTTATTAGAAAGATTATTTTGAATGCATTTTTTGAAACACACACAGTACACATTTTATATATTAAAATAGAGAGATTTGACTGGTAGCTTGCAGCTCATGATATCAGGGAAAGCTGTAACAGTGCGGTGAGGTGCTCATATGCTGCACTGGCAGACTGATCAAATACGTTTGTGCCAACATGTTTCATAATAGTTAAACTTATTAATAAAATAAGATATGTTTCTATGAAAGGAATATTGGATAGTACCAGTGTTAGTAGGAAACTAAACAAGTTTGAGCACAGAGGCATAAACCAGTCTCAGATCATGCAAAAGGATTCATGCATTTGCATAACACAGGACTGGCAGACTTTTCCCTGCATTGCCTTAGTAATGACCCAATATTTATTAAGTCTTCACATCTAGGTTTTCCTAAATGTTACTACAACCATATACCAGTAGTTATAAATCCCGCCTTCATTTGTGTTGGCCCCACCTACAGTTGATTTTGTCCCACCCACATGAGGCCACTTCAAGACATTTTTCCAGGGCCACTTTAAGTTCCCAATCCGCCCCTGCCGCTCTGTGATTTTACCTGGTCTTCTACTTCGTGATTGAGTTGCTGATGTTCCTAAACACTTCCACTTTCTAATAATAGCACTTACATTTGATTGTGGAATATCCAGCAGCGATGAAGTTTCACGAACCGTCTTATTGCAAAGGTGTCATCCTATTGCAGCACTAAGCTTGAAGTCACTAAGCTCTTCAGAACGACTTGTATCACAAATGTTTGCAAATGGAGACTGCATGGCTAGATGCTTGATTCTATACACCTCTGACAACGGGTCTGTTTGAAATGCCTCAATTCAATAATTAACAGGTGTGGCCAAATACTTTTGTCCATATAGTGCAGTGATGGCTAACCTGTGACACTCTAGGTTTTGTGAAACTACAAGTCCCAGCATGCTTTGCCAGCTATCAGCTAGTTATCTACTGGCAAAGCATGCTGGGGCTTGTAGTTTCACAACACCTGGAGTGTCACAGGTTAGCCTTCACTGATATAGTGTATGTCCTTCATAAATTGAAGAACATATAGGTGTTACTGTGATGGAAGTACTGACCTACCATGCCCTGGGATATGTGCTATGTGTAGACAATGGGATCAGCAGGGCACAGATCCAGATGCTGAGTGAAGAGCAGCTCACTTCCTGGAAGTCTGTTCATGTTTTGTGCAGTGAGTAACCATAGAGCAAGTAATGACAAACACAGAGGAGGTCAGGACACGAGACAGATTCTGATGCATATTCCTGTGAAGACATCGTCTCTATATAAACTCAGCCTAAAACACATTGCATAACAATGTACACTCATAGTGCGGTTTGCAGCTACAAGTTTTTAGGTGAAAAACAAATTCTGCAACACTCTAGATGGCTACTGTAATGTATTATGTGTATAAAAGCAAAGGGTCCTGGACAAGCATAGGCAATTAAAAATGTGATTGATATTGTTTATATCTATAACACTTGACGCATGCACAGGTTGCCACAGGCCATGCTATAAAAGTTCATACATTTTTGCACAGCACTAACATATGGCCAATAGGGCACTTAAATGCTCTGGAGGTTTGCATTTTGCACTGCCCCTGGTATAGGCAAAACAACTGTTTGGAACTGAAACTGGAGACTTCTTGGTATGATACCCTCAAGGTCTCTTTGTGGGAATCTGGCCATGCTTGACAAGCCTTTGTTCACATTAAACTATGCTTGTTTTGTGCTAGAACTTAAAACTTTATTCCCAGCTTTAAACAAACTGACTAGTTACGTTACAATGTACTCTTTTTAAAACAAGGTTCAACGCTGATAATCTGGCGTCTCTAAATTGCACTCTGATCCATTACTGAAAAGCTTTTCTCTCCCTCCTGTATAACATTGGTAGTTTACATATCAAATTTGAACTTTGGTTTAAGTTTTCATTATTATAATGTTATTCATGAATAACTTTATTTATAGCAAACAAATTTTGCACCCTATTGGCAGATGTATTTTCGTATAACCACTTGTTGACTACCAAGTCAGCCTCAAGTGATGTGCAGAGGGAAAAGTTTTGGTTTTGTTTATGACAAGTTAAAGTGAAGCCTTAAGCTGAGGGCAATTAAAATATCGTGTTATAGTTGACAACACGAGCCCTTAAGAGTTAAATAATTATCACTGCCAGCCAATTGTAGTTAAAAGGGGGAGGGGCTAGTGAAGGGATAAATCACACTGGGGGAGTGGGCTGGCCCTCTCTTGGTTCTTGGTCTGCGGATAGGAAGCATCTCCAGAGATAGCGAAGATATCGTGTTTTATTAAAATATTTACTTACCTTTTATTTCACATTCTTTATTCTTTATCTTATTTTCTTCCTTTCTTTTCTTTTATCCTGTTAATTTACCCACTTTTTCCTGTCAGTATTCATCTATCTTGATAGCCCCATCCTGTCATCATCCCTCCACCCCTCCCCCCTCCCTTAGCCCTGTCACAGATATAATACACAGATTTCCCTTTCATTTTTCTTCTTCTTATTTGTCAGATTATTATTTTTATCCTTAATTTCGCCCTTGCTTTTCCTGAGTCCTTTATTTTAACCTGTCAATAATTATCTTCCCCTTATAGTGCCCATCCTGTCATCAGCCCCCACCCCTCCTCCCTCCCTTCACTCGGTCACCGTTATACCTAATAGATTGCCCCCAATTTTTATTTTGTTATTACTGCTCCCATTCTGTAAAACATGTCCCGTCCCCGCGGACAAGTAGCCCCACCAGCCCGCTTCATTAACAGCGGGGAAGCCGCAGCTCTCGTTGTGGCGGTAGCCCCGCCCCCGTCAGAGGGAGCGGCGGCCGTTTTAGATGTCACTCTGAGTGAGTCTGTTAGCGGCCAAGGGGAGCCTCGCGCCGCTGCAGACTCGGTGCCTGCAAACTCAGCACCTGCGCCGGAGCTCAGTAGGAGCGCCGGGCGGCAGGTGCATAATAGAGTAGTTAGAGGGAGGAGAGCCCACGCGCCGGAAAGGGCTGTGCGCCCATCTTCGGCTGCATCAATGAGTCAGAGAGGGAGAAGGGGGAGGAGAGGTAGAACCTCCTCTCCTTCAACCACTCGGAGGAATAGACTAAATGCTACCCTGCAAACAGGGAATGATACAGATGTGAATATAGAATCAAATCTTAGTGGACACATGGTTTATGCAAATACCATAAGGAGGGATGTAAGGCCAATGGGTGGGTTTTTCCCAAATACTCCCCCTCAGGTTAATTTGGGAGGTGATCCCATAATAAATATGGATATAATCGCTCCTCCGAATCAATTGAGTCTTAACCCCACATTTGTACAACAACATGCCCCTTCAAGACTACCACCCCTTATGCCAGAGGAGTGGTCGAGAGGTAGAGGCCGTCCATTTAACGCCGGTGGTCCCCCTGCGGCGTTGGGTGCCCCCTGTACATATGAATCACAATCTCCCTTCTTTTGTCTCAAGATGAAAGAATTTTAAGTCACTCATCGCACCCACCCCATCAGGGCCGGATTTACCGCTAGGCAACCTAGGCACCTGCCTAGGGCCTAGCGGCTCTCGGAGGGCCCAGCTGGGGGGGACAGGATCAATTTAAAAAAAAATGAAAAAAAAAAATTCGGCCCCTCCCCCGACTCGCGGCACCCCCCCCTCCCCCACGACTCGTGCGGGGGGGGGGGGAGGTGCCACGAGTCGGGGGAGGGGGGGAGGGTGCCGCGAGTCGGGGGAGGGGGGGGAGGGTGCCGCGAGTCGGGTCCCGGCAGCCTCTTCTCCTCTCAGTGTCTCAGTGATAGAGAGAGGAGGAGAGGCTGCCGGGACACGACGAGCGATCACGTGACTCTCTTCTTTTTTTTTTTTTTTTTTTTTACATCTGGACTGACCGAGGAGGAGCAGCGCGCAATAGAAAGGTAAGTAAAACAAGGGACAGAAGTGGTGATGGTGAAGGGGCACAGAAGTGGTGATGGTGAAGGGGCACAGAAGTGGTGATGGTGAAGGGGCACAGAAGTGGTGATGGTGAAGGGGCACAGAGGTGGTGAAGGGCACAGAGATGGTGATTGGCACAGAAGTGGTGATGGTGATTGGCACAGAAGTGGTGATGGTGAAGGGCACAGAGGTGGTGATGGGCACAGAGGTGGTGATGGTGAAGGGCACAGAGATGGTGATTGGCACAGAAGTGGTGATTGTGATTGGCACAGAAGTGGTGATGGGCACAGAGGTGGTGATGGTGAAGGGGCACAGAATTGGTGATGGTGAAGGGGCACAGAGGTGGTGAAGGGCGAAAGGCACAGAGGTGGTGATGGTGAAGGGGCACAGAGATGGTGATTGGCACAGAAGTGGTGATGGTGATTGGCACAGAAGTGGTGATGGGCACAGAAGTGGTGATGGTGAAGGGCACAGAGGTGGTGATGGTGAAGAGGCACAGAGGTGGTGATGGTGATTGGCACAGAAGTGGTGATGGTGAAGGGCACAGAGGTGGTAATGGGCACAGAGGTGGTGATGGTGATTGGCACAGTGGTGGTGATGGTGATTGGCACAGAGGTGGTGATGGGCACAGAGGTGATGGTGAAAGGGCACATGTGATATTGTGAAGGGGCAAAAGTGACAAAGAAGGGGCACAGTGTGATGATAGAGGGACAAAAGTGACAAGAGCACATACTTGGATTTATGCGTATTATTTTTGCAAACACCTTAAGTAAGTATTTCTGCCCTGACTTCAATATTTATTATGTTGTTTTGACCCAACTACTTAAAAAACAGGACTGCTTGGTAATTATTTAGGGGTGCCTTTTTCTGCAGCAGGATGGCCTTGCTCTTTTCACATGTTAGGTACGCCCCCAAAGATGCAAGCCACGCCCTCACCTCCTTTGGCGGCGTGCCGCCACTGCGCGGCGGCACATGCTTTCATGTCTACTTAACTATAGGGGTATATGGTAGGCATGCGGCGGCACATGCTTTCATATCTACTTAACTATAAGGGTATATGGTAGGCATGCGGCGGCACATGCTTTCATATCTACTTAACTATAGGGGTATATGGTAGGCATGCGGCGGCACATGCTTTCACTTCTACGTAACTATAGGGGTATATGGTAGGCTGCAAAAATATAGTGCTATGGATTGTTTCAGGGAGGGGGCCCAAAAACAGTATCCTGCCTAGGGCCCTATGAGGTCTAAATCCGGCTCTGCACCCCATACTTTGTGGCAGGGATATCGTTCGTCATCAGAGGATGCCCCTTTCAGGCCTTTTAATGTTGACAATGCAGGACCTCACTGCGGTTATATGGCAACACAGGCAAGGAACATCCCATATACTCGTATACCAAATCAGAGTAGATACCCATCCCCATCAACTCAGAATATACAACCTTTTAATGCATCATCTGCCTGGGCTCTCCCTTATCCGCCCCCTGCTTCACAAGGAAATTTCAGCACAGGCTCTCAGTGGTCAGCCCCCTACCCGCCACAAGATAGAAGATTACCATATGCTTATTCAGACATGGCATCTCCATTACAAAACACATTTTCCCAACAAAGTTTTAATCAAATTCCTGATCAATTTGTTGGGGATAACATATTGTCACAACCTCCAGCCCCGGGTTTTCGAATTAGTAGGGGGTCTGAAATCCCTACACACTCTTCACTCAGTAGTGTTGGTCAGGTAGGGGTGTGTAGATCAGAAGTAGTACCTGTGACTAATGTACTTTCTCATTCAGTAACACAGACAAGTCAAGGAGGTGAAATGAGTTCGTTAAGAGGAATGGGAGTATCGTCGCAAGTTGCATCGGTGGAAGAGGCACTCCAAGCAAATAGAAGTACTGACAGTGCGCCTCAAGACAGCTCATCACAGCAGAGACCAGGGATCTCGGGTACTGCAGTTGGTGAGAATAATGTTTTACTTATGCACCAGTCACGAACACAGACACATAGTCCCCCTATGTCATCTACTGATGACGATTCATCGGATGACGAACAAGGCTCGCACAAGCTCCTTAGATTGTTGAAAAATCACTTGAGTCAACCCGCTAAGATAGCACCCGCGACAACGGCTCCACGAGCTGCGTTAGGTGGCCCCATGGTACGCTGTGACAATACAGCACTGTTAACAGGAGTGAGGCCATGTATGAAAGATAGAATTAGAAAAGGTGTGTTTGTAGATATGTTTTCACTAACAAAGAAAAGTAAGAAAGATTTGGCCACTGCTTGTGCTAAAGGGGGTATCGGTGAAGAAGCGTATCGCTCCTTTAATAATTGGGTGTCATGCTACTGTGTTTTTGCGGCATGCTATTTAGATACCAGACCGGCAGCCCTAATTGACGTATGGCGTTATCTTCACTTGATAACTGAAATGGCAAATAAAGATGGGCATAATGCGTGGAGGAGATATGACGAGAGCTTTAGGGAGAAGGCTGAAGGGCTAGATCGTATCCCATTTGAATGTAAAGATATGGAAACTTGGTCGGAACTTATGCGCCCTTCGGGTGGGGGTCAATTTGGAAATGATAGGTTTCCAGGAACTGGGGGGGTATAGTGCCCCCCGTAGAAAGCAGAATAGATATTTTGCTTTCAACAATTCCACCTGCGGCAGAGGAGAATCATGCAGGTATAGACATACCTGCGCAACAAGGAATACAGCGACCCGTGGAAGTGGTCGCGGCATGTCAGGAGCTGCTGCACAAGGCTCCTTCACCAGTTAATTTGGATTGTCTATATAGATGGTTGGGTTTCTTTCCAGACACCCTGCATGCCAAATTTCTCCACAATGGTTTTACTGATGGTTTTTGGTTGCCTATTGTTGGACTGGTGCGGTCTAGTGATGGTCGGAATTTGAAATCAGCGTCTCTTCTTCCCCAAGTATTGTGGGATAAAGTTAATAAGGAAGTCACCCTGGGACGTATGTTAGGCCCATTTAACTTACCTCCTTTTGCGGATTTAATATTGTCCCCTGTTGGTGTTGTGCCAAAGAAAACGGCAGGTAAATACCGTTTAATCCAACACCTGTCTCATCCCCCGGGTTTTTCAGTGAACGATGCCATTGACGAGAGACACAGTTCAGTGAGCTATCAGTCTTTCGAAGAGGCATTAAAGCTTGTTAGATCATTTGGGAAGGGTGCGCTTTTAGCTAAAATAGACATAGAATCAGCATTTAGATTGCTTCCCCTTCATCCAGAATCTTTCAGATTCATGGGTTTTAAATTGCAAGATGGCTACTATATTGATTGCTGTCTTCCAATGGGATTTTCGGTATCTTGCGCATATTTCAAATGTTTTAGTTCTTTCCTGCATTGGTGTATACAAGCAGGAACAGGCCACGTTGGCCTGGCTCATTATTTAGACGATTTTTTATTAATTGGCCCAGCCGCATCGTCAGTTTGCGCAGACGTATTGTTTTCGGCAAAATCTCTTTTTGCCGTTATGGGAGTACCAATAACCCATGACAAAACTGAAGGCCCTATTGATTGTTTGTCTTTCTTGGGTATTGAAATCGATACCACAGCAGGATGTTGTCGTCTACCCAAAGAAAAGATTGATAAGTTAGTTTTCATTATCTCAGAAGTTTTAAGTTCAGACACAAGTACTTTGAAGGGGATACAGTCATTGTTAGGATTATTGAACTTTGCTTGCAGAGTCATTCCGATGGGAAAGATTTTCTGCAGAAAGTTGCAATTAGCTACAGCGGGTTTAACGAAGCCTCATGCTCTGCTTCGTTTAGCCATGGACATCCGATATGACCTTCGGATTTGGTCCATATTCTTAAAAGATTTTAATGGAGTGCGGATTTGGCAGTCTCCTATTGTATATTGTTTAGAATTAGAGCTCCATACAGATGCCTCTGGAGCTCATGGCTTCGGAGCCTTTTTTAAAGGGGAATGGTGTGCTTCCCCTTGGCCGATAGAATGGAGACAAAACGGTTTAGTTAAAAATCTATTGGTATTGGAATTATTTTCAATAGTATTGTCCCTTGAATTGTGGTCCAGTAGTTTGTCGGGCCAAAATGTAATTTTTTGGTGTGACAATTTAGGTGTCGTCCAGGCCATTAATCAACAAAAGTCAACTTCGTTACCTGCGGTCAATCTTTTGCGCAGATTGGTACTTTTGTGCTTAAAGTTTGATATCTCTTTCCGGGCTAAACATGTCCCAGGAATAGAGAATCAGGTAGCCGACTCTTTATCTCGTTTTCAATGGAATCGATTTAGAACACTTGTCCCACACGCTAATTTAATTGGAATTCCTTGTCCTCTTTCCGCTTGGCAGATGGTCGAGTCGGTATAAAGGACCTGGCAGAAGCTTCATTGGCCCCTTCTACTAGACGATCTTATCGTGCTTCATGGCAACAATGGCAATTATTTCTGAACACATGCCCGGGTGCTTTTCCCTCAGGTCAGAATGAACCCATCTTAGAATTCATGTGGAACAGATATTTACAGGGTTATACTAAATCTAATATGGCGTTTACACTTGCTGGCATTTCATTTATGGCACGCCTGCATGGGTTGCCAGACCCAACAAAAGGATTCATGATTTCTAAAGCGTTAAAAGGTTGGGCGAGGGAACGACCAGTAGAGGCTGACTCTAGGCGTCCCATTTCCATTGAAGTATTGAAACAATTGGTAGGGGCACTTTCATCAGTTGCTTCAAATCCATATGAAGCATTGTTATTTAGTATAGCTTTTTGTATGACCTTCCATGGGGCTTTTAGAATAAGCGAACTAGTGGCACGATCTAACACCGATATTGGAAATGCTTTATTGGCTAAGCACACACATATTAATTCTACACATGTTTCTTGTAAGTTGACCCAATCAAAAACTGATCAGTTTAAGCCTGGACAGTGGTTCAACATATGTACACACGAAGATTCAAACATTTGTCCGGTGATATTGTGTTCAAAATTTTCTCTGATTCGTCCTAAAGGAGGGGATATGTGGCTACTGCATGCAGATAGATCACTGCTTTCTAAATTTCAATTTAATGCCCTATTTAAACGTTCATTAAGCTATATCGGATTAGATCCGTCCTTGTATGGTACCCATTCATTTAGAATTGGGGCGGCTACAGCTGCAGCTGAGAAAGGTGCTTCCCCTGCGGACATACAGGCTATTGGCCGTTGAAAATCCAAGGCCTATAAAACTTATATTCGCCCGCAATCCTAGTGTAATGGGCTTTTGCCTCGCCAACTCGTTAACCCATGGCTATGCTGCTTGTCGCTTTTAGCGAGGGCATGAGGGGATTTTTTCCCCGTTTCTCCTGGATAAAGGCCTGATTGGCTATTGGCCTCCGGGGTGTCTCGGTTTTTTTGTCCTTCATATGGGCTAACTTCCCCTACCCTCCCTCCCACATTCACGTGTCACGATTAGATTGATTATTAGCAGCCTGTGCGGCTGAGTTAGTATTTACAAGTTAAAGCGTCACATTATTTCTGTGGCTGCTTGGTTGTTATTGCAATAAACAATGATATTAGTTTCTTTTTGATAAAGCTGTTCGATCGGTAAGGATTTCGCTTGGTTATATATCCAATGACATTAGTCGGATTAGTAAAGCGATCCTAGATTTAAGACGGACATGCTTGGTTTTGTATATTTAACGAACTTTCATATAAGTATTGGATCTGCTGTTGTATGCAGAGATCAGCCCCCTTTAACATATTAGATATTTATATTTCCCACATGGGCATAGTAGCATAAGGTTCTTTGGTAAAGCTGTCCGGTCATTAATGATTTCGCTTGGAGTGACATTTCCAAGAATACTAGTAAACCGATTTTAGATAAGACGGACACGCTTGGTTACACGAATTAAAAAACTTATATAGAGAATTGATCTACTGCTGTGTGCAGGGGTCAGCCCCTTCATTTACCTTACTAAATACTTACATTGCTCTAATTGAAATAGTTATTAAATGGTTCGAATAAGTGAAACATGTTTCTTTGGTTATAGGTGCTCTGAACAAGAAGACAACCATATGGGTTTTAGGCCACTCATATGTTTTTTGGGCAGAAAAACACAATTTGGCCTATGATTGGGCATTATTTCCCAGCCCAGTAGCTATAAAATGGGTGGGAAAAAGGGGCCTTAGATGGCTTTCGATTAAAACCCTACTTGAAGAAGAAATTAATAGTCACGGTTCCCCTGATATTGTAGTTGTGCATGCTGGAGGTAACGATTTAGGGCAAGCTAAATCACTGGAATTAATTATAAACATGAGGGAAGATTTTAAAGCTATGCATGCGAAGTGGCCAGAGATTAAATGGTTTTGATCACATATTATTCCACGTCTCAACTGGAGAGTTACAATTGCTGCTCCCAAAATGCAGTCCATACTAAAAAAGACCAACAAAGCTGCAGACAAAGTAGTACTTGCTTTGGGGGGTACAGTAGTTGCACACCCATGGATATCCATAAGGGATACTCAATTTTTTCGCCCTGATGGGGTCCACTTAAATAATCAAGGTTTAGAATTGTTTATATTGCAGATTTATGGGCAGTTAGTTTCAGTGTTCAGGGGTTCATATGGCGGGCTGATAACCCGTTAAAGGGTTTCAGCGATGGGTAGGAGAGCGGTGCAGTCAGTGACTAATCGAAGGTGCTACCGTTTAATGGCCGCACGTTGCTGAACCTTTCGCAGAAACCCGACTCTTGGTCCTCTTGGGCGGAGGGTCCCTCCGCGCGCCTTGAGCGGGCGCGTTATTGTGAGTCCAGAGGGGGGCAGTAGCGTTGACGCCAAGTTTAGCTCCGGCCAATGTAAAGACTTGGGACTCGTAAAGTCTTGGAACAGTGGTAAGTGAGGTTTACAACTGTATTGGTTTCAAGATTAGTTGTTAGCTGACTGCGTTGCTCTCGCCGCCATGACAGTTCAAAAATGTCATTAATAAACTGCGACCCCTTACCAAATATATATACTGTGTCCGTATGGTTATTTTAGTTAAGTATAATTAAGAATTTAACAATAAAGGTTATAAGTTGTGTCAAGGTATTAACACTGAGCATTTTAGTTAAAGTGAAGCCTTAAGCTGAGGGCAATTAAAATATCGTGTTATAGTTGACAACACGAGCCCTTAAGAGTTAAATAATTATCACTGCCAGCCAATTGTAGTTAAAAGGGGGAGGGGCTAGTGAAGGGATAAATCACACTGGGGGAGTGGGCTGGCCCTCTCTTGGTTCCTGGTCTGCGGATACCCCCCTCCCACCCTGAACAGTTGTATTGATATGTTGTTTAATTTTTTTTTCTCATGAAAAGGCGCAGTTGGGTAGGGGAGTGGTGCAGTCAGTGACTAATCGAAGGTGCTACCGTTTAATGGCCGCACGTTGCTGAACCTTTCGCAGAAACCCGACTCTTGGGCGGAGGGTCCCTTCGCGCGCCTTGAGCGGGCGCGTTATTGTGAGTCCAGAGGGGGGCAGTAGCGTTGACGCCAAGTTTAGATCCGGACAATGTAAAGACTTGGGACTTGTAAAGTCTTGGAACAGTGGTAAGTGAGGTTTACAACTGTATTGGTTTCAAGATTAGTTGTTAGCTGACTGCGTTGCTCTCGACGCCATGACAATTCAAAAATGTCATTAATAAACTGCGACCCCTTACCAAATATATATATATACTGTGTCCGTATGGTTATTTTAGTTAAGTATAGTTAAGAATTTAACAATAAAGGTTATAAGTTGTGTCAAGGTATTAACACTGAGCATTTTAAGACATAATTATGTAGTATATGTTTTGAGGTCTGGAATTTATCTTAATGTAGTCCCACAGATCTAGTGTGAACTTCACATTGGGGAATATATCTGCCAGACACCTCTCAAATTATACTGCCAGAGCAAGTTAGGGAGCTTGTTCACTACATTATTGGGAATCTCTTTTAGTTTTTATTTTATTCCAATTATTTATTATAATATTGCTTCACGTATTTCCTGATTTCACTGTCTAGAATTTAATTGCTTTTTATTTACCGGTATTTATATTTTAGTTTTATTTCTAAAATCATTTTGACGATAACATAACGAGCAATTAAAACCTTTAAATGTCAGATGTTAGATTTTTTAATATAGCATTCATATAAGCAAGGTTGAGAGAAGCACTGACACGTGTTGCACAGTAGATGGTGAAAGTAGGGGCCTTTTATACAGAGTTTCTTTATCCAAAGCCAACATTACAATAGCAGGTCAGTCCTTCAATCCCAGCTATGAGAAAGCTCAGGCGGACAACCCATCCATGTCTCTTCATAAATGCATTAATATTTAATTACAGTCACAATACTCCCCCAATTTTTATCTGAACATTTAAAGGATCTTATTCCTTACAGCCTGCACTGGGGGTGAAAAGGGTGATATCATGTGCAAGGGAATGGACATTCTTCCCTAAAATAATGTTTCTGTGTAATAAATGTGCTGATGATGTTTCCAGGTCTTGTCATTTAAGATACCAAATATGCATGTTTGGGTTCTACGGAAAGGGCATAGTATTATTTAAATGCAACAGCCACAGATACGCAGAAAGCGCATCCATGATAACCCACATGTATAATCTGGATATTAGTCCCTTTAGCTCTGGTTTCCATATGGGGGACATGCAATGCTAGTCAGTTTTATTCAATTATATAAATATTGAATTGGGCTTGAAAACAAATACAGACTCTTTAATTAATGTAAAATATAAATTTCCGCACTGGGCATGTGCACCATAATATATGTTTACATCGCTATGCAGATTTGGTCGTATTTTACACTTGCAACTCCTTATGACTGGGGACAGGGGGGGGTGAAAGGGGTGAGTGACAGTAGCCTGAGTACAGTAAGGGTGTGCTCACATAATTGTGAGTGACGTAGACCTATATGGAGACCCATGTACACCATTCAGGAAGCGTATCTGTTGCGGCTACTGGAGGGCTGGTGTATCGAGATGCAGTGATGTCTATTCGCATTAAGTAATTGATATCTCCATTTGCAGCAGGAAAGTATTTTGAAAGGGGAAAATAACATGTTTGTATAGAATTTAATTTCGCTTCATTTAATTGAGTATAATTGCTTCCTCGGTCTTCATGAATGTCCCTACAACAAGCCTTGGACTCCGCTGCCAGGAAACCACAGGTCACATCCAGGGGCGCACGCAGGATTGTCAGGGGAGGGTCCCCCCAAAAAAAACAAAACACACGAGAGAGCTGCTGCGCGCAGCTCCGTATCGGCAGCGCTGTCCTATACAGCAACCGCGACGCTGTCAAAGAAGCCGCGGACGCTTCTTTGACAGCGCCGCAGCTGCTGTATAGGATAGTGCAGCTATGGCGGCCACTTAGTTAGCGCAGGGGGGGTTCTGGAGACTCAGAAACCCCCCCTGCGTGCGCCACTGACATCCCCCAAAAGAGTCTCACCAAGAGCCTGGTCATATTAACTAAATGTGGTACAAAGTCAAGAGGAAAGTGGCTAGAAACAATCGGAAGGTTAGGGTCAACCACTGACAGCAGGGAAGGGAAGTAGTGAAAACAAACCCAAGTTAATGCAGGAAGGACAGGCCCAAGTCAATGCAGGATGACAGGTCAGGAAATGCTTATAACTCCATTGCCCAGCAAGGAAACCGGTTGTATAATATAAGAGAAACTGGGGGGTCTATACATGCCCCTGATTGGCTCGGAAAGAACTGCAGATGATTAACACTGTGAGGATTATGTAGTATATCTAATGATTGATTGTTATTTTCTGTTGAATTCATGTATGACATTGTGAATATTTGATGTAACCTCTCAAAGTATGCTTTGCTGACTGACCTAAGTGACCTGTGCAATTGAGAAAGAGTCTTTTGAATTTATCCAAGCCCAGGATAGATAAGCATATCGGAGGAGTTTGAAGCCCCAAAGTTGTAAACCATCTAGCCAAGCAGAATGAGCAGAGGTGAGAACTCAAGGTGCTGTGAACTTTCCCGATCTCAAGACATCCCTAGCTCACTTTGAATGCCCTGTGACATTTTGGAGATCAATCTGTCCTTATTGACAGCTAAACTTCAAAGGTGGGGGGTGAGAGCTATGGGGAAAAAGGTTTAAAATCTTCTGCTTTAGACAATAATGTGTGCATTTTCATGAGGGCGTCTATCATTCCAGCCTTAACTAGTAAGTGGTGACTCTGGTTTTATTTCCTATTTTATTTCTGAAACTTATTTGTGCAACTTATTGTATGTCTTGTTAACTTTTTGTAACTAAGCCTTGGAAACATTTTTCAGATTAAATACATTTAATCTAGTGTGTTCTCTGTGATTCTTTGTGAACTTACGAAGCCCAGGGAGGCTCATGCTACATGTTTATGTGATTTAAGTGTGAAACATTAATAAGTGGTTTTGGTGAACATAAGGACACCATAGTAAATCCCTTGTGGTGGCAGAAAAGGTATATTCATTGCTAACTGATTAAGGTGACGCCAGTCACGGCCATCTGTTTAGATTGCTGTATCTGAGACAGGCTGGGAGTTTGTGACAAACACCATCAGGCAGCTTTGGGGAGTTCATAGAGGTCCCTTCTCTTCACTTCCCCTCTGCCTCCCATGGTCTTCACCTCCAAAATAGTCTGATGACAGAGACCATCCTACTGAGTAAGCTGGAGTTAAATGACTCCATATCAGTTCTGCAAGCTGCCTTAAAGGCCTTGCTATTCAGAACAGAGTCAATGAAGTCTGCATCCACATAAAGGTCAGGGTACATTTATGTTCAATTGTGAATGAGAGATGTAATTCCTTTGAATGCAAACTAGCTGATCAGAAGGACGGAAATCAAAGGAATAATAAAAGGATAAAGGATATCAAAAGAAATTTCCACTCAGGTATCAATTCCATTTTAAACTAAAATGTTGAAAGCATTCTTATCAGACATACCTGTTGATGAGATAATAGGCAAAACACACCTGGTACCTAAGTCTAACTGGCTGCCCAGTCATGTCCGTATGGTTCATATTCATTTATTTTATGTGAAAGAGGCCCTCTTTAAGGAATCCAGACATTTACAGGAACATTTAGGACAGATAGCTTTAAATGTTTTCTGATCTGTCAGCATGCATATTAAATGCCAGGAACAGTGTTCAAATAGGCACAAAATACCTTAAAAAAATATCAGGTGCATATGGGTCTACCCAGTAAAACTAATCATCATATGGGAATCCTATTAGTGATGGATCCCTATAAGTGACAATAAAGCTTCTACAAGATTTGAATATACATACAAATAACTAATGAAGACCACCGCACCAAGAAAAATAGAATCCCCTCTCAACACATTTGGATTAAAGTAAGCCAAAAAAATATGGAAAAAGATGAAAGAGAACAAGAAGAAACAACTGGATTCAGACACCTGAAGATCTCAAAAATACCTCTTCATTACGGCAAACAAAAATGCTCGGTTTTGCCATAGGAACACCAAATCAGTAACTATTTTGCATACTCAGCCACGAGTACACTTAAGTATAATATATGCTAACTTTCTTGTTACAATAAAGTTTATAGAAACTTTATAGATCAGATTAGAATTGGCAGGAGTTATTATCATTATTATCATTAACGTGTTGATATTTAAATGTAATTAGATTGTTCTAATCCTTATAATGTCTCTCCTAAGTACATTCAAGGGTGAATAAATCCTCTTCTGTTATTGTTGTACGGGCACTAGCAATCATGTAGTGGACGCAGAGACATGAAATATAAATTGTAAGAATATCATAATATAGCTATGAGCCAACCAGCTGTATGGGTGAATGTAATAGGTCAAAAGATAAAATAATTTTTGTCCAGGAATAGCATTTTAAGCAGATGCAGGAACCAAAACCTAACAATAGAGACTTCCGTTTTTCTTAGCTGCGCGGACAAAGAGAAGAGAGAAACAGGAAGGATGACTCACAGCCAAATTCCGTTCATTAGAACAAGAAAACAAAGACAAATATGGGATATATTTTATTATTGGGTCCCTATCTACACTCATAAAATCACATTAGTATACTGGTCTGTTATTCTTCCAACAAGAAATAGTACTTATACAGGGAGATATAAAAATTTGTCTAAACCCACATATAAGGTGGAATTCAATTCCCTGCTATGTACCGTGGAGTGCCTCCAGAACATACTCCACAGTGATGCTTTGGTACCGTAGTACTCAGAAATAAGCGCAGCCGTAGATTGCGTGCTTTCCAGCGGCTCAAATAGGAGTTTAATTCCTCCCATAGACCGCTCTGGTGGAATGCTCCAATTTAAAGAGAGATTAACTAATAAAGCTGAATAATATGAGGAATCATGAGTTGGTAGATATGTAGAGGTGCAAACACACAAGAGACAAGAATTTCACATTTCATTCAGATGTACATAAATACTATACTTGTATTGATGATTTCTTTATTAACAAAGCCATACTTTCTTATACAAAAGGTTCTAAAACAGGTAGTATAACGTGGACAGACCATGTCCCCATCACTTTCCAGTCCATATCTGTGACAATGTGACAATGGAAATTAGATGACACATTTCTTAAGAATAAAGACACTTGCAGCTCCATTAAACAGAAATGGAAAGATAACTCAGCCATGGATACATCAGTGTTAGTAAGATGGGAGGCCCTTGAATCTGTGGTTAGAGAGGAAATTATTAAAATTAGCTCTCAGAGGAAGAGGAACAGGGAAAGGGAAATAGGAGAGATACCAGATTTCATTAAAATATTAGCAAATATGCACAAAAAGTCTCTAGATAATAAGACTTTAATCCAGCTGGGAACCTAAGAAAAAGACTGAAACTCCTGTTACAGTATAATGCAGAATGTTTTTTCAAAGCTTTAAAGCAAATATTTTTTGAGAGTAGCAATAAATATAAGAAACTATTGACAAATATAACTAATGTGAAAACAGCTGCCTCCCATATTGCAGAGATCACAGGTTCACAAAATAAGGTACAAAAACACTTTAAGGCCATAGCTAACGTCATACTTGCCAACTTGCTAAAGTTGGTTTCCGGGAGAGGTGGGCGTGATGGGGGCGGGGCTCCAAAATTTGCTTCATTTTGGCCCCGCCCCATGATGTAGTGATGCAAATGCGTCATTTGACAACAGGGGGCGGGGCCAAACACTGCGATTCCCGGTGAATCGTTGCGTTTTGGACATAATTCTGCCCACTTCACTAGGAAGTGGGCAGAATTCTGCCAGATGTGGGAGATTGCCACACTCTCCTGGAAATCTGTGAGACTCTTGTGAAATGCGGGAGTCTGCCGGACATTCCGGGAGAGTTGGCAAGTATGGCTAACATATGCAAGGAATGCTATATATCTCTCTATCATCTCCATTAGAAAATGTCACCCCAAAAGGATTTAGAAATTGAAGATGACCTATAAATCAGGACCAATCTGAATTTCTGAGAGAGCCTATCCAACCAAATGAGATATAAATATTATTTAAAAAGTATCAAAAAAGGGGAAAGGGGCAGAAGGGTAGCAGGTGGTGTGAAAAAGAGGAAAGCAAAAGTCTCCAGGGGACATGTCCTAGAAGACCTGTGGAGAGCAGGAAGGATTGTATACCTTGACCTGTGGCAGAACTACCATTGTTGCAGCAGGTCCAGCGTACTGGGGCCTATGAAGATAATGGAGAGCACTGCATGGGGAGCTAGCGAGCTGTGGGCCCCAGTTCCCTTCTACCTGCATCCCTACATCGGGGTCCACAGCTCACTAGTTCCGCCTCTTACCTTGACAACCCTGTTGCCCTTACTCCGGTTTTATCTCTGTCCCTTTTTCCATTCTGTACCCACATCCCTCTTCAAATAGTGAATAAAAATAGTCTTACAAAATGTTTTAGCACACATATATAGAACAGCCCCACACACCACCACCATTTCACTCCAAAATAGCCCCATGCATCTTTTGGACCGCCTCCCTGGAGTGCCAGTTGAGTCCTCCGAGGAGACAGAACACAGTCTCAACGTTCAGCAACAAGGAGCTGCTTATGACCACGACACTTAAATCAAATTGACGCTCAAGAAAGCTCAAAGATGAAGTTTGTCCATAATTTACATCTAGTAGTGACCTTTATTTACTAGAAAGAGACAGGGTCAGATAACTACCCTGATGGATGGAAAGCTATATAATATGATTAGTAAGGAATTATTATTATTTATTAATTACTTTTATTTATAACGAGCCACAAGGTCTCCGGAGTCTGAAGCAGGCAAGGAGCCATCGTAGCGTCTGGCAGAAAGAGGTGGCAGAGGTAAAGCAACAAGAGAAGAAAATTAGTCGGACAGCAGCGTTGAGGACAAATTGAAGCTGGGAGAGTCAGAGATGGTAGACCAGAGAGGGGAAGGCTAATGTAATCAATGTGCGTTATAACAAGTGTTATAACAAGTGAGTGGTTTTAGTTGCATCCAGGGTGAGAAAGGACCTAATCCTGGAATGGCAGGATTGGGAGAGGGACTGAATGTGGGGGGTGAAGGAGAGGGAGGAGGCAAGGATGACCTACAGGCAGTGGATTTGAGGTACAGACGAGAAGGTGGCATTGTCAATGGAGAGGGATAGGAGGGGAGGTGAGAAGACCTTGGAGAGGGGGGGGGAGGAACAATGATTTCCCTCTTAGATATATTCAGGTTAAGATAATGCTGGGACATCCAAGAGGGAATGGTTGACAACTGGGCACACGACAAAGGTGATCACCACTGCCAAATACTACATATTGGCTCCAGAACTAGCGTCTGGGGGTAAATGTATCAAACTGAGAGTTTTCCGGCGGGTTTGAAAAACAATCAGATTCGAGCTTTCATTTATTCGGTACATTCTACAAAATGACAGCTAGAATCTGATTGGTTGCCCTAGGCAACATCTCCACTTTTCAAACCCGCCGGAAAACTCTTAGCTTGATACATTTACCCCCTGGTCTTTAAATGTGTAAAATATGCTTTAAAAATCCACATATAATAATTTCTGACCCTCTAACCATGCATAAGAAGGTCCTTGGGAATTCATCTCCCCTCCAGTATTTTTCAACTTTTCAGATGGGCCAATTATTCAGCACTCCTACAAAGCTCTTTAGTTTGATAATATTATTTGTTAATGAGCAATATACGTACAGTATGTCTCTGCTAAGGACATTGCACTCATTATAGAATTGTCTTTAACTTAAACTAACTCTCAAGTCAAGAAGTACTTTATCTCTATACCTAATTATCTGCATGACCCCATTTTGCAAAAGTGATTACATAAAATTAATACTTTTTCCATGTTATAACCTTGTATTATAATTAAACAAACTCATTAAATGACGCTTATTGGAAGTATGACTAAATATTGTAGTTCAAAGAGACCTTGTCAAGATTAAGCCCTTTGTAAAATAAATAAAAACAGGAACAAAGACAAAAAAAGACGAAATTGAAGCAAGCCAAAATCCAGAAAGTTCAAGACTTAGGGCTAGATTTACTATCAGGCGTGATGCATGGCGGCTTCAAACCGCCATGCATCGCGGCGGTTTTCCGGCGTGTTTGCATTGCAAACAGCCGGATTTACTAATGGGCGCATTTCAGCTTCAATTTGAAGCCGCCGGCGATGTAACGGCGGGATGTAATGCTCAAAGCCGCCGGCGGCTTTGAATAGAACATGGCGCTTTTGCTTTAAATGACGGCGCTTTTGTGTAAAGGCGGTTTTTTTGAAAATTACACCTGTCTCCTGGCCTGTTACTATTGGCTATTTTCAAACTCAGGAGATTTGACATCACAAGCCCTATATAAACCACTGGCCTGACACTTTTTTCTCTGATAGGGTTTAGAGGAGTTTTGTGAGAGGAGTTTGGAGGATAGTGGTTTGCTGAGAGTTGGTGTTTGGTGGATTGGTGGAGCGATATCTGATTGAAGTGTGAGTAGTCCTGTGGTTTTTTCCTGTTTTGTACATTTATTTTCTCATTTATTTTCTGTCTTGTATTTTTTGTATTTGACTTGTCCTCTGTCTGTGTTACTTGTGTGTGACTGTGTGGAGAGTGTGTCTGTAGGTAGTGTAGTTTGTTCTTTGTGTTTGTAAGTCCTTCAGTGTTTTGTGTTTTTCTGTCTTCTGGGTAAAAATGTCCAGAGATAGGAGGGGAGCAGAGGCTGAGGAGAGGGAGATGGAGGTTGAGGGGTCAGAGGAGGGAGAGGGAGAGGTTGAGGAGACAGGACAGAGCAGGAAGACCAAGACAGGGAGGAATGTGCGCTTCTCACATGATGAGAATTGTGTGTTGGTGCACAATATCATTCCCTGCTACGAGGTGATCTTGGGGAACCTGGCAGCCCGGACTCCGCTAAGGCGGCGCCACCAATTGTGGGGGAGAGTGTGCGACGCTGTTAACGCGGTGGGCCCACTAAAGAGGACAGTGGCGCACTGCCGCAAGAGATTTTCGGACATTAAGAGGAGGTTGAAGGAAAAAATGGCCCAGGAAAGGAGGTCCACAAGACGCACGGGTGGTGGCCCCCCTCTTCGCGTTGAATATACCAGCTATGAGGAGGAGCTGCGGCAGATAATGCCCCGTGAAATAGTGGAGGGAATTAATGTGCAAGACACAGATTCGCCCTCGTTTGCCCAAGGAGTTGGTGAGTGATTTGTCCTTTTTAAGCTAACAATATTGAAAATGTTTTTTTATTGTAAAAGTGTCTTTTTTACTCAATCAGTATGTAAAGGGCAATAATTTTGTTTATAACTGTTTTTTAATGTGCAAACACATGTCTTCCAAAGATTTATTATTTGTAAAAGGCTTTTTGCTGCAAATACATTGTATGCTTTTTCTAATACATCCAGATTCACCTGGACCACAGTTGAGTCCCATTCCTACAGCTACACCTCCACCTTCAGTCAGTGATTCGGCCACAGAAGAGCAAGCAGGTGTGTGATTTATGTTTTTGTGCTAAATAATGGAGTTAATTGTTTTTCTGTGGAAATGTTGCTGGCAAATTTTTTTTTATTAAAATATGGTGTGCTATGCGACCTTAGGGCTACATTTACTAAACTGAGATGTTGGCTAGAGCAACCAATCTGAATATACCTTTACTTTATTTATTGCATTCTACAAAAAGAGAGCTCAAATCTGATTGGTTGCTATAGGCAACGTCTTCACTTTTTTACACACGCAGTTAAGTCAAAATACCCAGCATGTACTACACAGAGGGAGGACTGAAATAGGATTTGTGTACCCCAAGGCACGGTCTAGCCAGATATTGCGTAATAAATCACAATATTTGTAGGTTACAAATACTATGCTTTTTTAGCCCCCTCAACCATACATAGTTCATATGATACTGGGTATTAAAAGGATAATATGTGCATCCTTAAGCAGGTAGCATAGGACAATAAATCATTAATGCAAAAATTGTGAAACAATCTGTAGTTTGTAAAGATTATTCTTTCCTATCAAGTGTTCAGAATGCAATATACAAACATATTATATCCTATATACTTACCGTCATTTTCATACACAGGGCCCTCTTCATACCAGGCACCTCAGGTGGAGTCCCTCCAAATGTCCCCTGAGCCAGATGAGCAAACCATAATCACCCTGGAAACAGTGGATGCCCCTGTGTCTGGTTTCCAGGATGTTGCACCTGGCCCTGCTGAAGCCCCAGCACACCAGCAGCCGGCACCTCAGAGTATGGACCCAGCCCGTGAAATGGCGCAGTCTATTGGTGCTTTCCAGCAGCAGCAATCAGTCTTCATGGAGAGCCAAACTCACAACATTTCCCAAATTGCGGCCCAGTTGAGGCGGATACACCGCACAAATAGCCAAATTCCTGCTGCAATCAATCGTCTGGCTAATGCCTGGGAGCAATCCAATCTGCAGATGGCCCAAATGACTGGGGCTGTGGAGGCATTAAATTCCTCCGTTCGCGAGGGGAATGCGAACCTGACCCGGCTGGCAGGCCAACTGCAGCAAGAACTCATTGCCCGCTTGCCTGCACCCTTTTCCTCGGCCACCACAAGTACCGCTAGTACGCCAAGCACATCGGCACAGAGTACTCCTCCAAGGAGAGGTGCTCGCACCAGGGGTGGGCCAGGGAGAGGACAGAGTGGGGCAAAACATAGCGATATGCAAGCAAAAAGGCGTCGCTAGCGCTAACACATGACTATTGCCTCATGCTTTTTTTACTTTGTATAAGCATTATCCTTTATTATTTATTGTGTTGTACTGCAATAAATGCAGTTAAATTTCTATGGTGTCAGTGTTTATTTTCTGCTAATTAAACAAGAGTATAGTGATGTTTTAAAAAACTAGGCACTCAAATCATTTACACATTGCCCTCTGACTGTCACAAACATTGCACTCACATCAAACACATTTTAGAGAAATAAATGTTTTTCCTATTGTGTAGTAGTTTGTAATGAGACGGACTCTAATCTGCCTTCCGCCCTCTGTGCTCTGCACATCACCAGATGTGACACAGACCCCTTCTGCTTCAGTGTGTACTGCACTAATCGGTGGGGTAAATTGATGTAATGCTAGATTATGTATAAAACAGCCAGCCAGGATAATATCAGACCCCTTTTCAGGTGCATACATAACCACCCCACCAGATTATTCTAGTAAGCTGAACCTGGTTTACCAAAGTACAAATGTACGCTATAACACACCTCTACTAGTGGGTTTGTGCCTGAATTTGTGCTGTGCAGATGTGTGAGGATGCAGCAGAGGAGTCATCAGCCAGAAACCCATTCTTTATTGAGTACAGTTAAAATTGCTTTTACACTCTGTTAAGGGATTTGTTGCAATATTAAACAAATGTTGAACTTAGTAAAAAAATTGCATCGTGGGAAAACAGAAGAGAAAAAGAAACCCAAATTACACTGCCATTACAAGACACTGGCCTTTTAACATATACAATCCCAAAGGGACAAACTTTGCACATGAAATGGCCCTTTCCCTTCTGTTCAGATTGACCAAATACCTCAAACAGCACACTGTTTGAACAATCTCGCCGCTCACAAGCAGCGCTTTCATTTTGGTCTTTTGAATGGCGGTTTTCCGGCGCCTTTATAAACCCCCTAATAGTAAATCCGGCTGTTTGTATGTGGAGCATTGTTGAAACCGTCATGGCGCTTTATACAGAGGCGGGTTTGAAAACATCATTTCTGGCCGTTTGGATGGCGGGTTTAGCGTTAGTAAATCCGGCGATGGCTAAACCGCCGGCAAACCCGCCGAAAGTCGGCGGCTTTACAAACACGCCTGATAGTAAATCTAGCCCTTAGGGAGGGTCAAGTGAAGTTGTGAGTAAACAGATTGACCGGCATTTTTCCTGTAGTTGATATTTTGGATTCCGTATGAAATGTTTACAAACCATGTATCAACCCATGTAGAGCTAAGGATATTACAAAGAACATTAATTTAACAAAAATATATCTTGACTAATCTCCTCCCAACTGTTAGGTGTGATGATCCTGAGTAAAAATGTATTTTATGTTCAGTAGACATTAAAATCACCCTAATAATTGTATTTAATTGAAAAATAAAACATAAAAAATATTTATTTTTTTTGTTTTTAATTGTTCTGTCATTAATGCTTATATTAACAGGTAACATTAATTCAATAGTTATTTTTTTTCTGTGCATCCATTTGCGAATGTATATTCCACATAGGCATAGTACATTCCCTGCAGTGTTTTGTGTAGTAGAGCACAGCAGACCTGCACCCAAATTCATCAGCGCACGTATCTTGAGATCCGTGTCTTGATGAATTCAGTATTACACAAAGCTGATTTATGTGCATTTTTAAACAAACACACGTTGCACTCAGAATGCCTGCCTTGATGAATCAGGTCCTAAAAATGGATTGGTCTGTTTTTCAACTTGTTCAGACTGTTAATATGTTTGTGGATATCAGTGGTTTGTGAAGTGAAACATCCTTTGATGACCTGTCAGGTCTACAGGTAAGCCTCTAAACTTTTCATTTTGTGCGAGTGTAAAATATATATGTGTACCCATATTAAATTCTTGTTTTAAAAAGGACTACACCATATGGTATTTCCATATTCTTCTTCTTCTCTGGAGATGGACGGTGTAGATTAGGTGTTGTCACGCCTGAGGATCTGTCTGTGCCCAGACTGGGTTGTGTCTCTGGAGCTGGACTGGTGACTACGTGGACAAAGCTGGGTGGCCTGATAATGCTCCTCTGCATGTAGTGAATGGACTGGTGCAGATGGTGACTACACTAGCAGAGGAGAACAAAGAGGAACCGGAAAGCTATAACCAGAAAGCTGGATGAGGTTTGCTGCAACCGGACTGGAACCGGAATGCTGTAACCGGAATGCTGGAAGAGGATTGCTGCAACCAGAATGGAACCGGAATGCTGGGATGGAACCGGAATGCTGGAATCGGACTGGAGCCAGAATGCAGACTGCACTGTCTGAGCTGGATTAATAGCAAGACCACAGCAAGATAGATAGAAAGAATGCAAACTGCTGGGAACCAGGTTGGTGTCTGAAATACAACATTGTACTGGCAACAGGTAAGGGCTCCAGGAAGTCCTTTTATAGTTGTTGTTCATTCCTGATTGGCTGAGAGGAATCATGTGACCGAATCCAAGATGGTCGCACCCATATTCTGATTCTGGAGGAACCTCTGGCGTGGAGACAGACTGGACAGCATCTTACAGACAGGTCTGAAAGAAGCAGAGCCTGATGACCGCAGGGACAACTTGGAAAGGCAGTGAAGAGGTAAGTGACAGAACCTGAGAGCCTGGTGTGTGACAGGTGTATTGTGGTTAAAACAAGAATCAAAACAAATCAGTTTAATTCAATTCTGGTACGCACATTTGCCTAAATTCTGGTGTGACACACTTCACTCATTTCCCTAAAATCACTACACTATCTTTGGTTTCCACTTTTCTCTGTCTTTTTGGACATACATAACCGGAGATTACTCTTGAGGAATCCAGGACCTATTTGCTGATGTGCCGAACTGACACATACATCTGGCTCACTTTTAATTTACTCCTATGGTTTTGGGCCTTATTCCCTAAACTACTACACTGTTATGCGCCCTTTGTCCTTCTCCTTTTTTATTTCTCCAGATTATTATTTGTTCATATTTACCACCTGATACATCAAAGGAAGGCAGCCACCTTACATGAAGGAAGTGTTATATGGTGTGAATGGACATCATCTTCTAATTACAATGTTGGGTTGATCACCATTGTTAATACATTCTCCTAAATTATTAATATCTTATATTTGCAGATAAACTTTCTAGAATATTGGTTGAAACCAAACGCTTCTACATATGTATATGCTGAGCTTTTCTGTGAAATAAAAAAATCAGTGATTAGAGGCAAAACATCCACTCTGGTGCCTCACAGAATAGAAGAGAGAGAAGGAGGCTTTCAGATTATAAAACAATTTTGCAGCCCTGGAATTGATGCATAAACAATCTTTGATTATCTTCTTCAGAAAACTTACTTTAGTAAACAAGTCCTGTCTTTTTTTTCTGAATGCGAAGGATGAAAATTACATTCACTGTGACCCAATTTCATGCATATGGTAACAAACTCAGCTCATGATTTGGCTGTAAACTATCCCCAGCATGGGTTCTCAATTTATTAAATATAGAACACCTGGGTACACTTAACGTTCTTCAGATATTTTATTATTATGTTGGTCACATTTACTACATCCTGAGTTCACTGAGCAATGAGAAGGTTTTTGATGTAACTAATGATAATTATATAAAATGATTGTTTCACAAGAATCGTGCCACAATTAGAAGGGTCAGGTGTGCAGCTTTATGAACTGTCATTCTCCTTCCTCAAGCATCATAATAAAGGACGATTCTCTGGCTTCTATGTTTTCTTCCAATGAACTCTGGACTTTTATATATGAAATGTTAACACTAGGACAGAGTATTGCAGCTTATCTACCTTTGATTGTAAGATATAGGCTATTAGATTGTATGTAAACCTGATGTTTAATAATCTTCTGTATGCATATTTAAATTGTCTAACTTTTATTTCACTCTCTATTTTAATTGTACTGTGCGTACGTATTTTTATTAATACTGTTGGTATGTGGCACGGTGGTTAGCATTGCTGTCTCACAGCACTGGGGTCATGAGTTTGACTACAACCAAGGCCCTATCTGTACTGTATTTGTATGTGGCCACATGCTTGCTTGGATTTCCACCGGGTACTCCGTTTTTCTCCCACAGTCCAAACTCATACTGGTAAGTTAATAGGCGTCTGACAAAATGAACTCTAGCGTTTGTGTGTGTATTAGTGAATATAGATTGTACGCTCCATTGTGGGCGGGACTGTAGTGAAACACTCCATATTCTCTGTACATCGCTGCATAATATGATTGGCGCTATATAAATAAAAAATAACAATAATATGCTCAGGTTTTTTTTATCTTTAGTTCTGGGAAAGAATGTGCTGGACATAATTAGCTCAATTAAAACCCTCCAAGAGATACCCCCAGATATAAACCTCTCTGACCCAGCCTATTAATTTCCGGGCTCAAATTGAGGACACAAAGTTTGTTTTTAAATAACAGAGAGATAGCAACCCTTAAAACAATTTGGGACTGCAGTCTAATTCCCATGCTAAAGATTAGCCTTTCTCACGCTTCATTACCTAACCCACAAGCGCTCTATACAGCAAATATGTGAGATGTGGAGTAAAGAGAACAGGGAGAATAGAGATGGTCACTGAACTGTGGTTAAACTGATTACAAGCACAATGTTTCCATATGCTCTGTGGCATGGTATTACCATTTATACTGTAGTACCTCTAATTTATTTCTTTATGGAAGATCCAATTCTGTCTGGTGGTTATATCACACAGAGGAGTTTAGAGTTTGGACGCCAGCCTACTTGCGCCTAGTAATAATATAGATTTCTGCACTGCGCATGTGCACAAAAATGTGGCTATACTTAGAGATGGACATAACTTTGCCTGAACAGGTGGATTGAGGGTGTGCAGGCATAAGCTGAGTATAGTAAGGACATGCACATGTAAGTGTAGCATGAACCCTAGAGATGTGGTCTATTTAGAATAGGCCGCACCTCCAGATACACACTTAGAAGACGTATCATTTGTGTCTGACAAAGCCCTGGTGTAAAGATACACGCAGACAAATTGATCATCAGCATGTAAAAAATAAGAACAAATAAATGTACTATAAGCAGGGGCGGGCTGGGCCGGGGGGCAGGGGGGCATCAGCCCCCCGGGCCACTCAGTCTAATTGCTGTTTGGGCCGGCCGCCCCTTCCCTCCGGATGCAAGCAGTGCCTTCCACATAAACTGAATGCACAGGCGGCCGCATCACATGACACGCGACATAACATGACTCGCGTGTCATGTAATGCGGCCACCTGTGCGCCCCCCGGGCTGAAACTTGCCAGCCCGCGCCTGACTATAAGGGGTCCTTTACCTCCTCCTAAAGTATAAAAACCAGCACCAGCCCTGACTGGTTACCACTAAAGAGGAGGGACAAGAAGGATCCCCTGCAAAACTGTAATCCAGCAATAGGCTATGCTAGAATGGGCTGATCACACTATAACAGGCATACCTTCAATGTGGTATCCTCCTATCAGAGTAGCACAGTGGCCTAGTGGTTAGCACTTCTGCCTTACAGCACTGGGGTCATGAGTTTGATTCCTGACCATGGCCTTATCTGTGTGAAGTTTGTATGTTCTCCCTATGTTTGTGTGGGTTTCCTCCAGGTGCTCCGGTTTCCTCCCATACTCCAAAAAAAACACACTGGTTGGTTAATTGGCTTCTATCAAAATTGACCCTAGTCTCTCTGTTTGTCTGTCTGTGTGTGTGTGTATGTTAGGGAATTTAGACTGTAGGCTCCAATGGGGCAGGGACGGATGTGAATGAGTTCTCTGTACAGCGCTGCGGAATAACTGATGATGAATTATATTGTCTCTCAACCTGACCCTGAGATATCCTGTTTAGCCCTAATTGATCTTGGCATTGCTTTCATTCATAGGACAAAAATTATGGGCAAGATAGGACAACATTGTCTGGTACTAATTTTAATTTAATACAGATTTGACAAGGAGCTATTAATTGTAAATCTGGCTGAGGGAGTTTTATAGTGGTTAGAATTCTGTTAAGGCAGGTAGGACCCATTTCCAGGAGATCCAGGAGGCCCATCAGGAACATGTATGCATAGATTTCAATATTTTGTTAACTTTCGGTAACTACACATTCAAGGTGATATATGCACCGTGCACAATTGTATCCAGCATAGTGGTACCAATGCAATTGGCCAATGAAAATTACAGACATTGTCAAGGACAAAAAGTTTCAGGGTGAATGATTCTATAGGGAATGATAAAGTACATCCCTGGTTATATAGTTGTACATTTTGAGGTCACCAGCTAACCTCTTCCCAACTAGTAGATATGTGGGATTCCCATTATTTGGGAATACTCACCACAGTGAGCTGCACTGGATCCTCTTCCCATCCTGTCAGTGCAAGAGATCTGAAAAATGAAAAAAATGCACTTGTTAGTTTTACGCCTGAGGACTTGCCTGTACCCGAACTGGGTTGTGTCTCTGGAACAAAGCTGGGGGACTTGATTAGGTTCCTTCCCATGAGAAGAAAAGAACTGGCGCAGGTGATGGATGCTGAGAGTTCAGGAGATTACTAAATATGAATGGCACTTGAGGCTAGCAAGAAGTCAAAAATAGCAGATTCAGCGGGCAAGACCAGAGTGGAACCAGATTGCTGGACCGGACTAGAACTGGATTGCTGTTTCCTTGCAAATCGCTCTGCTGAGCCGCTCTGTCAGTCTCCACATTGGTTGCCTGTTTTTTACCGAATCCAATATAAACAACTTCTTCTAGCATACATAGCTATCAACAAAACTGCATCTACATACATACATCTTCTTACTTGTCTCAAAATATCTCAAACTATCTATCTTGTGCAGAACTCTGTTTTGTGACTCTCATCCGCTCTCAAAACATATTCCTATTCCCAGTTACAGGACTTTTTTTCGGGCTGTACCCACTTTGTGCAATTCACTCCCTTGCACAATAAGACCTTCCTCTTGTCTTCAAACCTTTAAGTGTTCTCTGAAAACATCTGTTCAGCTTATAATATTCCTCAACCATACTGTTAACCTTATTAGGTTACCTTATTACCAACCTTTACACAGTTCACACAAAACAATAACCCTCTGACCCCCTAACCAACATTGCTGTGTGACTGGATCATATAGCCCACTAAGCACTTTTACCTTTGGAATTTGGCTGGAACAATATGCAATATGAAGCACTTCACCTCATGTATTAAACTCCCCTAATAATACAAACCGCATGTAAAACTGCCAAATAACATGCAGTTATTCCAAACCACATTCTAGTAAATCTCTCCCTATAAGTGAGAATAAGTTCTTACCTGTGTAACCACTGCTCACCTATGTGTGGTGTGGTAGTATGGCTTCCATGAGCCCTACCTCATGCTGACCACCTGGCTGTAGATTCACTTCTCTGCAAGCTTGCATATATTCTCTTATGCAAAGCTCCAACCTATATCAGGCGGCTCTGTTCACTCTCTGATATCTCTCTGATATACCATACATAAATCTCTCTCAGCTTCCAGTCGGATTATGATTCTCTCACATGTCAGAGATTGTTGCTCTCTGTACTTCACTCAAACTTGAGCCCAACTCGCAGTGCTCTCTTGCACTCATCCCATTATAAAGGGCATCACTCTCACTTTTGCACCACCAGGGGGAAATACAACTGCCTTAATTTAAAATAGGAACAAACATGAGCCTGTAATCACAAACTGTCTGGAGCCAGGAACTAGCACTGTGTCTGTGATAACAAACTGGCTGAAATCCGGAACTAGCATTGTGACTGTAATCACAAACTGTCTGGAGCCAGGAACTAGCACTGTGACTGTAATCACAAACTGTCTGGAGCCAGGAACTAGCATTGTGTCTGTAATCACAAACTGTCTGGAGCCTGGAACTAGCACTGTGTCTGTGATAACAAACTGGCTGGAGCCAGGAACTAGCATTGTGACTGTAATCACAAACTGGCTGGAGCCAGGAACTAGCACTGTGTCTGTGATAACAAACTGGCTGGAGCCAGGAACTAGCACTGTGTCTGTGATAACAAACTGGCTGAAATCCGGAACTAGCATTGTGACTGTAATCACAAATTGGCTGGAGCCAGGAACTAGCACTGTGACTGTAATCACAAACTGTCTGGAGCCAGGAACTAGCACTGTGTCTGTGATAACAAACTGGCTGAAATCCGTAACTAGCATTGTGACTGTAATCACAAACTGTCTGGAGCCAGGAACTAGCATTGTGACTGTGATAACAAACTGTCTGGAGCCAGGAACTAGCACTGTGTCTGTGATAACAAACTGGCTGGAGCCAGGAACCAGCACTGTGTCTGTGATAACAAACTGTCTGGAGCCAGGAACTAGCATTGTGACTGTAATCACAAACTGGCTGGAGCCAGGAACTAGCACTGTGTCTGTGATAACAAACTGGCTGAAATCCGGAACTAGCATTGTGACTGTAATCACAAACTGTCTGGAGCCAGGAACTAGCATTGTGACTGTAATCACAAACTGTCTGGAGCCTGGAACTAGCACTGTGTCTGTGATAACAAACTGGCTGGAGCCAGGAACTAGCATTGTGACTGTAATCACAAACTGGCTGGAGCCAGGAACTAGCACTGTGTCTGTGATAACAAACTGGCTGGAGCCAGGAACTAGCGCTATGCCTGTAATCACAAACTGGCTGGAGCCAGGAACTAGCACTGTGACTGTAATAACAAACTGTCTGGAGCCTCGAACTAGCACTATGCCTGTAATCACAAACTGGCTGGAGCCTGGAACTAGCACTGTGACTGTAATCACAAACTGGCTGGAGCCAGGAACTAGCACTGTGACTGTAATCACAAACTGTCTGGAGCCAGGAACTAGCACTGTGACTGTAATCACAAACTGGCTGGAACCATTGGAGGAATTAGCACAGTGACTGTACCAATGAACATGTATCCCGAACCAACACCTATTATTGTTATTCCCATACCTGATTTATCCCGTTTACTCCACACCCCAGATTGTAGGCTGATTTGGGCAGGTCCATCTTTATCATCTGTTCCATGTCATTGTATGTAATTAATATGTATCATGATCTCATCAATGTACAATGCTGTGTAATATGTCGACGCTTTATAAACAATATTAGTTGATACTCAGTACAAGTAATGGATTTTTTTATGGCCTGGTCATATTGTATGTTCGATGAGTGACCCAGATTTGTTTCCAAGGTGCTTTAATCATGTAAATACTTTCCGATAACATGTGATGAAAATTACCAGACATTGCTGGTGACTTGATTACTTCTAACCAATTATAAATCACAATATTGTTGCCATAATAAATATTAATAAACCATAATCAATCATAACTTTGTATTACACTATACTGTCGCACAAAAAAGCTGAAATGATTAAGCATGATTAGAAATCCCCGAATCACTACAGATATCTATGATATGACTGTAGAAATGTCAAAGTAACAGATGCTCCAGATGCTGTCTTGGAGAGTGATTCATAATAACTGAGTGTCCTCTTATACGTAGATACAGCCTGTCAGCAATTAATGTCCAGAAAATAAATGAACATTTGTAAATGACTACAAGCTGAAATTTTTCAAAGTTGCATAAATATATTCATGTTGAGTCTGGGGGAGAGGTTTAACTCTGCATTCCAGAAGGACTTTTGGAGGAGGAACCAGTGAGGAGTGTATGTGAGTCATGCTGGCAGTACTCTTAAAGGCTTGCAAGGGAAACCCACAGCAAACAAGCAGAAACGAAGACATCTAAGAGCACAACTTCAGGATGCTGTTTCTTTCTTTGCTGTTGACTTTGACCCTCTCTGCTAATGCAGCAACCCTGGCAGATCCCAGCTCCGAGGAGGAAGCCTTGGTAAGTGTTATGGCTTTGCAGCCTATAGAAACTGGAAACATAAACAGTGAAATGTAAGAATGATATTTGTATGAATGACATCTAGTTTATTTACTGTATGGCACTGCAGTTAGTGTAATTGGTTCACAAGTACCAACAGTTCAGCAATGTGGTTCTTTGTTTCATCTACCAATACAACTAATGCATCCAATTAGTCATGTAACATGCGGATAACAGAATTTTCAGAATACTCCCTTTAGACTAATAAAACTGCTGTTAATGTCATATAAACAGCACTATTATTTTTTAAATAATTAGACTATCGATGGCAAAAATCCACCAATGCAGTTAGACACATAAAATACTTGCAATTGTATGAAATTGTGACTATAGCATCTCTTATGCAAACAGTTGTTGGATAATTAAATATTTCACACAGAATAACAAAACGAGACAAATAGCAACCAAAAACTTGATCAATACTTTTTGGAGCTGGTGAAATGTGCATGAAGGAGCCGTGTTTGAGATATTGTTTGTCTTGAGAGTGCAGATATTTGTTGGGATTTGGAATGCTGTGAGTGCTATACTTAGTCTACAGCATCCCATACACTAACATCGTGGAACAGGCTAATTGGCTATTAACTGTGTGTTGTACCTATTCTCAAAAGGAGCTACAGCTTTTCAACAAATGTATATTTCTCAGTTCTCAAAAATAAATGAAACATTTCATACTAAGGGCATACTTGCCAACTCTCCCGGAACGTCCAGGAGACTCCCACATTTTGCGTGAGTCTCCCGGACTCCTGAGAGAATGTGGCAATCTCCCTGATCTGCCCAGAAGTGGGCACAATACGGTTCAAACGCCGCGATTCACCGGGAATCACGGTGTTTGGCCCCGCCCCCACTGTAAAATTACGCGATTCGCGTCATTCCGTAACCATTTGGCCCCGCCCCCTACCCGCCTACCTCCTACTAGCAGCTCCTGGAAAAAAAAAATGAAATGTTGGCAAGTATGACTAAGGGACCACTGCAAGTAGTTTGATGCTTATAGCGGTTATCTATATAAATATTCTTACCAATAAGAATATCATTATTGTGCTCACTGAATCTGTCATTACATGTTTTGGACTTACTTTTGTTAGAGTTACAAAAATGAAACAGAGAAACCCCTTCCATTATAATAATAATAATAATAATTGTTTCATTGTTGTTCTGGAAGCCTTCACAGCCAGAGTATAGAGGCAAATTGCAGACTCTGTCTGATTACCTCTCACTGTGAGACTGCAAATGAAAGTTTATGAGTTCCTGCTACATCTATGTTTTCTCTTAACTGTGTATTCTGAGCTATATGCAAAGAAATGTAAAGGTCCTGTACCTTCCCACTTTCTCACATCGCAGTAACTATTGACCATTCTTGGTTTTCTAGAGTCTGCAAATCTGTCAGTCTCTATTCTTGAAACACATATTTATCTAGTACAGGCTATAAAATGAGAGCTGGAATCTGATTGGTTGCTATGAGCAACACCTCCACTTTTGCTTGTTAGAAGGTTTGATAAGTCTACGCCCTGTGGTCTATTTATCAAGATCCAGCAATATGGAAGATTTTCTATTGCTGCCTAAAACAGCAATTTAAAAATAAAAGTTTGCTCAGCTCCCCGGTAATACTAGCTGGCAGCAGTTTGAGTACTCTTATCTCTTCGCCGGCCATCAGGGTCCCTTTGAGCATGACCTGGCATTGCTAGACGGGCTTCCAGTTATAAATATATATATATATATATGTAATAAATAGAATATAAATATAATTTTATATCTTTAACTCATAAAAAAACCTTTATTTAAATAAAAAAAATACTTTTCGTGTCCCCAGCATCAGCTATCGACAGAGGACAGCAGCTGTCCTTGGTAAATGGGGAAACTTTGGTCAAGCCTGCCAGTGAAGGCTATTGCCAGTGATGATAGCTTTCACCGGGGCTTTGTTAAGTAGGGGAAGCCCTATATCCAATATCGTGGTTTTCTCTATTAGTTAAATAGACCACTATAGAACACAGACACTGTGGTGCACAATCAGCATATTTATCTACACTCCCGCAATGTCTGAGAGGTTCCTGAATTTCGGAAATTTCTCCCGGACTCTCGAAAAAAATGTAGGCGCTATCCCAGATACCAGGGAGGGGATTAATGATGCAGTTCACAAGAAAGGGGTCTGGGCTGTGGCCTATCCCACACTTGCTTGCTCTCTACTCCTCTGATATCTCCTGGAGGAGAGAAAGCAAATGTTGGCAAGTATGCCCTTCAGAGCATGTACACAAGTTGTGTCTGCCATTTTAATTGCTGTCTCACTGTTCATGGGATTGTGTCCCACAACCATACTAAAACCAAGCCTGGGCTAGAACTAGAATACTAAACATACTAAACATAAACAATCCAATCCGAGCATATTTTCCCCAAGGTTTCCACTCAGCCACAAGAAAAATGGATAATCTTATACTTGTTCAACATGCTTATAATATATATAATGAGTCTTAGTAACAAAGCTCACCTTCATCTAGTGCAGTCGTTTCAAAACTATGTCTACTTTTATCCCTACATTCTATTCTGTAGTCCATGTGCAGCCTGGCTCCGAGTCCTAGCCCCACCCCCCACCCCCCTTCTGGCTGACCTGTCCATTACTACTGCCTGTCCATAACTGAAAACATAGTAGACATAAAGATGGTTTCATACAGTATATGTGGTGTGCTGTAGAGGTCTCTGCACATGCCTTACAAACCACATAATAATAACTACAACAGTAATAATAATAATTTCCCATCAATGGTGGTAACGGAGCAATAAATGTCTAACAGACTCATCTGTGGAAGAAATGTGGTGGCAGTAATGTAGCTTGTTTATGATTTGCATAAATGGGGTTGCTAGGTCATATCAGACAGATATGAAGTACATGGTACCTGCTTGCATTACATCATGCCTACATAAGAACAGCTGCAGACTTGCATCGTGTACTTTAATTGGTTGTAGTGCAACTCAGTATCGGCATATGCGTTTTGTATCTAATCCATTTTTATTGCGTAATATGACACCAATGTGCGGGACAATATAGGATATTTCCTAAATCTGATCGCTGCTTCATCTTTCTATAGAGATACCTGAAGGAGTTTGGATATTTGCAGAAGCCCCTTGAGAGTGACAGCGAGGATTTCAGTCCTGAGGAGGTGCAAGAAGCTGTACGGTAAATTGCCATAAATTACAAAATATTTTTATTTTAATATCAGTGGTAAAGAAACACAAATGCATTATTTAAACAGATCCTTAATGAATAATGCACATTGGCAGTTAATTTTGATGCTAAGAATTGTGATGTTTTACAGTGAAACAAATATTGCATTGCCCAATATTCATGGCCCAGCAGAGCAGATCTCCCAACTGTCAGTAAATTTGTTGTCAGTATGAATGTTGTACATATTTGTCTGACAATACGAAAAAAAAAACCAAAAGGCAGTAAAAATCTGATGTCTACAGATATTGGGCCTGATTCATTAAGGAAAGTTAAGTATAAAATTGAGTAAGAAGTCTCCTGGACAAAACCATGTTACAATGCAAGAGGTGCAAATTTGTTTTCTATTTTTACGCAGAAGTTAAATACTGTCTGTTTTTTCATGTCGCACACACATATCAACTTTAAATTTCAGTGTACAAATAAACTGTCAAGTATTTGTGTGCTACATGAAAAAACAGACAGTATTTAACTTCTGCGTAAAAATAGAAAACTAATTTACACCCCTTGCATTGTAACATGGTTTTGTCCAGGAGACTTCTTACTCAATTTTTTACTAAACCAATCAGGCCCATTGTCACCACTTTCACTTGTGGAGAAATTATCATATCAGATAGTTAGACTGTGTCAATAATTATTTGTTAATTCCATTTATTTGATTCCCTCCATGACAGTCATCCCTAATGCCCCATTTTTGTAGTCAGTGAGGCTACAAGTATATTCCGTCTCAATAATATTCTTAATTCTAATGGATATACCTTACTGATGAGTTTTTTGGACTGGCTGGCCCCTTTTTGTTTGGGTCCAGGTGTCTTTGAACAAAGTCAAGCTTATCCTTACTGGCTGATCTTCTAAGCCCTTGGCATATGAACCTTCATTGCGGGAAAATACTTCTGCTTCTTGAAAGCCTTTCCTTTGTCTGTCTGAAAATTCTACCGACTTTGTCCAGCCAAGTCTGCGGTGTGCTCAGCCTGGCCTAAGGGCAGAGTGTAGGTAGCTTCTTCTGCTTCTTTTATCTTGTGGAAATAACTGTGATTTTGTGATTTTTTTTCCAAAGAGGTCAAACCCCTGGAAGAAAGATTAGTGAGAATGCTCTATGGGAATATGAGCTCTCTGTAACAATATACTATGCACTACTGTATGTCTGACTGTTCCAAATGCTTATTGGTCTACTGAGTACATAGCAATGACTGGCTGTAGTACTGCTCCTATGGTAGTATCTGGTTTCTTAAGACAGCTCTTCATTCTCCTATTCATGGTCCTTTTCATTACAGGGTACATTTTCTCTCTATCCAGAGCATTCGTTTGACTTTTATCTTGGGATTCCCATTCACTGTCCTTAATTGCTATATGGTAATAAAATGTTCTCCTTTTTTGTGTCTGTTCTCAAACAAACTGTCCTTCAGTACCAGTGCATTTGCATCATCTTTAATTCTTACAACACAATTTATCAGCTATGATATTAATGTGTTTTATCATTGGTAAATATTGCCTTCTGAATATGTTATTTTGATGAATTGGAATGTTATATTGTATCTTACATGTTGACAGTCTTTAATTAATGCCCACCTGAATATATATCCACATATTTATAGAAGTTTGCTTCTTCCCCTTATACATATGTGATGAAGATACTAAGTTTATTGAAACACATTACTGGGAGCACTGCCTGCTTGTCTAATACCTGGGACTACTTCTCCAGGGTTGAGGAACTGCATACATTCTTATTATGTAGCAATTCTTTTCATCATCTCTGTAAGAGCAATCTTACTCTTTCATCTTCAGGTCCAAAACTTGCTTGATCAGTCGGAGGTTTCATTTCTTCTATTGACAGCACCTTCTCACTTCATGTGAATACATACCTAATGAGTGTGGTGGTGAATTAGTCAGGAATTCTGTCCTGAGCAGCACTGCACTTTAAAGACAATGGTGAAGTCACTCTACAGACTTGTGCCTTTGAGACTATCTGATACCAGGGAAAGTTTAGGAGTGCAATGCATTTGTGGTCCTATTTATAGGTGCTTTCTTACTAACATGTTTTAAACATACTGGAGACCCTTTTCAGGCTAGAGGCCAACAGAAATCTCCTCTATTGACCTTGACATGCCAATGTTGCACATATCTTCCTGTTGTGACATAGGAGAAAAGAAGCTGCAATGAAATAATACTGCATATGTTGTCTCATTGTGAGACTGACTTTCATTTTTTCATGCAGAGTGTTCCAAGTGGCTTCCCAGCTACCTGAAACAGGGGTCCTGGACACTGACACTCTGGAGAAGATGAAGCAGCCTAGATGTGGAGTAGAAGACCCCTTTAACCAGAAGACTCACCGATATCTGCTATTAGGTAAACTAGTTACAGAACCCTAGAAAGTATGTGTGAGTATATTAGTGCCATTAGTGAGAAGAATTTACAAGTAAAGTACATTGTTATCCTGTAATAAACGTAGTAGTGAATACCTTTGCCTGTTACAAAATAAGAATAATATTTCATAGTGATACCTTTATTGGCTATTGACATAAATTTGCATTGCCGGCCTCTTCATCAGGCTAAGTTACAAATGAAAGCAGAATTTACAGAATATTTAATATATATCACAACTCATGTAACATTTTATATACAATATCAGTGTTATCATATATCAATATTATATTCTTTGGCAATTCAGCTTTTGTAAATTTGCCATTTTTTTTCATTAGCCATTAAAATTGTGTGATTTTATAATTCTTTTTTTTTTCACCATGCAAAAGGTATAGACTACCACAGATAATAGAAATACAATAACAAAAATTGACAAACAGCTGGTGCTAAAATCAACAGTGTCTTGTCTAACATTATGGGGGGGGGGGGGGGGGTTAAATTAACTGCAAATTGTCACAGGAGCCTCAATGAGAGTGAGGCTCCGCCGGCACCTCACTATTAATTGAATTCTCCATGTGTTCTGTCAATTGTGTACTCCCTTCTGCATCTCCCCGAAAATGTATAATATTTCCTCTAAATACAAGCAAAGGTTCTGCTTTGCCCCAGGGAGCAATCAGCATTCATAGCAATATTTTTATGGCATCAAAAAATGTGGCATAAACATTTGTATGAGTTGCGCCCACTTTAAAAGACAAATATTGTAATTTTTAAACATTATTATTATTATTATTCTGTCAACAAGGTAAATACCACTATTTTTTTTACATTAAGAAAACAGTTACGTTTTTATACTATGCTATTCATTTTGCTGCCTTCAAATTGCTGAAGTTGCCTCATATAGGTAGCATAAGTTTTTTTCTGTGACCCTCAGCTTCCCTGACAACTTGGCCCGTTTTTGGAACACCGCTGCCAATTGAATATTGACCCTCATTGACAAGGATATGGAGAAAATATTGTATAAAAATAAGTTTACTTGTGAGGGAAGGGGCAATCACTTCATATAGCAGATAAAAGGATTTACATTTTTATTTCCTTTAGGTGTAATCATTACACTTTTGTGTCTTTTTTTCCAACTTTTCACTCTTGATTAGGTCGGTGGAGGAAAAAAAACCTGACTTATCGCATACATAATTACACACCAGACATGAAAGCTGATGAAGTGAAGGCCGCCATCCAATCAGCTTTCAAATACTGGAGTGACATCACCCCCTTGAAATTCAGGGAGATCACCTATGGAAGAGCAGACATAAGAATTTCATTCCATCGACTGGGGGTTGGTTGTTCACGTCCATTTGATGGTCCTGGTATGTATTTATATTAATATATCCACATATTCATTATAGCAAAGATGCAATATTAATTAAAGCAACAATGCCACATATACTTTTATTTCTTTAAATAGCAAGTTAAATATATTTTAAGCATCCTAGCTGCTCTTCTACAAATCATCTGATTTTCAAAACATATCTGCAGTTAAAACAAAATGGCTGCCTGACACAGACAAAGGCTCACAGATCTCAGCAGGAAGAGGGGGAGGGGGGTGTTACAGCGCAGACAGAGCTCAGAGGGTCATTCCAAAACCTCTCTGCTCACCATATCATATGTCATGTGATTGTGATTGCCATGGTAGTTCAGAGTCATAAATCAGTCAGAGCAGCCCTCTCTCTCTCTGACATTGCACGTTTATATATACTTCTGTAATCATCTCATTAAAAGTTGAACAAACTTTATTAAGCGGTGAACACTGTTAATTCTACCAATTTAGCCATTAAAAGTACAAAAATTAAAACTAACTATTTTCATATCATGATCAGACAAGGCAAAAACTAAGATAATAATTGCATCACCTCAATTTACCTGTAGATAATGCTGTAAACGGTGCATTATAGCCTAAGAGATGTCTATTCCAGTCATATCTTTGTTCCTTCCTTTCAGACAGTAGATTGTATATTGGCATTGTCTAAAGGAGTAACTGGCCTGTATAACATTTTCATTGACAGCTTGTGTTTTATGTCACTGGAGGTAAACCAGTACATTCTTGATCTAGTGCACTGTTAGGAAAAGTCTTTGTGTGAGATACATGAACTCCCTGCAGAAAGTATAGAAGCAGTCTAGTTTCTTAGACACTGGAGCATTTTGTTCTGTCACGGTACTGATCTCACACAAAGTACTCTTATTTGTACTCTCTGTTACACTGCGGTCATACATTCACTAAAAAAGCTGGCTTTTAAAGGACTTAGTTTAGGGTCTTTTTTGCTTGTGTAAATGACAGTTAATTTAAAGTAGTAGTGTTACCTTCCTAGTTCATTACATTAATTTCACTCACTAAACACTTTTATGGGTCCCCACCATTAACATGAATGGTGGATATATTTAAGCTAAATTTAACAAAATATATTATATATAACATATCAGAGGCGTTTAGTAAAATTGAAGTCTTATAATATTATCTAGGTTACAGACTCACACATATTCTATGCTCCACATACAATGTGCTGATCATTTAATATGATCTTAAATAGGGATTATTGATCCCTATGTAGGTTATAAAATCCATACGTCTTGATCTTAAAAGGAATGCAGAATAAAGCAACTTCCATATTCCATCATACATCAGATGCTGAACACAGCACAGAACACTGGACAGTGTAAAGCATAGTCCACCCATGTATACGCATCCTGCAGTGCATGCTGTGTATAATATATGTGATGAGATGTTCTTTCCATTTATTGAATAGCATTTTGTATATAAGGCTGTATTCAAAGCGATTGCTTTCTGTTCTAAAGAAACCTCAAAAGTGTTCCGGAGTCAATATTTATGAATTTTGAGAATAGGAATATTTAGGAATTTTGAAATAAAGATCAACATTTTCTTGAACTTTTGGTCCTTAAATCAGAATTGAAAATCTGCTAGAATCAGAGATTTCCATCCAGGTAGTACTGTCCTCTTAGGTATGCATCCACCACTAGTACTAACGACCCACCAATCATCCATTATAGCTGAGTCTTTCAAATTGTGAAAATCCTCACCAGGAAGTTTGTAGCAGTAAATCAATCTCAATTATCCTATTTTCTAATATAATATCATTTCCAGCTGATTCTTTATGTATGGTTAAGACTTCAGGCAGTTTAGGTTGAAAGGAGCAAAAGTTGGTGAAGTAGTGTTTTTTGGCGGTGATTAGACAGTTGCAGCCATTCATTGATATTCCACCTGCACCAACAACGCTGCTTCCACAACTTTTCAGTCTCTCTTAGTTCCTCCGCTGTTCCAGACACCTGCAGGTCTCAGCTTCAGCAGGTGTTTAAGGAACCAGTCTCAGGGTTGTGAGTGCTTATTATGACTATTGGTGGGCAGCTTATTTCACTATTGTGATTGGGGAGGCAGGTGCCTGCCATCTTCTGAACCAAAAATATTTTCCAAACAATAATAAATAATAAAAAAATCACTACTAGATTTTAATCCTTACTTTAGTTTGTCATCATTATGAGCAGTTTTATCTAGTGTCCCAGTTATTTTGTGCTTTACGATGGGTTTGGAGACAAGACTAGGGCAGGACTACTTTTTATTTACATACAATTTGTCTGCTATGTGATATGTGACAAATATAATATGGGATTTGATAAAAGTAAGGGTGGAATGGTGTCCAAGAAAACCCTGTGTTTACCTCTGTAAAGTCTATTACACTGTACCTTCTACAATTGGAACCCTACTCTTAAATCATGCGCCTCTTTAAATACAGTATCTAAAAAATAGTATTTACTTTTTGATGGCCAGTAACCCAGAGGATAAATTAACCACTTTGTTAAAACATGAGAACAGGGATGTTTAATATTAAGATTCTGCAGGTAAACCCTGAGGCAAAGGATCCACCTGGTCAGTATTCTAAGAGCCTGACTGGTAGAAAAACAAGACTCCATGGAAATGTTATTAATAGGCCAGACACATAACAGAGATGGGAAGACTAGTATTCATACCTCCAGGTATGGTAAGTGTATATGCTTATAATAGGTTGGATTCTAACTGGCCTATATGGGAATAGAAAATGCTATAAATCCTCCTAGTCCCTCTAATTAATCATTTGTGTTGCAGGGAAAGTCCTGGCTCATGCTGATATCCCGGAGTTGGGCACGGTTCATTTTGATGAGGATGAGCAGTGGACTGAGGGAACGTACCGCGGGGTCAATCTGCGTATCATTGCGGCACACGAGCTGGGACACGCCTTGGGTCTTGGCCACTCTCGCTACAGCAATGCACTCATGGCTCCTCAATATGCTGGATATAAGCCTAACTTTCGTCTCCATGATGATGATGTGAAGGGGATTCAGGTTTTGTATGGTAAGTACTGTAGTATTCTTCTTTTCCTCTGAATACACCCCTTCTCTGGTATGCAATTACTAAGCTACTGGTTATGGATCTCATAGCCTTGCGTAACAACTCACGCTTCACTCATTTGGAAACTGCAAGGTGAATAAATAAATATATATATATATATATATATATATATATATATATCTAGATATTATTATTATCATTTATTTGTTAGGCGTCACAAGGTTTCCGCAGCGCCGTAGACAGTACAACAGTAGACTATTCAGGGTGAAACAGTACAGAACAATAAACAAAAATGCCTTTAGTGATGAAACGGTCACTGATGGCGGAGAAACGCGTCAGTTGATCTACGATATGTCCCTTCTGGGAATTCCCGATCGGCAGCAGTACGTACACCAGCTGCTTATTCCATCCTAGGTGATATCCGGACCATTAGGCTTTTAGCCCAGTACAGACCAGGAAGCCACGGAAACCAGCACTCTATCAAGCTAAGTTACTGCTATTCATCATTACATATACTTTGGGCATGTGCCCTTAAGATTATGTAAGCTTGGGACTGGTGACCAACGGAATTATTTTCTGAATATCTATTGGCATTTCCATATTGGCTGTATTCAGGCTCATTGTGAATCATCTATTGAGAGTCATAGGTCTTATATAAACGGTGTTTTGTGGAATTACATACTCAGGACATTGTAACTAGCGTACGCTATACTATTTTTATGCTACAATATTTTTATGCGCATATATTTTTGACATTTTACACAACCACAATAGTTATGACCATTGATCTTCATTAATACATCAAATATGCAATCCGCATTGCTCTAGATTTGGGCTATCCACGGTAATTTTTGTGTTTTAATTTGTGCTTTATGTTGTTAATATTATATATGTCATATTAAAAAGCTAATTTTATCAGCGCTTCCCTATATATTTTTTCATATATATATATAGACATTGGTTGCTATAGCCAACATCTCCACTTTTTCAAACCCGCAGTTTAGTAAACATACCCCCTGGTCTCTTTGGCTCCTTGAGTTATGCTAGCATTATCCCAGTATATTATTACATGCTGCGTATAGTAAGCTATGTTTTGTGATAATTTAATTGCGCAGGCATTTATATGAATGCCTTAAAATGTACTTTTTGTCTATTTTTTTAAATACTCTTTGGCCAAACAACTACATCACAATTTTGCATGTAAATAATTTACAGTGCACCCTAAAAGCAATATCAATGTTTCAATCTGTTATCTTTAATAAGCTGGTTTATCAAAATCAGTTAACGGTAAAGTTTTATTTCATTAGCAGATTAAATTGATATAATCATTAAATCATGACATCATACTTATTTCTAAATCAGGGAATTCAAATATGATATATACATAATACATAAACAAAAGAAAATATTTTACCTAACAATTTCACACCGATGCTGCTCACTTGAGTTTTGACAAAGTATGTTATAAGATATAAAGCATACATTATATTGGCACATCTCAGCTAGCTAAGCATATAAGGCTAAGTCTAGATGAAAGGTTTTATTGGAATAAAATGTGAAGCATTTCAATACAGCTCAATTTATATGAATTAGTTTCGAAGTATAGTGCTATAAAAAATATGATTATTATTTGTTAGAAGATGGAATTATGAGAGAAAAAAATCTCCTTTTGCATGTTAAAAACATAAAAAGAGATCTGTCTGGCCATAGCGTTAAGCTCATCTGAATTTATACAGGTGCAGATGCCAATATTTAGTCTATGCCTTCATCAGAAACTCATTGCTTCATAATGCCTTCAAAGTTCTTTTATGTTTTTGGCCCATACAAAAAAAACCAGGAGATACAAATATCTTTGACTTCACAAGACTTAGTTTCCAATTGGTAGATGTGTTGTTATTAAACATATATTATTATTATTATTATTATTATTATTATTGAAAAGTATATCCTAACTGGAAAGCAATGACAACAAAATCCCAATATATACTTGATGTACACTTCTAAATGTGTTTTCAGGTAAAAATGACCGCTATGAGGAAGATAAAAAAGAACACATTACGACGGCCGCACCGGCTATCTTTACAACTCCCTCCAGCCCGATGCCAGATCCTTGCAAAGACGACCTAGATGCAATGATTCTAGGTAAGAGACCGCCACTATGTATTCTAAGCCTGATTTTTACATCCAAATACATATATATATATCTCAAACACATTTGGAATTTCTAAAAACACCCACATTAAGGTCTCCTCCTAGGAGTCACTAGATAGGCCACTAGATAGTTTTGCACTGATCTTACCCTCTTAGGGAATGTCTGCAACTAAACCAAACCAGGAAAATGGACTCATAACATTACCAAACCACCAGAACACTTCACTATTGAAAACAAGCACTTGGGGCTGTAGAGTTCTTTAGGTTAGCACCACACATGCATTAGTCAAGGCCTGGCCAACGTGTGGCTCTCCAGGTATTGTGAACCTACAAACCCCAACATGCTCTGCTAGTAGATAGCCAGCTGACAGCTGGTAGAGCATGCTGGGACTTGTAGATTCACAACACCAGGAAAGCCACAGGTTAGTCAGGCCTGCACTAGTCTGATTGTCAAGAACATTGTAAAGGTTGATTCAACTGACAATATAACCGTCCTCCACTGTTCTTTGTACGTCTGAACTCACAAACATGCATTGCCAAAAGGCTTTTAAGAAATCAGTGGGCCTGTGTACAAGATTAGTTCTTGGACCTCTTCATACACATGAATCGGGACAGAGTGTGGCATGTGGCCACCATGTTGCTGAACAAAGACAACGGATGATGACGGGCCCACCCATGGGTACAGGGTGGGCCCATGAGTCAAGGGGCTGGTGAGGGGCCCTCATGATTCATGGGCCTGTGTGCACTGCACACTTTGCACCACGTACAGTCACGCCACTGATTAGCAGGTGAAATGAGCAGTTTATACATTGCTCCCGACTATGATATCCCACTCTGTGGAGTTCTCATCACACAGTTTTATGAAACAGGTTAATTGATCCACAGGTTGAAGTTTGCAAAGTTACGTGCCTATGCTGCCTTGAAGCAATGCACGGATCTAATGATCCTGGAGTATATACTTCCATCCACTGTCGCCCTTTGCTGATTATGTTTTATCCCACCACAATCACCCCACTTTATAAGTCACGGAGACGCCCTCTTGCAGCCATGGACAGTCCAGCATTTTTACACATAAGCCATGCTGAGATGTTCTTTGTGTAATTTATATATAACCCTCACATGTGCTTTAGATACGCGTGGTGTCCCTCAATCACCCAGGGGTTTCAGTCTGTCCACTACCAGTATGTATGCTGCATAGATCTTACAGCAAAACTCAGAATCTCAACTTGGCAATGTTTAAAAGATATACCAGAAGCATGACAAACATTTCCTCTTAATTCTGATTTTATTATTCCTACATGTAGGACCAAATGGGAAAACCTTTGCTTTTAAAGGAAACTATGTGTGGACAATCACTGACTATGGCATTAGCCCACTCACGAGGATCCAGACCCTATGGAAAGGGCTCCCAGGGAACCTGGATGCTGCTGTCCACTCCAAGCGCACAAAGCGGACATATTTCTTTAAAGGTAAGATGTAAATGATGGCGATGTGGTTTGTGTGATACGTCCACCACTGGAGAAATCAAAGTGTATTATGCAGATTAGACACAGATAGAACAACACATTCAGATATTGCCATCTTTTATTCCTGATGGTTCAATGTAAAAGCTGAGCAATTTGGCTTAAACCATTTTCTCTGGGTACATTACAAGGGAAGTAGAGTGGTTGGGAAGGCCTAGGACCCAATACGATGGCACCAAGCTTGGCTGCCACTCAATACCTGGGCATAGGTATGGCTAGGGTCATTGGTACAATAACCTCCACTGTTTTGCTAGTTAGGTCTTTCATCCAAATATGGTTCTTCCAATAATTATCTCATGTTCTGATGTCATGTGCTTTTTTTCAGGAGATAAATTATGGAGGTACACCGATTTTAAATTGAACTCTGGATACCCAAAAATTTTAACGAGGGTACCCCCGAATATCAGTGCAGCCTTATACTGGGAAGGAAACCAGAAGATATTCCTTTTCAAGGTAAAATGTGTATCCAATACTACTGTAAGACCAGACACTACTAACCTCTGCAGTGGTGACTGGATGGAAAGAGATGATGTATTGCCGATGCCCAATGTAGCCATTTTTGTTTGTCTAGATATTTTTTATCCTCCACTGTAATAGTTGCACTGTCACATATGATTACTTTAATCATTCCTTGCACCAACAGGTAAATATGCTGTGACTCAGTTCGGAGAATATGTTTTCAAAAGTGTATTATTATATGCTGCGCTGATGCTTGGTTTGAGTGTCAGCAATAATGCAATAAATAAAGCATTGATCATATCATATCTTCTTTGCAGGGTGATGAATATTGGCAATGGGATGAGTTAGGCTGGAGCATCCTGCAAGCCAAGAAAATCTCTAGTTTATTCACGGGAATCCCTGGGAAGTTGGATGCAGCTCTGACTTGGAAGAATGGCAAGATTTATTTCTTCAAGGGAGACAAGTATTGGAGGTTGAATAAGCAGCTAAGTTTGGATCGGGGATACCCACTGAGCAAGGCAGAGCGTTGGATGCAGTGCTACCACTTTGATTAATAACACTTTGAGAATTGTGTTGCAGCAGTTCCAATATCACCTATGGCGTACTGAAGGTTTAAAAAAAAAGAAAGAAAAAAAAAATCTGTATAGACTGATAACTGCTGTATACTGAGACATGCTCGACAATTAGTAAGAAGACAGCAGTTTGCTCGCTTTGTTTTGAGACATTTCTGAACTATTGCACAAAACTTCAAAGGCAAATCAGTGAAGATACCAATTTAAATAACATTCCTCTGTGCAGTCTATTTGGACATCATGATACAGTGACTGTGAAACTTCCGTATCATTCTCTGATATCTCTTCAGCTCCTGAACCAATACAGAGCCAATGAAACAGCATCAACTATAGACAAATATTTGTACAGCAATATAAAATCAGGGTATGATGGACACTCGGGTTCCTCTTGTCTAATTCTGTAGCTAACAGTTTTTCAATGATCTGGGCATAATGTATTCTATATTATATTGTACATTTATCAATTGAGTGTACTTCTAGAGGCAAAATGTAAATCCGGACACATATGAATTGCATATTCTGCATGGTTGCTCTGCATTTAGGTCACATGAATGATGCCTGATGTTTTATAATTAGAGATTAGCGGGCTCGGATTCCGCTAATCCGAGCCCACCCGAACAGTGCGGATCCAAACGGGATCCGAGCACTGTTCGGATATTTCCGGCGGGCAAAAAAATGAAAACGAGGCTCTGTCATCCAAGTCTCGTGTCGAATCTCGCGAGGGGTGGGAGGGAGGGCCCAGAACAATTCCATCTTGGACCTTTTTTTTTGGGCATTATGTGCTCAAGCTACCTCGGTGCAACCTTTTGGCCTAAAAACAATATTGTGAGGTGTTCAGAATAGACTGTAAATTAGTGGAAATGATTGTTATTGAATGTTATTGAGGTTAATAATAGCGTAGGAGTGAAAAAAAAAAACCCACAAAACTGGTTTTTAGCACTTTTTATGTTTTTTTCAAAATAAATCCGAATCCAAAACCTTAAATCCGAACCAAAACCTTTCGTCAGGTGTTTTGCGAAACAAATCCGAACTCAAAACCTCATGCGAATCCAAAACACAAAACACGAGACATCAAAAGTGGCCGTTGCACATCCCTATTTATAATACAGACCCAGGAGCTAGATGCAATGCACCCTTGCATCATGTGTAATCAGTGTGTGTCTCTATTTACATGGATCCTAGTATATTGATTCTAGGGGGTAAATGTAATAAAGTACGATTGAGGCAAATCACCAATTTTCTGCAATTTTGCCAATCATATTTAAAATGGCGATTTAATTAAAGGAGGTTTTGCCATTACTTAAATTTCTGTTTTCAATATGGATGGGAAAAGCACTGAAAATCGTTGGTTTAGAACCTGGTCTGCTATCAGGTGCAGAAGTCTGCAGTGCCATCTGCTGGCAGGTGACGATCTAAGTAAAACAATAAAACATTTGGTGTAAAGTTACTTTGGTGTGAAATTACTCTTCTTCTGTACACGTATCTGGTCAATGTTTAATGACAGTATTCCATTGTTATCTTTGGAATACTGTTTTCCATTGGACAAATTTTTAATCTACATATGTCAATTATTTCTTTATTTTATTACTTTGTAAGATAAGATTATTAACATGCTGCAGATACCATATAAGTCCTATACTTGAGACAACAAATAGTAAGGAAGGCTACTCGTTGTTTGACATGCAGTTGTTTTGCTTACATGTAGAAGGTCATTGCAGATCACATGGACCTGAATGTATTTAACTGGTGACAAAAGCATTAAATGGAACAGGTACCGATCAGAAAACAGCAAAGCTTCTAAACATGGGTCAGACTCTGTGAAAGGCTTTGATTTAGGTGTAGGTAAGTAGAATTACCGACCTAATCATTTAATGATAGACACATTAGTTATACAGTTTTGTGGCTATCCACCACCTACAACTACTAAAAGACATCCCAAGACATGGAAGCAGATCGATGTGGCTTTAGACCTGTATGTTGAGTCTCCAGGCAGGGTGGTGCTTATTAAATGTGTCTCCTGGCTGCTGGGACATAACATTCTGTTATTCTGTGAAATACAGAAGCTATATCCTTTAAACTGCACAATGGTTGTTTGTCACTTACGTCCTTGTATTATATTACCTTACAACTGGTTTTAGAATTTTATATTGGAGAAGTTTCATATAATTGCTAGTCTATAATATGCTTTTTAAGAACCTTCTTACTGTACTGTATCGCTGTATATCAGTCAAATGTCCAAGCGGTGCAATGAACTGATAGTCAGGGCATAAAACACCTTAAAGTAGCTTGAGAAGTTTTAACAGTATGTGTCAAAAGTACAAGAATTGTAAAAAAAAAAATAAAAAGCAAAAATAGCGATAAATTGTTGTAAAGAAAAGTATCTCCTGCTGTATTTGGCTTGGGGTCTGTGCAATAGAGCTTTTGAACATACTTGCGTTCTCTCTTTGAATGTCCGGGAGACTCCCAAATTCCGGGTAAGCCCCTCAAACTCCTGGGAAAGCAGGCAAGTCTCCCGCATCCTGCCCATCTAGTGCCAAAACGATGCGTCTTGTGGGGAATCGCATCATTTTGGCCCCACCCCGCGACTTAATGACAATTTTTGTTGTAGGTCGGGGCCATAATGATGTGAATTGCCCCACCCCCTTTTGCCCTCCCACCACACCCACTCCCCAGGATCTCCCAAATGCCAGCAACATAACGTTGGCAAGTATGCTTTAGATGTGACTTCATGTAGGGTGGTGGATTAACCTTTTCAATGTGCTTCCTGGCTAGCGCCGCTGTTCAGTGTGGCTACTGACACAATAAGGCATAACGTCAATAGCATTTTCTAATTCTTATAGTGTAAATATGGTAAATATATGCAAGTGGGAAAGGCAGCACTTTACTTAGAGAGAACACATTAAGTTATAAAAGTAATATTGCACTTTTAAAATTAGACTATAGGGGTGATATTTTTAATTAGCTTCATGTTTACCCTCTGTCTATGTGGTAGTATTGAAACCATGTACAGAAAGGTGACCCATGTATGGGAATTTTTGTAAAAATTCCCATAAATTAGCACTGCAATACATTTAAGTGCAGCAAAATGCAGTCAATGGTTATAGAAGATTACAGGCAGAACTTATTGAAAAACAGGAATTGAGTAAAGTTATTTAATTATTTTGCATTCATTGGCAATCAAAAGCTGGCCACCATGTATACCGGTAAACACCCCTGAGCCTAACGCTCCACCACAAAATAAACGTGAGCAGCGTTACCTGTGTGTAGAATATGGACACATAATACACTTCTGTTCATAGCTGCCTCACACAGGCAACTCAGAGAACTTGGACAATAATAATGGTTTCAAGAAGAAACAAAAATATGGCTGGCAGATAGAGGAACCAGTTTATGTGAATACTGTGGCACATTTGCACCCACAAACACAAACGCAGAAATGCATTGAGGCTATGACCATACAGATCAGAACACAACATCTTCCCTTCTGTACTTTCTTGTGACCAAGTGTCTCTCCACTATTTCCCAACACTCCCTAAAACTCCTGTTCATGACAGAGCTGATCATCGTACCTTCTCTCAGATTCACCACATCCACTCAAATCTCCTTCACTGTCAACATTTCCACAGTCTCCCAAGCCCACTGCCTTGGTGTCACTGTGGCTGTGTGCCCCTTACCTGCCGCAGGATATGTCTTATTACAGTGCTCATGGCACTACATAGCCGGTGCAGCACACCTTATAAAGTTAATGTGGAAAATAGAAACTTACCCACATAAACCCTGCAAGATTGAGTGACAGGGGAGCAGTGGTATTTGGACTGTAGTAACCATACTCCCCAACAGTGCTGGGCCCCTTTCCTATAGGATCGGGCTAATTCAAATGAACCTGGATGGTGCACTGCCTTGTAGAGGCTTTCATGCTAGTGGGACTGCTGTCCATAACCTTTGTTTTCATGTCTGCATTAATTTTTTCTACCTTGTATGTCCCTCTTTTATGTTTGATGTGTTTTCTCTGCTGCCCATCACTGTGGAGCACTATGGCGCCTCACAAATCAACCACAATGCCAAGAGCAATCAGATGCATAAGAAACATATTTCCCCTGCAATGCATCTCAGTTTGTTTTATCTTCTGACCTCTTCCTGGGAAAACATGTTGTTTGGAACTTTGATCCTAGACTGTGCCTGTATCATGGAAGCCAGAAGCTATGTAAACATTGGTAAGGGAAGGGTGGGGGAGTGGGGAAATTGGTGGGAGGTGAAAGAAGCTGCTTTTATACAGTCAAGGATGCGTTCGTTTTTACCTTTAGCTTGGCGTGGAAGGTGAGGGGTCACTATCAGCGTATTATACTAGGGCGGCCTAAACCCTTAATTAGGTCTTGTGTGGATGACTTGCAAAACCGGAAAGTACCATTCTTATAAGATATTCTGTCAAATTTATTTATACTATCTGCTGTTTGGTTTAACCACTCCCTTATTATTTACATCCTATATTTCATTATTTACAATTGTCTGCAAAGTGTTATGGACGCCTTAGTAAAAAATGTATCTTGTTTTCTCTAGACTATGCTGCTCAGTTTCTGATTTCCTTAACACTCCTATCCCCCTCTCCGTTCATCACCTTATTAGCTACTCGCTCACCGCCAGTTCTTTACCCTCCCCAGTGTCAAACTCTTTCAAGCCTGCTCACACCCACAGGAATATTAATTTTATTGATTCTTAACAGTTTTCCACCTCTCCTCAACACCTTCTCACCCCAATTTCTACATTCTCCTCCCCTAATAGGGCAGTACCTCATTATCACCAAACCCTAGCAACTGCCCTTGATAAGTGGCTCCATCGACTCTACATACTCCACGTAGACTTCGTTACCAACCGTGGCACACTAAAGTAACACAAACTCTACAAAAAGTTTCTCAGAAAGCAGAACGTCACTGGCGTAAATCTCGTACCGCTAATGATTTCATCACATATACTTCTTCTATCTATCACTCCTATAGAAATGCTCTGGACACTGCAAAACAAACATACTTCCAATCGCTCATCTATGCTCAGGCTTCTAACCCCAAACGCCTCTAACACATTTATATCTCTTCTCAACCCTCCCACCCCAAATCTTCCGACTACCATCAGTACCCAGGATCTTGCTTCCTATTTCAAGGACAAGATCAGACTTGAAATGGTATCATCTCCCTAAACAAGCAGTCAGCTCAATTCCTTTGTAGCACCCTCTAACACTTTCTCTTCATTTGATCCCACAAATCAAGAGGAAGTTTCTGCTCTCTTCTCATCCCCCTACTCTACCTCCAGTCCTCTTGATCCCATACCCTCACAAATTGGTAGGTCCCTGTCTACTGTGCTCATTCCACCTCTAACTAAAATCTGTAATCTCCCTCTCTCTACTGATATTTTACCATCACTATTCAAGCATGCAGTGATTACTCCTATTTTGACAAGACAAAATTCTGACCCAAACGCTCTCTCAAATTACCACCCCATCTCTTGAGAGAATAGCCTACACTCGCCTCACACACTTTCTTACAGCAAATAATCTACTGGACTCGCTTCAGTCAGGTTTCGCTCTCAACACTTCACAGAGACTGCGCTGACCAAGGTTGTCAATGATTTCATCACAGCAAAAAGTAATAACTATTACTCTCTTCTAATCTCTTGGATCTCTCTGCTGCATTTGACACTGTTGACCACTCTCTCCTCATACAAATGCTACAATCCCTAGGTCTTGAAGGCACTGTCCTATCCTGGTTCTCATTCTAATCACTCTTTCAGTATTAATTTCTTTGGATCCACCTCTGACTGCCAGGAGCAAATTAACAGTAATTTATGATTAAAGGGTTATTAAAATTATATGTAGCACAAAAGTATATTGAAAAATATAAAGCTTTTATCTGTAACAAGACAAATGTATTTTTTTTTTTTTTAATATGTTTAATTTTTTACACTATATGTGTCAGTTAGCCATTATTTCTTTAAGCTAGTATTTCCTGATTGTAATCTTGCGAATCTGCCACCATGACTGTTGGGTTAACTTGGCTTTAACTATGAATGAATCCTAATTCTGTGGTTCTGGTAGATAGTAGTTTTATTAATCAGGGAATATACAATAACCATTAAACTATATGAAAACTAGCTCCACAGAATATATTGGGGGATATGAATCAAAGGTCAATTTTTAGTAAGTTGCAATACGCCTAATCAAATAAAAAGTAAATCACCAGTTTCTGCTGCCAGAATAAAACAATTCCAAAAATACTCACTTGCCTGAAATCCAGTTAGAGTAGGATTTTCCATTCTTTTGAATGGGCAATGTATTTGAATAGGCACAGAAAAAGTCCATGGGAAAAAAGCATTGCTGTTTCAAATGAATATTAGACAGGTGAAATACTATTGTGGGACAACAAGCCCTGTCAGCCAAGGCACCCTGGAACAGTACTGCAATAGTATTTATTTTCTTTGCCAATAACATCATTGTTTTCAATGGAGCTGGAGCTCAGTACCTGCTCAGCCAATGACAAGTAGCCAGCATGTATACATTGCTGGTGTCCAGCTGAGATTTTCCTACTTGTGTCAATAGGCAATTGAAGAATGAATTTTAAAGTCTTAACAAAATTGCCCTTTGACAGAACTTCTCTATAGTACACTATTAATACTAGGATGACAATTGTCAATTCATTCTATGAAGTTTTTGTGGATTCAGTGGGACTGGTGACACTTTGGGGTAGATTCAATTAGCCGCGTTGTTCTTTAGCATAAAGCGTCCCGCGCATTGTTACTACGGTAATTTCTCTGCAGATTTTTGCCGGCAGCGCTTAGAGCTGCCAGCAAAAATCAGTGGAGAAATTACTATAGTAACGGTAATAATGTGCAGCCAGTACCGTAGCACTTAAAGTCAGTGTGCAAAATTCTGTCGTTAAATGCAGAATAAAATTGATCATTTGGATAAGTGCTCTGAAGATTTCTCTCCTCTCTAGTCCGCAACATTACATCCACCACTCATTATATGGCCACTATTTCACCCAGCTCTGTCATCAGGGCCCAGGACCACTACAAACTGCTGATCAAATGCCAAAGACTGTAAAATAAATGACGTCTGTTACATTTTTGGTGATCTTCAATATAATCTTGAAAGAATAAAACTGACCAGTGCACTCCTGTATTCTATTTCCTGCTGTAGTTCTGCTCTCTCATTAACAACAGAAAGCCTCTTGTGATTTTATTTATTTTTTCCTAATGGAACATGAAAGAATTACAAAGATAAAATCATATCTTCAAAACTGCTCAGGAAATTATTTTATAACAAGGTCTGCACATCATAATCTCATCAATAGAAACCTTCCCTACTCAGAACAAATGCAGCTTCTAAAAGAGAAGTCCATTAAAAGCAGCAGGGAACAGGGTACAATGATTCATTTATATCTGCTCTCCGCCACACTCATCACAGAGCCCTTCATGACTGCAAAACACTTTCATTCATGTTCTTTCACAATGTACAGAAAGTGGACTGAACAAACATTTATAAGAATGCTGCGTAGTTGTATTCGCCAACAGTTTACAGTCTAGTTTATACATAGACGGCACATTATCCTTCCATACCATGGTTTCTGTATCCTTCCTACCAACTAACTAAAAAACCAAATAAACCCTGTTCTGTACATTTCACATTGTGACCATAAAGTAATTCTAAAACAAATTCTGGGTACAGGATATAAAAATAACCACCTCAACAAAATGACACATTACATACAAATCATCTACATGTGAAAAAGGAAGGCTAGGTCATGGAAACTAGAGTTGTGAAGCCATTTTAGTAATTGGCCAGTATAACTTTTAAACATAAAACATTTAACTCATTTATAGATCTGCAGACAATAGTGACATGTAAACAATGTAAAATATTCCTATCAACACTTCCATTCATCTTTGTACAGGACTACAGAGCAAGGCTTTGCAGTGGTTTAGGCACCTCTGGTTAAAAATGGGTAAGCTTAGTATACATTGTGCCAAATCTAGTATTCTATACATGTGTGTTACTGTATGGATTCTGTCTTGTGTTCAAATTAATTGCCTAATGTAATTAGAACAACTCATCACACTTATTTAACAGTATAAATCTCGTGGTCATTATACTATTTTCCACCATCAGCACAAGGCGGAGGCATAAAACCTGAGAAAACCGTATTTGAAACATCTGTTAAACATCAAACATTATATGTAGAGGAAAAAAAATATTAATAGAAGCCAGAAAGGAGGATACATCTATTGTATAACTCAATTTCATCCTGAAGAATCTGCAATAAATTAGTGAAATACACTTGTGTACGATTATTACTGGTGTTGTATAAGATTCTAGCTCCTCGGCATAAAACACAGCGTTCTAGTCTAATGCTATATAAAATGTGGTTTGGGTAGAATTTAATACATTTCAAATAGGCTTATTACACTGCTCAATAAATAGCTTTCGTTTTTTTTATTGTTCATAAATGGGGTGGGCAAACATAAGTAATCCTATGGGCTTAAATGTCCTCTACTAAGGCCTTTTCAAAAGCAAAAGGTTTTGTATGAAAGATTTAGTTTGGTATTTGAGAAAATCAGTATGTAAAGCTGTAACACAGTTTTCCTGATCCACTGAGGTCCTGGTGATGCTCTGGGCAATGTTCTGCTGGGAAACCTTGGGTCCTGGCATTCGTGTGGATGTTAGTTTGTCTGAAACAATGTTTAGGTAGATGGTACGTGTCAAAGTACACCCCTTCATGGCAATGGTAAACCCGGATGGCAGTCGCCTCTTTCAGCAGAATGATGCTCAGTGCGACACTGCAAAAATTGTTCAGGAATGGTTTGAGGAACATGACAAAGAGTTCAAGGTTTTGACTTGGCCTCCAAATTCCCAAGATCTCAACCTGATTGAGCATCTGTGGGATGTGCTGGAACGTCTGGGAGCCATGGAGGCCCCACCTCGCAACTTACAAAATTTAAAGGATCTACTGCAAAAGTCTTGGTGATACCACAGGACACCCTCAGAGATCTTGTGCAGTCCATGCCTCGATAGTCAGAGCCATTGTGGTGGCGTGAGGGGGACCTACACAATATTAGGCAGGTGGTTTTACTATATTCAATGTCTTGTAGTGTCCCTCAATGGTAGGAAAAATAAATGACTTTTTCCACCTTAGGGTGGTGTCACATTAAGGCACTTAAACACGGCTTTTTCTGCTACAAAAGGGCAGCATAATAGCTTCAACAGTACCGTTCAGACACATTGAAGAATGAACACTCCTCCTCCTGTCACACAAGAGATTCAGCTCTCTACATGCAGCACCTTCATGGTTTATTCACCCTTGTGTGACAGAGTACAATCTAGCAATTGAGTGCTTATGAATGCTGTGCTTTTGTAGCTGGAAAACCACAGCACATTCATGTGGCACCCCCTTACACTAATGGCACACAGGTGTTTTATGTGCCTACCTATGTTAGCTTAGGGATACCGCTAACACACTGCATTTTCCCAAACATGGTCATGTGACAGGAAGTTGATGATTACACCGCCTAACGCTATGCTCTATGAATGCTGCCAAATCTTGAAACAAAAAAAACAAATTACCTAAATGTAGAAATGGGGAAACATTTGCTTTAAATTGAATTATTTGGGTTTCAAAACTTCACAGTTGTAAATGTTTTTTCCCCTGCAGACAGCTGTGCAAAGAGAATCAAACCCCTTCCCCCCCAGCAGCCTCATTTACCCAAATTCAAATATACAGCAAGCTTTCTGCAATGGGTCTTCCCATCATGTGTGAATGCCGTGTTCAGGGAGAGGCCATTTAAATCATAGAAGCATTACAGCTACAGGGAGAAATTTGTGACAAAATAAAACTGCCAAGAAGTCAGGAAGGGGAGTTTGTTAAAGGAAATGTCTTTAGTTGTTTATTTGTTTGGGCGGGAGGGGCGGGGGTAGGTTGAGAGAGGTGGACATAGCCCCCCAAAAAAGTTACATTGCAGATAAATTCCTTTTGATTCACCATATTACAGACTATTATTGTGTTGCCTCTCACAGTTTAGTTAACATTTCATATTGATATTTAGTAAAGTGCAATAGTTTCAATATTGTCACAATTCCAAGTTACCATGCCTGGATATCTATAGAATAGTTTAATACACTGGAGTGGCTTAATTTTACACCTTAACTAAAATATACATTTACTAATTTTTACACACAAAATATACATTATCTGGGGTATGTAATCCTCTATCAAATGTACTGTCAAGAGTCAGCACAGCGAGACATTTTAATCACTATATATGGAAAATATGACAAAATAAACATATATTCTGCAATTCTGGAGATATTCACTTCTCTTATCTCCATTCCTGATGTACTAGTATTAGAAGGTGGTTAAATCAATATTTATTCCTCACCCCAAACAAATAAGATGTGAGCCTACGGAGAAGGGAACAACATGAGCTGAACAATTACCCCATAAGTTTTCCCTGGTCAAAACCACCTAAATGTGCATTTTATTTCCCATAAGTATGGAACAAAGAACAAGGGTTTCTATTTTGCAAATATCATTTCTACAGTATCTTTAAACTGTTGGTTAGGTACACTCTCTAGTAGGGTATCTACAGGACTGTTAGGCCAGTCAGCATCTTCAGGGGAGCTTGTGTATGCAGCCTTCTGAAAATGCAAATAATAATATATCTGTTCTACTAGACAGAGTACCTACCCAACAATCAGGTTAGAATTAGATCTATAGAATAAACCTTGAATCCGTAATGCCCACAAAAAATACAAAGCTGGACTTAACCATAACTACACAGAGAACTTGAAAAACTTCCATGGGTATGCAGAGTCAACACCCAACCATATACTGGTATTGTAGAGGTTTAAACAGTAGATTTCAAATAATGTGACACCAATTGATTTTAGGTACAATGTGGTGTTTAAACTAGTATTTTACAGCTAAAAAGTGTCCAGGTGAAACCAGCTTGCACTGAAGGCACAATGTTCACAGGTCCATGAGGAAGATTTGCACTTCACTGATCTTGTAAAAGACACCCATACATCACTAGCCTATCCGGCATATACAATATAAAACCTAGATTAAAGTAAAACGGTGTACAAGGTCTGAGGACTTCTTTTCCAACATACTGAATCTTCAGGAGATGACAGCAGTGGCTCTGGAAAATGAGGATGAGATGTAAAAGAGCCATCATGTAAGGCACAAGAAGAGGTCTTGTAATAACATACAGCAATGGTAGGTGTTCTCCCTGGGACCTCAGACACGGATAACCGGAGTCGTGGCAGTAAGGGGCACAGTGGAGCCGCACTCATAGTCCATGTCCACAATAGTTTGCATGTTTGTGCTTAGGCTGCTCATGGATGTGCCTGTACCAGTCTGACGGTCTCTCAAGCTCTGAAGGTAACTCTGTAACAAAGAGGAAACAATGGCATCACCACATCTCAGCAGCAACATGCAAGGTTACCATAGCTAGAGTTCTGTAACACTAAGTAGGGGGAGAGTTATCAGCAGTAAAGTGAACAGAGAGAACTTGTTATTTGCTAAACTATAGCCAAGTAGTAAATCAAGTGGTTTGCTTTTCAAAAACATAAAATATGTTGACAATTCCTCTGTTTTCCTTATATTATAACTAGGTTCAAGCAACATTTATTCTTACCCCCTTGGTTTACGCGTCACACACAGTGTGGGAAATTGATGTGTACAAGACAGCTTTAAAAACAATCTGCCCAGCTATGCCAAGTATAAGCATAGTGTCCTCATTTACTTGCATCAATAAGAGAAGCTCAGGATTACAATGTAGTTATGTGAACGCAATAAAAGCATCATATTAAATAGAATCTATAATTGCATTTATTTATGCATTTCTAGACTGTTTAGAGCCCTTGAATGCACTCTTAGCTGTGCGCCGCCTGTTTCCTGCACACTACATAAAGATGTGTGTAACTACCTCCCATTCTACACTGACACGAGCGCATGCAGCATTGTGCATTCACAATCAATCTGTTTTCCATGTCACTGAGATAAAGATCTACAGTTGCAGGGTAGAGAGAAAATAATGGTTTTCGTTCTGCTATAAGATTACACATTTAGATCACTTGTTGCTATGGCACTATATTTATGGGCACTCCTTTGTGTATATGTTGACTATCTGTATGCATTTACTTTTACAGTCAAATATTGCTTATAAAAACATTTTTGCAATAGTACCAGGAACTCAACTTTCCAAACATGTTTATTCTCTCACCGGTGCAAGGATGTCCCCAGTGTATCTTTTCATAGTGTTGGCCTTTCGCCGGTACGTCCCATCTTGTGGAGTAGGGTTCTGGCGTTTTTTGGCGTCTTTCTGACGAATTCTAAGAAGCTGGAGGCGTTTCTGGCGTCTGCTTAGTATCACTGTCAAATTAAGAAACAAACTAAGTGCTAACAGAAAGAGTGAGAATGTAGTTTTCTAAAAGCAGAGCAAGAGACAGACGAGACGGAGCAATGATATCCCAATTTGAGCGACGCTAGGCTAAATTTGTCATAGGAAATAATAGTGAATACAGAATACTCTTGACGTAAACTGCAGCTATTTCATAAACATACTAATTTATTAATAATTATGTGTTTTTTTTCCCCAGTAGGTTAAAATACAAGCATTTCAGGAAAGAGTTAATTTAGCAGCATCTTTGTCAGCAGGTCAGTTGCAACATTAAAAAAGTTGGGAACAAATGAGACTGAAGTTACATTTTAATTGTACAACTCGACTTTGTTTGCTCTTACTACACAATGTGTGGTCAGCAACTCTACAAGCAATAAGCAGGTATGACTGTGAATCGCTGCATATACAATTCGTGATGTCTACAGGCCAGTATAACATTTTGCCAGAAAGTCCATATATTTTCAACCCCTCATTAACCACTAACCTGTATAAACTTCTATGCACACCCCATGGTTTGCAGAGACCCATTTAATAGATCCTATTGCTACAAATTGAACACAGTATGAAATCAGGACAGCTTATAAACACACATATGTCCCTCAGGTGAACTAAAGGATAATTAAATCCAACAAACTAAACTTTCATATTGTTTGGCTAAAACATAAGAATCACAATGGTAATGGCAATTAATATAATTGGATTGAAAATTGCCGTTTTATGAAATAGTAAAAACTTTCTACAGCTTTTTCCGCTCCATTACAGACTTAAGTCTCTAGAGATTTCATACACTCACTGGAGAACAAGAGACACAAAAACATTGAAAAAAAAGACACTAAAGAAAACCATATAATTTCTTACTGCTGTTTCTGCATATACATAATACAAACAAGCAGACCCAAAGTTATTCTGACCTGTGGATATAGTATTAATAGTACTTTAATAAGCAATGGTGTACCTACCATCAGTATGAGAGAAGCCTTCAGCTGTCAGCTTCCATTGGACTACAATTCCCAGAATGCTCAACAATAGCCACATACTAAGGACAACCCAGCTGAACCAGCAGAGGGAGTGTGAGGCTTCTAGGCGGAGTCGGTCATAGACATACTGCACTAGCAGCATCATCTCAACAAAATAATCTGCGCAGACAGTCATGATAGTAGCGCCAAATGTGGCAGTGGAAATCACAGTAAAAAGTTTCTGCCACTGCAGGTTCAATAGAGCAAAGAGCATAGCAGATCCCATCATCACTCCCACTGGAATCCAGGCTGTGGGAGGGTGGTAGAACTGCTCCAAGCCCACCAGGCAGGCGGTGGCCAGTAGCAGTCCAAAAAGCAGGCCCGTCATAAAAAGACCCACACTGTGCACAAGCATTGTGACCAGTCCACAGAGAAGGCCAATGCCCAGGGCGATGCCTGCGCTTAGCTCCAGGCTCAGCTGTGTGTCCATGATCCGCTCTTTGTAACACAGTAAAAAGATGACCGCTGAACCAGCCAGCAGGCCCGACAAAAACATAATGGCTTTAAAGCACCTGTAACCTGCAGAGAGACAGGACAGAAAGATATGGTTGCATGTTACAGACTAGTCACTAGAGCATTTTACATTCATTTCTATAGAGTTGGATTTCAGCAACACTCATTTTTTTATATTCAAACATTGCTTTTTAATCAACACATAAAACATTGCTTAAAGAAAAAAAAAAGAAAAAATTAAGTGGTGACAGCAGCCTAACATGGAAATAATGAAAAGGAGCACTAATCCTAGAATGCTAGTCACTATATCCAGTGTCATTTATACCCAGAAGTGGCTGGGGACTAGGATGAGGACATTGCTCATCATTAAGCACACATTAGGGGCATCAATTGCTGTATATTAAAAGATAATGACATGAATTAACACCTTGAGAAGGGAGAACATTTACAATCTACCAGTTCTTCTACACTGCATCCTACTGAATGTAAGCCTCCGTTAGATGCTATATTAGAGCATAGGTATATAGGTATCCTGTAGCATATGTTAAGAAAAAAAATAAAGACAGGCTGTTGAATGCTTTCTTCGACAAGCTTTTGATAAATTTGGGGAAACCAGCCATTTCTTTCCACTTCTGTGTGTACGATTGCTCCGCCCTAAATACAGTACTCCATTCTTTTGGTTTTCAATGTCAAGTCAGCAGAGGAGAATGTAGACTATGGGGCAGACTCGGTTAGCCGCTAGGTCCCTTTAGAACTTTGTGCAATGTGTTTCTACGTAAGTAACCGGTTATTATGGCACAGTGAACATAAAAGAATGAGCAAAGATTCTTAACAGAAGCAACGCGTTGAGACACAATTAAATCTGCATCGAGGACTCAGAAATCTTTTTTAGTTTCTATATTTTAAAGAGATTTCAATTGCTTACCAAAAAAAGTATAGACAAGCCCGAAGAGGCAACATAAGGAGCACACCACTGTTGGAACCACATCATAATGCCTTCCGTTCTCCAGACTACATAAGTCCATGAAAGGGTCTTCTTGCCCAGTGTCTACAGTTTGAATATTGAAGTGCTGCAGAACACCAGGCAGGACAAAGGATGACGAATCAAACGCCATCACTGAATGTGGAGCATGAGCTTAGGTGAGAGAGTCCATTAATAAGAAGCCTGCAAGACAGAATGAGCCAGTTATAAACCCTGCAAGTATTTTATTTTTATATTACGTAGATTGAAGAAAATCTAAAAATCTAAATCTAAAAAATAAAAAAAAAAAAAAAGAGGCCAGAATGAGTCTTAATGCAACATCTCACTGACTGATACAAAGTAAACCCCATACAAAACATAATATAACTGCAATCATATGCACTATTATCATCTAGCACAGTTATGTTATTTCCAATTAAGTTCTTGCCTTATTACTTATAGAACACCAACTTATGCAGTGTTTTAAATATATATCCACAGACATACAGATACACATAACCCCGTCCCTGGACAGAGGAGCTTACAGTCTAAATATTCTACCACACACACACACAAATGGTTAATTTTGTCAGAAGCCAATTACCGACCAGTTTGTTTTAGGAATGCGATAGGAAGCCAGAAGAAACCCCATGCAAATACGAGGAGAACATACAAACTGCAGGATAGGGCCCTGGTCAGAATGAAACCAATGACCCACTGCTGTGGTAGTTACTTGAAAGTCTAAGAAAAATAAAAGTGCCACTAAAAACAAAAAACAAACCACAAACAAAAAACTCCACACACCAAACATCTAATAATCAGGGAAAGGATTCCACATCATAAAAAAAAAATTTAAAACATACGATATCTACAAATCACACAGGGAGAACATTCAAACTGTATACAGATTGTGTCCTGCTTGGAGAGCACTTAGCTCCAGTGCTGTGAGGTAGTAATGCTAAGACCTGTGCCACCCCTATATTATCCATAAAGATGTGCAACAGACACGTGACAATTAGACACGCAACAGTGACTAGAGTGGAACTGAATGTTTAATACAATATTTTTTTGCTGCAAGTCACTTAAGTATCATCCAGAGAACAGCGTCGACCAGCAGCAAGATGATAAATTGTTTTTTCTTGGCACTAACAAACAAATCATTTTTGAATAGAGCATTTTATAGACATGTAATCATCTATTTTCTGCAGTAGGCAGAACTGTAAAAATATTGATTTCACGGTGCGTAAAATAGGGTAATTTAACCTAACGAGGGGAGATCGTGTGAAGCCCCGGAAGAGAAGATATTCACACATCTGTTACTTTCCTATGGAAAGAATGTGAAAAGTGGGTGTATGAACTATTAGAGAGACACTCCTAGTATAATAAAGAGAAAATACATAGTTTCCAATATTTTTAAATAATTTTGATCTTCTACCTGGTAGATATATCTAAACACAAGACTTTTGGTACTGTCTAGGGCCTAGACTCTAGGCATATCTTGGTGCACTGCAATCACCATTTTGAGATGCCAACTTGACAGGGCTTTGCTATGGCATATTTTGTATTGTAAATATTAGTCTTCAATAAATAGTAACTCCACAAAAACAGTTAAAATTGGTCAATAGTGGGAAAAAAATAAAATGGTTTCTAGGGACAATTGATGAAACCTGGGACTGTCCCTGAAAGTTAGGGACATTTGGCAACTATGATAGTAGGAATCTTCCTCATCAGGAAAATTACTCTGGTGGCACTCAGAGTTCCACGTCCATATTCAAAATATGAAACAGGAGAACAAGGTAGCAGCTGGGAATCCCAACCATTCTGGTGTGCGGCCGAGCCCTGCCCAGCTCAACATCTGGTGCACACACAGGAGCAGTGGGCATACCCCCAGCATGAAACCCGAGAGCTAGCGGCAGCCCTGAAACCCTATACATGCCCTAGAGAGCAGCATTTCTGCAATCCAGGACAAGCATATGTGACTCTCTCTGGGATGTGTTATTCAGGGATTAAGTTATATAGGATACGGACATTCCACTGTCAAAACACAAATGATTAGACTTCCAATGTGTTCTACATAGCTCAAAAACACACACACACACACACACACACGAAGACAAACCAGTTATCAAACTATTGATCAAGTAATTATCTGGGAGGAAAAAACATAGAAACTATTGAACACAATAATGCATTGGTAATGCCACACAAGGTGTATTCTACAGAGAGAAGTGTTACACAGCTTCCAATACTGCAGAAGTCACCCTGTAATCATGGCAGTGGTCTGCTTTAGAGTGGTACATACCAGACACCCTCACAAAGCTAACCTGTAGCCCTGCACACAAGACGTATCAGTTCTCTTGTGGACTCTCACCAGCTTGTTTTGTAGGAGACTGTGGCTATCTTCTGACTCAGTGGCTGGTATTACCAGAACATCATGCATTAGAACATGCTGAAATAAAGAGAGAAAGAACACACAACTAGTAAATATCTTCAGTACCATGGATATGTATTCAGTAAATGACACACTGGCAAAATTAAAGAGGTTTTTTTCAAATAGATTCCTGTCAGATACTTTACTCTTGTATGAATACCAAGCCTATAATCATAGCGGTCAAAGCAGTACATTATTGCCACTTTATATCATGGGAAACATGGTATTCAAATACTGTGATGTAATAAAGGACAACAATCCTAATAGAATTGGACGTAATGATACACGTTCTCCCGCGTTTCTCTAGAACTGTAAGGTGTGACCCCATTGAGTTGCTAATGGTCCCATGTGAATCCATTTAAAATAAAAAAACAAAAAAAAACCAAAAACCTATAAAAAAAAAAGTTTCCCGTCTAGAGCAGTGATATGCAGATTTTAAGTTACTGTGGGTATGAAGAACATTTCAAACAAAGAAGACAGCTCTGTGGGTACAGATTACACTGATTATAATAAATTTAGATCAAGTTAAATTATTTATCCCAGCACTTATGGAGCCATGATCCTCATTATGTTCTCCATATCACAAATGAATATCTTCTGCATTCCAGATGATAAAATTTGGACAAATGCGACCAAACCCCTGTTCTGCAAAACCACTCCCTGATCCTCTCCTGCCACACCAGACTGTGCTGTAAATTCAAATGTCAGCAGGTATACCAGTGAACAATCTATTATCACACATTTTTCTGAACTTGACATCTGCTGGTTTTGGCTCTAGTATCATTGATTTCATGGGAAATCCATTACATCACAAAAGATCAACATCCAAAGGCCACCGTTACATAGTCATTAGAAATGTCACAGGAGAAGATCTAATTATAATAGATTAATTGGTGATAAACATTTAACCAGACTGGAGTTTCTCCAACACTTGTAACACAAGTCAGAAGATAAGGTTTTACATGTCACATGTATAATGTACCATCATGTCCTATATTCCTTATCTCATCAGTCACTCTGCGGATATGACACCTATCAATACTGGCTCTAACCAACACTACTGGCTTGAAGTGGCAGATTCATTAGTTTAGAAAGACAATAGGACATGGAATATGATCGCTTTCTGAGACTGCCCTTTGTGTCAAAGAAAACACTCCAGCTTGGGAGGTTGCAAATAATTGTTTAACATTTTGAAGTAGAACAGAAAGATTGCATGATGAACTGTGAAAAAGAAAACAAGATGATCACCACTAAACCACGCAGCAATGGAAAGTATCAGTGTTTTTGGTACATGAACAGAAAGAAATCTTGATGGGAGAGCTTGTTAATCTACACCTCCAAAGCGATAGCTTTCTTTAATGGTTCCACAATGTTCTTATGCATGAGATATAGAAGTTTTTTTTTTGCTAACCTGCATTAGAAAACAAAGTCTACAAATCATCTATCAGATTTTCATTTTGCAGGATAATTAGGAGTTAACACTTCTCGTTATTGATATTTAAATTCCATGTCATGAACGTGACTACCTCCATTGTAGAGGTACTCATGTCTGTGACATGGAAGTTAGTGTGTGCTGGCTTGGACGGGTAGGTCAAGTTTTTATTTTTTTAGATTTCATAGTATAAATGTCCAAGGTGTTTATTATATTAAATGACAGACTTCTGTATATTTGTATATATGCTAATATTTGTAATAAACTGATCCCTAAAATTCAATATGGTGCATTGTTTTTTTTTTTTATGTGGCTTTATTTTACCCATTTCATTGTAAAAACTATTTTGTCATGTTGGCCTCAGATATTCATCACAAAGCTGAGTCCACTGGCTTTGCTTGAACAATACTTGGCCCAGGGGAAAAGTATAGGTAGCTGAATAATTGCCTCTTCAGGATGAATAGTTATTGGAAGCCAGAGTTAGCAGTCATAGGTAATGGATCACAGACAAGGTACAGGGCCTGGAACCCAAAGGAAACCTATACAAATGTCAGAGTAACTAAACAAGAACAATGTCTCAGGACTGGAGACCAAGGCATCGGACAGATGAAAGCAGACACAAAGGGCATCCGTAAAGAAATGTTAGTCCATATGCAAGGTTCTATTTGGAGAACATAACTCCTTTGTATTTTAACACTGTAGCTTTTATAAGTTTCTCTTTATATTCTTGGCATTACTATACAATATATTTTCACATACTTCTACATAGCACAAGGGTTGCTGTCCAAATGAACCAGCTCTGTGTGTTTAAAATTACATTTTAACCATGCCTCTAGGCAGGGGTGGACATCATGCTGTGGAGGGGAGGAGCCAGTGTGTCGATTTCAAAAGCCAATCATGCACCAAGATTCACAGGGAAGCACATGGATGTGCAGACAGGCTGCACGGATATTTGCAGGGGAGCAAAAATTGGCACTGACCAATGGGAGTTAAGCAGATGCTTATCTTTGCACTGAAATGCAGGGACAAGATTTCATTTTGGGATGGATTTATTAAAATTGGATAAAGTGGTGGAGTGGGCACACTTGTATAAGAATCCGCCCAAAAAAAGGACTTTAATTCTTCACCACCATTAAGGTGCAGGAGACCTTGTCCATGTACTTGGCGCCGTCGTCCGCACTTATGTGAAAAGCTTATTTCTAGGAGCAGGTCAACCAATAATCTTGTTCCTGAGATATGTCAAGCACTGCTGATATGAATCAGTTTTAAATGTATACATTTATAGTTTAGCAATATAGTTCTAATAGCTGTTAGTATATAGAAAAATAAATAAAAGTGCAAAATTAACTGAAGTACACAAAAGAATGGACTTTAGTACCCGAATAAGCTTATGTCCTAAATAAGTGGCAATTTAAAATCACAAAATATGAAAATTATACCAATATCTATGCATTATTATATTTTAGGTTTGGAAGATGTCAGAATCTGCACAACAGTTAACAAAGCTATGAATCACTATCATGTTTAATAACTAGATCCATTTTTTTAAAAAACACACATACTGTATAAAGTACACTAATATACTACAAACTGACCATGTCGGGTATATTGCTTCTTACCAATGGGTTTAGTAGTGCTCTCTAAAAGGAAATACAGGCTGATCATATCTATAGAGGTGTTACTTCCCCCAGCAGTTAAATAGTGAACAGGGGAAAGTAGAGAAAACCGGATTATGCGGATGGTGGAAAATATGACATGTCTAGGAGGCTCTACATGGAAAGTATCTAGTTCCCCTCCAAAACATCTGGAACTGGATGTACAAACACAGGCTGCAAGTGCTGGTGAGAAAACAGCAGAGTACTTCTCTAACTCACTGAGCTGTAAACTGGACTCACTAACTTGCACTGATAGAACATAGAGACATCAGATTTAAGGACCTGCCAAGAAATCCTCAGTGACACCTCAAATCTAGATAGCAATCAGGGTTATTTTCATTCATGTGATATTTGAATTACAATTCCTGTCTATGTAACATTCTATGGAAGGTACAGTAATATGGTGAAGGACTGTGGGAAAAGGAGCTGCTGATTTGGAAACGAGTCGAGTTTTGAGTAACCATTAGAGTTACTAGAGGATCCAGTAATGAGTCTTAAGCCTCAGTTGGTTCCTTGTACAATGTATAAGGCAACAGGAACAAGGTGAAATTCACTTTGTTTAACTCTGCTGTGCCCAGACCACCACTACTGAGTAATGTAATACAGCATCCAGTCAAACAGTTTTTTGTTTTTTTTGCACATATGAATTGCATTGTCTCAGTTCATTAACAATTTCACCTGAATGTATGTATTACTAGCTTCCAACAATAAAACGTAATACATTATGCTCTACATAGTTGGACTAGGTTCAGTACAAGAGACCCCCCCCCCCTCAAACAAAAGACTATACATGTGGAATATCTGTGGACGTGAAAACAAAGTCTACCCCTACAGCTGTGTCATTTATATTCTACACCATAGAAAACTGTGCTTCAACTATTTTACCCTGCGAGGCAACACATTCTGCATTATTGGTGTTTCACAGTTGAAGGGAATCACTTGTCTCTAGGCTGTCACTGGGAAGAATATTAGAGGCAGCAGAAGATGCCTAAAATGATATTGTAATGCGAGCGAGAAGATTAATGTTTATTCATAACTAGGTCATGGTCCCTTCTTACATTCCAGAAAGAGAAAGCACTAATTGTGTGCCCCTCAGCCACCCTTACTCCCCCTCTTCTGACCACCTAGAACCCCAACTCTTTGCTCCAGTCTGCCTACAAGTGTTCAGCTCTGACCCACTGGCCCCAGCTGAATGTCAGATATGTGCAGAACAGGCCAGCAGTTCCATTAGCTATTAGCTATGAAGGGCTCTTATTAGGAATGACAGTTAACTCGGTCACATCCACAAGTGCTCTTATGGGGCAGTGTATGCCGTGAAGTAGTCAAGCACAGCTGTAATAAGGGTTAATAAGGGATTATCTCAGCTACTCAGAGTCTGGGCTGGCGGAATTTTGAATGTCTGCATTTTTCAAACTGGAGCTGGCCAATGGCAGCATCTGTTCTCCCCAACGTATTCTGTGAACAATCTGCTATTTTCTTATACGTTAAACCGTCTCAGCTGCTTTCTTCTAGAAAATCGACCTGCTGTTAGTTTACCATTTCTGCAACAAGCTGAGCGGTTTACATTGACATGTTAATCAGGCATTACAAGACTGGAAATGGAAAACCCCCTCCCTCTACCATTCAAAAAAAAACACACTACTGAAGTCAAATACAATTAAAAGCAAGCAAGACACTAAAAAGGCTCTTCTCTTATGATGTACTGTAAGTGTGAAAAATGTATATACATGATGACATTAACAGGCCATCATTTTTTAAAGCAATATCAGGACATCTATGCAACCATACAATTTCCCCCATACTTCCTTTTTGGTCCCAAATAAGGCAAACCACTATAGGAACAAGTTCCAACTTGTCCTGTTGATATTGGTTGTAACTTACACAGTGTATATTTACATTTTATGGGCTCAGCCAATATACGGTCTATGAATTCACTAAGAACTAGTGACATCACATTACAAATCTACTTTAATATTAATAGAAAGTTTAATATCCAAAATTAATCTTCTTATTACACTCATTAAGCGTAAGGTACAATGTACACAAACTATATTAGTTATTTTTATTTAGGTTTTGTTGGGAAGAAATTCAATAAAAAAATATTTGATTTAAAAAAAAAAACAAAAAAACAAAAAACGAACTAGTGACAAAGAGCCTCATGCCTCAGTGAGGTCATAGTTATACTATAAATCTATAAGAAACTATTCGCTCAGCCCACCAAGTGGCTGCCTGCACAGGGTGTACAAGATTGGTCCACTTTAAAACAAGAACCTTTGGAGCTACATTTTATATGTGGCTTCTCAGGAGAAGACACCACTGCTCAGAATATCATGATGCGCAGCAGTAAGTGTCCCACAACAGCAGCTTTTAAAGGGCCACACAGATCTGGAATTGTATATTTACACCAAACAATCATTTCACCAGCCTAAGCACTTTTTAAGACTGGGGTTTTGCCAACAAGTGTATTTGCTGTGGGAAAGCATATATCCTTGGAAATATACATTTGACATTTACATATCATTTAGGGATTTTTAGTGCAGTAAAAACATCAGAAATTTCAGTTATTTTAATTATCTCATGCTACAGATACATACATGGGGGTATATTTACTAAACTGTGGGTTTGAAAAAGTAGAGATATTGCCTATAGCAACCAATCAGATTCTAGCTGTCATTTTGTAGAATGTACTAAATAAATAACTAGAATCTGATTGGTTGCTATAGGCAATCTCTCTACTTTATCAAACCCCCCCAGTTTAGTAAATATACCCCCATGGTCTTTAAAGTGATAATCCTAAGGGAAAATAACTGTAGTTTATAACACATCCTAACATTTCTCTTAAGGGTGCATTAACATGTGGGTGTTTATAAAACTATCCTACACCATTATGTTCATCATTTGCGTTTACTTACATTGACCCATGAAAACGGGGCCATGCATTATAAACCAGTAATACATTCAAGTATATATCCAAGCATGGGTTAGCCCTGCACTGTGTTATCATGAAGGCTTATAGAGACACTGAAGTAACAAGATACAGCAAACAGAATGCATATGTGGGAGGTCAAAATAGGAATTGTGAGAAGTCAGAGAGAAACAGATACGCTTAACTAAAAGTATTCAATGTGGGTGCAGCAAACTGAATGCATAGCAATAGGAAGTAATGAGTGAATGAGGATGAATGGCATAACAAAATGAGATACACAGAACAGAGTACTGGGCATAGGATCAAGCAATATCAAATAAACGTTACAAATACATGTATAGGCAGATAATTTACATCTAAAAGTGTCATCAGCTTAAGAGGGAAAAAGTAGGAAATATGACAGCAATGCAAAAGCAAAGCCACAATTTGTCAGTAATGCAGGGAACAGACAGGGCAGAACGGACTTACATAGGTTGGAGTAATCTAGGACATGCCAATCCCCCTCGCCAGCTGCTGCCATTCCCACGCTAACATAGGAATCAGAGGAGGCCAAAACCAAGTCTGGCACCAGTTCATAATTCTATAGCCAACAAATTACCAGTCTGATATGGGAAGCACATTATTGTGCCAGGTGGGACAAGATCCCACGTTATTCTTAGGATGTCAACGGATCAGGGCTGCCATCATAAATTGTGCCCAGTGCAAGTGATACAGACAGGGAACTACTGTTACGCCCCCATTTTTAAAATTTCCCCTTGCCCAATATTTGGCTCCTCCCTTAACTCCACATCAATCTACTGCTATAAAATGCAGCAAGTTTTAAGTCACGTTACAGTAGTAATGAATGATTAAAATGTACACTATGGGTCAGATTCATCTTCGCATGCTGCGATTTTGAAACAAGCGTGGAACTTGAATGTATGTGTGCCCGTATTCAAATCCAGGTGTATTGCAAGATATGTTTCCATTTGACTCTGGGTATAAACTGTAAACTGTTCTTTTTGTATGTTAGCAGACAGAACAGCCTGCAGGATACGCACATGCATATGTGCAATATAATGTCCCATCAGAATTATATATTTCTATCAAAAATATCTTTTTACAAAAAAAAAAAAAATTTTTTGTTTTACATTAAATACACCAGGATGTTCTTTGGTATACACACATGTAGTCATCACTATCAGTTGGCACTTACACCTGCCCTGTAGCTGGAGCTAATAATACGGATAAACCCCCCCCCCCCACTCACAAAAAAAACCAAAACCAAAACACATACATGCAAGACATCCAGACCTTGGATAGAACAGAAACCTCCTGTGGAGCAGAATGTATATTCCAATTCCCTTGCCCCTTGTATCTCTAACCTCCTCTCCATTCACACTCCCGCCCGTTCCCTGAGTTTGGCCAATGACCGTGGCCTCTCCTCCACACTGATCACCTCATCCCACGGCAGAATTTAAGACTTCTCCCGTGCTGCCCCCCTTCACCGGAATGACCTCCCTTGCTCCATCCATCTGTCCCCTAATCTGAGCACTTTCAAATGGGCTCTCAAAACCCATCTCTTTCTCAAAGCCTACCAGCTATCTACCTAACCTTCTCCAGCCTTGTTCTCCTCCCTCTTCCCTGTCTCCTCTTCCACCTGATCCCCTCCACTGTCTCCTCTCGTGCCTGCTGTCTGTTTCCCCTCCCTTTAGTATGTAAGCTCCTATGAGCAGGGCCCTCTTCCCTCCTGTAAAAATTCCATTTCTTCTTCTCCGACTTCACTGTACTTGCTGTGTCTGGAGCTTTTGGAGTCTTGGTTCTACTTGTTTTGCTCCGTCTTACCCTGTATTGTTTTGGTCTACTGTTTCTTTTTGTTAGAGATGAGCGGGCTCGGATATCTGAAATCCGAGCCCACCCGAACGTTGCCGATCCGAGCCGAATCCGAGACAGATCCGGGTATTCCCGCCAATTGCAAAACTGAAACCGAGGCTCTGAGTCATAATCCCGCTGTCGGATCTCGCGATACTCATTCTATAAATTCCCCGCTAGCCGCCGCCATCTTCACTCGGGCATTGATCAGGGTAGAGGGAGGGTGTGTTAGGTGGTCCTCTGTCCTGCTATATCTCGTGCTGTGCTGTTCAAAATAAATCCAAAACCTTAAATCCGAACCAAAACCTTTCGTCAGGTGTTTTGCGAAACAAATCCGAACCCAAAACACGAGACACCAAAAGTGGCCAGTGCACATCCCTACTTTTTGTATGGTGCTGCGAAAACCTTGTGGCACCATATAAAAAGAATAATATTATATTATTATTAACAAAAGTTAATCAGGCCCTATATGTACAAACAAACTATTGCTTACGCTTACCTACACCACCCATAAAGCTGTTGCGGTTCTTCTTAGGAGTACAATTCCAATCAATGTTAAACACACAACTGAAAGTACACATACACATCTTTATACAACAGACACTATTACAGAATGTGCTAAAATTCCCCTTGGATAGTGATACATTACCATACAAAAAATGTCACTTGCAGATTGATAGACCATAAAGGCTAACATACATGGGTAAACTTCAGAAGCAACTTCAAGAGATTAATACAACTAATTGTTCCCTATTTTGCTGTGCACCACAAGCAATTTTTTAGCGAGATGATGTTCTTGAATTGTGCAATGCCATACCATAATTTATCCTCCTCACCTGACCTTCAGCCCATGTATCACCTCCATGGAGTTTAGTGGGATGAGCAACTAATTCAGGAGAACTTAAGTGATTCTGGACAATAAATACACATTACCCTATTCGCAATTTTATGTTCAATATGGCATTTTTTTTGCAACATCTTGATCGTCAGTATTCGGAAGGCTCATAATTTTATTTAACACATTATCATTACTTAACAGTGATGGGCAACAGCTGGCCCCTGGTCCACAAGCCACCACCCATGGCTTCACCTGCACCCCCACTGGTTTATGCTCCATCAGTGCCAGCTCCTTGTTCTCTTCTTTAAGCACCACTGAGCTTCACTCACGAATACAACTCTTAAATGAAAGTTGGGGCAACGAATAAGTGATAAAACAAAGTACAAGACTTTATCATATTCTTTGCCTAAAGCATCATGTGACCTCTTCTACACAATACAGGAAGGTTCAAAAGCACAAGCAGTACATCTGACATCAGAGAGGGAGGGGCATGTGGTCAGCACCACTTGTTCTCCCTCCTTATTCTACTGGGAAGAGATGTGCGATTCCTGGTAAGTGGTTGTCCATTTTTAGTCCCACTTACACGTGTGAGCAGACATCTCCATCATGGGTCATATTAAAAACAACGAACGCAACAAGATGACAGATGCAGAGTTGTGTTGCGCATGTTTCAGCTTTACCCCCAACATTTAAAAGCTGATGGAAAATCTGGTCACTCAGAAGTCCCATTGAATTATCAGATTTGTTTATTATAGCTTATAACTCTTGTTTATCTTACACATTAGAATGCCTGCTGAAATGTTATTACAAAGTGGTGTCTCTTCCTTTGATTAAATGTATTGTTTTAACTTCTTACCGAGATTAAGGATAACGTGTGGTCCTTTTTAAGGTTAGAGGGTCGCCCCTGCGGACCGTGAAGGTTGCCTATCCCTGGTCTATCATTTATCTACATATTGTTCTTTAATATAAATTCACTTTACTTGTTAAAACAAAATATACAAAATTAAGCGACGTGTTGTGCAGCAAAATCCTGTTTTTTTTATGTTAAACTGCAACAGAGGGAATTCGGTCTTAAAAAAATACACAAAATAAAAACAGCCTTCAGTTCTGAGGCAACCTTGTGCTCCCCAGTTTCATCATACTATATTAATAGTACATTCAGACACCTCATATAAGTAATTCAGTGCTAAATAAGACACACATTAAGTAGTTAACCATCTCTTGACAAAACCATTAGACAATTCATTATGCAAATGACAGAAGTTCACAGTATTTGCATGCGACATGACCAAGCTATAAACACCCAATTCTAAAGTAGTCTTTAGCTTTTAAAGTGGCCGTGTCAAATACATATATGCAAGTTGTTGTACATGTGACACTTGTAAATAAGCCTAAAGCTGCAACAGGTGTTCTATTTAGAGAACGTATGAAGACACAGAATGGTTTCCCTACAGCTCACTACATAGTAGAGTGCTTCATGCTATGCAGTGAGCTGTATATAGCACCGCAAGATCCAGGTAACTGAGCAGATAATGTTTCAAGAATGTTCACCAATGAGAAGAATGCACTCCATCCCAAATAAACACACACGTGCCATCATCTCCCTCCCCTTCTACTATCACTGTCAATTCTTACAAGACTGCTGGTCTGATTCACATTAACTCCTTTGCTCAATGCAAAGTATATTCATATGAGCAAATCCCAAATATCCTTTAACATTTGTAAAGCAAAAAACATACAAATACCACATAAGTTAATGAGCCAAGAGAGCGTAGTGTGTGTGTGTAATAAGTAAATAATAAGGTTTCTCAGTTCTCTCAAGCATCCCAACAGGCTATGTTTTCAGGATATCCTTAATCGTACAGATGCAATCTGACTGGCTAGAAATTATTCCTGAAATTTTCACACATGTACCTTCAAAGCATGCAGGATGTACTGGAGGACAGAACTGGGAAACTGTTCTAAACAATAAGATACTTTTTATGTCCTTAATTTGGTACTGCTAGGTCATGGAATGTGCACAATTCTCCAGAATCTTTTTCTACTTAATAAATAAAATGCTATTTAGGCACAATGTATCAGGGAGGGTAGTATAGGATGCTAGAGATTACTAAGAACTAGTGACACATCAGAGGTTTTTCGCAAATCTCTTAGTTGAAACACCATACTTAGCACCTTCTAACATTACATTTCAAACACATACAGGTAGGTTAATTGGTTGTTATCAAATAGACCCTAGTCTGTGAGTCCATCAATGTGTGTGTCTGCCAATGCATTAGGGAATTTAGACTGTAAGTTCCAATGGAGCAGGGACTGATGTGAGTGACAAATATTCTATGTACTGCGCTGCAGAATTGGTGGCACTATATAAACGATGATGAATATTACATACATCAATTTATTTTCCTGTTCCACAAGAATTTAAACTGTAAGCTCTATGGGACTAGATCTCTTGGCTTACATACATAAGTTTACAACAGTGAACAAAATGAACAAACAAACCTGGCTGCATAGAAGGCAATATCATAATCTTATTATTTTAATCTTTTACAGAAAACATAATGAATGTCTACTTGACACAAAAATGACAAACTTATCTCCTCCGCTGCTAAAGGACCATTGAAGCAGCTATATACTTTGCATTGGTCATCTATGCAACCAAGGGGTTAACATAACACCCAGCAGCTTTGGTACATGCATAGTACAAGTCTTATGATTCCTTTACCAGATCACTGCAGGACGATGGAAGATGATCTCCAGGCAGTAAGTTGTCACTTCCTCCGGCAGCCAGGGATCCGAGAGAGGGAAGGGGGTGGGGAGTGGCTGGTGGCGGTTTGTTGCAACTCTTCAATACTGCAGGCTGTTCATTACTAGAGGCTGGGGGTCTCCCAAATCAGTGCAGCATTGCCCGGCGGGGGGCTGAACAACTACTGTCAGATGACTTAGTGTCCCAGTCTAACACCACTACCTGGTGTGTATGAGGACACATCTCCAGCCTCCAGCACACACTCCACACAGTGACCACATTCAAACTAACTGAAACCTCTTTCTCCCCACAACAGCTGAAAGGTGACGTCACCCGGTCCCGATCAGACCATCCCGGCCAAGGAGGGGATGCCAGCAATAAATCCACAATCGATATATATATGGGGAATGCGACAGTGGTGATAGCATGTGGATGTGAGATAAATACATTTTTCGTTTTAATTAGAAAGCATACGTAGTATGCGCAGAGAAATACGAGTAACTTGAAATCATTTGATCGCGCTCCCCCTGAATGAGAAAGTGGACTGATCTATAGTTAATTGTAACATTGTCTGTGTGTATAATGAGGTGACTTGTCCCAGGACAGTTTGATGTTGTGGACCTTACTGTTCAAATCTGATATAATGCAAAGATTGACTCTGCACTAGATGCATTTTCATGGGAAACAATTGGTTGGCTTACACAGGTTGCTTAATGGGTAGGATGATTCCAGGACAAGCAGTTATAAAGGGTGCTCTGTTCATATAAAGTTTTAAAAGGGTTGCAGATCTGGTAAGACAAAATATGTCCTAAGCAGGCTTTATTTTCACATATTTTTCTACATAAGTTTAGTAACACTGTATATACTGGTAAGTTTAGTAAAGGCTTGTATACACTGGTGTCAAAATACATGCATTTGATAACTTTTTTATAATTAGTTCAACTCAGCGTCGGACTGGCCTGCCGGTGAGCCGGTCGATAGACCGGTAGGCCCCGATGCTGGTTAGCCACGCCCCCGCCTGGTCCGTGGTTCCGAACAGGTGAATATGTGATTTAAGTGCAGAGAGCCCAGACACGACTGCGGCTCTCTGCACATGCGCAGTACAGATGAGTCATCACATGACTCATCTTGGAAGAAGAACCGGAAGAAGAGGACGTCCTGCCGCCCAGAGGAGCTACACGCAGAATGCAGGAGCAAGCAGCAGGTTAGTAAAGTGCGCAGCAGCGAGCAGCCTGTCATTTTGAAGGAAAGGGAAGAGAAACAAATGTGACATAAAAGATGAGGGGCAATGAGGGCATGACAGCGATGGGCAATAAGGACATGAGAGAGATGGGCAATAAGGACATGCGAGATGCTGAGGGGCAATAAGGACATGAGATGCTAAGGGGCAATAAGGGCATGAGAGATGCTGAGGGGCAATAAGGACATGAGATGCTGAGGGGCAATAAGGGCATGAGAGATGCTGAGCGGCAATAAGGGCATGAGAGATGCTGAGGGGCAATAAGGGTATGAGAGAGAGGGGCCAGAGCAGCATGGCACAGGGTGATGAAGGGGGGGTCAGAAGCAGCATGGAGGGTGCAGTGTGATCATAAGGGAGCAGAGGATGGCGATGAAGAGGCGCAGTAATGTGTGTGTGATGGCACAGCGGGCTTGTGACAATGTAATATGTGTGTGGTAGGTGGTGGGTAACTAATGGGTGCTATTTTGTTTGTGGGGTGATGGTGGGGCAATTTAATTTTATAGTGGGGACTATTTAAGATGGGGTGGTTTGGGGGCTATTATTTAAATGTGGGGTTGAGTTTGAGGAGCATGAGGTCTATTTATTAAATGTGAATATGAATTATTTAATGGCAGTGACGGTTGCGGTAAATCGGTATATTTATTATACTTAAATGCTATTTATTGCTGGGACTGTCTGGAGGGAGGGAAATAGGTTTATTTATTAAATGTGAATACTATTACTTTAATGTTGGGGCTGAAGGAAGGCCTAAGCATTAATTGTGGGTCCTATTGATTTAACGCCAGGGCTGGTTGGAATTTTCTAATTGTGCCCATTTTTTTCCAAATAGGGAACATTCCAGGATCCAGACAAGCCGCAACTAAAGAAACCAGCAGCCACAGGTGTTGAGTGACAAGAACAGGTAGGACAGTCTGTCAAATCTTCCAGTGGGACAATCCAGATTTTTTTTTTTTTGTGACTGTTCCGCCCAATCTAAGGGTCAGGTCAAGACTGTGTACTCTTTATATACACACTGCATTTTTTATATACGTACAATACTGTGGTGCTAGTTGTCCTTCGTGGGCTGACCACTCCCCCTCTAGTGTCTGATCTTGCCTCTATGATGGCTGGCCACACCCCTTTGGTGGGCCCCTTGCGTTGCAGTCCCCCGGTGGGCCCTTCATGTCCCAGTCCGACACTGGTTCAACTCATGTAAATGGGGCAGATAGTGAAACCTGTTGTCACCATACCCACTACTTTCTGGGGCATTGTGTTGTGGATTGGATGTTTTTTGGAACATTTTGCTAAATTTTTAATGTAAATGCAAGTACACTACATGGACAAAGGTATTTGGTCACAACTGTTAATGAATTGAGGTGTTTCAATCAGACCCATTACCAGAGGTGTATAAATTCAAGCAGCTACCCATGCAGTCTCCATTTGCCAACATTTGTGATACAAAATAGGTGGTTCTGAAGAGCTCAGTGACTTCAAGCGTGGTACTGTGATAGGATGCCACCTTTGCAATATTATATGGTCAACTGTAAGTGATATTGTTAGAAAGTGGAAGCGTTTAGGAACAACAGCAACTCAGCCATGAAGCGGAAGACCATGTAAAATCACAGAGCGGGGTCAACGACAGCTAAGGCGCATGGTGCTTATAAGTCGCCAACGCTCTGCTGATTCCATAGCTGAAGATTTCTGAACTTTCACTGGCATTAATGTAAGCACAAAAACTGCTGCGGGAAAAAAATGGAATGTGTTTCCATGGCCGAGAATTTGCATGCAAGCCTCACATCACCAAGACTAATGTCAAGCGTCACATGGAATGGTGTAAAGCACACTGACGCTGGACTGTGGAGCAGTGGAAAGGTGTTTTGTGGAGTGACGATTCACACTTCTCGGTTTGGCAGTCAGATGGGTCAGTCTGGGTTTGGCGGATGTCAGGAGAACATTACTTGCCTGATTGTATTATGCCAACTGTGAAGTTTGGTGGAGGAGGAACAATGGTATGGGGCTGTTTTTCAGGGTTTGGGCTAGGCCCCTCATCTTATGTGAAGGGCAATCATAATGCTTCAGCATACCAAGTCATTTTGGACAATGCTATGCTTCCAACGTTGTGGAAAGAGTTTGGGGGAATGCCTTTTTCTATTTCAACATGACTATGCCCCACTGCACAAAGCAAGGACTACAAAAGACATGGAATGATGAGTTTGGTGTGGAAGAACTTGACTGGGCTGCACAGAGCCTTGACCTCAACCACATCAAACACTGGGTCGACAGTTATCCATTGACCTGTCCAAATGTATACATGTTTGATATGAGATCCTATTATCATTCTTGGATCTTTGCCTTTTGGCTAAGATCAAGTGTCATTTTGTTCTATTCCAGAGAGGACAGGGAATGAATGACCCGATGGGTTGACAAACTACGTTGATTTGAGGCCAAGATGCCAGTGCTGACTGGAGCCCAATGTGCTGTATGTGCTCCCAGTAATTTGGGCTGGTGGTTTCTGAACATGCACTGGTGGAGGCAGAACTGGCTTTTCACAAAGTGCACAGAGTAAGGAATGACACACTGCACTTCTTGACCCAGATACCAATTATTTCTTTGCCCTGGCTTTATGACCTATTGGCTCAATGGGATGGGGAGCAATGGGGTCCTCTCCCTTTAAGATTTTGCAATGCACTAGAGGTTTTGGAGCAATAATAAAAAAAAAATTGGGTTCCTACTAGCATTCAAACTTTCATCTTTCAAATATCACTGGATACCCGGCCTAAAATATGGATTATGTTGTATATAGAAAACTATTGTATGCATTGCATAACATAAAAGGGACCTGTCATATTTAGCGATTGCAAAGTAATTTGAAATAATTTGTAATGATACAGCTATAAAACAGTTCCACCCAGTGGTCAATTCAAATAGTAAAATGATAAAACACTTTCTTGACATGAATTGTATGTGAGTGTCAGTGTTCACTCAAGAGGGTTGTAAGATACTTAATTTTCAAAATATATATATATTTAATATCAGTACACTATTCCTTTTGAGTTTTAAGATACTACAGAAAACTACTGTGTAACAGAGGAATTATTATTTGTGAGAAAATACATGATTTTAAAAAAATAGTAATTTTTGATAATATTATTGTTATTATTATTATTGTTTATTTATAACGTGTCTACATACTATGCAGTGCTGTAGATTGAAGAGATCATTGTTAAAAACAATTACATACAATTACATGAAATAAAATATATGAAAAGTTAAACATTTGTGATGGCAGTGGGAAAATACAAGATGGTACCAATCATCATCATCATCATCATCATCATTTATTTATATAGCGCCAACATATTCCGTAGCGCTTTGTGCCAATGTGGTCACACTAAGGACGCAGTTGTTTGGACGGTCTATTACCATTGCATCTCATTTCCATCCCTTAGCAGTGTGCATGAAGTCAAAGAAAATGATCTGATACGCTGTATATAATAGTATATATAGCTAGATATATACCCATTGATCTACTCCTGCAGTGCTTTGTATATTTAATATAGTGTGAATATGTAATACTATAGATGATCTATAATAGTATGTATTTGTATTATAAACACTGTGCTATGCATGAGATAATCAATGGAATATATCTATCTATCTATACTATTCTGTACACAGCACTGTATGAAGAGACCTGTATATACTTCAGGCTAATGACAATTCAATAAAAAAAAGTTACCAGTGCAGGTAGGCAGCTCGGAGCACTATATATGTTGGGGAACTACAAATCCCAAGATGTCCTAAAGGTTTGCAATAATAGTAGTTCCACAGCAACTATAGTGTACGAGGTTGTGAAATGATCTGCTGACACACTGATTTTTCATAATAACTTGTTTCTTAACAAGATATACTAGTATATGTCCCAGCTGCTGTCTTCTTTTTGTTTCGCTGCCTCTAGGTTACAAGTACAACTGGTAAAACCTAGGCCAAGGATACTACATATTGACTGAGCATTACATAGTATCTACAACTTTCTATGTCCTATATCCTGGTGACGGCAGAGCTTGCAGTTACTGCAGTGATATAACAGGGCATTTCCTGCTTATTCTGCCCTGAACGCTGATTGGTCGAGTGGAGAGGAGTTAGCAGCATCTTGCGGTACTCCTCTCAACGGACAACATTTGTGACTCTGTGGAGTATTGAGATTTGAGCGCGGAGGGAGGGGTTCTGGGTAAAAGGAAACACCCCCTAACTGCTCGCCTGCCAATGGCTGCTTTAACATTGCTGGTTGACTATGCCTCTACCTGACAGTACCTACACACACTTTCTCCACCAGCAACTACAATTGTTATTCCACTACCATATATATTAAGTCATTCCCCCACACCTTTGAGATTGTAATCTTATTTTATCATATTAATGTTGGGATACAAAAAATATTCACATTGATGATGATTACAGTAAAAATAACTTTTTCTCTGGTAATATAAGATGTGTCTTCTGAAACACTTAGGGATTTATGCAAAGAGCAAATATGTGTTGTAGCCAATAGCAGTCAATCAGATTTTGAAATTTTCAATACTGTTCTGGGGACTATTTGCCTCATTCCACATTTGGGTGTGAAATGTAGCGTGTTTCATCAGTGGAATATAGCCTTAAGTAAAACTGCCATAAAACTCAACCTGCTTGCACAGTACGAGTGACCAAAGCAAAACGATCACAGCTGATAGTCCCCTGGACTCCTCCTAACCGTCGGCCAACCACAAGCATTTTCCTGTACTGGTCACTTTTGATTGGAATTCCTGTGAAGTCTGATTTTGCTTCAACCATTTGTAGTGTAGAGGTTAGTGTAGAGGTTGGCCAATTTTTATTGGAATTTTCACCTTTTTTTTTTTTTCTTTCCATCTGGACTACAACATATTAAGAAAATAACATTTTGGGCTATTATGGATCAAGAGAGAATATATTTTTTATTTAATAAAATGGTGAATATGGGTTTCGGGGAGTATTTTTTTCAATTAATTTTTATTTGAAAATTGTGTGTTTTTTATTTTTTGGTATAATGGGCATGGGTCTTAGAAAGTTGCCACTCCGGGGATCTCAATTTTGTGAATTACCCTGGCCTCAACATCCTAGATGGATTGGGAAGAGCCCCACTCACTTTTTATCATGGGGCTGATGATAAGCCCCTCTGGATGGAGAGAATGTTGCACCCCCACCCGTTATGCAGACACCAGCCCTGCTCTGCCCAGAAAAACCCTACTGGTGTCCCTGTTATAATTGAAAACAGCTCTCTAGCGCTGGGTCTGGTTGAGGATTTTGAGGGGGCACGCTACCCTTTTATTTATTATCCATGTATTTTTATTACATGTCACTGTACTTCAGAATGGTGAAGCAAAAGAAGATTGCGTCTCAAGAACGTCACGCCTCTGTTTAAGGGTCTGTTCTACTGCAAGACTTTATTTGTGCAACATTTTTACATGATTTCGCTAAACTCTAAGGCTAATGAAAGCTAAGGAGTGATTCATTACTATAAATTATAGAACGTATTTTACTTACATTATTTTATTAAATAAGCCATACAATGTTTTGCATACGTTACTTGTGTAAGAAAGTGAATGACAACTGGTCGGGAAAGTAAAATTGTATATGTGGGTACCAGCAGACAGAAGAAATAAATGTACATTGTGTTGCTGTCATGCTTACATTAATGGCATATTCAATGTAAACGGTCAGAAAATGACCCATATCATTTGGACACTGATCTGTCAGAATTACCCTGTGCATACGCAGTGTGCATTTATCAACCTAGGGCACTGCTGTTCAAATTCTGTGGTATAGAGACATAACCAACATTGCTAATATTTTAAAATATATATGGTTATAGTGACATGTTTTTAGATATTAAATTATTATTTTTAATAAATACTAGTATATGAAGTGCCAAAAATAAAAATATATCAAGAAACTGGCAGTTTATATTTAGAATAAGATAAATTATATAGGGTAATTCTAAAAAATAGAGACATCCTGAGACAGAAATTTCCAGGGACATTAAGGACATATTGTACACAAAGGGGGGGATTTAATTCCCCCATCGCGGCTCCCTTAGCCGGCGTTGAAATTACCGTATTAACGGTAATTATGCGCACTATTACTGTAATTGGAAATCGTGCACAGGCTGCTTACTTTTAACATTAACGCGACCCATTGAATTCCCCCCACAGAGAGAGAGAAAAGTAATATGTTTCTATAGGGGCAATCTGGGATGTATAATGTTAATAAAAAATAAATCACAATTTATAATTCATTAAAAATGTATTAATCTCATGATATCTTGCATAGTAGCGAAATATTAAAAATATAGAAAAGTGTCATTCTGCATTGATTGTTTAAAAGTGCAGAAAAAATTACAGTAAAAACTTCTCTGTTTTCTTGTCGGTGTCAATGTTATTCTCCAATGAATAATTCCCAATTATAATGATAAGGCTCCATATATTTCATCCTGACTGTATAGATTGAAGTTGAGTGTCAGAGAGATACAAATTGTCTCTCCAAATCCTACATAAAGGAACATATTGTTAAATTACCTAGAGAGGGTAAAAACAGTATATAATTCTGCTAACTTGTCCCTGGGATGTCAATGAGGGGTGATAGGCATTTAATAGTTCAATTATTGTTTCTGACAGACAATAAAAGTATATTGAACTGCTCTAATTTAATGAATATTGCTGTCAACCCTTTCATACTGCAGTGGCATACCTCCCAACTATCCCGATTTAGGCGGGACAGTAGTCCAATTTGTCACGCCATCCCGATCGAGACAGATTTGTCCCGATTGGTGGGAAAGGTGGGAGGTATTCTGTTCACTGCTGCTCTGCATGGCAGAGCAGTGCTGAATGGGTGACGGAAATGGTGGTTGGAGGGGAGTACAGGTTAGCGAAGCACTTCAAAAGTACTAGGCATGCCCCAGGGGTGTGACCACGCCCTATTGTGCCGTGGTCACGCACCCATTTTTCAGTGGCCACCCCCCGTCCCGCTGCTAGAGAGACTAATGTTGGGAGGTATGAGGTGTAATATATTCGTCACTAGCTAGCTCTCCTGCCTAGGATATCATTCATTTATTCATGCATTTGTGGTTAAATAGTAGTTGAGAGCCGTACATTGTGGTACATTAAGAACATGTCATATCCATCTAGAACACATATATTCACAAAATAATTATTCTGGTCAAATCCATTCACATAGATCACAACTGGTACTGAACAGGTATACAAGTAGGTATATAGAACACAACTGGTACTGAACAGGTATACAAGTAGGTATATAGAACACAACTGGTACTGAACAGGTATACAAGTAGGTATATAGAACACAACTGGTACTGAACAGGTATACAAGTAGGTATATAGAACACAACTGGTACTGAACAGGTATAATAGTAGGTATATAGAACACAACTGGTACTGAACAGCTGTCCATGCATATAAGAAACAGAATTATATTTTGCATCCAAAACAAAAAAATAAGGCCTAATACCAAGGGCTTTTCCTGTTACTCAGAAAAAGACCAGTGAAATAGTACAGTTGTCCACACATACAGCAATATGAACATATACTGATTGCAAGCAGGGTATTAAAAGTAAGTAGTGGTATTGAACAAATATATATGTATACAAATCGTAGGTACAAACCACAAGAATCACTCAATAGAAACAGAAAGCTGCGGGGTTTAAATAGCCCAGTTCTTCCTCAGATTGGCCACTGGTTTGGAACGGGTGAAACGCATTGAGTAAATAGTCTCTTAAGAACTGCAGTTCAAGCAATACCTATCTCAATGGCATTCAAGGCAGCAGATCAACTGCACAGAATAAATACAGGGTCAGAGGGCCTGGTTGGTTCAGTTCCAGACATTATTTCCCCATCTCCGATCTCTGGAAGACCTTCCAAGTTTGTTTAGGTAACATTGGTAGAATTCTCTAACCAATCTTGGTGCGCAGACATTTTCTTCAGGTTCCCAAGATCTCTCCTCTGGGCCGTAACCCACCCATTCTACCAGATACTGTAGCTTAGTCGGGAACTTTCTTGGATCAGCAGTCTTTTCCCGCTCCATACTCACCTTCTCCATCAACTCTTAAGCTGTGCATTACTGTGTATGCTCCCACGATCACGTTTTATCATACCAAAGAACATCCTATTGTTCATTTGATCTTATAAACTAGCTAAAAATCACTATCAACAATGGAACAATGTCAGGCAAATGTGGCAGTGTGTATGCACCAGCAGTGTAGACAGATCTCTATGGAGTGTGCAGTATCACAATCTTTTCAGCAGATGGTTATGACAGATGAGAAGCACAAATCTGTAGGTAAATCGTGTAGGTGTGTACACATAAATCTGCATGCTTATCTGGACTTTCAATCGTTGGTAAAATCGTTATAGAAACAATGACACGGCCGCATCGCGTGTCATGTGATGCGACCGCCTGTGCACCCCCCGGGCTGAACTTTGCCAGCCCGCGCCTGGCTGTATGATCCTGTTAGCAATGTTGGTTTAGGGGTCAGTAGGTTGTTTAAGTATAGAAAGAGAATAAATGTAAGTTTTGCTTGAACTGTGTACAGGGAAGGTAATCCGGTAGAAATGCATAGGCAGGTAAAGAACGTGATTCGGGCATTTGACAAGCTTCCCTACAAAGATGAGTTCACAGGGAACACTTGAAGTTTGGAGACTATGAGAGAGTCTTGTTGTACAAGGAATGGAATTCTACAGTAGGTACCACCAAAAATAAGTCCTGTCACTGGGAACGGGAGCAAGTAACAAGTGGGGATGAGAGGAGCAGATCTTGGGCAGATATGATTTAAGATATATTTGAGACAACGTAAGAGGTGTTTGTTGGTGCAAATTTGTTAATGGCTTTGTATGTGAGTGGAAATATCTTATATTGGATTCAGTAATGTACAGGCAACCAATGTAGGAACTGGCAGAACGGAGCAGCAGAATAAGAGCATTTGCTGACTAAGATTAGTCTAGCCTCTGCATTCAAAATAGAATGTAGGGTACTAGTTTTGTTTAGGGAAGGCAAGTAAGGAGGGAATTGCAATATTTAATGCAGGAGATTTGGACTTGTCAGTGCTCAGATGTTGATAAACTAAAATCTTCAAAGGCAATATTAGTAAGGCTCCATTTTTTATTTATTTGTAACAAAAAGCTGGCCCATGCTTGTGACATGAGGTTTGCTTAGAACTAACTGGCCATAAATTTCAGTGTGGACAATCTCAAAAAAATACTTATCCCAATAAATATCTGATTAGTTTTTATCAGAATTTGGACAGGATGGATGGTAAATGTGTTTGGATGATAACTTCATCTGACTTTTTATTGAGTTATTATGCGACTGTGCTATTTGTACCCTATCGGACACAGTTGATCAGTCAAAGCTGGATCTTTAAGAATTGTTTACACAATCTTATATACATGTATAATCAAATATGATGACCTGTATATGACCAGCTTAAGTCAGCAATTTGTTTTAAAATAAAACACCTATTTAACCATTCTTCCTTAATTATGCCACTTCATGTGTACAGGCAGTTTGAAATACGGCAAATTAATCTTTCAACAGTAGATTTCCCATGGCAAAACCTGTACTGGGAGAAGTAGAACACATGGGAACCCTACATATTAACTTAACCTGGGGATATAATTAGAGAGGTGTATGGACCATTTAGAAAATCATTAATCCTTTTGTCGCAGTGTAGGAAAGCAAATATAATTTCATGATAATGTATTCACTAGAGGCACTTCTCCTTTGTTATCCAAGACTGAAATTTAGTGTTCCTTCAGCTTTTTTAGTGGCATGGATGGGTGCTGCCATTAATGGGATTAAATGCAGATATTAAGGGAATTGATGTTTTCGCTACAGAATTACTAATGCTCATATGTGTAGTTGAGCATTTATAGAAAAAGTAAAAATAAATCATAATTTGAAAGCAATAAAAAAGAGTGTATTTTGCCTTTAATAAAATATGTTGTAGGACGCTTATTAGCTTGTTAACTTATCCATATATTTCCTATTTATTATGAAAAGCAGCAGGGGAGGGCTGGCAAATTTTAGCCCGGGGGGCAAGACTTGTCTCAGCAGCCTATTTTCAATGGAAAAAAATGCAGGTGGCCTAGTGACCCAGCCCAAGATAGCTCACTATGGGACCAGCCGCCCAGCCCAGCCTGCCCCTGACAAGCAGATAACTAAACCTAACTTTCAAGTTTTTAGGATTTACTATTTCCAAGCACATCATCTGTAAGCTGTTCCAATTTTTTCTAACAGATTGCATTTTATTGTCATTATTTATTTACGATGTTCTAACTTAATAATGAAAGCCAGTGATTGTAAAAAACATTAAAGGATAACTCCTGTCTCCTGAAAATGTTTAGCATTCAGCCACTCACCCTAACTTATAAAGCTGCCAAATTCCCAGAACCGCTGCTGTTCTCCAAGCACACACTCCCTGGTTAACCCCTGAATAACATACCTGAAAAACTGATATGTTTATACTTAACTAAATAAATATGTAATATAAAATTGGAAGCACCCCTATGTTGAAGCATGTTCAGCATAATAATATTCCCTAATGGTATTGTGTGCAAATACCTGATATAATGCTAGATAAAGGCCTTAAATTATTAATTATATGGAACCTCAAAGGTGTCAATGGTGTCTCAATGGTACATCTGTGGGGCATCAGTTATATGTCAGTGGTATATAAATGGTATATCCATGGTGCATCAGTTGTGAAAGTACATATCACGAAACAGCATTCTCTCTGAGACTTATTTTCCTCTATATCATGCTGGTGATATTACATCAGCAGAATGGTTATCCCTTTGTTGACTGGCAGAAAATTAAAGAGACGCAAAAGGATGAAATAAACAGTTGGTAAGATACAAGAGGAAGAAAATAGTGAGAAGGGCCTAGTGTTTACTTTCACCACTGACGTACCATGGCTATACCAATGATGTAAAACTGATGCAGTATGGATGTGTCATTGAGAGACCATTGAAATACCACCAACACCTTTGTGCTTTAATATACTTAGACAACCTCAATAATAGGTCTTTAATAAGCATTATATCTGGTACTGTGCACAATACCTATAGGGGTATAATAGTACCTAACATGCTTCCCCATAGGGGTGCTTCTATTTTTATATTACATACATATCCAAAACCTAAATAGCAGCAGGGCATGGATGGATGCCCTTAATATTCCACCAGAGGGATAAAACGTTAATACTGCATGAATTTTATCCACTTAATATAGACTTTTATAAATTAACTTTTATATGATGGTAAATATGCGGAAGAGATTTTTCTGAGAATTTGTGTATAATTATTTTAACCATCATGTTTTTATCCCCTTTGCAGCAGGTTGCCATATTACAATGGAGTACTTATCTATTTTACATCATTCCGAGCCAGCAGAGTATGAGTGACGGGCAGATATGTACTGTGTGAGTTGATGAAGTCCTATATCAAGGCAGGAAGCTGTGACAATTTCATATATTAGAAATTGAAGCAGGAGCATAATAATAGGAAGTACAGGGGGTGTGGTGGCTACGAGGCCCAGAGCGGAGACATCTTTTGAGCTGCACATGCACAGAACCATGCATGCTCAGGAGAGTTCCCCCTTTCTGCTCTATTAAGAGCTGAGTGAGGTGACCAGGGAGTAAATGTATCATACCCCGGTTTTTTCAACTCACCGGGAATCGGCGAGTTGACAGCTAAAATTTTACAAGCCAGCGCCGCTTTAAATTTTAGCTGTCAACTCGCAGATTCCCGGCGAGTTGAAAAAACCGGGGTATGATACATTTACACCCAGGAGGTGAATAATGACATCATCGGTCCCCTCCCTCATTTTGCTATGGGGCCCCGCGATGCACTGTTCTACTCCTGATATGACGTCTTGGAGTGTAATAGTCGTTTAAAGTAAAACTCCACCCAAAACGTAAAACTTAGTTTTGGTGGTGTTAAGTAATGGGCATTACTTGCCAGTGGTGCATTTTTCAGATCCAGCAGGTCCATAATGCCTCTAGCAGTCTGTCTATACTGCTACTACTTATACTCTACAAGTCTGTTTATACTGTTTATACTGCTACTACTTATATTCTACAAGTCTGTTTATACTGCTACTACTTATATTCTACAAGTCTGTTTATACTGTTTATACTGCTACTACTTATTTTCTACAAGTCTGTTTATACTGCTGCTACTTATACTTTACAAGTCCGTTTATACTGTCTATACTGCTACTACTTATACTCTACAAGTTCGTTTATACTGTCTATACTGCTACTACTTATACTCTACAAGTTCGTTTATACTGTCTATACTTCTACTAATAATTTATGGGCCTGATTCATTAATCAAAAAATTGAGTAAGTTTTCTTACTCAAGTTTTCTGGACAAAACCATGTTGCAATGCAGAGGGTGCAAATTAGTTTATTATTTTGCACATAAGGAAAATACTGGCTGCTTTTTCATGTAGCACACAAATACTTGATAGCTTATTTGTACACTGAAATTTAAAGTTGATCTAGGAGATGCCCTACCCCCAGGGCCGGACTGGGACTAAAAATCAGCCCTGGCATTTAAAGCACACAGGCCCACGTGGACTCAATGCACTATATTGTTGCACACTGATGCTGGCGCAGTACAACATGATGTAGTATGAGTGTGTGTGGGGGGGGGAGGGGGTATTTATTTCTCCTAATGACCCTCAACATTACATTATTAGCACCCCAATTACATCAATAAATACCATGACAATACATTATTAGTACCCAAATTACAGCAATAAATAACCCCCCACACACACTCATACTACATCAATCACCCCCACATTATAGCAACCGGCATCACCCCCCACATTACAGCATCACTCCCCACATTACAGCGTCCAGCATCACCCCCCACATTACAGCGTCCAGCATCACTCCCCACATTACAGCGTCCAGCATCACCCCCCACATTAGAGTCCAGCATCACCCCCCACATTACAGCGTCCAGCATCACCCCCCACATTACAGCAACCGGCATCACCCCCCACATTACAGCGTCCAGCGTCACCCCCCACATTATAGCAATACCCTCTCCTACTTATTAGCAATACTAAGCACCAAACACACTACAACATTGCCACCAGCACGCCACCCCATACTACAGCAATACCACCAATTATACAGACGCCACTGTAGGAAACAATGTTTTGCTTTTTTCAAATCTCCCACAAAATAGCAACTACGAACAGAGTACTTACACACACATATAGGTAACAGGTACCCTTTTCCCTCAATGAAATAGTAATGGCAGAATTTTCATGAATCATTCCACATGAAATAAAACTAACATATATCTAAAAAAAACATAACTATTTAATGATCAGTTGAACCCACACGGCCGCATTAAAAGTATTTCCATCTACAGCAAAATGTCAGAGAAAAATATTTTTGTTTTACTACAGTAATTGGATATGCGTCTTTTCTATTCATTTTAAATAACACAGTATATAAATTAAGGGGGATAGAGGAGGTGGGTGAGAAATAATTGGATGTGACCCATCATGATCCATCAGTTTGATTAGATAGGAAACATTTAGATTATTTACCTGGAGACGTCTACCCCCTTGACTCACAGGCAGGGCTGACAAGAGGAATTTTGGGCCCTGATACAGCAACTTCTTTGGGCTCCCATCATATTCAACAATGAAAAACTTGCCTTTGGCAGAAGTTCATATGATGCCACACCGTAGTGTGCCCAGTTCATATTATGCCACATCGTAGTGCCCCAAGGTCATATTATGCCACATAGTATTACCCTCAATTCATATTTGGTCATGCAGAAGTGCCCACAAATCATATTATGGCATAGTAGTGCCCCCAAAACATATACCATACAGTAGTGCCCACAAATCATATTATGTCACAACAGTGCCTCCAAATCATATTATGCCACAATAGTGACCCCAAATAACATTATGCCATAGTAGTGCCCCCAAATCATTAGTAAAGCTCAGACAAAAACTCATTCACAAATAAAAATTGGTACAGCATATCAGATTCTGAGTGTGAGTCCCAAGAGCAGCTTAATACATCATTTACAATGCAAACAAAAATAGATATATTGACATAATTACAGATAAAATTTATGACAAGCAATGTTTTTTCCTCTTAATTAAAAATCTCTGTACAGATAAATATGCAAAAAACATTACAGCGCAATAATGAGCAATACATAGTGTTAAACATTATTGGATACGCTGTAGTGTTCCCAGTTCAAGAAAGGATGGTTAAAAACATATTCCACACGAGCAAATATATGAACTTACCTGATTATGGCATCCTGTGTTCTGTTCTCCTACTGGGCACGCTGGGCGAGGAGGGATCAGCAGCTGTCAGCTCACACAGGCAGTGGGGAGCAGGAATAGAGGGCAGTGGTCGAAGCAGAAATTTAGGAGTGGGGGTATAGAAAATATAAGTGAATGGAGTATGAAGGCTTGATTTTTTATTTTTTTTAACACTTGTCCCCTCTGTGCATTTCCATTCTTCATTACTACTTGTGTTTTATGATGGCTGCATCCCTGACATTCCCATTCTTAAGATGTCTCTCCCTTTACACTTTCTTTTACCTATGCCCCTGCACCACCTTCTCCGCTGTCTCTAACAAATCTTCCTGTACCACCTACTCCCCTGGCTCTCTCACACGTCTTCCTGCACCCTCTACCCCCCGGCTCTCTCACTCCTCTTCCTGCACTCCCTACCACCCTGGCTCTCTCACCCCCTCTCCCAGAACCCCCTTCCCCTTTGGCTCTCTCACCCCCTCTCCCAGCACCCCCTTCTCCTTTGGCTCTCTCACCCCCTCTCCCAGCACCCCCTTCCCCTTTGGCTCTCTCACCCCCTCTCCCAGAACCCCCTTCCCCTTTGGCTCTCTCACCCCCTCTCCCAGCACCCCCTGGCTCTCTCACCCCCTCTCCCAGAACCCCCTTCCCCTTTGGCTCTCTCACCCCCTCTCCCAGCAACCCCTGGCTCTCTCACCCCTTCTCCTAGCACCCCCTGGCTCTCTCACCCCTCTCACAGCACCTCTTCCCCTTTGGCTCTCTCACTCCCTTCGGCTCTCTCACCCCCTTTCCCAGCACCCCCTTTGGCTCTCTCACCCCCTCTCCCAGCACCCCCTGGCTCTCACCCCCTCTCCCAGCACCTCCTTCAGCTCTCTCACCCCCTCTCCCAGCACCCCCTTCAGCTCTCTCACCCCCTCTCCCAGCACCCCCTTCAGCTCTCTCACCCCCTTTCTCAGAACCCCCTTCAGCTCTCTCTCCCCCTTTCCCAGCACCCCCTTCGGCTTTCACCTCCTTTCCCAGCACCCCCTTCGGCTCTCTCACCCCCTCTCCCAGCATGCCCTGGCTCTCACCCCCTCTCCCAGCACCCCCTTCGGCTCTCTCACCCCCTCTCCCAGCACCCCCTTCGGCTCTCTCACCCCCTCTCCCAGCACCCCCTGGCTCTCACCCCCTCTCCCAGCATGCCCTGGCTCTCACCCCCTCTCCCAGCATGCCCTGGCTCTCACCCCCTCTCCCTGCACCCCTTTCGGCTCTCTCACCCCCTCTCCCAGCACCCCCTGGCTCTCACCCCCTTTCCCAGCACCCCGGGCTCTCACCCCCGCGACCCCCCCCCCCCAGAAAATCGCAGACACCCCCCCCCTGAAAATCGCGGCACCCCCGCGACCCCCCCCCCCCGAAAATCGCGGCACCCCCGCGACTCCCCCTAAAATCGCGGCACCACGCGACCCCCCCTAAAATCGCGGGCACCACCCCGAAAATCGCGGCACCCCCGCGACCCCCTCCCCCCCGAAAATCGCGGCACCCCCCCTCTTCAGTAAAAGAAAAAACAAATTAAAAAAAAAAGTAAACTCACCAGTGTAACTGGCTGCACAGCATAACGGGGGAGGGAGCTGGGGAGCGCGCAGCAGAGGTGGCTGGTTCCTGAACCCAGCCACCAAGAAGACAGGGGGAGTCGGGCCGGCCCATATAGCCATCGGCCCTTCTGGCATTTGCCAGAAGTGCCAGATGGCCAGTCCGGCCCTGCCTACCCCTATTATAAATCTGCCATCACATTTTAAATTTACCTCCCCCTTCAATGCAACATGGTTTTGCCTTACGGTTGCTTAATTTTCCTTAACGATTTAGGCCCTATAAGTCAGTATATACTGTCTATACTGCTACTACTTATATTCCATAAGTCTGTCTATACTGCTACTACATATATTCCATAAGTTTGTCTATACTGCTACTACTTCTACTCTATAAGTCTGTCTATACTACTACTACATATACTCCATAAGTCTGTCTATACTGCTACTACGTATACACTATAAGTCTGTCTATACTGCTACTACATATACTTTATAAGTCTGTCTATACTGCTACTACATATACTCTGTAAGTCTGTCTATACTGCCACTACTTCTACTCTATAAGTCTGTCTATACTGCTACTACATATACTCTATAAGTCTGTCTATACTGCTACTACATATACTCTATAAGTCTGTCTATACTGCCACTACTTCTACTCTATAAGTCTGTCTATACTGCTACTACATATACTCTATAAGTCTGTCTATACTGCTACTACATATACTCTATAAGTCTGTCTATACTGCTATGCGCGAAGTGTCTCTGGAACAGAAACGGAAACACTTTGCGTGTATTATATCCACTGATTTTTGCTTGCACAACCATAAAGCAAAAATTAGTGTATATTTTTACCGTACTACCGTTAAAAATGCGCAGCCCCGATGTTGTCAGACTAATTGAATCTCCCCCATAAGACTGTTTACACTGTCTATACTGCTACTACTTGTGTTTTTCAAACAGACAGCAGTGTTGTTGGTGCCCCTGCCCTGTGAGCTTCCCATTCATGTTGTCTGTTTCAAAAATAGCATAAGGAAGAGCAGTATCAGACTACTAGAGCTATCAGGGGATCCGCCAGATAGGAAGACCCTCACACCGCTGATGAGTAACACTATATATTTTAGCTTAAAAGACTGAGTCCCACAAAGAATTAATGTTTTGGACAGACATCTCTTTTACACAACATGATATTGTGCTATTTATGCTGAAATACACATCAACTCCATCATATTTCAGTTGGAGAGTTAATAGAAACAAGGCTAATGTTAGTGGCTTGGCATTGTTTGTAGTGTACATGCAATATATTACATTTATGCATTTTCCCTATTTGTTATGATGGATTGTCTTGGAGGCTTTCTTTGGTGGGGAGTGTGGGGGGGGGAGGGGGGTTTATGCATTACATTTTTTTCTTCGGTTCTTGTGTAAGAAATTATACAGTATTAATCTTGCATAAAATAAAGATTGTAAATCTTGAAATATATGTAAAGTGTGATATGTATTTGCTGCTTATACTACCAACTCTCAATTAATACCCTATGTCAAATCAAAACTAAAGAGTGAGTTATAGGGATATCACTATAAACATTTGTTCTTATGACAGAACAATGTGCTCTAAGTCTCTTTCAATTGAAACAATGATTGCTTGTGTGTGAATACACATACATTAATTCTTATATGCAGATTCTCTACGTACTTGTTACATTGTTTCCCGTAGGTCATCTCACAAATGAAGCATTGCTTTACAATAGAATTGTGTGTTACATAGCTGCAGAGAATCTTCTGTCTATTTCACATAAGTGTTTACTATTGTAACAAAGGAGGTTACTTTGGGTTAAAAACAATTAAAAAAGAATATTATATCTTCTGACAGTCAAATATATAACTTATAAATATTGGCAATGATTAATTTGTCTACGGGGTTAACCCAATCAGGGTTTATTAGTTTAGTGTTTTTATCCATTTTGTATAGGTATTAATAAACATAGTATACTTAATGAATCTTGCTTCCTTCAATTAGAATTCCGCATAAAATTACAAGATTCTGTTTTGAGTGGCGTTCACTAAGATGAAATACAAAGTTCTTCTTACCTTCAGTTGTTATCACAATCTAGCTTCAAAGGTTCAGCTCTGCGGTCCTCGGAGGAGGTGTGTTGGAAACACTAATATGAAAGAAGAAAGAAGATCTCAGTGACGGACCATTGGAGCCTTCAGGTAGATCCACCGACTTGGGGTAACACCAGAGTGAAGGTAAGTTGAACTTTGCATTTTATCTTATGTTAGTTATTCTTTATCATATGTTTCTAATTTATTTTGATCATGATTAGGTTGAAATGTAGCAGTGATGATTTTGGATGGTCACAAGCCCCTGCCAATGTTTGTTTTCTATTTGCTACTATGATTTTATACAGGATTACACCAAAATGTTACTATTCTATATGTGCTGCAAATTAAATATGCTGAGTGAATAGCAAAATTTTATTGTGTTGAAATGTTGTAGAGGAGGTTCTCCCGCACCCTCTTTCCTGCAGTCAGGTAGCAGGCAGGGCTGGAACTAGGGCTGTGTGAGACAGGCAACTGCCCAAGCTTCAAAGCTGAATGGGGGCCCCAGTAATTTAGTAGTTTAGGTTATTTTAGTTACCATTTACGGCTATGCGGTGTCAGTTTTCCTTCTTGCCCCAGACGCTAAAATTTCTAGTAACAGCTCTGCTAATATATATATTACCCACTCACATCAGAATAATATGAGTTACCTATAGAACAGATCAACATATATATATAGTGCTTTAAATACACTATCACCATAGAACAAATATATATTTTATAGTTTTTCCACCTGAGACCAACCATTCTTACAGTACATATTTGTCTGTCATAAAGGATCTGTCAGTCACTTGAATGGGAGCTGATTGTCTTGTACCACTGCTTACTCTAGGGTTGCCTTTTACAGCTGATGCAGGAGGATCAGGAGCTTGGACACACAAGATCAGACATTCCGGAACACCTCACTCCAAATAAAAGTCTTGTATTAGCAGTATTTCAATGCATTTTACTAGCAATTTACTGCTGGTAAAATGCCTGTTCATGAGAATATATCTTCAAAACATTCACCTGCTTTCAGTGGGGAATGAAGATCTACATATGTCATAGACCCCCCCACCAAACACACAAGTCTAGACTTCCAAGTGACTGTGTATTATGTGGCCGCACAATGTACGCTTCACATTTAGTCAAGACTCCCATGTACTGCAGCAGATTCCTCCCTTGTAACATATGGCCCTCCTCTTGTTACATATGCTCCCCATCCTCCCTCCCATTGTCACATCAAATATGACAATCAATGCTGCATGATAATCAGTGCAGGATTAAGGTTTTAGGGTACCAGGACTACTAACTTGTTGGGAGCCCTGCCAATAAATTGCCTTCAGTTAGATATGTTATAGACACCCACTGTGACCTTCCAGTTGGTCGCGTTGGTGCCAGTTGGAGATTGGCTGATGAACTGAAGCATTCAATCACCCACCCCATCTGCTCTCCACACTTAGCGTAAGTTTGCATTCTCTCTAAGTGATACATACAGTAGAAGGGTTCCATCAATGTTTATTCAGCTGCAAGGGATTGTGGGGCAGGGCTGCAAAAACAGGGCAGTGTTGGCAGGGCTCTCTTAATATATTGAATGACGTGCTAAGGCACCTGATGTGGGAGGTGGGCAGGACTAGCAAAATACTGTGGGGACCACAGGGCGATGATACTGGTTCCCAGTCCACAATCCAGCACTGATGCCAGTAAGAGGGAGGGCTACCTTCTGAGTTTATATAGGAGGAGTGCTCTGCTCTTCTTCACAGTAGCTCCCACCAATACTGGCTGGCTGCGATAAGGCTGAACTTACTGCTTCACCAGGCCTACAATTCCATTTTCACCCAAAAATAAACAACAGAAAATAAAAAGTTACCCTCTCATTAAAAAATAAAGCATTTTTTTAATCAATATCTTGTACTGTTGGGAGGGGCTGGCTGGCTAAGAGCTTATTATTATATCATACCTGCCAGCAGTCAGGATTCTTATGAGACAGTCCCAATTTTTCTGACAAAAGGGGTACAGTCACTCAGAACAGGGGCATGGCCTCACACAAAGTTGGCTTTGTTTGGCTGAATCTGGGTATGGTTTGGGGAACCTAATTTGTTTCAATTTTCCAATACAATGGTGACATGTACTTTATTCTCAGATGTTTTAATAATTTTCTGTGCAGACTTCCACTCAAAACGTGCTACCAAGTGAAAATAGAACAAAATAAAATAACGTTCTTTAAATGCATGTTAAATTTCAAATAAAATCCACCATGATATTTTATGCTATGGAATATTTTAGATATATAGTTACAATATTAGCGGTTTATATTATGAACCAATTCTAGTTAATGAAGATTAGATAAACAGGACACTTATGTTGTGCAAAGAGTACACAACCTGACAGTGTTTTTGTAGATGGGGATTGGGAAATAATAAACTGTGCAACTGTTTTGCTTATCTAAAACACTTTTTTGGCATGTCATGTTCTAAGTGCATCGTCCTGTTTATATGGCAAGGCCTGTACAAATAGGTCTGTATCTCTTTTTGTATCTGGAAACTGCCAACTGCAGAGAGTTCAAATAAGGGAAAGGCAACAGCTCTGTAATTGGAATTCACTGGGCACAATACACTTGTGGAAAGCGACAGGAGAGAGAATGCTGACAAAGAGGCGCCCGTTCACCCATATGTGAAGTAGTCCAGAGCATTCACACTATTTCCTCTAATGATGTTTTTACAGCGATAAAAAGAGTTCTTGACTTTATTAAAAATACCAGAGCTGTCATTGTCTTTTGCTGTAAATGTACAGTGCTTTCTTGTAATTCAAAAACAGATTCATTATAATCAATTAAATGATATAAGTTGTTCTGATATAAACTATTAGAGGATATTTATATTAATACTTTGTGCACATGTCCAATTAGTGTGGAATTTAATTTTGTTTTTGAGTTAAATGGAAGATTGGAAGAAAGAAAAGTATGTATAGTATACTGGAGCTGTGCACAAATCTGGAAATCTCTCATAATAGCATTATTCAAATCATTGATACATTTTATGGAAATTCCACAATTTCCACAATATAAAGCAGTTAAAATAATATCTTTATTAGTAATATTAAAAACATAATGTCAGCAAAATAATGATTAAAAGTGTGTGAGTGAGAGTGTAGTGGTTTGAAAAGGACACACTAGGAACTGTATTCTGTATTTTATAATAGTACCTTATAATAGTACCTCTAATTACTATTAATTTTATTCATACTTGTCCTCTTAATTCTTAACATCAAAGAAAAATGGAAAATTATAATTTACACGAAAGCGCAAAAATACATTCATAATCTTATGTTTCTGTGGCAGTATTTTGAGTTGCATGTATCTTAAAATATGTGCAATCTTAAATCTTGTATAGATACATCTGGAACAAAGATGCAGCCATCATCATCAGCATCATCCCCATCATCATCACCATCAAAGATATGCCTCCTAAAATTTGTATCTTAAAGATACATGTAAGTTAAAATTGGATGTGGCGCATGGTTGACTTGCATTTTCACACCTTTAATGTACTAAACTTACACATGAATGCCCCTGACCACATCTCCAAATGCAAGTGGCGCAAGTATACACTCAAATGAAGGACGGACGCAAGCACGGTGGCTAAGTAGTTAGCACTACTGCCTCACAGCACTGGGGTCATGAGATCAATTCCCGACCATGGCCTTACCTGTGTGGAGTTTGTATGTTCTCCCTGTGTTTGCGTGGGTTTCCTCCGGGTGCTCCGGTTTCCTCCCACACTCAAAAAACATACTAGTAGGTTAATTGGCTGCTATCAAATTAATCCTAGTCTCTCTCTCTCTATGTCTGTCTGTGTATGTGTGTGTTAGTAAATTTAGACTGTAAGCTCCAATGGGACATGGACAGATGTGAATGAGTTCTCTGTATAGCGCTGCGGAATTAGTGGCGCTATATAAATAAATGGTGATGATGATGATGTGCAGTACTGCAAATTTTATGTAAGTCGCATTTTTAGGTGATGTAAATGAACTTATTTTTAACTTTAAATCAAGCCACACACATCATCTGCTCCAATGGACCATGAAACCTACATGAGGCACCACTATATGCAATTAGTGGTAAAATAGGCTCAAATGCATCTGAAAACTTGCACTATCCAGCTTCATTTGTCTGGTTGATAAATGGCCCTATGTTTCATCAATGGTGATGCTGAATCTAGCAACAAGACAGAAACTTTAGTGTGCCTGTAAAGTGAGGTATCTATACAATTCATAAGCAAAAAATATAGGGCCTGATTTATTAAGGAAAGTGAGGCAAAAAAACGAGTTAGTTTTCTCCTTGACAAACCATGTTATAATGCAAGGGGTACAAATTAGTTTGTTATTTTGCACATAAGATAAATACTGTCTGTTATTTTCATGTAGCACACAAATACTTGATAGCTTTATTTGTACACTGAAATTGAAAGTTGATCTAGAACTTGCCCTACCCCAACTATAAATCTGCCATCACATTTTATATGCGTCTCCTCCTCCAATGCAACATGATTTTGCCAAGGCGCAAAGCTACTAATTTTTCTTGCTTTCCTTTCCTTAATGAATTAGGCCCATAGTGAGCAATGTGTAAGGAAAGAGCAGCAAGATGGTGCCTTTATGGACAAACTTATTTTTTCTTGATCTGGTTAATGAGCACTTTTGGGTCAAGTGTACCATGCCTAGATAATAAGCAAAAACAAGGATGAAGAGGACACATTAAAAATAAAAATGAGATAGTAAATAGTTCTTTTATCAGGCTTTTCCCATTTAATTCACAACAAAATATCAGCAAGTATTGTGCAAAAGGAAATCCACACTGAGTTTGCTCTTTGAGATATGGACCTATTTATGCACAGCACCATGTGGTGTTTCCTAATTTGTAAATTACTTCTATAGTGTAATCAAAATCAGAAATTGTACTGTATATGTTGGGATTTGCATTTGATTTGCCTGTGACTGTTTTTTTTCCTTTTTCCAGGTATGCTTATTTGCATATTGCCACTGTGTTCTGGTTCATCCTTCTACCATCTAAGGGCGATCAGTAGATCATTTACTGTTTGAAGTGGGTCCTCTCCCTAATCCTTATGGGGGTTTCTTGAGGTAGGTCCTCACCAGTTCAGCTTTATATTGCTGGTGATAGTATTTACATGCTAACTTCCTGGTCCTGTACCTCTGGCTCCTGACACCTGGCTCTGCCTCATGGTGACCTCTGGCTCCTGATCTCTGGCTCTGCATTATGGTAACTTCTGGCTCCTGATCCCTGGCTTTGCATCATGGTGACTTCTGGCTCATGATCCCTGGCTTTGCATCATGGTGACATCTGGCTCCTGATCCTTGGGTCTGCATCATGGTGACTTCTAGCTCTGCATCATGGTGGCTTCTGGCTCCTGATCCCTGGCTCTGCATAATTGTGACTTCTGGCTCCTGATCCCTGGCTCTGCATCATGGTGGCTTCTGGCTCCTGATCCCTGGCTCTGCATTACGGGGATTTCTGGCTCCTGATCCCTGGCTCTGCATCATGGTGGCTTCTGGCTCCTGATCCCTGGCTCAGCATTTCAGTGATTTCTAGCTCCTAATCCCTAGCTCTGCATTTCAGTAATTTCTGGCTCCTGATCCCTGGCTATGCATTATGGTGACTTCTGGCTCCTGATCCCTGGCTATGCATTATGGTGACTTCTGCCTCCTGATCCCTGGCTCAGCATTTCAGTAATTTCTGGCTCCTGATCCCTGGCTATGCATTATGGTGACTTCTGGCTCCTGATCCCTTGCTCTGCATTTCCATTGGTATTGGTTCCTGACTGGCTTCCAGATTACAGTGATTCTTGGCACAGACTACTCGGCTTGGTATATGGTCAAATATTCAAACTGCAGCACACTATTCCCAGGCAGCTCTACTACAGTTACATACTAGAGCACTTCCTCTCACTTCAGCATTTCTTTCATCCACAATAAAGGGCTCCAAGCCTGACTTAGTAGTTCCACTCTTCTTTGTAAGCGCTCAACTATGTGTGCTTTTTGGACTGTGTTTTACCATCAGCCTCTTTACATACCTGCTTCACGTGAACACAATTCATACCAAAGACTGTTTACTATTGTGAATCCATATCAGATACACTTTTGCATTTCCAGTGACTGACTACTGCTACACCATGTATTTCCATATTTCTATGCATATTCCTGTTTCCTTTTCAGCATTGTGTTATTGTTGTGCTTCAGCTATTATATTAGGTATCACTATTGCCAGTTCAGTACAGTGAGTTTGTCGATATTCCCCGTCTGCTGTTTAGTCTTAATAAAACCAACCTCATTCTTCCTGCCAGTGTATTACTAACTGTATAGAATTCCTTAAGGGTGTATTTATAAAAGGGTGAAAATCCTTATTGCTGAAGAAAATGGTCATTTTTGCCAGTGGGCATATTTTTGCTTCTCTCACTTAAGTCTTACCACTCCAGGCCAGTATTGTCAGGGCAGCTGAGTATCACTTATCAAAGCACAGTGACTCTTAATAATAATAACTAGACCCTTTAGTTTCAATTAATTACAATTTCACACAAATGTAATTTTCAAACATTAAATAAACCAGCGGTGCCATACTGCTGATTTACATTTTTGAAGCAGTACTCGCTTTAAATATTAGTTTTTTTTTTGTTTTTTTTACAAAAATCACTATGGCAAGCAACAAGAAGAATCTTGGTATTTACCATTAATCCTTGAGTTGTTTCTTCATGCTGCGATTAATGATTCTTAATTCTGCAGTGTCATGTGACTACCATGGCAACCAGAGTCATGAGGCTCATAATGTAGCTGTCACGATTTGCATTCTGCAGTGACTCTATTGGATTTGTTATGCATTCTACTTGTAGTACCACTGCCCACCAAAGGGGCCACTGTGCTACTTTGGTTATTTTCCTTGATCACTGGGAGTTGTATCACCTGCATGAGGCCTATATAAACCTGCCTGCTTCAAACAGTCTGGGCCAGATCATCAGGTCACTCCTGTGAGCATTTCCATGTGCTTTGTTCCAGTCTGCATTACCAAGTTGTCTGTTCCAGTCTGCATTACCAAGTTGCCAGTTTCAGTCTGCATTACCAAGTTGTCAGCTCCAGTCTGCATTACCAAGTTGTCAGCTCCAGTCTGCATTACCAAGTTGTCAGCTCCAGTCTGCATTACCAAGTTGTCAGCTCCAGTCTGCATTACCAAGTTGTCAGCTCCAGTCTGCATTACCAAGTTGTCATCTCCAGTCTGCATTACCAAGTTGTCATCTCCAGTCTGCATTACCAAGTTCTGTTAAGTCTTCTATATTGTTGATCTCATTGAACTGTTGCTCTGTCTTTCCATTTTGGTATATCTGTGCCACAATCCGTGGTGGATTGTTATTTGTGTTCTTAATAAAGCCACTTTAACCACTTACGCTCTCTCCGTGGTCATACCTGGGCAATCCTGACAGTAGCCAGCAGAGACTTTAGAACATACCTCCCTCTGCCTGTTCTGTGTACTGTAAAATCCTCCTCTCCTTCTCACCTGTCTTCACATGAAATGCTGTGAGCTTTGTGTGTGGCTGGTGGCAGCCATACTTTTTGCCCTCCAGTGTGATTTTGAAAAGGAGATAATGATTTGTAGAAGACAGCTAAGAAAAATCAGATGCCTAAAAATTACTTAATATATTTTTTTTCAAATAACATGTCTAATTTCTGCTTTAAATATCACAAAATTGGAGGATCGCCCTCCAACATGACCCCCAACATCCCAGTTGCAACTGTCAATTGACAGCTATCAGTTCCATTGATGGGGTCATGAAACATTTTCAGTTCCTGTCTTTGTGATGTATTCAAAACTCACCACTGTTTGTACTAATATGAAATCACCAGGCTGCTTGTGCATTGTCACAGGAAATTACGATGATGTCCAATGTGACACCAACAAGGACTTCCTCCTGGTATCTAGATCAGCTATCTTGCATGAAATAGATTGTAGAAAAAAAATGTGAAAAATGAAATAAATAAAAAAAACATATCCCTTTTTCTGCCCATATAACACCCTAAGACCCTGATTGTGTAACATCAATTATAATGTTTTCAATTCACACCATGACATACCTGCAACTCAAGAACACACACCAACACCTGCATGGATGCAAATTGGCCATAGCATTTATTGATTACATAAGTGGAGAAAGCAATTAGCATCATATGTTAATAACCATTGTTTCTGCTGCCACACAAGGATCCATTAATTTCAACAGCCAATTAACTTAACAGTATGTACTGTGGGAGGAAACTGTAGCACCCAGAGGAAACTTACAAACACACGGGGAAAACATACAGGGCCTGATGCTGTATTTTGCGTTAAATTGCTCTGCGCGTGCCCAAAAACAAATTCTATGCCAGAAAACAAAAGTGTATGCAATTCATCTTCAAGTGTGGGGGAGGTCAGGCACACCAACACCATCATCCCCCCAGAAGTGGTTATTTGCTGCTGTTTTGTTTTGTTTACTCCGTTTCAGATTCAGTACAGTGCCTTGTGTAGATAGTGATGTGCTCCTTTGTATTTTGAACAATGTGTCAGGCAATGTTCAGACCTGCTGGCAAAAGGCGAGGCCATGACATGGGATTGTGAGCTGCCGATATGCAGTCGGCATGCGGAGGCTGACGTGTGAATTGGTAAAACTAAGCAGGATATTTTCTGGATATGGGTACTACTTCTTAACTTAATAGTGGTGTAGTCCGAGATGGTGACATGGAGGTGCTTGCAGCATAGTAGATCTCACAATAATGTAAATCAGGCCAAGATTAAAATTAACAAGTTGATGGCAAAGTTTGAGGATCACAATGGGGACACATTCAATTAGAAGGTGGCAATACATGCCTTTATAGGAGTCATGGGGTGCATATTACAGAGACTGGTCTGAATATATTGTGTTTGAATATTGAGGTTATAGTGCAGAAAGCAGCTGATGTGTGGTGGGCTGCACAAAGTTGAGAAGTCAAATCTGTATACTGTGGAGTGTTATGGAGGGTTCAAGTGGATTACCCCATCATTGGTACCCAGGGCCTGATTATCCACTAGGCTGCAGCCTAGGGCGCAAGACTTTTTTTGGGGGGAATAAAAAATTTTGGGGGTGAAATGCATGCACTTGCGGATAAGCGAGTAGGAGAGATAAGGATGGCAAGAGAAATAGGCTTGACAGCCCTTCCATCTTCACCCTCAGTATTGCTCGTTCATGCCTCCTCTATACAGTTCTGAATTTAATGAAAAGGAAATGAGTGACAAAGTTTCAAAAACACAGGAACATAAACATTGATGGAGTGGTGAAGGAAGCTAAATGTTACATTAAGAACTAGTTCCTTTCTATCTACCGCTTATTAACCTGTCGTGGAAGGCGAGGGGGGCTAAGAGTGTATTAGCCTAGGGTGGCCTGAACTCTTAATAAGGCCATGTTGGTATATCAAGCACCCACAATATTTGTGCTGCTTCTAATCATATCTATGTATGGCATTTTTCAGTCGTATGGGCAGAAGAGGGCTGGCAAATTTTAGCCCAGGGAGCAAGACCCGACTCAGCAGCTTATTTAATGGGAAAAAAATGCAGTGACCCAACCCAAGGTAGCCCGCTCTGGGCCTAGCCCAGCCGACCCCTGCATATGGGGGAGGTATCTTGACCACTCCCGATCATTTTAAACAGTTGGCTCTAATGCCTACACAAGGGCAAGGTCCTGAGGATGGTGATTTTTGGTTTGGCTGACCTCCTGAGCAGACATATAGCAGATGGGGGTCAGTTAATGGTGGAGGTTAAAGATTTCCACGGCCTCTCAATGTATTTGGAGCAGTTTGATGGTGATGGAGAAAAGTTTTTCAATTATGTAAAAAATAAAGTAAAGTAAGAGGGCTAAGTAAATTATATAGATTGGGTAGATGTATTTTCCATACCACCACTTATATATATATATATATATATATTGTATGTATATATATATATATATATGTGTTTATGTACATACACACCTACTTACCCACACACATACTCACACGCATATATTAATGTGTGTTTGCGATTTAAGGGAAATTTGAATGACTTGACCAAAATGATAGTAGATAGGTGGAATAGCTGTCCAACAGAGGTGATAGAGGATAATATGATGGGAGAATTAAAACACGCTTGAGAAAGACTTAAGTCTATTCTAAATATGAGATTTCTTGAATAAAATTGGGCAGACTAGATAGGCCATGTGGTCCTTATATGCTGATAACTTCTGTTTCTACCATTTTTACCATACCATGCATGCTGAGTATTTTTCTTTGCTGCAATAAGTACTTCTTATTTTGACAAACAAAGAATGGCCATTATATAATTTGTTGCAATAATGTGTGCCGTGTGATTTAGCTTATGCTGTAATAGCAGGCTAATGGAAGACTTCAGCAAAGTACTTTTGTACTCCATAATGTATTAGCATATTCATTTTGCAGTGTGCGGTGCACTGCATATAATGTTTTTGGACTAACACCTTCTTCATTTAACAGTATATACTATTCATTTATGAATGCATTAGTTATTCAGCACACAATGCAAAAGTTAAATTGTGGCAGTGAGCCCCCTAGACCACTAGGTAAAGTTGCCCCAAAGTTATTCTCACTGGAAAAAAAGTTTTTCAAGTTGACTGCTCTGTTGTGGAAAAATAGTGGATTGGCATTTCCTTGCATTAGCTTTTGACATGCTTGGCATAGAATGAAGAGTACTTTTGATCTATTTTTCTTTCCATCTGTCTAATGTGCAAAGTTTAGGGAGAGACAGATTCAGAAAATAAAAAGTAGTTTAAAAAGAAAGATGTCCTGCTACCATGAAAGAAATTAAAAAGACAATTACAAAAAGTTAATTTCTAATTATTGACATACTCTAAAAAGTAACCATTGAATTAACAATGCACATTTAAACTAGGAAGTCTCTTTACCACAGTTTGTGTATTATATCAATAATACTACTAAGTTATTATCTTAAACAGCCCAAGTGACTATCTTAAAAGGACATTAAACATTGCTTTATACAGCAAAATTTTCTCTGTGGTCCTCACACAACCTTACAAAGTTGACAGCGTTTCAGAAGGACGATGTCTTTCATGCAAGTATGAACATATAATAAGCTGGTTTGCATTACAAGGCATCAGCGCTATTTACAGACTGCTGTGTCCTCAGGTTTAGGGCCTCCTGAGATTCTTTCCCTCCCCAGTATAGAAGGCAGTCAGGAGACATTGCTATGTTAAGCCAGTGCTGGAGCCACTCTGTAAAAGTACTATTCACAGAATACATGGACTGGTAGGCCTGGAACACTTTTTGTTATATAATTACATACCTGGTTGATCCTGCCAGTAGCATATGCTTGTCTCAAAGATTAAGCCATGCACGTGTAAGTATTCAGTATTAAGTATTAATTTATATATCTTAGGAGTTGAAATGAACTTGACCATCTTAAATATAATAGACCTGGGGGTAAATGTATGAATCTCCGGATTCTTCATCTCCGGCGAGTTCAGCGTCTTCAGCGCTTAAATTTAAAGCGGCGCTGCCTTGTAAAGGGAAGTCTCCCTTTACAAGGCAGTGCCACTTTAAATTTAAGCGCTGAAGACGCTGAACTCGCCGGAGATGAAGAATCCAGAGATTCATACATTTACCCCCTGTTCTCTATTCTCTACACATAATGTATTTGATTAAGGATAATTCTTTAGCATAATTTCTTACAGACATCTTTTTTTATCAAATGGGAATTTTCTCCGGATTTAGGGCTTCTCCTTATTTAAGAAACCCTCCCTGTCAGTGACAGCTTTCTCAGGATGGAGATAGCCAGGGATACTGTAAGATAAAAATGCTTTATTAGTAACATTTTAATATTTTTTTTTCTAGCTTTACAATTGTTTTAAAACTTTATTAGTATTTTTTATATATGTTCTTCTATTTTTTTAAATTTTTAACCCCCCCAAACAAAATTATAATTTTTTTTCAAATCATTCTGTAACTGGAAGCCCAAGCCTAGGCTCCAAGTTCCGAAGAAGCACCAGCCCCAGGCCGAGTTCAGACATTGGTGCTGATTGTGATCCAGAAGCTGCATAGCACCACCAGGCAGCTAATGGCTGGGGCCAAGCAGTGGATCTGGGAGGTCAAAGTCATGGCCCCTCTCTGCCGCACAGTCAGGGATAATGTATACTGCCATTGGACCAATAAAATATTGTATGTTAGAAAAAGGAGACGTTTTGTTTAAACATTACTAACATTTCTAACAGATAAGGCAGAAATATTAATAAACAATCTTGTTTAATGTTAGCTAAATGTTAGCCAACTACAATACTAACCCCTTTCATGAGTTTAATAACCTCAGGCTCAGGCCACATGTATGTGCTTTTTTTTATTGTCATTTATTCATAAAAATATATGTAAGTATCACAGTCCTTTGAGGTAGAAAAGGTAGGTAAGATTGCCAACAGCAAGACAGCCCCAGGATGCCTGAAAATCACCCAGGAGTGGTGTGAACCATGAATAAAATTATGATGCTTTAGTAATGCACTTTCGATTAAAACAAAGTGGAATTTTGCAAGTGAGATTTAGATTTACTTATAACACCTAATGACACCCATACTCTGTCAATATTTAAGTGTTTTTTTAATATATGTTTTTAAATTGAATAATTCACAGCATATAACTTGCATCTGCAATCGCTTAGTGGGATCCGCACTCAATTAATTGAGAGCCTGTGATAATATTAGTGTTACATACAATGTTTACATCCAGACATGGTTTTGAAATGTTTTGTGGTAAAATCTGTAACTAATAAATTCTATTAGAAACAAACAAGCATAGTAATTACCATACATTTCAGACCAGGGAAGTGAATACATTTTTCACTCATTATTTACAGAGCTGTTTTTTCCTTTAGAACAAACTCGCACCAGGATCCTGGACTGGCTTTTCCTGTTTTGTAGGAACAGATTTTTTTCTTCCCAAAATATGACATCAGGATTAACCATATTGCAAATGATCACGGAACACATATATGGTTTTAAACAGAACAATGGTTTCAAGCATTCTGCTGCTGGTGGCACCAACCTAAATGACATTCTTCTCACCCCATAAACAAATCTTTCTATAAATGTGGTCTACAAAATGTTGGCATAATTTTATTAAAGAATAATCCCAAATAATTAGGATTTTCAGTTTTGGGTGGAATATCTTCAACACACATGACATCACTCTGTTGGTGGGTTCTGCTTTCCCCCAAGGGCAACATGTTAGTGGGGGATTTTTTTATTTAATAGAAAATGTAACGTACATTACACAATGTCAGAAAACACCCAAAATATTACAAACCTGTTTAAACTACAGCAACGTGATCAGCAGTGTTATACCTCCCCTTGGACATATTCTGTGCGCATCTAACAAGGTATGGGGTTCTGGAACTAGCCCCAGTATTATTTTGTAGCGTCATCAGCTGGAGCTCATATTCTTTGCATCATGAATGCAGAGCTTAACACGTGGCTCCAGGTGTTATTATATGGCCTGAATAGCCAATTTCTGCATCATGTGACCTCCTCAGCATTATGTGACTGCCCTTGTACAATGCAGAGAGGTCATGAATCATCAGAGGAAGTCTGAACCATGTGGCCTCCATCCTCTGTGAGAAAGAGCTGTGTGATTCCTGCTTAGTCCACTATAGCAAGGTAAGGAATTTTTAGGTAGGGTTTTAATAGACAATAGGGGCGGGGTCATGTAGAGTCGGATGTAAGTCTGACTTGTAAGCGCAAAAAGCATTATTTTGAACTGTGTATATGCAGTAGAATACTGGATGTTGTTGTGTAATAAAAAAATAAAAATAATTAAAAAAGCGGGCCGTCCAAAAACAGGTTTCATCAGCTTTAGTGCTGGAAAAATCGGGGGAAAGTATGGCAGACTCCGGAATTGACCACTACCAGCACTAGGCTTTGCCAGCCAGATCTGGTGGGACTATAGCAGCAAATCTGTGGCATTATGTCTCCGACATACTGCCATACCAGCCCTCGTCCAATCAGCATGTGGCTGGATTGCATAGGGGGTTCAGACCTGCAAAAAAAAATATGTAACCCCCCCGCCCAGTACTGAAAAGCAGCAGTTCTATTCCCATAACACTGGAGCGGTGGGTGTGGGTTAATATAACAAATAGATTTAATTACCATTTTGTCTGTGGTACACTACATGTCCCACTATGCCAAGGCTGCCATTAAGTGTTGGGCATGCTGGTATTTGTAGTACTACAAGTACCAGCATACCCATGGCTGCCAAGGCATACTGGTTGGTGAACAATAAGTTCCAGCATGTCCTGTCACCAAGGGCCCTCTGGAACCTGTAGGAAAAAATGTAAATAAAACATACCATTTCAAAAATACATTTTGTCAGATTTCCCAGTATGACTACCATGGAGAGTAGTTGTGAGAAGATAACAGAGGGCTTGATTCATTAAGGAAACTAATGCAAAAAAAAGTTTTTTCCTGGACAAAACCATTTTACAACATGCAAGGGGTGCAAATTAGTTTATTATTTTGCATATATGTTAAATACTGGCTTTTTCATGTAGCAAATAATTACTTCATAGCTTTATTTGTACACTGAAATTTAAAGTTGATCTAGGACATGCCGTACCCCTTCTATACATCTGTCCACACATTTTAAATTTTCATCCCCCTCCAATGCAACATGGTTTTGCCAAGGTTCAAAGTTACTCATTTTTTTGCTTTATTATCCTTAATGAATCAGGCCCAGAGTCTTTATTTCAAACACAGATCACACCGGTATAAACTCACTGCAGTCAATGGTTCAACAGCAAGCACAAGTCCATAGGAGTAGCAGGTACAATGGCTGAACTGCAGGATTACCAGGTTTGCTCTGAAGCAGGAGAGGCTTTGATACCAGGTACAGTGGATGAACAACAGGTGCAGGATAGCAGGATTACTAGGTTTACTTGGAGTCTGGAGACGCAGGATACCAAATACAAAGAGTAAACTGCAGATACTGATAACAGGATATACCAGGCTTAGCTCAAAAAGTGGAGATGCAGCTTCCCAGGTACAATGGGTTAAGTGAAGACACAGGACAACAGTATTGCCAGATTTGCTTGGAAGATGGAGACACAGGATTCCAGATCCAAAGGGTAAACTGCAGATACTGATAACAGGATATACCAGGTTTAGCTCAAAAAGTGGAGATGCGGCTTCCCAGGTACAATGGATGAAGTGCAGGCACAGGATACCAGAATTACCAGGTTTAGCTGAGGAGCAAGTAACACAGGATGATCAGACAGGAGGAAAGTCAGTCAAGCCAGTGTCAGAAGTTAAGAGATCCACAACCATACCAGGGAGTAGACAGGAGCAAAGTTAAACAAAGCCACAGTCTGGGTCACAAGAAAGGTGCAAGATGATGGAACAAACAAGGGTCAGATACCAGGGGACAATCCCTCTGAGAAAGGAAATTCTCAGAGGGACCAGCAACAGAGGCAAATGATGAATTTGCACAGTTTGCTGGAACAGTCCGTCTTATAAAGGCTAGACACAGGTGGTTAGGATCCAAGTACAATAATGAGAAGTTAAAATCTTGTAGGCAGGATCTGGAATTGGAAAAACTGCATCCATAGAGAAGATGACGTACTGCAGCCGGAGGCAGATTGTGACACATTTATTTGACATAAGAACACCCTTACACATCCCTCCTTTACCTTCTTTATTTTCCATCTAGATCCAAGTAGGCATCCCTGGCATCCTCTTCATCTCTTATAGATACTGCCATTAGCAAAAAAAAACAAAAGCATATAGGACCACTCACAACCAACTCGACAGCTCCCATCATGAATGAGCTCTTAGCAATTATGACGTTATGTGAATCCCCTGCTGGTCATGTGCTGTACTGTCACTTACTTGGGAATCGTGATGTTGTACCTGCTCGCTGTTGCCCTATGCTTTTGATTTGACTATGGTGTGCTTGTGGCAGCTGCAACCAGATGGTTCACTGAATATATGTGTGTTTAAACTTTAAACACAATTTACATGGATTGAACCCTGTAGTGCAAATGCCAAATAATTATTGGGCGCCAGGTCATCTCTTAGCAAAAAGAAGCAGAATTTTATTTATCAATGTCTTCTCATCTTGCACATACTATAACAGTTGCAATGGACATGCACTATATGGACAAAAGTATTTGGCCACACCTGTAAATTATTGAATTGAGGTGTTTCAATCAGACCCGATGCCAGAGGTGTATAAAATCAAGCAACTAGCTATGCAGTCTCCATTTGCAAACATTTGTGATACAAAATGAGTTGTTCTGAAGAGCTCAGTGACTTCAAGCCTGGTACTGTGATAGGATGCCACCTTTGCAATAAGACATTTCATCCCTGCTGGATGTTCCATGGTCAACTGTACGTGATATTATTAGAAAGTGGAAGCGTTTAGGAACAACAGCAACTCAGCCATGAAGCAGAAGACCACATCAAATCACAGAGCGGGGTCAATGACTACTAAAGCGCATGGTGCGTAAAAGTCACCAGCGCTCTGCTAATTCCATAGCTGAAGAGTTCCAAACTTCCACTGGAATTAATGCAAGCACACAAATTGTGCTGCAAGAGTTTAATGGAATGGGTTTCCATGGCCGAGCAGTTGCATGCAAACCTCACATCACCAAGACCAATGCCAAGCATCAGATGGAGTGCTGTAAAACACAATGACACTGGATTGTGGAGTAGTGGAAACATCTTCCGTGGAGTGACGAATCACGCTCCTCTGTATGGCAGTCAGATGGGCGAGTCTGGGTTGAGGCGGATGCGGCGGAACGTTACTTGCCTCACTGCATTATGCCAACTGTGAAGTTTGATGGACGAAGGACAATGATATGGGGCTGTTTTTCAGGGTTTGGGCTAGACCCCTTATTTCTAGTGAAGGGCAATCTTAATGCTTCAGCATACCAAGTCATTTTGGACAATGCTATGCTTCCAACTTTGTGGCAACAGTTTGCGGAAGGCACTTTTCTATTTCAACATGAATATGGCCCAGTGCACAAAGCAAGGATTAGAAAGACATGGTTTTATGAGTTTGATGTGGAAAAACTTGACTGGCCCGCACATAGCCCTGACCTCAAACCCATCTAACACTTTTGGGATGAACTGGGGTGAACTGGAACGGAGATTGCGAGCCAGACATTCTCGTCCAACATCAGTGCCTGACATAAATGCTCCACAGAATGAATGGGCAATTCTACTTGTCTCTCTCGTTACTAGCTGTCCGTACACAAAGGGCATACTTTGGAGGTTCATGCTCACGCTCCAACAAATATTAACTAACATCCCAGTATCCAGGTATTCTCCTTGCCATAGTACACCCCATTCTTGACAGGACCCTCTTACTTCAGCCCCACTGCTGCATCTCACACTGCCACTGTCAAATATTATCCCAATATATAGGGACCTTTCACTACTAGGAAATATGCTGCAGTAATTGGTGTAATTTCATAGGTGGTTAATTAGGCAGAGCTCTTCAATACATCCCAATAGCCAGGGACACTGCCTTACTTGAAATAATGGCTACTAAACCACAGGATTCCATCTACATCTCACTGGTTGGACTCCTTTCCTCCAGAGCAGCCAACTGCCTAGTTGCAGTGACCCTCCCTCACGTTATGGGAGTATTTTTCATGGGGCTTCACTTCCAGGGGGAGCTTCTCCCATAATTCAGCTCCTGCTAGCCAGCTGCATCTGCAATGAACCCCCTTCAAAATATGAGGGCCTTTATAAGGGGACTCTATGCAGGGTCCTCTCTCCCATCACATGTGGTTTTTAGCCAATCACACTCACACCTTCCATGGGTCTCTCTTTGTCCATCCAGGCTTCTCTTACAGGCATTCTCCTCCAAATAACCTCCATTGTAAAGGTCCCTCTTTTTCCTTTGGCACCATTGCTTGGGAGAACTCTCCCCCTCTTGTACACAGTTTTCCAGCTCTCATGCATTGACTACTGCTCACACCTTCACTTGTGCCTCCTCTGGGATACCCCTGAAGGTGGGGATACTCCTGCTGCTTATAGCCTGATGTTTTGGGGCCTCTTTAACTTGGGGGCTCTGAATCCCCCCCATCACTGATGTCCTTAGCGGTATCCCTCGCACACACACCCTAGCCTTGGACCCGGGACCTCCATTCCAGTCTCCTTCCTGGGTCCTGTCTTGTAAAATGGCTGCTCACCACTCTGGGTGAAATGCCAGAGTCTTAAATAGACTCTGGTTCCCACATGGAGCTCCCATAGCCAAGACTGGTGCTTTCACGCCGTGCCACATGGCAATGCTCCGCCCCTTTTGCAATGACACGACTGTTCATGACTGTCATTGCATACATATCTCACATGGCCTGCGCCTCACTTCCTACTGAACTCAACCTGACCATTGAAGTGTATATATAAGTAAGTAGTGACCCACATTAAAGGAAGTGCAAATTTCAAGTCTGCATGCATTCCTACAAAGTTTCTCAGAGTCTTGTATCTTCAGAATGTAAGAGATGTCATTTTGGCTCTATAAAAACATGTGCAAAGTCGGTAACTACTAATCTCTGTCGCTTGTTTGTAAATGACAGAATATGTGGATACGCAGTGCATTTAATTATGTTCAAATAAACCTATATATTAGCATAAAATCTTTAGCATTGCTGAAAAAAAAAAGACATAAAATGTTGTATAGAGTTACTAATGTACAGGGTAGAACTGTAGAGCAAATCCATACATCATTGTTCTCAAAGCTGCACATACAGACATCTGTGTGGGGAGCACTTGGGGGAAGATAAAACACAGGAGCGGATAATAATCAGGTTCTATTGGCCAGGAGTGTACGAGGCAATAAAAAAAAAAAAGGTTTTGCCGAACGTGTCCAGTATGTCAGAGAACATGTCAGAAGCTAGACTATCGGGCCCCACTAGTTCCCATCCCTGTGGTGCAGACCTTGTTTAAGCGTATTGGTATGGATTTGGTGGGCCCAATAGAGAAGTCGGCCCGTGGCCGTCGGTATGTATTGGTCATAGTGGACTATGCCACCAGGTATCCCGATGCTATACCTTTGCGCAATATAAAGTCCAGTACAATAGCAAAAGAACTCCTTCTGTATTGTACCAGGTTGGGTTGACTGAACAGGGTACTCCCTTTATGTCCCGTCTAATGAAAGAACTATGCCGGTTGTTAAAAGTAGAAACATTACACACATCAGTATATCACCCGCAGACTGACAGGTTAGTGGAACATTTTAATAGGACACTCAAACATATGGTGAGGAAGGCAGTGGCACAGGAAAAACAGGACTGGGATGTGCTATTACCCTATTTAATGTTCGCAGTGAGGGAGGTGCCTCAAGCATCTACTGGCTGTTGTTGTATAGCAGGCAGCCAAGGGGCATTTTGGATGTTCTCAAGGAGGGTTAGGAGCAACAGAGTCCAAAAGAACCCAATGTGATCCAGTTTTTGTCCCAGTTGTATGACAGGTTGGGGTAGATCACCCCTTTGGTACAACAACATATGCATGAGGCATAGGGGAGACAAAAAAGAAACTACGATAAGTCAGCTGTACTTAGGGCTTTCCAACCAGGTGACAAAGTTCTGGTCCTGGTACCCACACAAGAGAGTAAGCTCTTTACCCATTGGCAGGGGCCATGTGAGGTGATTAAGGCTATGGGGCCTGTTAATTATAAAGTCAGGCAGGAAGGCAGGAGAAAACCTATTCAGACATATCATGTCATTTTGCGTTGTGTTGGTAAACGCAGTTGTGCAGGAAAATAAAGTTCCCATAAGGGAAAATCTGTCCCCAGGGCGAAGACGACAGAATGAGGAAATGGTTCAGAGAAACCTTGACGTGTTTTCTGAGGTGTCAGGCCGTACCAGGCTCATAGAACACGACATAGTTACACCTCCAGGGGTGGTGGTGAGAGTAAGACCATACCGCATTCCTGAATCTAGACGTGTAGTGGTGAACCAGGAAATTAAAAAAATGTTGGACCTTGATGTCATTGAGCAATCCAATAGCAACTGGAATAGCCCCATTGTATTAGTGGCCAAGCCAAACGGGAGTATTCGTTTTTGCAACGATTTTAGGAAATTAAACAAAGTCTCCCATTTTGGCACATATTCGATGCCCCGCATTGATGAATTAGTGGAAACCTTAGCCAATAGTCTGTACCTCACTACATTAGATCTAACCAAAAGCTACTGGCAAATTCCCCTAACACCATCTGCAAA